>NC_092782.1:14000559-15200559 GCF_047496795.1 Chiloscyllium punctatum
AGAGAACCCAGCACCGATCCTTGTGGCACTCCACTGGTCACAGGCCTCCAGTCTGAAAAACAACCCTCCCACCACCCCCGTCTTCTACCTTTGAGCCAGTTCTGTATCAAAACGGCTAGTTCTCCCTGTATTCCATGAGATCTAACCTTGCTAATCAGTCTCCCATGGGGAACCTTGTCAAACGCCTTACTGAAATCCATATAGATCACATCTACTGCTCTGCCCTCATCAATCTTCGTTGTTACTTCTTCAAAAAACTCAATCAAGTTTGTGAAACATGATTTCCCATGCATAAAGCCATGTTGACTATCCCTAATCAGTCCTTGCCTTTCCAAATACATGTACATGCTGTCCCTCAGGATTACCTCCAACAACTTGCCCACCACCAAGGTCACGCTCACCAGTCTATAGTTCACTGGCTTGTCTTTACTGCCCTTCTTAAACAGAGGCACCACGTTTGCCAACCTCCAGTCTTCCGGCACCTCACCTGTGACTATCGATGATACAAATATCTCAGCAGGAGGCCCAGTAATCACTTCTCCAGCTTCCCACAGAGTTCTCAGGTACCCCTGATCAGGTCCTGGGGATTTATCCACTTTTAACCGTTTCAAGACATCCAGCACTTCCTCCTCTGTAATCTGGACATTTTGCAAGATGTCACCATCTATTTCCCTACAGTCTATATCTTCCGTATCCTTTTCCACAGTAAATACTGATGCAAAATATTCATTTAGTATCTCTCCCATTTTCTGTGGCTCCACACAAAGGCCGCCTTGCTGATCTTTGAGGGGCCCAATTCTCTCACTAGTTACCCTTTTGTCCTTAATATATTTGTAAAAACCCTTTGGATTTTCCTTAATTCTTATTGCCAATGCTATCTCATGTCCCCGTTTTGCCCTCCTGATTTCCCTCTTAAGTATACTCCTACTTTCTTTATACTCTTCTAAGGATTTACTCGATCTATCCTGTCTGTATCTGACATATGCTTCCTTCTTTTTCTTAACCATAACCTCAATTTCTTTAGTCATCCAGCATTCCCTACACCTGCCAGCCTTCCCTTTCACCCTGACAGGAATATACTTTCTCTGGATTCTTGTTATCTCATTTCTGAAGGCTTCCCATTTTCCAGCCGTCCTTTTATTTGCGAACATCTGCCTCCAATCAGCTTTTGAAAGTTTTTGCCTAATACCGTCAAAATTGGCCTTTCTTCAATTTAGGACTTCAACTTTTAGATCTGGTCTATCCTTTTCCATCACTATTTTAAAATATATGGAATTATGGTCACTGGCCACAAAGTGCTCCCCCACTGACACCTCAGATCCCTGCCCTGCCTTATTTCCCAAGAGTAGGTCAAGTTTTGAACCTTCTCTCGTAGGTACATCCACATACTGAATCAGAAAATTGTCTTGTACACACTTAAGAAATTCCTCTCCATCTAAACTTTTAACACTATGGCAGTCCCAGTCAATGTTTGGAAAGTTAAAATCCCCTACCATAACTACCCTATTATTCTTACAGATAGCTGAGATCTCCTTACAAGTTTGTTTCTCAATTTCCCTCTGACTGTTGAGGGGTCTATAATGCAATCCCAATAAGGTGATCATCCCTTTCTTATTTCTCAGTTCCACCCAAGTAACTTCCCTGGATGTATTTCCAGGAATATCCTCCCTCAGCACAGCTGTAATGCTATCCCTTATCAAAAATGCCACTCCCCCTCCTCTCTTGCCTCCCTTTCTATCCTTCCTGTAGCATTTGTATCCTGGAACATTAAGCTGCCAGTCCTGCCCATCCCTGAGCCATGTTTCCGTAATTGCTATGATATCCCAGTCCCATGTTCCTAACCATGCCCTGAGTTCATCTGCATTCCCTGTTAGGCCCCTTGCATTGAAATAAATGCAGTTTAATTTACTAGCTCTACCTTGTTCCTGCCTGCCCTGACTGTTTGACTCACTTCTGTTCCCAGCTGTACCTGTCTCAGATCGATCTCTTTCCTCACTATCTCCCTGGGTCCCAGCCCCCCACCTTACTAGTTTAAATCCTCCCAAGCAGTTCGAGCAAATTTCCCCGCCAGTATATTAGTCCCCTTCCAATTTAGGTGCAATCCGTCCTTCTTGTACAGGTCACTTCTACCCCGAAAGAGATTCCAGTGATCCAAAAATGTGAATCCTTCTTCCATACACCAACTCCTCAGCCATGCATTCATCTGCTCTATCCTCCTATTCCTGCCCTCACTAGCTTGTAGCACTGGGAATAATCCAGATATTACTACCCTTGAGGACCTCCTTTTTAAATTTCTGCCTAACTCTCTGTAATCTCCCTTCAGAGTCTCAACCTTTTCCCTTCCAATGTCGTTGGTTCCAATGTGGACTATGACCTCCTGCTGGCCCCTCTCCCCCGTGAGAAGATTCTGCACCCTCTCTGAGACATCCTTGATCCTGGCACCAGGGAAACAACACACCATTCTGCTTTTTCTCTGCTGGCCACAGAAATGTCTGTCTGTACCTCTGACTACAGAATCCACTAACACAATTGATCTCTTGGAAGCCGAAGTACCCCTTATTGCATTAGAGCTAGTCTCAATACCAGAAACTTGGCTGTTTGTGCTACGTTTCCCTGAGAATCCATCACCCCCTACATTTTCCACCTGATAATCACCTGATGAAGGAGCGTCGCTCTGAAAGCTAGTGTGCTTCCAATTAAACCTGTTGGACTATAACCTGGTGTTGTGTGATTTTTAACTTTGTACATTTTCCAAAACAGCATACTTTTTTGAAATGGGTATATCCACAAAAGACTCCTGCACTAGCTGCCTACCTCTCTTACCCTCCCTGGAGTTAACCCATCCATGTGACTGTATCTGAGACTTTCCCCCCTTCCTATATCGGCCATCCATCAAATACTGTTGCTGTTGCAAATTCCTCATCGCTTCTATCTGTCTCTCCAACCGATCCACTCGATCTGATAAGATTCGCATCCAACAGCATTTATGGCAGATACAATCCGCAGTAACCCTTAAACTCTCTTTAAACTCCCATATCTGACAAGAAATACATATCACTGCAAAGGCCATTTTTGCTCCTTCACAATCTACAGACCCAGAAAATAACACCGTCTTATTCCTCTACAAACACTGTCCCAGGTTAAATTAATAGCTATGGCTTATATTTTAAGTTTAATCAAGAGACTTATCTCCAAAAATCATATAATCAAGAAAGAATCCACTATACTCACTACTGCAGCCTTTCTCTAGGACAGACTTAAAACAACAAGTAACTTATCTGATTCTGTGCTGTGAACTTCGCCCAACAGTTCCTCCAAGATTAGTTGTGAATTTCACTGATTGTTAATTTTCCCAGATGCATTCCGATGTCCAGCGATACACGAATTCAAACATGGATGTGAAGAAGATTTTTCCTCTAGTGGGAGAGACAAGGACCCAAGAGCACAGGCTCAGAGTGAAAATACGACGGGATGAGGAGGAATTTCATCAGCCGGAGGGGTGGTGAATCTGTGGAACTCGCTGCCGCAGAAGGCAGTGGGGGCTAAGTCATTGAGTGTGTTTAAATCAGTGCTGGTTAGGTTCTTGATTAGTGAGGGGTATCAAGGGTTTCACGGAGGGGGTAGGACAATGGGGTGGAGAAACATATCAGCCATGATCGAATAGTGGAGCAGACTAAATGGTCGAATGTCCCAAATCAGCTCCCAAGTATGTAAAGGACTTATGGTTCATGGCATAATGGGAAAAGGGAGAAGGGTATTTGCTTTTAAGGATGTTTAAAGACTGACATGAAGTTTGTTTTTTAAGTTCTTGCAATGCGTATACAAGCAGTAAGGAAAATCTGCCATTGGGCTGTTGATCATTCTCCTGCCAGCTTAGTTAAGAATCAAAATCACTTCATTAAATGCCACATGCTCATCTACACTTCACACGGGAGAGCAAGACTTGCCAGCACTCCCAGGGAGTAACCACATCTCGGCACAGCTGGACTGGTTGGGCCATGTGTTCTGAATCTTTGAAGCAAGTCACCACAAGAGGGGCTCTGCTGTTAATGTCAGACTTCCCTGCGCCTTCAGTATACAGCTGCCAGGCTTTCTAACAGATTTAATGCAGGGTCAAAACAGAAATGCTCATCCACAAAGTAATGAAGGCTGTCGGCAGAAGATAGTTAAGTCAGGCCGTAGGTTATGAATGGGTCAGCAGCGATAGATGACAGGAAAGCTGTTCTGGAACTTATCTGAAGAGGAAGATAGGCGAGCATTGAGAACAGCTGGACTGCATAAGGAACAAATTAAACAAGTGACTGCAGCCTGTTCAGGATCAGTGACAGTCAGTTAATCATAAAAGCAGATTGACAAGATGAAAAGTTAGATGACATGAAAAATAGAAACAGAAGGCCTAACACAAGGAAATTGCACTTCAGGTGGTCATAAAGTCACAGCGCTGACAGAAAGCCATCAACCTTGACAGCACATAATGCAAACTTTGAATTATATGCATCATGTTATATATTTAGAATAATGGGCACTCAACTTGCTCTGCGATATAAAACAAAGCACAGTTGATGTTTCCCTCAAATGTTAAAACAATCCACTTCCATATTAAATCATTAATAGGATCAGTTAATAGGAGGATAAGTCAGCTTTCAGTTCGGGGCTCTTATGGTATATGGTCACGTGCCTACATCTTTGACCAGAAGTTTCAAATCCCACCTGTTCCAGAGGTGATTCGTAACACAACTGTACAGGTTGGTCAAATATGTCTGCAGCAACCCTGATCATAGATATAGCAACGCAGTTCTGCAGGAAGAACACTTAACCTGCTATCTCTAGATATTGTTAATCAACCTGTTTAGATATGGTTTGACATGCAGTTGAACAGCAAGTGTTGACACATAGTTGAACCCAGATCTCTGGCTCAGAGGTAGGGATGCTACCATTGTACCATCAGTATTCTACCTGGTGAAAAGTTAAAGTCACTCTTGTTCCACCCCTTTCATTATAAACAGAGAGAGAGAGAGAGGTGGGGAGACAACTGGTGATGGTTTAACCTGGAGGTCACCACACACCAGGCAAGAGACAGGGTTGAGGAGGTGAGACTTTAATCAGCACCTCAGCTGGTCTGGGAGTTGAGCCAGTGTTATTTGCATTACTCAACATTATAAACCAGTCAACAGTGCTTTCTGACCCCAGCACCATCTGGTTTATGGTTTAATTGGAGATTAGATGCAATATTAATTGTTAAGAATCATAGAGTCACGGAAATATACAGCACAAAAACAGACCCTTCAGTCCAACTGGTCCATGCCAACCAGATATTCTAAATTAATCTAGTCACATTCGCCAGCACTTGACCCATATCCCTCAAAACCCTTCCTATTCACGTACCCATTCAGATGTCTTTTAAATATTGCAATTGTACCAGCCTCCACCACTTCCTCTGGCAGCTCATTTCATACACGCACCACCCTCTGTGTTAAAAAGTTTCCCCTTAGGTCCCTTTTAAATGTTTCCCCTCTCACCTTAAAAGAACCAATATCGCAGCAGCATTTTAAAATAGTGTGTTATGGACCAGACCAAATCCCCTCAAAATATTCAGAAGATAGTCTACACCCTAACGTTTTCTTATTTTAAAGGTAAATGTAATATGTTGCATTCCAGATGCAATTTGATTGGTCAAACAACTGGACTTAAAGCAAAATACACTTTATTCATCCATTATAACTAAAATATGACAAAAGAAAGAAGAAATTGGAATAGCAACTCGATTGGAAAACTTCACAGAATAATAGATATAGTAATTACTATTAATTAAGGTTTAGATGGAGAGGAATTTGTTCAGCGTGTACAAGAAGATTTTCTGATTCAGGATGTGAATGTGCCTACTAGAGAAGGGTCAAAACTTGACCTACTTTTAAGAAATAAGACAGGGCAGGTGACTGAGGTGTTAGTGGGGGAGACTTTGGGGCCAGCGACCATAATTCTATTAGTTTTAAAATAGTGATGGAAAAGGATAGACAAGATCTAAAAGTTGAAGTTCTAAATTGGAGAAAGGCCAATCTTGATGGTATTAGGCAAGAACTTTCAAAAGTTGATTGGGTGCAGATGTTTGCAGGTAAAGGGACGACTGGAAAATGGGAAGCCTTCAAAAATGAGATAACGAGCGTTCAGAGATTATATATTTCTCTTAGGTTAAAAGGAAAGGCTGTTAGATGTAGGGAATGCTGGATGACAAGACAAATTGAGGTTTTCATTAAAAAAAAGGAAGTATATGTCAGGTATAGACAGGAGAGATCGAGAGAATCTTTCAAAGAGTATAAAGGCAGTAGGAGTATACTTAACAGGGAAATCTAGAGGGCAAAGAAGGGGATATGAGATAGCTTTGGTAAGTAGGGTTAAGGACAATCCAAAGGCATTTTATGAATACATTATAAGGACAAAAGGGTAACTAGTGAGAGAATAGGGCCCCTCAAACATCAGCAAGGCAGCCCATGTGTGGAACTGCAGGATATGGGGGAGATGCTAAACAAGTGTTTTGCATTAGTGCTTACTGTGGAGAAGGACATGGAAAACACAGAATACGGGGAAATAGATGGTGACATCTTGAAAAATGTCAATATTACAGTGGAGGAGGTGCTGGATGTCTTAAAACACATGAAGGTGGATAAATCCCCAGTACCTGATCAGGTGTACCCTAGAACTCTGTGGGAAGCGAGGGAAGTGATTGCTGGGCCTCTTGCTGAGATATTTGTATCATCGATAGTCACAGGTGAGGTGCCGGAAGACTGGAGGTTGGCTAATGTGGTGCTACTATTTAAGAAAGGTGGTAAGGACAAGCCAGGGAACTATGGAGAGGTGAGCGTGATGTTGGTGGTGGGCAAGTTGTTGGAGGGAATCCTGAGGGACAAGATGTACATGTATTTGAAAAGGCAAGGGCTGATTAGGGAGAGTTAACATGGCTTTGTACATGAGAAATCATGTCTCACTAACTTGTTTGCATTTTATGAAGAAGTAACAAAGAGAATTGATGAGGTCCAAGCAGTAGATGTGATCTATATGGACTTCAATAAGGTGTTCGACAAGATTCCCCATGGGAGACAGATTAGCAAGGTTGGATCTCATGGAATACAGGGAGAACTAGTCATTTAGATACAGAACTGGCTCAAAGGTAGAAGACAGAAGGTGGTGGTGGAGGGTTGTTTTTCAGACTGGAGGCCTGTGACCAGTGGAGTGCCACAAGGATCGGTGCTGAGTTCACTGCTTTTCATCATTTGTATAAATGATTTGGATGTGAACATAGGAGGTATAGTTATTAAGTTTGCAAATGACACCAAAATTGAAGGTGTAGTGGACAGCGAAGAAGGTTACCTCAGATTACAACAGGATCTTGATCAGATGGACCAATGGGCTGAGAAGTGGCTGATGGAGTTTAATTCAGATAAATGTAAGATGCTGCATTTTGGAAAGGCAAATCTTAGCAGGACTTATACACTTAATGGTAAGGTCCTAGGGAGTGTTGCTGAACAAAGAGACCTTGGATTGCAGGTTCATAGCTCCTTGAAAGTGGAGTTACAGGGAGATAGGATAGTGAAGAAGGCATTTGGTATGCTTTCCTTTATTGGTCAGAGTATTGAGTACAGGAGTTGGGAGGTCATGTTGCGGCTGCACAGGACATTGGTTAGGACACTTGTGGAATATTGTGTGCAATTCTGGTCTCCCTCTTATAGGAAATATGTTGTGAAACGTGAAAGGGCTCAGAAAAGATTTACAGGAATGTTGCCAGGGTTGGAGGATTTGAGCTATAGGGAAGAGGTTGAATAGGCTGGGGCTGTTTTTGCTGCAGCATCAGAGGCTAAGTGGTGATCTTAAAGAGGTTTATAAAATTATGAGTGGCATGGATATGGTAAATAGACAAGGTCTTTTCCCTGGGGTCGGGGGAATCCAGAACTAGAGGGCATAGATTTAGGATTAGAGGGGAAAGATTTAAAAGAGACTTAAGGGGAAATTCTTTCACTCAGAGGGTAGTACGTGTATGGAATGAGCTGCCAGAGGAAGTGATGGAGGGTAGTACAATTACAACAGTTAAAAAGGCATCTGGATGGGCATATGACTAGGAAGGGTTTAGAAGGATATGGGCCAAGTGCTGGCAAATGTGACCAGATTAACTTAGAATATCTGGTCGGTATGGATGAGTTGCAACATAGGATCTGTTTCTGTGCTGTACATCTCTATAACTTGATGACTATATAACTGTTCCAGTATACTAACATCCCATAGTACACCCTTGGGGATAGGAAAATTCAGAAAACAAATTGTCTCACAGGAAACTCTTGGAGAGAGCCCCCAGATTTTGGCTGTAACAGAGAGAGGGAAAAAAATAACTTGCACTTCTTCAAGAACCCACAGGCAACCTTGGAAGCTAAGACTAAAAATCCTATTTCGTCGGGAGCTTGACCATGCCCCTTAAGCCTACTTCTATTGTTCCAAGATTTTAAAAAAACTCAACACCTCACAAACTGTTTACTGTAATGGTTCTGGTAGTGTATGTATGGTGGCTCAGTGGTTAGCACTGATGCTTCACAGTGCTAGGGACCCGGGTTCAATTCCAGCCTCAGGCGACTGTCTGTGTGAAGTTTGCACATTCTCCCTGTGTCTGTGTGGGTTTCATTTGGGTGCTCTGGTTTCCTTCCACCATCTAACAGATGTGCAGGTCAGGTGAATTGGCCATGCTAAATTGTGTTAGATGCATTAGTCAGTGGTAAACAGATGGAACTGAGTCTGGGTGGGTCACTCTTCGGAAGGCCGAAAGGTCTGTTTCCACACTGGAGGGAATCTAATTTAAACCTCTCTTCAAAAAAAAAGAACAAGCTATACCTCTTAAAGCCATGAGCATTGTCACAGGGAGGGTCACAATCCAGGAGTCTCAAGCGGGAACTGGGATATCTTGAAAAATAAAAAATAAGTGATGAAATTAAAGAAACCCAGCCAGTATCTGTGATACATGCCAACAAATCAGTGGTAGACAGGATGGAGGAAGCCAGGCAGCATCAGGAGGTGGCGAAGGTGACGTTTCGGGTGTAACCCTACAATTTTTGTCTCTAACCTACATTTCAGTGGTGGCTTTCCCTCTCTGCTGGTCCCCATATCGATGTAAGGTAGAATTTCCACTGCAATTGATCAATTCTACCAACAACAAGCACAGACTCATTTTTGTACAGAAGATTTGTATTTTAGAATGGATTAAATGAACAACTTGCATATCTATACAGCTTCAGGACATCTCAGAGTGCTACACTGAAGGAGATTGTGGTGTGATAATGTTGGCTCGGTAATGCTGATAGCATGTGTAGAGAGAGAAACAGAGTTAACGTTTGGAGTCTGGTATGACTCTTCTTCAAAGAACTTTGGACTCACTTCTCATTTCTCGTGCATGTGTGTGTTGCATTATTTCTCATGTTTAATAACAAATAAACTCGCTCTTCAATTCTCACGAAAGCCCAGTTACTAATCTCTTCTATAGCATAAATTCATTTGGTCTGGGAGAGAGGTACTAATAAGGGAGAGGATCCTTTATAGATTAACCTTGTTACAGAAAGCCAAGGGGGCAGGTGAATAAAGGGCAGGAGACAATTCATCGTGGGCAGTACAGTGGCTCAGTGGTTAGCACTGCTGCCTCACAGCACCAGGGACCTGGGTTCGATTCCAGCCTTGGGTGACTGTCTGTGTGGAGCTTGCACGTTCTCCCTCGGTCTGCATGGGTTTCCTCCAGATGCTCCGGTTTCCTCCCACAGTCCAAAGAATTGCAGGTTAGATTAATTGGCCTAGCTAAATTGCCCACAATGTTCAGGGAAGTGTAGACTAGGTGCATTAGTCAGGGAAGTATAGAGTAATAGGGTCGGGGAATGGGTCTGGGTGGGTTACTCTTTGGAGGGTTGGTTGCTGGGCCAAAATGGCCTGTTTCCACACTGTAGGGATTCTATGATTCTATTATTCATCCCTCCTTACCTGGAAATTCTACAATTTGGGATATCCCATTTGGAACGGTAATAATTTGAGGAATCTTGCCTGGAATCTGGTCATAACACTTCGCTCTATCCAACGGGTTTAGGTGTTTTTTGATATCTCATGGAATAAATCAAATCAGCTGAAGGCTAGTATCAATGATGTTCAGAAGGTCAAGGGGAGGCTGAGATAGATTATTCACTCGTGATTTCCAGCTGAAAATATTTGCAAAGTACAGGCGAACCTTAATAATCTGAATTTCGGATTATCCAGAAGATCTCATTGAGTCATAGAGTCATAGAGATGTATAGCATAGAAACAGACCCTTCGGTCCAACCTATCCATGCCGACCAGATATCCCAACCCAATCTAGTCCCACCTGCCAGCACCCAGCCCATATCCCTCCAAACCCTTCCTATTCATATACCCATCCAAATGCTTTTTCAATGTTGCAATTGTACTAGCCTCTGCCACTTGTGTAGAAGTACAGGAAAATCTCTGCCGATGTGGAAGGATCCTTTGGGGTCTTGGACGGAAGTGAGGAGGGGGGTGGTTTGGGTGCAGGTTTTACATCACTTGTGGCAAGGGAAGGTGCATGGAGTGGAGGGTGGGTGGGTGGGGCAAGTGGGCATAACGAGGGAGTCACAGAGGGAATGGTCTGTGCGGAACACAGATAGAGGTGGGCAGGGAAATATATATTTGGTGGTGGGGTCTGTTTGGAGGTGGCAGAAATGGCAGAGGATAATGTGCTGTATCTGGAAGGTGAGTACCAGGGAGGTTCTATCCTTGTTGGGGCTGGAGAGGTAGGTTCATGGTAGTAGGTAAGGGTGTATTGAGCTCACCTTGTCTTTCCCTAGGAATTGTGTGAAGAGATCTGAACTCGGCATAGGGTCATACAACATGGACACAGACACTTCGGTCCAACTTGACAACCCCAATCATGTTCCCAAATCAAACTAGTCCGACTTGTCTGCGTTTGGTCCATATCCCTCTAAGCTCTTCCTATTCATATGCTTATTCAAGTGTTGTAACTGTACCTGCGTCCACCACTTGCTCAGGCAATTCATTATACACGGACCAGTCTCTGTGTAAAAATGTTGCCCTCATGTCATAGAGCCATAATAGTATACAGCACAGGAACAGACCCTTTTAATCCAACTCATCCATGCTGACCAGATATCCCAACATAATCTAGTTCAACCTGCCAGCACCTGCTTATATCCCTCCAACCCCTTCCTATTCATATACCCATCCAGATTACTTTTAAATGTACCAATTGTACCAGCCTCCACCACTTCCTCTGGCAGCTCATTCCACACACGTACCACTCTCTGTGTGAAAACGTTGCCCCTTAGGTCTCTTTTATATCTTTCCCCTCACCCTTAACCTATGCCCTCTAGTTCCGGACTCCCAACCCCAGAGAAAAAACTTTGTCTATTTATCCTATCCACGCCCCTCATGACTTTTTAAACCTCTATAAGGTCATTCCTCGACCTCCGATGCTCCAGGGACAACAGTCCCAGACTGTACACCCTCTCCCTGTAGCTCAAATCCTCCAACCCTGGCAACATCCTTGTAAATCTTTTCTGAACCCTTTCAAGTTTCACAACATCTTTCCGCTAGAATGGAGACCAGAATTGCACACAATATTCCAACAGTGTCCTAACCAATGTCCTGTGCAGCCGCAACATGACCTCCCAACTCCTGTGCTCAATACACTGACCAATAAAGGAAAGCATACCAAACGCCTTCTTCACTATCCTATCTATCTGTGACTCCACTTTTAAGGAGCTATGAACCTGTACTCCAAGGTCTCTTTGTTCAGCTACACTCCCTAGGATCTTACCATTAAGTGTATAAGTCCTGCTAAGATTCCCAAAATGCAACATGGTCCAAATTCTTGGCTAAACTGGTATTCAATTATCCAGCATTCAATTAACCAAGCGAGATATTCCCCACCAGTGTCCCTCGGATAATCGAGGTTCCTCTGTGTTAGTGATATGATTCAAGATGGCACCAACACCAGGAAACTCTTTGCGACCTCGCTAAAGCAGATCTTTGTTTTTCATTTCTTATCACCATTCTGCATTTTTAAACCTCAATTATAAGTGTGTCACCTCCTGTGCGGCTCTAATTTTGTCCACCTTGCTCTGCCTAAGTACCCTATGGTCTGCATGTCCTCGTTTGCTATGATCTTTCTGCTCTGCTTGTAAAACAAAGTTTTTCTCTCTACTTAGGTACAATAAGTCAAATCAAATCAGAGGTTCAGCTTGTACTTTCCTCTGACATTCCTCATCATTGAGGCTGGGGTTATCTGTGGAGCCTACTCCTGCTGGAGTTAGTTGTTCATTAGTCCACCACCATTCGAGGCAGAGATTTGGCTGATCCATTTGTTGTGTGATCACTTAGTTCTGTCATTTGCTGCTTCTGCTGATGGCACATAAATAGTCCTGTGCTGTAGCTTCAGCAGGCTGATGACTCATTATTACGTGTGCCTGGTGCTGCTCCTGTTTTGCCCTTCTGCACTCTTTATTGAACCAGAGTTGTTTCCCCAGCCTGATGGTAATTGTAAAATGGGGGTTATACTGGATCATGAGGTTACACATTGTGGTTGAATGCAATTCTGCCACTGTTGGCCCACAGTATCTTAGGGATGGAGAGCTTTGAGCTGCTGGGTTGCCTGTGAATCTATCCCATTTATCATGATGGTAGTGCTGCACAACACAGACTAAACCTAAAACTTCATCCTCACAACTTCTATGCAGTGTTCACTTCTGCTAATACTGTCATAGACAGATGCATGTGAATGGGAAGATTGGTGAGAATGAGGTCAAGTAAGCTTTTCCCTCTTTTTGATTATCTCACTACCTGTCGTGGGCCCAGTCTAGAATCTATGCCCTTCAGTACCTGATCAACTCAGTCAGTGCCAGAGATGGTGATAGGTGACCATCAGCAAGAGAACAATCCAAAACCAGTTAAGATACTTGAATGATACAGCTGCCTTAAGAGACTGAATGATCTTGTTATGATACTATTTCTCAACTGATTGAGCCAGTGACTATTCCTTCCTGTACCCTTGCTTTAAGAGTTGTATTTTGTCCTTTTTTTTAATGAAGAAAGGTTGAGAGACAGTTTCGGAGAAGTCTACTGAAAGCCATTAGCATAAACAGTTTGTGAGGCCTTGGATTTCTTTTTTCTAAGGTTGGAGCAATAGAAGCAGCCTGAATGGGTGGGGTCATGCTCCTACAGAATCAAGATTTTTAGTTTTAGTTTTTCAGCAGCTGTTGCTGGGGTCTTGAGGCTGGATGAGGAAGTTCTTATTTCTCTCTCTGTTCCAGCTAAATACTGGGGTTTCTCTTCCTGCTGCCAGAGTCGCATGTGAGTCAATCTATGTTACTGAATTTGCCTTTGCCAAAGGTATGCTTATGGGATGTTACTATATTGGAACATTTAAAGTTTAATAGTTAAATAATGTATTATCTTGTTAAGTTTTTTTAATGGAGTTATGTTATTCCAATTTCTTCTTTCTTTTGTAGTATTTTAATGACAGTGTATGAATAAAGTGTGTTTTGCTTCAAATCGAATTACATTCAGAATACAACGCCTGGCACTCGCCTTTAAAATAAAGAAGCCTTAGGGTCTAAGCTATCCTCTTAATATATTTTGAAGGGGTTTGGTCTTGTCCATAATGTCTGTCTCTTGCTGGACTGTTGAGGTAGAGCTGTATGCTTTACAGTTCTCTCATTTCCTCTCACCTCGCCAAATTGCACTTATTTCCCCTGAGATTGTCTTTTCCCTGGGGTGGGGAAGTCCAGAAATAGAGGGCATAGGTTAAGGGTGAGAGGGGAAAGATATAAAAGAGACCTAAGGGGCAAGGGTTTCACACAGAGGGTGGTGCGTGTATTGAATGAGCTGCCAGAGAAAGTGGTGGAGGCTCGTACAATTGCAACATTTAAAAGGCATTTGGATCGGTATATGAAAAGGATGGGTTTGGAGGGATATGGGTCGGGTGCTGGTAGGTGGGACGAGATTGGGTTGGAATATCTGGTCGATATGGATGGGTTGGACCGAAGGGTCAGTTTCCGTGCTGTACATGTCTATGATTCTATGACTCTATGAGAATTACACAAGTCATCTCTTCAGTCAATGTGCTAACGTTATTTATCCAGGATGCTCTCACGTAAGTGCCTTATCAGCCCAAACCTCTTCGAGTCAAAGATCACTGAAGGTGGCAGGACAGGTGGAGAGAGCAACTTAAAAATCATATAGAGGGCTCAACTTTAATAATGAGAGTATAGAGTATAAGAGCAATGAAGTGATGTTGAATTTGTATGAGACGCTAGTTAAACCACCACTCGGGTATCACGTACAGTCCTGGACACCACATTATGGAAAAGATGTGAACATACTGTAGTGGACAGAAGCAATTCATAAGAAAGGTTCTAGGAATGAGAAACTTCAGTGATGAGGGTAGATTGAAGACATTGGGACTGTTCTCCCTGGAGTGAAGAAGGCTAAGAGGAAATTTAATAGAAAGTTTCAAACTCATGAGCAGGCTGGACAGAATAGATCGGGAGAAACTGTTCCCTCTCATAACGGAGAAAAGAACGAGAGGGGATGGATTTAAAGTGCTATGCAAACAAGGGTAGGGTGATGTGAAAAAAGGCTTTATCACACAGCAAGTAGTAAGAATATGAAATACTCTGCATGGGAATGTGGTGGAGGGAGATTCAACTAAGGCATTCAGGAAGGCATTGGATAATTATGTGGATAGAAATGGCGTGCAGGGATGTGGGGAAAAGGCAAGAGATTGGCACTAGGGGATAGAATTGGTCTAGGCATGATGGACTGAATGACATTCTGCAGCACTGTAATAATTGTGTTTCTGTGAAGTCATGCAACCCCCAGAAATAATGTGGCAATTTACTGACTCCCTGACCTCCCAGTACCTATCCACTTTCTACATGGCACAAAATGGGATTACGATGGGATACTCTCCACTTCCTTGGATAAATGCGGCTTCAGCCACATTCAGGATGTTCAACGTCAATGCATTAGGTAATTGAATAGCACCCCACCCACCACCTCAGACATTCAGTGCTCCCACCATCAGTGCCCATCGGTAACATTGTGTGCCATCTACAAAATGCACTGCAGAAATTCCCCAAGGCTCCTTCAGTAACACCTTCTAACTCCATGACCTCTGCTACCTCAAAGGTCATGGGCAACAGGTAGAAGAAACCATCTTCAAGGACCCCCTCCACCCCCCTACCCACCCCCACCCCCCACAAACGCACACACTACCCTGACATAGACTACATTGCAGTTCCTTCATTGGCACTGAGGCAAAATCCTGGAATCCCCATCTAATAGTTGGTGTACCTATAGCGCAGGGACAGCAATACATTCAAGGAGATCGCTTTCACCACCTATTTGAATGCAATTTGGGTCACAGATGCTGGTCTAGTCCGTGACACGCATACTTCATTAGACAATTGAGGAACTAGGTGCTAACATTTCCACTGTTGCAAATTGAATGATGGAAATCTGAAAAGATTAGCAGAATGTACTGGAAGCTGGACATGTCAATCAACAGCTGCATAGAGAGAGAGAGAGAGAGACAGAAAGACAGAGAGAGAGGATTAAATGGGTGTTTCCAGATCCAGGCCTGCAGTAAGTTTCAAGGGAAGTTGGAGGCGGAATAATGGAGGCCAGGCAGAAACTCACAGAAACAGCATTGCTACTGGTCCGAGGCAACTTGTATGTTCACCGAAAGATGAATGTGAATTGGCAATTGGCCTGATTTCCAAATGTCAAAGGCATTCACACTGACAAAAGGCAAGAACTTATTTTGGCTGAGCCTGACCTGAGGTGCTATTGAAAAATTCGAAAAGGCAGCATTCAATCTGCAACCATCCAAAACATGCAGCACAGAGAGCAGTGAAGAGGAAAACTGTAGAGAAAGTCTAAAAGCTGGAAACTTGAAATAAAACCACATAAGTAATACGCGAGTTAAAAAATAACATTGGACATTGGAGATGATCATATGCCTTCAGTTTGTATTCGAGAAACCTGCACCAAATATTAAAAAGGCTTCGGTTCATATTGCATTTTTAATGACAGCAAAATTTCCCAAAGTCATATACAGCAAGTACAAAAACAAAAACAAAAACAGGAATTGCTGTAGGTTCAATTCACTGCTCACAATGGGGCATCCTCTACATTTGAGGCACTGTCGCAGTTAATTTGCACCCAGTACGGTCCCATATATCGCAATATGACAATGAGCATATAAAGTATTTTTAAGGGCCATTGCCTAAAGAATAAATATTGGCCTAGACACCAAGGAAAGCTCTCCTGTTCATCTTCCAGTGGTGCTGCAAGATCATTTACACCCATCTGAGAGGACTCAAATTTAACTTCCCAAACATAAGACTGCACCCCTAACAGTGCAGCTCTCCGACAAAGCTCCACTGAAGTGTACTCAAGTATGTGGAGTAGAACTTGAATCTACGGATCTTATGATTCACAGTGAGTGCTACCACTGAGTCGAGGCTAAATACCTTGATAGAGAAATCCTTACATACTCAGAGTGAACAAGCTAAATTCATTTCAAATTGATTATGACATAAAGAAACCTCAACTCTGGACTATGTTTCAAGCTGAGACCTAATCAGAGGTAGTACAGCATCATAGCCTGTTGGTGGATTCACTGCTGACTAAATTTACATATATCTCATTACCTGTAGTCACACAGTCAAAAGCATCAGGAAAGCTAAGAGATCAAGGATGCATTTATATTATGTAGTGTTGATGTGAAGTGTTTTATCGTAAGTTATAATGCAAATGCTTCCCGAATCCCAATCAGGGTCTCTCGAGACACCCTGGTGACAAATTTGCACTTCTGTCTTCCCTCAGTACAACAGGATTTTCACACGTGCTTTCAGTGAAACAACATTAGGGAAGAAACTACAGTTTCTCAGAGATGAAAACTACTGTGGTATAGCAAGACCTGTTTGCTGTTTAAAATGATCATTCTTCCTCCAAGCCTCAACATCGGCAACTATCACTCATGTGGCAGTTTTAACACAGCCTTTTACAGCTGTGTCTTGCATTTTGGACTTTTTAATTAGTAAAGTTTCCTTATGAATTTCGCAAGAATCTAAGCCAAAAACACTGACATTGGAAGAGAAGACCAAAAGTTTGATCAAAGGGAAAAGGCTTAAATGAGGAAGTGCACAGAGGTTGAGAGATGTAATTGTGAAGTCTAGGATCTAGGTAGGTAAAACATCCAGCCACCAAATAGAGTGGGTTTTGCCTCCAGCAGGGTTTCTTTACCTGATGTGGTTATGTTTATCTAGTCTCCCTTAACATAAGAATGTAGATGTGGATATTGTGGTATTGAAGAACCCAAAGGGATGTGTGTACCGCTCACTGCAAGGCACAGATGTTAGATTCTTGGACGCATCAGTGACTGGGCTAGTTTCAAGCTGTTTGGTTACAAACTGCAATTTGCTTTCTTCGGCATGTCATGTTTCAAGTGATCTGAGTAAAGATGGAGTCTGAGATTTTTAATACTCTCAGGTCACATGTTATAGTATAGACAATAGACAATAGACAATAGACAATAGATGCAGGAGTAGGCCATTCTGCCCTTCGAGCCTGCACCGACATTCAATATGATCATGGCTGATCATTCCTAATCAGTATCCTCTTCCTGCCTTATCTCCATACCCCTTGACTCCACTATCTTTAAGAGCTCTATCCAATTCTTTCTTAAATGAATCCAGAGACTGGGCCTCCACTGCCCTCTGGGGCAGAGCATTCCACACAGCCACCACTCTCTGGGTGAAGTAGTTTCTCCTCATCTCTGTCCTAAATGGTCTACCCCGTATTTTTAAGTTGTGTCCTCTGGTTCGGCATTCCCCCATCAACGGAAATATGTTCCCTCCTGCCAGAGTGTCCAGTCCTTTCATAAGCCTATACGTTTCAATCAGATCCCCTCTCAGTCTTCTAAACTCAAGGGTATACAAGCCCAGTCGCTTCAGTCTTTCCGTGTAAGGCAATCCTGCCATTCCAGGAATTGACCTCGTGAACCTACGCTGCACTCCCTCAATAGCCAGAATGTCTTTCCTCAAATTTGGAGACCAGAACTGTACACAGTACTCCAGGTGTGGTCTCACCAGGGCCCTGTACAGCTGCAGAAGCACCTCTTTGCTTCTATACTCAATCCCTCTTGTTATGAAGGCCAGCATGCTATTAGCCTTCTTCACGACCTGCTGTACCTGCATGCTTGCCTTCATTGACTGGTGGACAAGAACACCCAGATCTCTCTGAACAGCCCCTTTACCTAATTTGATACCATTGAGGTAGTAATCTGCCTTCCTGTTCTTGCCACCAAAGTGGATAACCAGACATTTATCCACATTAAACTGCATCTGCCATGCATCTGCCCACTCACCTAACTTGTCCAGGTCACCCTGTAATCCCCTAACATCCTCATCACATTTCACCCTACCACCTAGCTTTGTGTCATCAGCAAATTTGCTAATGTTATTGCTGATACCATCTTCTATATCATTTACATATATTGTAAAAAGCTGCGGTCCCAGCACGGATCCCTGCGGTACCCCACTGGTCACTGCCTGCCATTCCGAAATGGAGCCGTTAATCACTACCCTTTGTTTCCTATTAGCCAACCAATTCTCTATCCAATCTAGTACTTTGCCCCCAATCCCGTGCGCCCTAATTTTACTCACTAACCTCTTGTGTGGGACTTTATCAAAAGCTTTCTGAAAGTCCAGGTACACTACATCCACTGGATCTCCCTCGTCCATCTTCCGAGTTACATCCTCAAAAAATTCAAGAAGATTAGTCAAGCATGATTTCCCCTTCATAAATCCATGCTGACTCTGTCCTATCCTGTTACTATTATCCAGATGTGCCGTAATTTCATCCTTTATAATAGACTCCAGCATCTTTCCCACCACTGAGGTCAGACTAACTGGTCTATAATTTCCTGCTTTCTCCCGCCCACCCTTCTTAAAAAGTGGCACAACATTAGCCGCCCTCCAATCCTCAGGAACCGACCCCGATTCTATTGAACTCTGGAAAATAATCACCAGCGCATCCACGATTTCCCGAGCCACCTCCTTCAGTACCCTGGGATGCAGGCCATCAGGTCCCGGAGACTTATCAACCTTCAGACCTAACAGTCTCTCCAACACCAAATCCTGGCAAATAGAAATTCCCTTAAGTTCAGGTCCTTCAGCCACTGTTACCTCAGGGAGATTGCTTGTGTCTTCCCCAGTGAACACAGATCTGAAGTACCCATTTAATTCCTCTGCCATTTCTTCGTTCCCAGTAATATATTCCCCTGCTTCTGTCTTCAAGGGCCCAATTTTTGTCCTAACCATTTTTTTGCCTTGGACATACCTAAAAAAGCTTTTACTATCCTCCTTTATATTCTTGGCCAGTTTACCTTCGTACCTCATTTTTTCTCTGCGTATTTCCTTCTTACTAATCCTCTGTTGTTCTTTAAAAGCTTCCCAGTCCTCCGTTTTCCCACTTATCTTCGCTAAGTTATACTTTTTCTCTTTTAACCTTATCTGTTTCTTTACTTCCCTCGTCAGCCACGGCCGCCCATGTCTCCTCCTGGGATCTTTCTTCCTTTTAGGAATGAACTGATCCTGCATCTTCTGCATCATACACAGAAATATCCGCCATTGTTCCTCCACGGTCTTCCCTGTTAAGGTATTGAACCATTGAACTTTGGCCAGTTGCTCCCTCATAGCTCCATATTTCCCTTTATTCAACTGAAATATTGTCACTTCAGATTGTACCCACTCCCTCTCAAATTGCAGATTGAAGCTTATTGTATTATGGTCACTACTTCCCAATGGCTCCTTCACTTCGAGGTCACTGACCAATTCTGGTTCGTTACACAATACCAGATCCAGAATCGCCTTATCCCTGGTCGGCTCCAGCACCAGCTGCTCTAAAAATCCATCTCTGAGGCACTCCACAAAGTGATGATACCGTGAGAGTGTCTCTTAAAGGTATACTGACATAATGGCCATGACACATAACACAACATCCAGGGCAGGGTAAAGGAGCACAGATGAACAAAAGGACAGTGTTGGAGGAAGGTGAAGTTGGTTTAGGGCTGGAGCAATAAGCAGAGGGAGTCACCAGGGAGGGGGTGTGCCATGAAGAGATCTGAACACAGGGATGCAAATTCTAAAATCAGAGTTTTGGGTGCTCCAGGACCAGGTGAGATCATATAAATTAGAAACAGAAGTAGGCTCCGCCCTTCAGTAAGATTATTGGTTATCTGTTTGTGTTATAAATTCCACACATCCTCAATAACCTTTTTTTATTCACTCGGGGATGTGGACTGTATTTATTGGTCATCCTTAATTGCCCAGAGAGCAGTTCAGAGTCAATCACCATGCAGTTGGTCTGGAGTCACACGTAGGCCAGACCAGGAAAGGATGACAGTTTCTTTCCCTCAAAGGACATTCATGAACCAGATGGGCTTTTCTGACAATCGACAATGGATTCATGGCCATCATTAGACTATTAATGTAAAAACTCAGCTAACCTCAGAAATGAGATAATAGATTCCAGATTATATATTGAATTTAAATTCCGCAATCTGCCATGGTGGGATTTGAACCTTGGTTGCTAGAGCATTAGCTGAGTTTCTGGATTAATAGTCTAATGACGACCCTGAATCCATTGCCTTACAAACTTCAACTAAGTCATCAGCAAAAGTAAAAGATGAGTACGACTTGGTGCAAGTTAAGATAATGGCAGCAGTTTCAAATAGGTTTAATCTAATCGTCTATTGATAATACCACTGGGCCATTGCGTCCCTATTTAATCTTTAATCTCCTCGAACCTATGATCTTCTTGCCTAACAAGAATTGACTTCTGCCTTCAAACATTGCAATACCCTAACCCTACCAGCCTCTGGGGCAGTGAGTTCCAAACTGGCATAACCCTTGGAAAATATTTCTCCTGAGCTCCGTCCTGGGAGAGGGTGACCTTTAATGGTTGAACAGTGTCCCCTCATTCTGGACTCACCCATAAGAGGAAGCATCGTTTCGTCACCTACCTCGTCAAGTCTGTTCAGGATTTTGTAAACTTCAAATAAGTCATATGCAAGAGTAAAAGATGAGTGGGACTTGGTGCAAGTTAAGATAGAGGCAGCAGTTTCAGATGAGTTTAATCTGATTGAAGGTGCGAGGAGGGAGGCCAGTTAGAAGGGCCATCTAATAGTTGAGACAGAAGATAGCAAAAACAGAGATGAGATTTTCAACAGCAGTAGGGAACATAGATAATACTATTGCTTAATATCTTTCTAGATGATTTTAAAAATATATACATGGAAGCACTTAAGTGGATTCTTTGTAATGTCACAGTCTATGGTTTTATCCAAAATCTTTCTCCTCTAAAACCAACATAAGTATTTGTTTTGCAATTTTTAAACACTAAAATTCAATTCCAAGTACCATCTAGATGGCTTCATCAGATAATTATGCCTCCTTTACAAATGAACATGAAGGCACAAGTACATATGGGTTTGTAAATATAATCTGCAGTTACAACCTGCAAAAGCTACGCCCCGAGTCAGTGGGAGAACTTGCAATGACAACCTTTGTACAGAGCCAGCAACGTAAACTGCAGCAAAGTCAGAACTGCCAAACTGCATTTTGAGAACTTATAGAAGCCTTTACTTCAGCACAAGCACAGAATGTGTGTCACCATGTTTTTCCACTGAATAATTATCTCTCAATCCAAGTGGGAAAGGTTGCAAATCAATGTTAAAATCTTTGATGTATATACTTGGAAGTAATATGCACCTATAAAGAACATGAATCTTCCTATTGCAATATCCAAGAGGGTTTAACGTTGTAATATATTAATAATGATAAATAAAAAGGAACTAAAATAAAAACAAATGGGCATTTTACCAGTTGCTGAAAATGACCTATTGATTGCTCATTATTATTAGATGAGAAAGAGTAATGTTTACCTTTTTTAATCATTTGCAATCTAGCATTTTAGCCCATCCCTAATTGTCTTTAAACTAACTTACTAGGCTATGTCAGAGGACACGTTGCTGTGAATGTGGAGTCACATGTAGGCCAGACTAGGTAAGGGTAACAGATTTCTTTTCCTGAAGGACATCAGTGATCCAGATGAACTGTTATGACAATTGTTGAGTTGTCACAGCCACCATTACTGAAACTAACTCTGAATTCCACATTGATCCAGGAAAAATAAATTCCTCCAGGTGCCATGTGAACCCAACTCGTAAAGTACAATTCTGGATTAAACTGTCTAGTGATGTGACAACTGTGCAACCATCTACCCTTAATCAGGAGTTCCACACACTAGGCTTGTTAGTAAAGCTGAAAATCCAGGTAATGGGGCTGTGACACAGACACAAAATTAGTTAAGGAGCTGACAGCAGATTGTAGTGGTCCAGTCATTCTTCAGACTGTTGGGATGTAAGCAATGGTGCTAATATTGGACCATTGGGCAACCTGATATATGTTGATGATTGGGACCTGGGTTTCCAAGGTAAGATTCCAATATTTATAGAGCTCAGAGATGAAGGGGACAATGAGAAAGATATCCACAGATCTTAGGAGAATATGGAAAGAATGGTGAAATGAACAGACACATGCCAGAAGAAATTTGCCACAGCAAAGGGTGAGCTGTTGCATTTTTGTTGGGAAAAATTAGGCCAACTGAATAAAGAGAATCCTAAACTAAACTAAATGATACAATTTGTAAAAAAATGCTAGAAAGTAGAAATCTAGGAGGCACTTCTCTTCGAGAACAAATTGTGAAGTCTCTTCTTAAAAAATAGGAAATACTTGGCTTCATCAACAGAGTACAAAAGCAAGAAATTGGTGCTAAATGTTTAAGAAAAACTCTGGTTTGGCCTAGGCTGTTTCTTATTTCTGTGTCCCATGTGTGACTGGGAAAAACAATCTGGGGTTATCCTGTTTATAGTAGAGCACAGTATAGGGGGGCGAGTTAGTTTCCTTTTTGTTTATTCACAAGATATGGGCGTTATTGGTTAGACCAGCATTTATTGCCCAACCCTAATTACCCAGAGGAATCACATGGTGGCCAGACCAGGGCAGTTTCTTTCCCTGAAGGACATTAGTGAACCAAACGGATTCCCCAACAATCAATGGCTGGAACACAGTCATAATTAGACACTTAATTACAAATTTTGTTTGAGTTCAAATTCAACCATGACAGGGTTCCAACTCAGGTCCTCAGAACATTAAGTGGGTCTCTGGATATACTGATTATACCACTAAGTCATCATCTACCCTTAGTCAATGTCTTGAAAGACACACAGGCTTTTAACTGAGCAAATCAGAAAGTACTATTCCCGGATTTTTACCAAATGGATGGAGAGTGAAGGTAGTTGTCAAAAGATCCAAATACCAAGTGAGATGAACTGTTTTATGTAACAAGTTATCATGATTTGGGGTGCAGTACCTGCATCTGTGGGGAGGGGGAGTTGGACTAATTGAAAGGGCCTTTCAAAGAGTCAGCACAGGCACAGTGGGCCAAATAGCCTCCTCTGCTATGTCAGTCTACAGCAATAATGCACGCCAACAGCCTAATGTTTACTCATATAATAATAAATATTAAGAGCTTTAATAGCTGACAAACTAAACATGTGTATTGTCTTAATATACAGAGCACCAAGGCATTAATAACTGATCTCCACTTTTCGAAGTCTTCCAAACACAATCATCTATCAAATCATGCGCAATGTTTCCCATATTTTTACTTTTGTGCCTCATTGCATGTCTCATGCAAAATAAAATGATTTAAAAAGATAATCCTCCTTCTCAGTAGGAGATAACTGAAGCATATGCTGCAGAATTTATGGAGGTGAGGAATGAGAATCTTCCTGCTGATGGTGAAGACTGCATTCAGGAGATGGGCTGTAAGTGCTTTTTACGGACTAGCAGCCTCTTCCCCCGTACATCTTTACTGAGTAAAGAAATGTGAATGCATTCAGAATTAATGCTATTTGAAATGTTAACTGATGAATGTGAGTGGCTGGGTTAAACTGGAGGCATTAATGAGTGTTTTCTGTAACTCGCCATGCCTTTGAATAAGTACTGTTTAAACAAAATAGATGCTTTAGCTTGCATTCCCCAGCAGCTAATCGACTCTTCTTTCTCTTTGTCTCTTTTTACCGAGCAGTCTGATTTTACCCGGGGCACTGCTTTTGGAAAAGGCGTGTCATGGACTGACTTTGTTCAGTAGCTTCAGGAGGATTCTGTACTTGTCAACATTTAATACTGTCAGTCTTGGGGGAGCCACAGAACAGGTTTATAGCACAGGAATCTGTGCCAGCTCCTCACCAGAACAATTCAAAAAGAAATCTCACTCACTGTTCTGCCTCTCACCTACTTCCTCTCAAGGTTTGCTTCTTGATTCACAGCATGATTTTTTAAATTATTATTGCCCGCATTTGCAGCCAAAGTGTAATTTTAGGGAGGAGCCTTGTGGTTTTGAGGGGACTCCACACTGAGCAATGCCCCCTGGTTTGCCTTTCCTACCTCTAGAATATGGCTGGACCAGGGATCAGGAATGCCAGCCATCTCTCTCTGTGTTTTGTCCCTGCCACAATGCCAACACAGCGCTGCTTAATGCCGAGTCACGAGCCTCCTTATGTAGACTTCCATTCACTGGGAATTAGGCTGAGGCTGTCCAAGTCCATTTACTCTGGATTCTTAACAGCTGCCACAGAGAGGAGACTTTCACTCCATCTGTCTGAGCTGGACCAAGCCCCAGGTACCTGCGGTGAGCGGAACACATTGTTCTCATTTAAAATTTAAACAGAGGCACTTCAAACAGCAAAGTTTAGTGTCACGAAGGCTTGGAAGCCAGATGAAACAGAAAGTCTATATAATGCTGTGAAAGCGAAAGCATCCCCATAGGTGTTCCCTATTATTCTATTTTACAAGGGAAATTAGGTTAAAAATGAGGGAACTACCATCTGAATTCATCCATCCAGAGAAGTGTTATGTGTGCCTGCAGGGCTCGAGTTGGCAGCTACAGGCGTGTGTGCTCCAGGATGTCGGAAATCTGAAGTGAGTCAGATTGGCTCTGTGCTCTGTCAGGCTACCCGTAGAGAAAGCTGGAAGATGTGCACTTTCCAGCGTGCAGAAGATGAACATTCCCAACGAAACGGTATCAGGCACAAACGCGACTTTCCCGCAAGCGCGGCCCCTCGCCCTGGCACAGCAAGATCCCACAGGTCTCATTTGAGGGAAATGACCGGGTCAATTGTCTCCGCCGCTCCTTGAGGGACACAGCACTGAGAAGAGCCACCAACACCCTCCAGGGAGCAGAGCTGCTGGAGCTCTGTCACTCTGAGGGGACAGAAGGGGTTCGGGCTGAGAAGAATGAGGGGCAAGCTCCTTTGAAATGGATAAAATCCTGATGGGACTGGACAGGCTAAATGCGGGAAGAATGGTCCCGATGTTGGAGAAATCCAGAACTAGGGGGTCACAGACTAAGAATAAGGGGTCGCTCATTCATTTCTGAGATGAGGAAGCATTTCTTCACTCAGAGAGTTGTGAGTGTATGGAATTCTCTCCCACAGGAAACTGTTGGGGCCAGTTTGTTAGATATATTCAAGAGGGAACCGGATGAGGCCCTTGCGGCTCAAGGGAACAAAGGGTCTGGGGAGAGTGTGGGAGTGGGATACTGAGATTGCACGATCAGACATGATCAAATTGAATGGTGGTGCAGACTCGAAGGGCCGAATGGCCTACTCTTGCACGTATTTTTCTCTATATTTTAATGCACCATTCAAAAGGCAGCACCTTCAGCAGTGCAGCACTCACTCAGTGGTGTGCCAGCTTAGAAAATGGCTGTCCACGGGCACAATAGAAGCCTGTTAGAGTCCAGTGGGCACTGCAGGGGCTGGGGAAGTGCGATCCCAGATGATGACAGTTTTGACTCTGATAAAATTCTGTCTTATAAGTTTCTGGTGATCGTTAGATTTTGTAACACCAGAGCTATCTAAGCTTTTTAAGTTGGCCCTAAAAAGAATTGAAAATTGATTCAAGTCTTTGAAATGTGACTTGAGGCCACAACTTTCAATATCCAGTGGAAGTCGTCTTTTTGACCATTAAACACCTTTCTCCTCAGATTTCCCTCGAACACTGACGAATGGTTCAAGAGAGTTGATTGTAAAGTATTTTGGAATGTCTCAAAATTATGATAGGATTGGTGTGAATACACATTTTATTGTGAAGGAAGGAACTGCTGGAAATCAGAAACACAAACAGAAATTGCTGGAGAAACTCAGCAGGTCAGGCAGCATCTGTGGAGAGAAAACCGAGTTAACGTTTCAGGTCCAGTGACCCTTCCTCAGAAGATTCTGAAGAAGAGCCACTAGGCAAGAAATGTTAACTTGGCACATTCTGTTCTTCAGTTTTCAGTGTTAGCCTCTACTTCCTAAAGGTGAGATATATTATGGCTGGAATAGGTACTGGAAGTGATCTGAGTTGGGAAACAAAAATAATCAGTTATGGTGTATGTAGGTATATCCTCTCGCATCAGGAGGATTGGGCTAGCAGAGGCAATAGCATAGTAGTATACAGTCATCAAAGAGCCTTCAACATTGCCTCCATACCCAATAAAATCTCATGGCATTAAGTTCAATATGGGCAAGGAAACCTCTTGCTGATTACCTCAGCTGATCAGCCAGGACTCCTCCATTTTGAACAACACTTAGAGGAAGGTGACAAGGGTACAGAATGTATTCTGGGTGAGGGGATTTTAATGTTCATTATCAAGCGTGGCTTGGCAACAGTACTACTGGACCTACCTGCTTGATTGGATCAGTGGCAGAAGGTGAAGGAGCCAAATGAGGTAAAATATAGATGTATCTGTCTATGACAGTATTGATAAGAATGACCACTGCAAATTGCTTATGGAACTTCCATTAATTGGAGTCATACCTGGCACACAGGAAGATGGTTGTGGTTGTTGGAGGTCAGTCATCTCAGCTCCAGGACATCTCTTCAGGAGTTCCTCGTGGAAGTATCCCATCATGAAGTCAGAAGTGGGGATACTCACCAATGATTGCACAATGTTCAGCACCACTTGCAAATCCACATATCGTGAAACATTTCTTGTCCAATTGCAGCAAAACCTGGATGATCTCCAGGTTTGGGCTGATAAATGGTAAGCAACATTTATGCCATATGAGTGCCAGGCAATGAAAGAATCTAACATCATCCCTGACATTCAATGACATTATCATCACTGAATTCTCCACTATCTACATCCTGGGGGTTACCATTGACCAAAAACTCTGTTGGACTCACTATATAAATACAATGGCTACAAGAGAACACCAGAGGATAGGAATCCTGCAATGGCTCACTCACCTCCTGACTCCCCAAAGCCTGTCCATCATCTACAAGGCACAAGTCAGGAGTGGGATGGAATACTCCCCACTTGCCTGGATGGGTGCAGCTCCAAAAATGTTCAATAAGCTTGGCACCATCCAGGACAAAGTTGATTGTTCGATTGGCACCATATCCACAAACATCTGCTCCCTCCACCATCGGTGCTCATTAGCAGCAGCGTGTACTATCTACATGATACACTGCAGAAATTCACCAAAGGTCCTTAGACAGCACCTTCCAAAAACATGACCATTTTTATCTAAGAGACGAAGGGCAGCAGAGACATGGGGACACTACCATCTCAAGGACAACTAAGGAGAAATGCTGGCCCAATCAGCAATGCCAACATTCCCGAAATGAATTCCAAGCCCTCCTTCTCCCATTCCACATCCCCGCATCCCGCACTCTTTCATAATTTGTGATGGTGTGAGAACCTCTGTCTTGCTTCATCTCCAATGCCCTCTCACACACAAAATTACCTTGCCTGTTTCTCTTTTAAAATTCAATTCAAATCTGCTGTGGTAGCTGTAGAAACTAAATTAAATGCATTAAATTAATTGAGAAGAGAATAACTCTCAATATTAGTTACTGATGGATGATGGAAATCCATCTAGTACACTAATGCTTTTCAAAGAAGAAAATTTGCCTGCCTAACTTGATGTGGCCATATGTGACCCACCGAGAATGTGGCATCATGTTGATAAATAGTCAGAAGGAAGGGTTAATGTCCTGAACATTGGCCCTAGGAGATCACATAGCAACAGACCAAACAGACAAGGAAGCTTCTTGCTGATAGTTCCCCGTCAGCTGAAGAATCAGTACTGTTCCACGTTGAGCACCTCTTGGAAGAAGCAGCAAGGATAGCATGGGCACCGAATGTAATCCAGGAAGGGGATTTTAGTGTCCATCATCAAACTGTCTCAGTGGCAGCAGCAGCAGGGCTGACTGAGTCTGCCTCAGCCCTTGAAGGACCATCTACCGGACTGAGCTGCAGCAGATGGTGACAGAATGACAAGGGAATGAAACATATTTCATCCTCACCCCTCAACCTCTCCTAGATATGTCTATCAATAATTGTATTGGCAGAAGTGACAACCATACAGCATTTGTGGTTACAACATCCTACCTTTACACTGAGGGCAACCTCCACTGACCCTAATGGCCTACATGATGTAGAGGTGCCAGTGTTGGACTGGGGTGGACAAAGTCAGAAGTCACATAACGCAAGGTTATAATCAAGCAGGTTCATTTGAAATTGCAAGCTTTCAAAGTGCTGCCCCTTTGAGAGGTGAAGTGTGTAGATTAAGAACAGATGTAACACCCCAAAACTGAGCATCAACAAGGCCACCTGCAGCAGCACAATTATATTTAACCATTTATAATAATGACTCACCATGTTCCTCACTCTACTGGTACTATCTTGCTAAGGCATCGATGGACCTGAGCATGCCAGGAGCATAATGAAAGATACATTGCTGACCTGATGAAGCTGCAAGAGAGGATGCTTGCTAAACAACAGGAACCATATATCATGAAGCAGAGTTAAGCAATCCTTCAATCAATAGAGAAGTCAAATCACAGAAGTCCTGCTGCTTGGGAATCTGGTGAAAGGTCACTGAAATGGAAACATTAACTCTGATTCTCTTTCTACAGATGCTTCCAGACCCACTGAGTTTCTCCAGCGCTTTCTGCTTATGTAATAAATTGTTGGTGCTTGTAATGAGGGCAATACCACAATTGTCCCACTTGTTACCCGAGGAACAGGCAGCGCTCTGAAAGCTTGTACTTCCAAATAAACCTGTTGGACTATAACCTGCTACTGTGTGATTTATAATTGTAGGGGACATTAATCTTTACATAGGCTGAACAAATCAAAATGGTAAAGTGTAATCTAAAAGATGATTCTTATGATTTTTTGTGCCAGCTTCCTGAAGCAATACAATGTGGAACTAACGAGATAAAGTTATTTTAAATCTATTATTCTGTAGTATGCCAGACTTAATTACTAATCCCATAATAAAGGATCTCCTGGGATTAGTGATCATAATTGAATTGAATTCCATATTAGTTTCAAAAGTGATAAATTCCAATTACATACAAGAATCATAAAATTAAATAAAGTCATTTATATAGTTATGAAGAGAAATTGGTTAACAATAATTGGGAAAATAGTCTAAATGTTGCAGCAGTAAATTGTTGGGAAGCATTTAAAGAAATAATTAAATATTCAAAAATATATTCCATTCAAAAATGAAAATTTAGTAAGAAAGATCCATCTGAGTCTCACCCATAGGAACATAGGAACAGGAGTAGACCATTCAGCCCTTTGACCCTGCTCTACTATTCCATGAGATTGTGGTTGATCTGTTGTCTAATCCATATACCTGCCTTTGGGCTAGGCCACTTAATATCTTTGGTTAACAAAAATGAAGCTCAGATTTAAAATTAACAACTGATCTAGGATCCACTAGCATTTGTAGAAGAGAGTTCCAAATATCTACCACCCTTTATGAGTAGAAGTGCTTCCTAACATCTCTCTGGAATGCTTTGGCCATAATTCTCAGACTATGCCCCCAAGGTTAAGAACAGTATTATATAAGAAAGAAACAGAAAGTGCAGGAGAAACTCAGCAGATCTGGCGGCATCTCTGAAGAAATAAGCAGAGTTAACGTTTTAAGTTCAGAATGATTTTTCTTTGGAACTGATTTGAAACGTTAACTCTATTTCTGTCTTCAAAGATGCTGTTAAAAATCACACAACACTAAGTTAGACCATAAGACCATATGAAATAGGAGTGGAGGTTAGGCTATTCGACCCATCGAGTCCACTCTGCCGTTCAATCATGGCTGATGGGCATTTCAACGCCACTTACGCACACTCTCACCGTCGCCCTTATTTCCTTGCAAGATTAAGAATTTATCAATCTCTGCCTTGAAGACAGTTAACGTCCCAACCTCCACTGCACTCCGTGGCAATGAATTACACAGGCCCACCACTCTCTGGCTGAAGAAATGTCTCTTAATTTATGTTCTAAATTGACCCCCTCTAATTTTAAGGCTGTGCCCACGGCTCCTAATATCCCTGCCTTTTGGAAACAATTTCCAAGTGTCCACCCTTTCTAAGCCATGATTTATCTTGTGAGTTTCTATTAGGTCTCCCCTCAATCTTCTGAATTCTAATGAAGACAATCCCAGGATCCTCAGCCGGTCATTCCAGGGATCATCCGTGTGAATCTCCGCTGGACACGCTCCAGTGCCAGTATGTCCTTCCTGAGGTGTGGGGCCCAAAACTGGACACAGTACTCCAAATGGGGCCTAACCAGAGCTTTATAAAGTCTCAGTAGCACATTGCTGCTTTTATATTCCAACCGTCTTGAGATAAATGACAACATTACATTCACTTTCTTAACTACAGACTCAACCTGCAAGTCAACCTTTAGAAAATCCTATACTAGCACTCCCAGATCCCTCTGCACTTTGGCTTCATGAATTTTCTCACCATTTAGAAAATATCCATGCCTGTGTTCTTTTTTCCAAAGTGCAAGACCTTCAATGCTCACATTGAATTTCATCAGCCATTTCTTGGACCACTCTCCTAAACTGTCTAAATCTTTCTGCAGCCTCCCCACCTCCTCAGTACTACCTGCCTGTCCACCTAACTTCGTATCATCAGCGAACTTAGCCAGAATGCCCCCAGTCCCTTCATCCAGATCATTAATATATAAAGTGAACAGCTGCGGCCCCAACACTGAACCCTGCAAAGGACACCACTTGTCACTAGCTGCCATTCCAAAATAAGAATCTTTTATCCCACTCTCTGCCTTCTGTCAGACAATTAATCCTCAATCCATGCCAGTAGCTCACCTCGAACACCATGGACCCTCACTTTACTCAACAGCCTCTCAAGAGGCATCTTATCAAAGGCCTTTTGGAAGTCTAGATAGACCACATCCACTGGGTTTCCCTGGTCTAACCTACTTGTTACCTCTTCAAAGAAGCACAAACTTTCAGAGCTTCCAAATAAACCTGTTGAACTATAACCTGGTGTTGTGTGATTTCTAACTTTGTCCACCTCAGTCCAACACCGGCTCCTCCACTTCAAAGATGCTGCCAGACATACGGGTTGTCTGTTGAGATCTGAGATATGTCTGTTCAGGTTAACTTTCTATCTTTATTTCAGATTTTCAGCAATCTTGGTATTTTGCTTTCACTCAGTGAGCATGTCTTTAATGAAGTGTTGAGATCTCACATACTATTCATCACTGATGCTCATGTTGTCGCAATGTTCTCTGAACATCCAGGGCAGATATAGATGCTAGGCGAGACCCCACCTTTCTATCTTTCTCCTTCCTCTTCCAGCAACGTGTCCCACTCTCTGTGACCTTTACTCATTCGCCCAGTCATGCTGTATTCCAAGGCGAATGGCAATGAGCACTCCCATATCAGGAAGCAACTTGTGCATCATTCAATTGTTTGACATTGGCTGCTTCACTCCCTGGAAACATTTATATCTCTAAACAATAACAGAAAGCAACCCAGATAAAAATCAAAGGACACATGAACCAGTTACTAGCCTATAGGTAATTGATAATCTCTTTAAATAGCTCAGCTTGGATTGACTCGGTTTCCTTTCTATGACTGAATGCATGTACTAAGCTGTGTTTGCTGGCATGTTAAGCTATAAAATGACTCCCCTGGTACAACATTCAACATTGCATATCAGTCTGCTACTGGCTATTCACCATAGATACAACAACACCTTCAGTGTCTGATCCCAACGACATGCATGCAACAGTGCAGACGTTATTGATCTATTGATATTTGACTGAGAGCCAATGTAGTTCAGCACCACAGAGGTGAGGGGAAAATAATAGGATATATTCATCATATTAATGATTTAGATGATGGAATTAACTGTAATGTCTCTGAGTTTGATGATGACACAAAGCTGTATGGGACAGTGAGCTGTGAGGAGGATGCAGATATCCTTCAGTGTGAGTTGGGCAAGTTGAGTGAGTGGATAAATCCATGGCAGATGAATTGTAATGCGGAGAAATGTGAGGCTATTCACAAAAACAGGAAGGCAGATTATTATCTGAACGCCGATAGGTTGGGAAAAGGGGAGGTGCGTTGAGTGTCCTTGTTCACCAGTCGCTGAAAGTAAGCATGCAGGTTCAGCAAGCAGTGAAGTAGACAAGTGTAATGCTGGCCTTCAGAGTGAGAGGATTTGAGTGCAGGATGTCTTGCTGTAGTTATACTACAGATTTTTGGTGAGACTACGTTGTGTGCAGTTTTGGTCTCCTGATCTGAGGAAGGATGTTTGGGCGAAGGAGGAAGTGCAGTGATGGTTTACCAGGCTGCTTCCTGAATCATCTTGTGTGGCATTATCACTATGCTAAATGGAAACGACCTTGAACAGATCTAACAACTCAAGACAGCAAGAGGCACTGTGGGCCATCAATAGCAGCAGAATTGTACTCGACGCAATCTCTAACCTCATGGCCCGGCATATCCCCCACCCAACCATTACCATCAAGCCAGGGGAACAACCCTGGTTCAGTGGAGAGAGCAAAAGGGCATGCCATGAGCAGCACCAGGCATACCTGAAAATGGATTATCAACCTGGTGAAACTACCTAATAGGCATGTCAAACTGCATAAGCAGCAAGGGATTGAAAGTGTTAAGCAATCCCATAACCAACGGGTTAGATTTAAGCTCTGCAGTCTTGAAGAATCCAATCTTGCCCAGGGGATGTCCTGTACACAGAAAGCTGGACAAATCCAAATCAGTCAATTCCCGTCCCATCAGTCCACTGTTAATCATCAGTAAAGTGATGGAAGATGTCATCAATAGTGCTATCAAGCAGCATCTGCTCAGCAACAATTTGCTCAGTGAACGCCCCGTTTGTGTTTCACCAGGGCCTGACCTCATTACAGCCCTGGTCCAAACATGGACAAGAGAGCTGAATTCCAGGTGAGAATGACAGCCCTTGACGTGAAGGCCACACTTGACTGAGTGTGGCATCAAGGTGCCTCGACAAAACCAGAATTAATGGGAATCAGTGGGTGCAAGGAACAAAGAAGAACAAAGAACATAACAACATGGGGACAGGCCCTTCACCCCTTCAAGCCTGCACTGACAAATTTTGCCCTTCCATACTAAAACGTGCAGGATCTGTTTCCCTCTATTCATGGATCTGTCCAGGTGATTATTGTGTCTGCTTCCACCCCCTTCTCTGGCAATGCTTTCTCGGCACTCACTATCCTTTGTGTGGAAATTCTGCCTTGCACATCTCTGTTAAATTCCCCCCCCCCCTCGCACCTTGAACCTGCGTCCCCTAGTAATTGACGCTCTTATAAACTTCTGTCAGGTCACCCCTCAACCTCCTGTGTTCCAGTGAAACCAAACCCAATCTTTCTTCATAGCTAAAATCCCCCATACTGGACAATATCCTGGTAAACCTTTTCTGTACCCTCTCCAAAGCATCCACATCCTTCTGGTAGTGTGGTGACCAGGACTGAATGTAATATTCCAACTGCTGCCTAAATGAAGTTTTATAAAGCTGCAGAATAACTTGCCTATTCTTATACTCAATGCCTCTGCCAATGAAAGCAAGGATGCCATAGATCTTCTTTACTACCTTATCTACCTGCACTGCCACCTTCAGTGATCTGTGGACCTACACCCCTAGATCCTTCTGCATAACAATACTCCTAAGGGTTCTGCCATTCACTGTAAAATTTCCACCTTGACCTTCCAAAATGCATCATCTCACATATGTCTGGATTGATCTCCATCTACCATTTTTCTGCCCCTGCCCATACCTCCAACTGATCCATATCCTGCTATATCCTCTGAAAATCCACCTCACTACCCATAATTCCATCAATCTTTGTCTTGCCTGAAAACTTATTGATTAGACCAGCCATGTTTTCCTCCAAACCCTTTATGTAGACCACAAACAGCAGAGGTCCCAGTACTGATCCCTGTAGAACACCACCAGTCACAGTCCTCCATTCCAAAAAGCATCCTTCCACCACTACCTTCTCTCACCTATGACTAAGCCAGTTCTGTATCCATCTTGCCAGCTCACCCCAATACCATGTGACTTCACCTCTTGTCTTGGTCTGCCATGAGGGACCTTGCCAAGGCATTACTGAAGTCCATGTAGACAACATCACCTGCTTTTCCCTCATCAATCATCTTTTTCACTTCCTCAAAAAACTTGGTCAAGTTTGTGAGACATGACCTCCCCTGTACACAACCATGCCGTTTATCACTAATAAGTCAATTTGCTTCTCAACACATGCAGATCTTGTTCCTGAGAATCTTTTCCAATAATTTCCCCACCACTGACATGAGACTCTCAGGCCTATAATTTCCAGGATTTATCCCTGCTACCCTTCTTAAACAGTGACACAACACTGGCTATTCTCCAGTTCTCTGGGACCTCACCTGCAGCCAGAGAGGATACAGGTCTGTCAGGTATTGGCGTCTGTCAATACGCCAGCAATTTGTTTTCTTGCTTCCCTCAATATTCTGGGATAGATCCCTTCCGGACCCAGGGACTTATCTACCTTGATACTTTTTCAGACGCACAACACCTCTTCCTTATTAATAGCAACTTGGATTAGATCCAACATTCCCTTCCCTGAGATCATCCTCCACCAATTCCTTCTCTTTGGTAAATACCGACACAAAGTATTCGTTTAGGATCTCACCTCCCTCTTTTGGATCCACACACAGATTCCCTCCTTTGTCCTTGCTTGGGCCAACCCTTTCCCTGCCTATGTTCTTGCTTTTTATATATGTATAAAAAGTCTTGAGATTTTGCCTAATCCTGTTTGGTGATGGCTTTTCATGATCTCTTTTTGCCCTTCTAATTCCTTGTTTAAGTTCTTTCCTACTTTCTTCATATACTTCAAGGGGTTCATTCGTTTCTATCCTCCTAGGCCTAACATATGATCCGTTTTACTTTTTGACCAAGGTTATAACATCCCTGGTCATCCAAGGTTCACATAACTTGCCATACCTATCCTTCATTCTCACATGAACATATTGCTCATGAATCTTATCAATGCCATTTGAAATAGTCCCACATGACAAATATAGCCGCCTCAAACAGCCACCTCCAAACAAAATTCTCCAGTTCCTGCCTCACATTGTTGAAGTTTGCCTTCCCTCAGTTTAATACTTTCACCTGTGGACTGCTATTATCCCTATCCATGAGTATCTTAAAGTTCACTGTATTATGGTCACTACTCCTGAAATGCTCCCCCACTGAAACTTCACTCACCTGGCTGGGTAAACTGGTTGGAGTCATACCTGACACACAGGAGGATGATTTTGGTTCTTGGAGATCAGTCATCTCAGCTCCAGGACATCGGTGCAAGGGTTCCTCACAGTAGTGTCCTAGGCCCAACCATCTTCAGCTGCTTTATCAATTACCTTCCCTCCATCATAAGTTCAGAAGTGAGGATGTTCGATGATTGCACAATGTTCAGCATCATTTGATGGGTCCTCAGGCACTGAAGCAGTCCATGTTCAAATGCAACAAGATCTGGACAGTATCTAGTTTAGGCTAAACAATGACAAGTAACATTTACACCACACAAATACCAGGCAATGACCATCCCCAGTAAGAGACAATCTAACCATTATGTCTTGACATTCAATGGTGTTATTATAACTGAATCCCCATTATCAACATCTTACGGGTTACCATTGTCTAGAAACTCAATTGGACTCACCACATAAACACAGTGGGAACAGGAATAGGTCAGACGTTAGTAATAGTGCGGCAAGTAGTTTGACTCCTAACTCCCCAAAGCCTGCCCATCACCTACAAGAGTAAGATGGAATATTCCCCATCTGCCTGGATGAGTGCAGCACCAATTCCTTTCAAGAAACTTGACACCATCCAGGGCAACAAAGCTCACTCCTCATCCACAAACATTCCCTCCCTTCACCATCGGCACTCAGTAGCACCTTCCAAACCCACAACCACTTCCACCTGGAAGCACAAGGGCAGCAGATACACGGGGATACCACCCCCTACAAGTGCCCCCCCCCCCCACAAAAGGGCACTGCAGGCCTACCTTTAAGTCAGCTGACCACCACCCTCTCAAGGGCAACTAGGAACAGGCAATAAATGCTGCCTGGCCAGCAATGCCCACATCCCACAACTGAATGAAAAAAAACATGGGTGAGATTGGGTGATGCTACAAAAGTGGAATAGGCCGACTTTGTGATGGCATGAATATGAGGACAGAAGCTTAGCTTGGGTTTGGAGCAGACTGACCTAATCTCAGTAAGAGGCTACAGTCGATAACTAGTAAACTCAGTCCTCGTAAAACCAACCCTGTTGTCGTCACTGTCACTTTTTGTCTTAGAAGCGCACTTTGATGCACAAAGCAGGGAAGTTCGAATTGCAGTCTTCAATGAGAAAGCTCATCAGTAGGGAAAAAACAAGAAGGTGGAGAAACAAATGGGAACCCATTACGGGCTCGAACACACTCCCACCCTTTCATTCAATATGTGGTAACTGAGGCAGGCCAAATAAGATCAGCTCAACGCATGTTGTTTCGGTGCTATTCATTGATTCAGTCTGTGTAGGAGGTGCTGATTGACTGTGCATTGTTAAGTACATGCAGATGGCAAGTACATAAAAAGTGAGGGAACAAAGGATAGATTGTGGCATGGTACTGTCAGCAGTAATAGCGTTTCTTGGTCAGACCCGGCACGTTAGGGTAATACAAAAGTACAACTCTGTAACCTGACTGCCAAAGCAAAAGGAGCCACTTTTAACTAGTTACTGTAATCCTTCAGCAAAAAGACATGTGTAGAGATGAAATGTACTGTATCAATGAATAATCAGCACAGATATGACAGCTTGATGTACTGAAGGGGTAATAATTGCTTCAGCAATGTGTTTTGTCTGAGAGCAAATTGTCCAATAAGATAAAGTAAATGTACTTAATTGTTTAAATATGATTAAATGCAGACTGCTGGTTTGAGCGATCATGGCAGAATAGCAGTTGACAAAACTAATGTAAACTTGGCCTCGTAAAATTCAGGAGAATGCAATTATGAAGACATTATGGTAGGATTGTTAAGGATTGGTGCACAGCAGCAACAGGGCAACATTGAGCTTCTGGATTCTGAGCACAGACACACTGGGGTCAAACACATTTGCAATAACTGAGCGAAACAGTTAAAAGTAGTGGAAGTGGAAGTTATTAGGATTCACTGTTTACGTGTGAATGGAATGTCAAAATCAATAAAGTATAAAGAGCTATAAAATAAATGCACTTGGTACTTTACAAGCAGATAAAAGATTAAGCAAATTATCTTTTGGAGCTGTTTTGTGTTACCAACCCTAATGTATCATCTGTTCTGTTACATCTATGTGTAATGGATCTTTATGTTGTAATATTTCAAACCACTATGGCTCAACAAACATAGGACAAATTATTTTCATGATAAAACAGCAAATGTTGACATAGCAGGGCAGACTGGCTTATTTTACCAGCCATATTTCCCCACTAATGTCTCAATTAGACCACGCTCCTGTGTGCAGGTCTTGTCCCCAAATAAGTGAATAAAAGTCACCGTAATCTTACTGGACCATAGGGGGGGGGTTCCCTCTCATTAGAGGGGTCAGTTGGCTGAACAGCTGACTTGCAATGCAGATTGAACCTGTCAATGTGGGTTGAATCCCCACACCAGCTGAGGTTACTGTGAAGGATTCACGTTCTCAATATTGCCCCTCAGCTGAGGCATTTAACCTTCAGGTTAAACCATCGCTGTTTCCAAATGATGGAAGTGGAGTAAGTAGTAGCAATGCTAACATAATTTGCAAGGAGAGCGTATGAACTGAGTAGTGAAAAGATTACTCTCGGAAAAGAAGGGGACTGACCTAAACAGAGTATGTAAGATAATGAAAGGGTTGTATATGGAGGAATGGGTTCCACTGTGGGAAGACACCGCATCAAAGTAATGTTAACAAATCCAGTGAGGAATTCCGTGGAAGCCTCTTTAATTCAAAGTGTGGATTGAAATGGAATTTGTCCCCAGATGAATGAAAGTATTTAAGGTGAAGCTAGTTAAACTCAACAGGAGGGAAAGAAGTAGAGGGTTACGGTGACAAGATGAGTAGCCTATAGAGGGGAGGTTTGAGTGGAGAATAAAGACAATGTGGACTAGAGCTACGTTATCTAGTTCTGGGCTGTCCATTTGATGCCGCTCTTTGTAACAAAAACCAGCTGGACTCTGCTCCACCAGGGCCAAGAGTGTGGTATTTACACTTTGCAGAGCATCTTTGAGGAGCTGAATTGCCTGCTCCTGCTCCTAGCTCTGACCTTCTTATAGGATGATATCCTCTGTCAAGTAAAAAAAAAGAACTCAGCAAGTTCATAAGCTCAGTGATGTTACTCTACAGTCCATAAAGACCTTCATTGACCCACTGTCATTTATACACACTAGGAGAATGCTGTAAGCACATATTGGCACAGCAAGATTCCAGAGACAGAAATGAGATGAATGACCAGATCTTCTGCTAACTGTCAGTCAGTCAGAGTGCTAAGCTGTTGCGGATGAGGTGTGCAGATTATTTATTCCTCCAGTTGCTGTGGAGGTACTGTCTTTCCATTTCATCAGAGAACTGTTCACTGTGATGCCTCCCCTAACATGGACAGGAGTTCAGGGACAATGATGGAGACTTTAGGTGTCACATCTGTCTTATTGATGCTGCTGAATGTTGTTTAATGCCTACAGAAATGAAATTGTGTTACTCCTATCTCTTTGACTTGATCTGTTGCATTATCTCCTCCTCAGACGCAGGACCCTAATTGTGTCTTATAATGCCCCTACGTCCGTGAGCTGTCTTCAAACAATTCATTCTATTAAAAGTGATATACAAATACAAGTTGTTGAGCAGACTAGAGAAATGAGAGCAGAAAAACACCCAAGCATTAATGATGTTCAGTTGTGACAATGAAGTACAAGCATGTTTAAATTTACAGCACGAAAGGTTAAATTCTGCCATCTAAAATCTGTATTATTAAGATTATTGTGGATAGATTTCTGGAGTGAAATGAAAGTAATTGTTCTTTGCTTACTTGTGTGGTCCAGACCCTCAACGGAGCAGCTGGTTAACAGCTTTATTATACAGACAGGAGTTGGGGGGTGGGAAGCACAACCTTCCTGTTTCTCTCATTTAATTTATTTGAAGCTACTGACACACTCTTATTGAGCAACCTCTATTTAAACCAGTTTTGGGCCATTAAAAATAACAGCTTACAGGTTTTAATAAGAGCTGCTTGGTTTACTGCCAGTCTTGTCTACATATCTTCCCAGCAATCAGAAGCTTTTTTTTTCAAATTCCACTGTGTACTTTATATATTAGGTAAGGTATTTCAGCTTTGAGTCTAAACAGCCAATATGGGCTGATTTTCCCAAATATGGTGGTTGTATCATTCTCATGGTATGATTTGGTCCCCCGGGTAAGCAGAATAAAAGACCAGGGTGCATATTTTGTTAAAATTATAATTTGATTTAAATTCCTTGCCGAGTTTTATGTTACTGTGTGATGTGCTCTTGATGTGTAGGTGTCTTGTGATCATACCTCTCTGAACTGTCATGTCATCTCTATAAATTCTGCCTGGATTATTGTACACACACTGTTCAACTGAGTAAATAAAGTACTTCTCCCTGTATACACAATGGTAACAAAAAGCAGATCACTGCGGATGAACACCCTCGTTGAAGTCTTTTAAGTATCTAATTTTAGACACAAGCACTTGAATAAATTGAAAGTTGCAGCTTAATAAGATTTATGTCCAGATTTTCTGAGTTTTGAGTCTTGGTTTTCACTTGGGTTGCTAATAGGGAGGTCACGGGGAGTCAGATTTACACATGAACAGTCCAATAATACTGAAATAAAACATTATAATACCGAATCAACTGCAGCTACTCTGGTGATCCACAGCCAGAGTCGGTCCATGCTACTCTATAAGACGAGAATTCTGCTGCTGAAGCAATGCTCTCACCTACACACCGTGTCTCATTGAAACCCCATTACTGTTTAATTAACCTTGGCCGTTTTCTACAAACTGCTCTTTAACCTTTGGATCTGGGTCAGTCGCTTTCCCTGGCCATAGCAGCACCTTATCTGCAGCCAAACAACCTTTGACCCTCTGTGCTTTTCCTTTCTCATTATTGAAAATTTACCGAACTGCCCCAACAGTTGTTCCTTTCTGGGACAAGCCAGCAGTGTGAAACAGAAATACTTTGGTTTTGAATCGCTGAAGTGATTACTCAGGAACCCATAATGTTGTTGGCCACTGGTTGGTGGGTGGATATGGGATAGGGGGGCTACAATCAGACCATCTTTAACTGTTGAATACTTGCCTCTTCTGCTGCCCTTTAGGTTTGCAGCAATGAAGTTTTTAACTGGGTATTAATTCCTCACGTCCGTTAATTCTTTCATGGGGTGCAAACATCGGCAAGGCCAGTGTTTATTGCCTAAAGTTACATAGAACATAGAACATAGAAAAATACAGCGCAATGCAGGCCCTTTGGCCCTCGATGTTTCGCCGATCCAAGCCCACCTAACCTACACTAGCCCACTATCCTCCATATGCCTATCCAATGCCCGTTTAAATGCCCATAAAGAGGGAGAGTCCACCACTGCTACTGGCAGGGCATTCCATGAACTCACGCCTCACTGAGTAAAGAATCTCCCCCTAACATCTGTCCAAACCTACCACCCCTTAATTTAAAGCTATGCCCCCTCGTAATAGCTGACTCCATACGTGGAAAAAGGTTCTCATGGTCAACCCTATCTAAACCCCTAATCATCTTGTACATGTCTATCAGGTCACCCCTAAGCCTTCTTTCCTCCAACGAAAACAGCCTTTCCTCATACGATCTTCCTACCATACCAGGCAACATCCTGGTTGAACTGTGAATGTCTTGCTGAGCTGTTTCAGAGAGCTGCTGAGAGTCAGCCATTATGCTGTGGGACTGGAATCACATCCAAGGCAGCCCAGCTTAAGGAAGAAACAAAAACAGAAATTGCTGGCAATTCTGTGGAGAGAAATCAGACTTGACCTTTCAGGTTGAGTTGACTCTTCCTCAGGGTTAAGAAGGCAGGTTTTCTCCCCTTCAGAGCATCAGTGAATCAGATTATTTTTTGTTGGTAACAGTTGAAGATAGGGGTGGGGAACAAATGCTGGTTTTTATCAGTGATGGCCACACCCCATCAAAATAATTTTTTTAAAAAAGCCATACTTGCTGTGATGAAGTGCTTATGTCCAAAACATCGATTCTCCTGCTCCTCGGATACTGCTTGACATGCTGTGCTTTTCCAGCACCACACTCTCGACTCTGAGCTCCAGCATCTGCAGTCTTCACTTTCTCCTCCCTATCCTACGTAGCTGTCCAGTCAAACAACATCTTGATTATAACGCTCTCATCCATGTTTTCAAATCTCTGTATATCCTCACCCCTCCCTGTCTCGGTCATCTTCTCCAGCCGCACGATCTTTCGGGCTATCTGCAGTCACCAGATTCTAGCCTCGTATAGGCATAGAGTCACAGAGAAACAAAGCCAGGCGCTTCACCCATAAGATCTATGGCAGTCAAAATAACCACCTAATGCCATTTTCGAGCACTTGGCATTGCAAGTGCACATCTAAACATTTCTTAAAGTTTAAGGGGATTTTGCTTCTCCCATCCTTACAGGAGGTGAGTTCCAGATTCCCACCACTCTCTGGGTGAAACCATTCTTCCTCATATCTCACGCACGTTTTCTGTCTACGTTCCTTATTTAAGATACTCCACCACAATTGGCAGCCATGCCTTCAGTTGCCTTGGCACCAGACTCTGGAAAACCTTCCTTACAACTCTCCACCTCCCTTTACTGCTTTAAGATATGATGGCTCAGTCACACTTGCTTTTATAACGTTGGGGCATTACATAAAATATGTCTCTTTGTTGCTCCTCAAACAATTCCTCTTGAACATCCTTCAGTTCTGAGGGAATATCATCAACACAATCTGTTTTCCCCATTGTTAGCCTCTCCACAGGTAACTACTGATCTGCTGACAACCTTTTCTGAATGTGGTGTCATATAGGACTCGAAACATTAACTCTGTTTCTCTCTCCAAAGATGCTGCCGGACTGCCTGAGTTTCTCCAGCACTTCCTGTTTTGTTTTTAAATTTTTGATGTTCAACATCTACCTCATTTCACTTTTATTCCAGCATTATTCCGTGGGCGGCACGGTGGCACAGTGGCTAGCACTGCTGCCTCACAGCGTCAGAGACCCGGGTTCAGTTCCCGCCTCAGGCGACTGACTGTGTGGAGTTTGCACGTTCTCCCCGTGTCTACGTGGGTTTCCTCCGGGTGCTCCGGTTTCCTCCCACAGTCCAAAGATGTGCAGGGTCAGGTGAATTGGCCATGCTCAATTGCCCGTAGTGTTAGGTAAGGGATAAATGTAGGGGAATGGGTGGGCTGCGCTTTGGCGGGTCGGTGTGGACTTGTTGGGCCGAAGGGCCTGTTTCCACACTGTAAGTCTAATCTAGTCTAATTTTCTCTTTTCGTTTCAGGATCGGCAATTTACTCTGTAGTTTTGATTTTGCTGAATGGTTCAGTCAGTAAGTACACATAGGAGCTCTAATCTGTATGCAGATAGGGGAGATGCCACAATCTATGTTGTGCTAGCTAGTCTTATTCTTTATTTAAATTGCGTGTTTCCACACCTTGCCCTGCCCTCCCTGCGTCATTTCAGAGGGCATTAGAAGTTAACCAAACCATTTGGAATGGAATCACAAGAGGTCGAAGGTGGATTTGGGGAACTACATTTTAACAATATTCTGGAACTTTCCATGGCAATTCCGCCTGATGTTATGATACACCAATGATACATCAAAATTTTCTTTGCTGTATCCTTTGTTTTTCATCTTTCCAAAGTTCAATGCCCAGTATGCTTAAATACTCAGGTGTGGTTGGACAATATACTAAAATTCTGTCTGGTTAACCTTGCTAATTTCTGAGTAATTGAGACCCTGCAGCGCTTAAACCAAACCTTGATCACTAAATTCGATTTACAATGACTGTGAGTTGGACTCATGGGGTGCATTTTCCAGGACAATTGAGGTGGGAAATGTGGGACAATTTCCAACCAGGCATGCACCCTCAGGCGATACAGAGACAGGCAGGGAGACATCTTGTAGGGGCAGTTTTAAACAAAGGGTAGAGGAGACCACCTTGTCTCTGTTGTATTGCCAATGTGCAAACACTAGGCACCTTCCCTGGAAAGAGTGGCAACCACCTAAATCCAGCAGAACCATCAGAGGCTGTCAGACATGCACTCGGATTTACATTCCATCCCTCTAATATTTTGGGGGGGTGTGTGTGTGTGCACATGTAACCATGAGTGTGCGTTTATGCATGTTTGCATTTCCATGTGAGTATGCACATGTGTGTGTATTAGATTAGATTAGATTTCCTATAGTGTGAAAACAGGCCCTTCAGTCCACACTGACCCTCTGAAGAGTAACCCATCTAGACCCGTTTCCCTCTAACTAATGCACCTAACACTATGGGCAATTTAACACGGCCAATTCACCTGATCTGGGAGGAAACCCACGCAGATACGAGGAGAATGTGCAAACTCCACACAGACAGTCACCCAAAGCTGGAATCGAACCTGAGACGCAGTGAGGCAGCAGTGCTAACCACTGTGCTGCCTCAAAGTTAGCTTCAGTTGATTGTCCTCTTAGAGGGATTGGATTCCCTACAGTGTGGAAGCAGGACCTTAGGCCCAGCAAGTCCACACCGACCCTCCAGAGAGTATTCCACCCAGACCCATTTCCCTCTGACTAATGCACCTAACACTATGGGCATGACCAATTCACCTGGCCTGTGGGAGGAAACCCACGCAGACACAGGGAAAATGTGCAAACTCCACACAGTCGCCCAAGGCTGGAATCGAACCTGGGTCCCTGGCGCTGTGAGGCAGCAGTGCTAACCACTGAGCCACTTTGCTGCCTTCTTGTGTGCGTGTGTGTGCATTCATGTGTATCTGTGCATGTCTGTGTGTGTGTATCCGTGTGTGCATGTGTGCATGTATGTGTGCATGTGTGTGAGTGTGTGTTTGTGTGTGTATGTGTATATGTGGGCGTACATGTGTGTAGGTTGGTGTCCATGCATACATGTGCATGTGTGTGTGTGTACGTTTGGATGTTAGATTGAGGAAGGACGATATGGACTAAAGTATCAACCTGCGGGCAGGAACAGAGAAGGATTCCGTTATGGATCAGGAATTCTGTCAGCATAGGAGAGGGAAACATGTCTCAAAAGCATTTCTGAAATGACACCATCACATTAACTTTCTGTGATTTGTGTACAAGGATCTGGAAAATATTATTGAATATTCAATAGGTCCTGGAGTAAAGTTATATTTGACCCAATAATGCCAGGCCCTGGCAGTACCTGCACACACACACTCACTCACACAGTTTTACACAGGGACATGGGTCGGGCTCAAGATTCGCCTCCACCCGACACTGAGAGGCTCCTGGGTCACACTCTGGATTGGAGTCAGGCACTGTGTTTGGGAGCAGGACATGGCACATGGGATTGGGCTGACTGTCCAAGTGGATGTACAGACCCAGCAATCTAGCAGTGAATCAGAACATAACAGAGAGACTCAAACAAAGAACTTGGTGTTGAATTTGTGGAGTTCTTGGGGTTTTATCCCAGGATACTCCAAGGCAGCTCTCCTGCTCCATTCCTGTCTGCCAGTTATCCCACCATCACTTCCAACACAGACTCGGTCAAGGACAATTGGCCTGCAGCTCTGCAGGAAGCCGTCAGTAGGCCAGAGTACTCTTGACCTTGGACCACAAGACAACAATCACTAAGGTTATTTCAAGCAACAGGGCACAGCAGGCTATTCCACATCAGCTGGCAATGCTGGGCTTGCACCTCAGTATAGTAATTAGGAGACTGTGAGAACTGTAGATGCTGGAGAGTCAGAGCAGTTGGAGTTGTGATGCTGGAAAAAGCACAGCAAGACAGGCAGCACCTGAAGAGAAGAAGAGTCAATGTTTCGGTGTATCAGGTCTTGCCCAAAGTGTCAATTCTCCTGCTCCTCAGATGCTGCCTGACCTCTGTGCTTTTTCGAGCGTCACACTCTATCTACTCAGTATAATAACAAATACAAACAGATTCAGAAGTTAGAACACTGGAAACGTTGCATACTCACTGCATATATACAACTTCAATTTCATTATATTCATATATGTTGAATATTCCATGTAAATTGTATGTTGTACTACTATGATGGTCATTTACATTCATCCAGGATCCCTAGGATATCTCCACAGCTTCTCTCTTTGGTTCCCTGACTCAGGCAACCCTGATCATTGGCCTTTGCAAGAAAGAGGCAGAAGTAGTGACTACTGACTCCAACTCCAGCAAGTCGACTACTCGCCCTGCTACACACCATTTATACCCAACTGTGATCTCTCACTCTGGGTGAACGCATTTGGAATGACTGATGAATTTTTGCGAGTTGGTCTTTTGGTAAATATACAAATACATGCACAAAGACTTCTCAACACTTGCTGTCAGGAGGCTTAGCGTGGAGTTAAACTTGCAAGAAATTAATCCCTTAGTTTTTGAACAATTGACAAACAAAATCTGGTTTTCTGTTCTCTCATGTACCTGCCAGACCGTGATGTCAGGACCAGCAAAAGCAGAGTTACAGGTGGACAGGTTGGTGAAGGTGGCACTTGGGACACTTGCCTTTATTAGTCAGAGCATTGAGTATAGGAGTTGGGAGGTCAGGTTGCATTTGTACAGGACATTGATTAGGCCACTCTTGGAAGGCTGCATTCAATTCTGGTCTCCCTGCTAAAGGAAAGATGTTGCTAAACTTGAAAGGGTACAAAAAGACTTAAAAGGATGCTGCCGGGGTTGGACGGTGTGAGCTATCGGGAGAGGCTGAATAGGCTGGGACTGTTTTCCATGAAGCGTCAGAGGCTGAGGGGTGATCTTAGAGACATCTATAAAATCATGCAGGGAATAGATATGGTGAATAGTGAAGGCCTTTTCCCCAAGTTAGGGGAGTTACAAACTAAAGAGCATAGGTTTAAGGTGAGAGGGGAAATATATATAAGGGATCTAAGGGGCAACCTTTTCACATAAATGTGTGTGCATCGAATGAGCTGCGAGAAGATATGGTTGGAGGCTATTACAATTACAATATTTAAAAGTCATTTGGATGGGTATATGAATGGGAAGGGCTGTGGGCCAAATGCTGGCAAATGGGACTGGGTTAATGTAGAATATCTGGTTGGCATGGATGGGTTGGACTGAAGGGTCTGTTTCTGTACTGTCTCTGTGACTCAATGAACAGCTTCCACCCCATGATCTTTGGGGCTGGAACACCAGTAAAATAAATGCTACATTCTTATATCAATCTATGTGAGGTGGCAGCAATTAGGAACGGCTGCATTGTGTCGTGCTTCAGGCATTGTCTGGAGTGTTGTCTTTCAAAGGAAGTACATAAGCATTCCAAGTCGGTGCGAAACTTCCACTGCACTTTTGGAATAAGAACGGGGAGGATCCTCCCAGTGTCCTGGTCAAACCTGTCTCCCACCTCTCATCCCAGACAGGAGATCTGGTCACTTATTGCATTGCTTTCTGCAGGAACCTGTAATTCACAAATAGGTTGCAGTGTCTCCTATATTAAAACCACATTTTCCTTGAAGCTGGGAGGTTGTGCAACTGTGCAGGAACCCAAAAGCTCCTGCATTGACTGAGCAGGTCCTTTTATCTTACTATATTAGACTACCTACAGTGTGGAAATAGGCCCTTTGGCCCAACAAGTCCACACCGACCCGCCGAAGCGCAACCCACCCAGACCCATTCCCCTACATTTACCCCTTCACCTAACACTACAGGCAATTTAGGATGGCCAATTCACCTAACCTGCGCATTTTTGGACTGTGGGAGGAAACCGGAGCACCCGGAGGAAACCCACGCAGACACGGGGAGAATGTGCAAACTCCACACAGTCAGTTGCCTGAGGCAGGTATTGAAGCTGGGTGTCTGGCGCTGTGAGGCAGCAGTGCTAACCACTGTACCACCGTGTCAATGTGTAACTTAATATATATTACTACTAAATAATTGCAATAGGGCTTTGCACTTCAAGTAAAGGATCAAGCACTTATAAAATGCAATGCAGGATTACAGTGGCAAAAGGTTCTCAAAAGAAGTATTTCATATGTTTTAAAGTACATTTGATATTCCCATGTTGTGGACAGTGTGATAGAAAATGCAAGTTTTTCACGTCTTTAATTGCCCCTTGGATGTCCGACTAGAAAAGGAAAACATGCAACAGCTCTCCTTGTATCTGGATGTGAGAAGATTTGGTCAGATTCAGTTTGAGATTGGCTCTATCCTCATAAAGAATGACCACCTTTGGGAGAACAAGGGAGGGAAGGTCAGGTTTGTTATGCGTGAGAGTTGGGCCCCAGAATGAGTCACTTTCAAGGAGAGAGGGAGGAAGAGAAAAACAAAAACTGTGAGCAAAAGAGACTGGAATAACTCTTAACACATCGAGAAAAAAAGGAAACCTGCAGTGAAGGAATGGAAATAACTGAGAAAACAGATTGCAGGGAGTGATTACTCTGCAGGAGAGATCAATGACAGACATCAGCCAAGCAAGCATCTATTGGGAAGGACAAGACAATTTATTCCATCTCCTTATCTGCGATAGGACATTAACACATATGATAAATGAGAATTCATTCTTGTAATGGAGTCAAATAAAGGTCAGGCCTGCTCACAATGCCATTCTAATTTTTTTTATGTACTTCATGAGCACAATGTTTATTTGACGGAAGTGAACTGAAAAAGAGAGTTTGCGGGTGTTTCTTTTGAATTCCCGTTCCACACACATTGTTACATTCTGTGCACGTGTATGTTCACTCTCCCTCTTTAAGCAGTGGAGGGAGCAAACATCAGAATGGAGGAACAGTCTCAGCAAAGCCATTGTTTCACTTTCTAATTCATTAAGAGATATTTTGCTTACAGTGTAACTTTCTTCACATATCTCTCGTATTTTAAATTGGTTGGCAGATTCAATGCTATTTGAACCAATTGTCACTTAAACATATTGTTGAGTTTATTTCACCTGATTTGTCATTTCACCCTCTCAGTCAAAGAGACAGCCAGCAATTTCAGCCTCTATTTGTATAATTACATTTTGAGCCAAGGGACAAGTGTTCGGCAGGTTACAGACAAGTTAGGTCCATACAACACCTCCAATGGACTGCAAGCCATTCATGTGCAGTCTTCAGGCTACACTGTCCAGGCCAACTATAGCATGCCTTCTTCAGAAGGCAACTGAATTTCATCGAGGCTGGTGTGGGGGACTGCCTTGTCAGCCAAACCAGGTAACAAGATTAAGTAAAAGCAAAATACTGCAGATGCTGGAAATCTGAAATAAAAACAGAAAATACTGCGGAAACTCAGTGAGTCTGGCAGCATCTGTGGAGAAAAAAGCAGAGATAATATTCCAGTCCAGTGTGACCATTCTTCGAAACTCAAACACATTCTGCTTTCTGTCCACAGAAACTGCCGGACCTGCCGAGTTCCCCAGTACTTTTTGTTTTCACTTTAGATAATGAGGTTACTATCCCTTGGATTAAAGTCGAGCTGTGTTTTGGCATCAATATGAAAACTACATTTTCACCCTTCGTGACGCTGGGCTCTTTCAATCAATTTGCTCTTCAAGTTGAACTAAAACTCTGACAAGATTTGAACTTGTGATTGGGTCTATCCTTGTAAAGGATGGTCACCTTTGAGACAGTAAGGGAGGAAAGGTCAGGTTCGTTCTGAGTTATTTATCTTGGTTTGATCTGCTTTGATTTATTATTGTCAAATGCACCGAGTTGCAGTGAAAAGTATGCTAACCAGCCAAGTTTTACCTTACATAAATACATCAAGGTAATATAACAGAATGCAGAACTTCGTGTTACAGCATCAATGAAAGCGCAGAGAAAGATCAACTCTAATATATGAGAGGTCTGTTTCTAAGTCTGATAACAGTGAGGAAGAAGCTGTTCTTAAATCTGTTGGTACATGTTTTCAAACTTTTATATCTTCTTCCCAATGGAAGTAGGTGGAAGAGCATATACCTGGGGTAGGAGGGCTATTTTATTACATTGCTTGCTTTCCTCAGGGAGCAGGAAGTCTAGCTGGAGTAACCTAACTAGTAGGAGAAAGTGAGGACTGCAGATGCTGGAGATCAGAGCTGAAAATATGTTGCTGGAAAAGCACAGCAGGTCAGGCAGCATCCAAGGAGCAGGAGAATCGATGTTTCGGGAATGAGCCCTTCTTCAGGAAGGAAGGGCTCGTGCCCGAAGAAGGGCTCCTGTCCTGAAGAAAGGGCTCATTTTCGAAACGTCGATTCTCCTGGATTCCTGAAGAAGGGCCCATGCCCGAAACATCGATTCTCCTGCTTCTTGGATGCTGCCTGACCTGCTGCGCTTTTCCAGCAACACATTTTCAGCTCCAACCTAACTAGTAACCTAACAACTCCAAACACCGTCAAGCCCTCCCACTGTCTACGCGATTATGGTTTAGAATTCTATACAGGTTTATCAGCATTATTTTGTCAGTCTCTTTCTATTAATTCAGGGCTTGTGTGGCATTATATACAATTGGGCTATTCTCCTCAATGTATAACCCAGGGTCTGGTTTGGTCAGGTGCAGTCAAGGAAGCTGGGAGTGGTAGAAAAGTTGCCCTGAACAGTGACACTCCATATATCCAAGGCTTTCTCCAGCTCCATAGACAATGCTTTCTCTGTCCAACTAATGCTTGGATCACAATTACACTTACATTTGTGGAAGGTTCTTCCTGAAGGGGGAAAAGCATCACCAGTTTTGTGTGAGCTTGCAATGCTTATGTTAGGCAAAACAAAAGCGAGCAAAAATTACCTGAAGCTTTTCATTGCTAGCAAACATACAGAGAAGGCAGGGCTGCTTTGTGAGGATCACCTAAAAACTGAAAGAACTTTGGATGTTGTAAATCAGAAACAAAAACAGAGATTGCTGGAAAAACGCTGGCAGCGTCTGCAGAGAGAAATCAGAGTTAACTTTTCGGGTCGAGTGATTCTTCCTCAGAATAGAGTCCTGAGCTGACCCACAATGATTTCTCTCCACACCTGCTCTGCTTTTCCAGCAATTACTATTTTAGTTTGAGGCTTGCTTCTACTACTGGAGACCATAGAAACCTGTCATAAAACCTAACTCCACCTTGCCCCATATTTTAATATGTGGCATCACCTCTTCATAATCACGCACTTTAAATAAAAAGCTAAGGAACCCACATTCTTTGAATGGCTCTTATCTTTATTTGGCTGGAGCAAGGATCTACCTTATCAACTGATTGTGCCCAGCTGGAATTGGATCGTCTCATTTGAGAGGAATGAAGTCTTGATTGATAAATTACAACAACACTGCACGCTGACACGTGATGTTAATCATGGTGCTCTCCCTCTGCACAATGCAATTTGACTTACATTTGAATAAACAAAATCTTTGGAAACTGGTCGGTTGATTGTTTGGCCTTTTGATTAATTGAATGACATCTCTTCACAGTGTTCAAATTGCAATACAAGCTGTAAATTCTACATTTATAAGGTTACATTTGCATTGCCAGACAAAACACATTAAAAAAAGATAAAGGGCAGCTGTATATTCTCACTTTATGTAGTTTAGCTATTTATTGGTTTGTGAGAAAAGAGATTATCTGCAGGAATGCTCAGGGCTGAGTAAAGATTCAGTTCTCTGGGTCTAGCTGTTTAGCAATGTACATAAAATATTATCCATTTGAAGACATTATGGACAGCCACATATCATCCAGTACTAACTTAAAGTGCGTAAATGCTTTCAGTCGCGTCTTTATGTTTAATTACATCAACTAATAGATGAGAAATGTGTCCTAACATTAACGTGGAGAGTCTACAATTATTTGATAGTTTGAGAGACAATCTATAAAAAATTATATTTCAATTCCTGGTCGTAACAATTAAATACAGTTAATTTACTCTTTTTCAACATCCCATAGGCTGAACATAATCATCTTTATGGAGTCAATCAGACTATTACAATGTAATGTTATTGTCAGACAGTCTTAGCAAAAGTACTAGTTTATCTAAGCAAGACGTTTGGTATTTATTTATATGTCTGGAATACTGGTTCACTACCTTTAGAGTAGTAAGTGCCAAAAATAATCATTTGTTTGTGAAAAGATTTTACTAAACAAACATAACAACATAACGTCAGGAAGGTAATATATCTTGGTGAAAGTAACCATTTCTTGTGTAGCATTGCATGTTTCCTCTCATTCACTTAAACTTTGCATTGGCTGATTAATGCTCCAGAACTTATTGGAGCCGCCTTTGAAGTGAAGTTCTTGAACCTGATTCCCAAAGTGTCACGTTTTAAGAAGAGGTTGCATGGACTAGGCTTACTCCACTTGAGCATACATGATTCGAGGGTGGTCTGAACAGTTTAAGTCTTAACTGGTTAAGGAGATAATAAGGTAGAGGTAGGGAATGCAATTCTCGTGGGGGGTGGGGGGGGGGGGGTCTCATGAATGAAGGAGACAAAGGATAAAGGAAACTTGGAACTCTTTCCCCTAAAAGACTATTGAGGCTGGAGTTCAAATGAGCATTTTAAATTGGAGATTGATAGGGTTTGTTAAGGGAGGATATCTAAGGTTAATAAAATTAAGCTAGGTCTATGTTTTGAGGTATGGACTAAGGTACTTGATGATCTGATTGACCTCCTCTTGTCCTTGTGTTCCTTATACAATGAGAGACTGAGCAATGCCAAGCATCACTTCTACACCGGATGGCGATAAGACAACAGTCAAGAATGCCCACAAATTGTTGTCAAATTTGTGACATTAGATCTTGAAATATGTGAGAAAATAACAAACAATAAGGTGGGCCTGCCAACATAAATGGATTTATCAGGCAGAAAAGATTGGACATGGCTGGAAGCTAGGCTTGAGTGCTCGCTCCCAAAGAATGTGGCAGGCTGCCAAAACAATGCAACACTGCATCGCTGGAGCTGACCCAGGTGGCATAAAGTGTCACATGTGAGCAGAACAACTCGACTTCAAATGCAGAAGAAGTTCAAAGGGCTATGTTTGTATCATGATTTATAAAAAGGGGTTAAAGAACATAACTCAAATTATCTTCAGCTTGCAAGGTGTATTTTCTTCCTACTATATCAAACTTTATGAGAACAAAAAACGCAGCTGGGCATGTTATTAATAGCACACATTTGATATTGTCCTAGTTATGTTTTCTTTTAAATAATTGCCTGGGTTAAAAATAGATTACAGTGAATAATCTGTAAGTTATCTCCCTTTTCTGCCAAACAAGTATCCGTGGGCAGCATTTCCTGAATATCTGACTGTAATCTTTAGTCTGAAAAGAGTTGCAGTTAATTTTTGACAATCTTCTGTTTGTCTATCAACCACGGATATGCAAGTGAGATTGCAATTGTCTCATTTTGTGAACTCTACCATTTAATTATTACACAACTCAGTACACCGCAGGATGGAGTCATGCCAGCCCACGACCACAGTTTGCTATTCAATCTGAATGCGTATAACATTTTCTCAGCATTTTTCAGCATCTCACCCTGTCCATATTCGTGCATAAACTTTATGGTACAACTCTTCCTTTTCATCACTCAGATATATCTCTCATGCCTCATCATCATGTGTGGTTTGAAGATCAGATTTTCCAACGACACTTCTCCAGTCAAAGTCAGACTTTTATGATACACACCCACATTTTTCAATAATATTGGCAGCTATAAAAGAACATTATTAGGGAATTAATTTTTAAGCAAAGCACCCAGCTGATCCAGTTACTGTAGAAAAATGACCAAAGATTATGTTAAATTGAGGTGATGGAAAGAAATGTGAATTAAAATAAGATCGCTCCGATATCAAAATGTTCGGAAAAACAAGCTACAAAGTGGTTGCAAGTCAATGAATCAATGGGCTCTGTCCAATTTAAATTGCCCCCTCCAAATCCAAAGGGAAATAGGTGTTTAACACTTCTCCACTTGCCTCTGTTACTCTGATAAAGCCTTACAACCTCTACATTCAACCAGAATACAACGCGCTGAGCAATCTAATCAACTGTAAAAACATCTCCTCGTCTCATCGCTTTCCTCCAGGCATTGGACATGTCTCTTACACTGTCTCTTGTTCCCCAGAAAGACAATTTCCTGCTTCAGGTTAACCTTAATGATGATTTTTTTCTGCTGTAGGTTTCTGTGATTTATGATCCAGTGTGTCCAGGTAGACAGATCATGATTCACTAGTAATCCATGTCTTCATGATGAACGCCCCAGGTGCAACTCGATGGTCGATGCTGCATTCCTACCCCAATGGATAGCGCAGGTTCAGTAGGACAGCTGTCTCAAATAAATTTGGGGTTTGCTCAAATGAAACTTTAACCTGCATCTTCACCACCACTCGCCTTTATACACGACAACCTACATTTGTATGTGTGAACCATACTCCATCCCTCTACCATTCATCGTGGATTTGTGTCACGGTTTAGACAGTAGGAAGAGTATCTACTAGAGGCTGGACGGTAAATCTTGATGCTGTGAAGTATTGGTGAGTTAAGGGGAGAGTAATCATGGAGACTAAGGTTCAACTGCGGGCTCAGGTTAACTGGAAACACTGCAACTCGGTTGATCCCAAAAAATGAACAGAGTTGTAGAGCTGGACTGAGGTTCTGTTATGTGGGAGTTAAGCCCTGATGAGGAAAGTCCAACCGTTCAGTTCAGTGTTTAAGACATGGCCATTGTAGATCACAGGCCACAAAAATGCACTGTCTAGGAGTGGTGTATATCTAATGCAGGTGTTCATAGTGTTGTCTCACAGATGAATTTGTTTAAACAGCCAAAGACAGTATTCATATTTAATTTGCCATTTTCTTTTCTTACAATTTTGAATATTGAATATTGAAGGGATGTGCTCATTGCCGTGAGAAATGGAACTTACATTTATATAGCACCTTTTGTGACCTCAGCACATCCCAAAGCACTTTGTGACTAATTAAGTACTTTTGAAGTGGAGTCACACAACCACTTTGGAACCAACAGCGCTCATTTCATCTCCAGTGGTCCAACGATTAAAATAAGGTCAGTCTGAAGTGACTCCACTCTGTGGAAATAAATAGCATTTTCAGGGTCTCGAATCTTCCAAACTGTACAGCATTTCAACATATGTGCAGAGTCACTAAATGTCAGGAGTCAGCCCACCCCAGGCTAAAATAAATTGGTGTGGTCTCTGTTTCAATCTGTAATAGATGCTGATGAGAAAGCTTATGTGATTTGGGAGAGAACTACACTCTTACGGTTTTATAAAAATTGGACTTCAGTCACATCAAGTTTGCCCATGGTCAGTGTGCATGCAGCTAGAAATAATTGCTGGTCCTAATGACTGCAGAACTTTCCTTTATGTCTCTGTGTTCATTTGCAACCCCCTCTTCAATTCTTTCTGTGTCACACCCAAATCCTATTCCAGCTTTAAATTGTCAGTCTGCCACACTCTGTCTTTATCTTTCTCTGCTCTCTTCAGTTGGGGTTCAGTTGATAGCCTCTGAATCTCAGAGTCCAGGGTTCGGGTGCAAGTTGAGGACTTGAGCGTACAATCCAGGCTGACGCGCTAGTGCAATATTGGGTGCCGTGGAGCTGCACTTTCGACGATACCTTAAACCATCTGCCTATTTGTAATGATGCAAATGATCCCGAGGCAGTATTGCAAGGAAGTGCAAGGGTGCTATTCCTGTATGCTGACTGATATTTATCCATCAATAAACATCACAAAAAGAGTAGACTATTGGTTTACAATCAAACTGGTGATGGGTTTGTTGCTTGCAACTTGGCTTGATGATGCAACAATATCTCATAAAATTTACTCCATTGACAGAAATATTCTTCAAGAGGCCTGGTTCTTCTCATAAATACAAATAAAATGCAAGTTCTGTTTTCCTTCTAGTACTTTACCAAACTCACACTGTGCTCAATGCCCTTTTTCTTCACAGTATTTCACTCTCAAAGGCTGCACTTTCTCTGTTTCTCACATTTCAGCATCTTCTACAAATCCAACTCTGAAAGAGAGGTAAGGAAATTCATTGCAAAATACTGGGTATAATAACTCAGTCTGTTCTCCCTAGCTACACCCATTAGAGATTCCCATTAGGCAAGCATTTCATGATTTCATGTCAATTCCATCTTACAGGACCCTGGTAGATGATGGTCTTGGTTGGGAAGATCGTATGAAGTAGGGCTGAGGTAGATGAATTTGAACTGGGAGCGGAATTTCTACAATGAAGACATGGGATAACTTTTAATTCCTCCTTATTGAATTTAATTTTTTACCAGGTACCATTGAAACAGTGTGATGGAGGAAGTTCTGAGCATATGATCTGGAATATTAGCCTGGAATTCTGGATTACTAGTCATGTGACTTTACCACTATACTGCAAACTCAACCTCTCATATGGAATTTAAGTTGCTGTGGCAACATGCATTTTTACACCAACAGGCAGGTGGGGCTAGTTTAGTTTGGGATTATGGTCAGCGTAGACTAGTTAGACAGAAAAGTTTATTTCTGTGCTATATGACTATGGTTCTATGACCTTTGAATATAAGAGTTGGGACGTCATGTTATGGTTATGCAGAACATTGGTGAGGCCACTTCTGGAATACTGTCTCCAGTTCTGGTAACCCTGTTATAGAACGGTATATTATTAAGCTGGACAGGGTTCAGAGCAGATTAACCAGAGTGTTGCCAGGAACGGAGGGTAGAATTATAAAGAGAGGCTGGATAGGCTTAGAATGTTTTTCATTGGAATGTAGGAGATTAAGGGCTGACCTTATAGAGTTTATAAAATCATGAAGGGTGTAGATAAGTTGAATTCCATGAGTCTTTTCCCTCGGGTGGGGGAATTGCAAGACTAGGGGATACATTTTTAAATTGATAGGAGAAAGATTTAAAGAAGACAATTTTTTTTTACACAGGGAGTGGTTCATGTGTGGAATGAACTTCCAGAGGAAGTGTTAGATGCGGGTACAGTTACAACATTTAAAAGTCATTTAGATAAGTATATGAGGGAGAAGTGTTTGAAGGCATATCAGCCAAGTGTAGGTAGGTGGGACTAGTTTAGTCTGGCATTATGGTTAGCATGGACTGAAGGGTCTGTTTCCATACTATACAACTCTTTGACCAAGATATCTGGAACTATGGACAGCAACACTGGAGACTCCAATTTTGTTTACCATCACATGAATGGCTAGGAATTTCTCCTGCTCTTGCCATATACCGCTAATGTGTAATGGAAGAATTAACACCGTGGTAACTCCAGGCGGAAGTGGGTACTACAGATGCTGGAGATTAGAGTCAAGATTAGAGTTATGCTGGAAAAGCACAGCAGGGCAGGCAGCATCCGAGGAGCAGGATGGGCTGATAAAGGGCTTTTGCCCGAAACGTCAATTTTCCTGCTCCTTGGATGCTGCCTGACCTACTGTGCTTTTCCAGCACCACTCTGATCTTGAAGGTGGTACTCCAGCTGAATGGCAACATTATGAACAGATCTCTTCAAATTTCTTTTCTATCTCAAACTGCCGCAATTGTTTTTCATTTGAATTGTTGATCACAGTTTCTTTTGATTTCAGCAATGATGACATACTTTCATTTGTAAACCAATAGTCATTCTTTATATTGATAATTGATTTGGTATACCAGCCTTTTTTTGTTGGAATTCTTTATTTTATTGTTTATCGGTCAAGCAAATCTCATCCTCAGCGTGACAGTTTGCTTACTTCCCACCCCAATCTGCTCCTTTCTCACCCTATTACTCCCCTCTGATTTCACATGTTCACATGTAAGAAGTACTGCCTGGCCAAGCACAATCCAAAATAGCAGTGGGAAAGACAGAGAGAGAGAGAGAGCATTAAGTGAGGAACTCTCTCATCTGACCTGAAACTCACAGCCACCAGCTCTGATATTGGGATGGCATGTACATTGGAGATTATCAGAGAGTCCACCTCAGCATCTGATGGGTCACTAGGCAATCAGTGTGCTGCAGTGAACCCAGGGGCGAAGGATGGTTTGTTTGGCAACTCACTAACCAATGCAGCCATCATCTCTTAGCACATGTCCCTCATTGTTCCCCTATATGCCATATCATTAGGATTAGCATGTGAGTCCTCTGCAGCAGGACTCGCCTTGCTATCTAATGAGTTGCCAAACAAACCATCCTTTGCCCCTTGGTTCACTGCAGCACACTGATACAGGTTGGGGGGGTGGGGGGTCCAAACTTCATCTCAAAGAGGGAAGCAATGCTTGTTACTGCCTCTATTTTCTGAGTTTTGCATTGTTCAGCGGTTCTTTGATGAACTAAGGTTTGTAATCAGTGGTGGAAGAATGGAATTTCTCAGATTGGCAGTTGCTCACAGAGCTGAAAAATGTGTTGCTGGAAAAGCGCAGCAGGTCAGGCAGCATCCAAGGAACAGGAGAATTGACGTTTCGGGCATGAGCCCTTCTTCAGGAATGAGGAGGGTGTGCCAAGCAGGCTAAGATAAAAGGTAGGGAGGAGGGACTTGGGGGAGGGGCATTGGGAATGAGATAGGTGGAAGGAGGTTAAGGTGAGGGTGATAGGCCAGAGAGGAGGTGGGGTCGGAGAGGTCGGAAAGAAGATTGCAGGTCAAGAAGGTGGTCCTGAGTTTGAGGGTTGGGACTGAGATGAGGTGGGGGGAGGAGAAATGAGGAAGCTGGAGAAATCTGCATTCATCCCTTGTGGTTGGAGGGTTCCTAGGTGGAAGATGAGGCGGGCTCTTCCTCCAGGAGTCGTGTTGCCATGGTCTGGCGATGGAGGAGTCCAAGGACCTGCATGTCCTTGGTGGAGTAGGAGGGGAGTTAAAGTGTTCAACCACAGGGCGGTTGGGTTGGTTGGTGTGGGTGTCCCAGAGGTGTTCTCTGAAACGTTTCGCAAGTAGGTGGCCTGTCTCCCCAATGTAGAGGAGGCCACATCGGGTGCAGCGGATGCAGTAAATGATGTGTGTGGAGGTGCAGGTGAATTTGTGACGGATATGGAAGGATCACTTGGGGCCTTGGAGGGAAGTGAGGGGGGAGGTGTGGGCGCAAGTTTTGCATTTCTTGCGGTTGCAGTGGAAGGTGCCAGCAGTGGAGATTGGGTTGGTGGGGGGTGTGGACCTGACGAGGGAGTCACGGAGGGTATGGTCTTTCCGGAACGCTGATAGGGGAGGGGAGGGGAATATATCATTGGTGGTGGGGTCTTTTTGGAGGTGGCGGAAATGACGAAGGATGAAACGACGTATCTGGAGGTTGGTGGGGGGGTAGATGAGGACCAGTGGGGTTCTGTCCTGGTGACAGTTGGACGGGCGGGGTTCAAGAGCGGAGGAGCGGGAAGTGGAGGAGATGCAGTGGAGAGCATCGTCAACCACGTCTGGGGAGAAATTGCAGTCTTTGAAGAAGGAGGCCATCTGGATTGTTCGGCATTGGAATTGGTCCTCCTGGGAGCAGATGCAGTGGAGGCTAAGGAATTGGGAATATGGGATGGCGTTTTTACAGGGGGCAGGGTTGGGGGGGGGGTGTAGTCTAGGTAGCTGTGGGAGTCGGTCGGTTTATAGTAAATGTCCGTGTTGAATCGGTTGCCCGAGATAGAAATGGAGAGGTCTAGGAAGGGGAGGGAGGAGTCTGAGACAGTCCAGGTAAATTTGAGGTCGGGATCGAAGGTGTTAGTAAAGTGGATGAACTGTTAAACCTCCTCGTGGGAGCACGAGGTAGCGCCGGTACAGTCATCGATGTAGCGGAGGAAAAGGTGGGGTTGCTGCCAGTGTAGCTGCGGAAGTTGGACTGTTCCACATATCCGACGAAGAGGCAGGCATAGCTGAGGCCCATGTGGGTGCCCATGGCTACTCCTTTGGTTTGGAGGAAGTGGGAGGATTGGAAAGAGAAGTTGTTCAGAGTGAGGACCAGTTCAGTCAGTTGAAGGAGGGTGTCAGTGGAAGGGTACTGGTTGGTACGACGGGAAAGGAAGAAGCGGAGGGCTTTGAGGCCTTCATGATGGGGGATGGAGGTGTACAGGGACTGGATGTCTATGGTGAAGATAAGGCATTGGGCGAAAATCATGGAGGAGATGGAGGGTGTGGGTGGTGTCCCGAACGTAGGTGGGGAGTTCTTGGACTGAGGGGGACTGGACCATGTCGAGGTATGCAGAGCTGAGTTCGGTGGGGCAGGAGCAGGCTGAGACAATGGGTCGGCTGGGGCAGTCGGGTTTGTGATTTTGGGCAGGAGGTAGAAACGGGCGGTGCGGGGTTGTGGGACTATGAGGTTGGAGGCGGTGGATGGGAGATCCCCTGAGGTGATGAGGTTATGGATGGTCTGGGAGATGATGGTTTGGTAGTGGGAGGTGTGTTCATGGTCAAGGGGGCAGTAGGAGGAGGTGTCCGTGAGCTGGCGTTTAACCTCAGTAATGTAAAGATCAGTGTGCCAAACTACCACCGCGCCTCCCTTGTCTGCCGGTTTGATAGTGAGGTTGGGGTTGGAGCGAAGGGAGTGGAGGGCTGCATGTTCCGAGGGTGAGAGGTTGGAGTGGGTAAGAGGGGTGGACAGGTTGAGGCGGTTAATGTCGCAGCGGCAGTTTGCTATGAAGAGATCAAGGGTGGGTAAGAGGCCTGCACAGGGGTGTCCAGGTGGATGGGGTGTGTTGGAGACGGGAGAAGGGGTCGTCAGAGGGTGGGCGAGAATCCTGGTTGAAGAAGTAGGCACGGAGGCGAAGACGGCGGAAAAATTGTTCAATGTCTCGCCGCGTGTTGAACTCGTTAATCCGGGAGCGTAGGGGAATAAAGGTGAGGCCTCTGCTGAGGGCTGATCTTTCATCCTCAGAGAGGGGGAGGTCTAGAGGGATGTTGAAAACACGGCAGGGCTGGGAGCTAGGGCCTGGTGATCTTTCGTCCTCATTTCCGCCACCTCCAAACAGACCCCACCACCAAGGATATATTTCCCTCCCCTCCCCTATCAGCGTTCCAGAAAGACCACTCCCTCCGCGACTCCCTCGTCAGGTCCACACCCCCCACCAACCCAACCTCCACTCCCAGCACCTTCCCCTGCAACCGCAAGTAATGCAAAACTTGCGCCCACACCTCCCTGCTCACTTCCCTCCAAAGCCCAAGGGATCCTTCCATACCCGTCACAAATTCACCTGCACCTCCACACACATCATTTACTGCATCTGCTGCACCCGATGTGGCCTCCTCTACATTGGGGAGACAGGCCGCCTACTTGCGGAACATTTCAGAGAACACCTCTGGGCCACCTACACCAACCAACCCAACCGCCCCGTGGCTGAACACTTTAACTCCCTTTCCCACTCCGCCAAGGTCATGCAGGTCCTTAGCCTCCTCCATCGCCAGACCATGGCAACACGACTCCTGGAGGAAGAGCCCGCCTCATCTTCTGCCTAGGAGCCCTCAAACCACAAGGGATGAATGCGGATTTCTCCAGCTTCCTCATTTCCCCTCCCCCCACCTTATCTCAGTCCCAGCCCTCGGACTCAGCACCGCCTTCTTGACCTGCAATCTTCTTCCCAACCTCTCCACTCCCACCCCCTCTCCGGCCTATCACCCTCACCTTAACCTCCTTCCACCTATCACATTCGCAACGCCCCTCCCCAAGTCCCTCCTCCCTACCTTTTATCTTAGCCTGCTTGGCACACCCTCCTCATTCCTGAAGAAGGGCTTATGCCTGAAACGTCGATTATCCTGCTCCTTAGATTCTGCCTGACCTGCTGCGCTTTTTTAGCAACACATTTTTCAGGTCTGATCTTCAGCATCTGCAGTCCTCACTTTCTCCTAGTTGCTCACAGACCTTTTTTTGCTTGACTTTTAACCAATAATGTAAAGTCCCTGACAAGCCTCTCTGTATAACTCCAACCCTCTATTCCTTGCAACATCCTGTTAAATCCTCCGAGCCCTCTCCAGCTTTATAATATCCTTCCTATGACAAGGTGACCAGAACCCATTTTTTATTCATTCATGGGATGAGGGTGTCACCCGCTAGGCAGGGTTTATTGTCCATCCCTAATTTCCCAGAGGGCAGTTAAGAGTCAACCACATTGCTGTGGGTCTTGAGTAACATGTAGGCCAGAGCAGGGAAGGGTAGCAGTTTCCGTCCGTGAAGGACAGTAATGAATCATTTGGGTTTTTCCAATAACTGGGAATGGATTCCTGGTTATCATTAGAACCTTAATTCCAGATTTTTGTTGAATTCAAATTCCACCATCTGCAATGGCAGGACTCAAACCCAGGTCCCCAAAACATGACCTGGATCTCTGAATTAACAGTCCAGTGATAATACCACGAGGCCATCACCTCCCCTACTGTACACAGTTTTCCAGAAGAGGTCTCACCAATGTCCTGTACAGCCTCAAAATGATGTCCCAACTCCTGTACTCAAAGGTTTGAGCAATGAGGGCAATGCATGTCAACCACATTGCTGTGGGTCTGGAGTTACATCTGGGCCAGACCAGGTAAGGGCAGCAAATTTCTCTACCTAAATGACATCAGTGGATGCCAGAGTGAAGGATCATCGGAGATCTTCCTTTATAGCTGGGATGCTGAATTGTCATCCCATCTACCCTCCCATGTGGTTTTACCAAGTCCCCTCTTTCTGCTTCAAGGTAGAACAAGAAAATTCCTCTTGGTCCCCTGACCATGATTCATCAACCACCCCATATTAAGAAAGCAGGTTGCCTGGTCATTAATCGTCTTTATGAGATCTTTCTCTGTACAAATTGGCAACTGCATTTCTTTTCTGTTAGTGTTCATCAGCAACAAAATACTTTAGGATCTTGCAAAAATATATAAAAGCAGGTTCTTTCTTCCTTGCTTCCTTCCAAGACAACAGGCTTGGTCACTTTTGCCCCGACCCATAACCTACGACCTTTGACATGCACATGAAATTTCCACTTCTTTTAGATTGGGAAAGGGAGGGTTGGATATTCGGCAACGAGTTGAAAAGGTTTGGGAATGTAGGAATTTTAAGAATCATTTCAGAGCTCACAGAACTCAAGAGGAGTTATCAATATTCTTTGCCAGCAGCTGTTCTGAGAGAATGTTATAAAGTGGATCATAGAAAGAGCACAGGACCAGAAACTGACCAACCAGCCCATTGAGTTATTGCCAGATCTCTGAAAGAGTGACTTTTCCAACAGGATGCTCACATTGTCTCATCAAAACCTTGCAAATTGTCCATTTTCCCTGTGGAGACAGGTTTGTAGGCTGGGAAAACAAGGAGGAGCTATTGAGAAGCCTCCTGACACATTCCAAGTGATCTTTCCCAGGGTTGACATGGTATCAGGATTGGTTGCATGCAGCACAGAATGGTTGAGACTTCACTTAGGGGTGATTGTGTAGCATCTTGAGAGCTTTCCTAAGGCTGGAGGGTCACATCCCCACCTCAACCACCCCCACCCCCACACCCATCCCCCCCCCCCCCCCCTCCCCCTCTCACCACTCCACATTCCTCACCCATTGCACAAGTAGTCAGCTTTCTGCAGGAGCTGTCAAGGCTCCAGAGGCAATAGCTCTCAACTATCTGTGTCTTGGAAAACTGCATTGCCAATTTCACTGACAGCAAATGCAAAAGGGAAACCCCTTCCAAACCCAGCACCATGGTCCTGATGCTGATGAGAAAATATTCCAGGTGCAGCTAAACGTTATGTATGTCCATCATAGATTCCTTGCTTTTGTACTACCACAGAATTATTACAACAATGAAGCCATTCAGCCCATTATAACTGCACTGGCTCTCCAAATGAACCTCTCATGTAGTGCTATTCTCCTGCTCTCTCCCTGTAACTGTGCACCTCCTTCCTCATCACATAGGGTTAGAGTTAGGGTTAGGATTAGGGTTATGGTTAGGGTTAGGGTTAAGGTTAGAGTTAGGGTTAGGCTTAGAGTTAGGGTTAGGGTTAGGGTAAAAGTTATGGTTAGGGTTCAAGTTAGAGTTAGGGTTAGGGTTTGGTCTAGGGTTAGTGTTAGAGCTAAGGTTAGAGTTCAGGTTAATGTTAGGGTTAGGGGAAGGATAAAGGTTAGGGTTAGGATTACAGACATTTTGAATGCTTAACCTCATCCTACATCCTTTCCACTCTCACACAGGGCATTCCAAACCCTCACCACTCGCTGCACGAAGACGTTTTTCCTCATATCCTCATGCTTCCTTTGCCAACTATTTTAAATCTGCAAATTCCTGTTCACAATCCTTTCACACGTGTTTATCCTGTTCACTCTGTCCTGATCGCTCATTGCTTTGAATACCTCTATCAAATTACTTCTAGCTGTCTCTCCTCCACTGAAAACTATACTAATTTCTCCAAGCTCTCTTTGTAACTGAACTTCCTAATCCCAGAGGCGAAAGTGAGGACTGCAGATGCTAGTGATTAGAGTCAAGAGTGTGGTGCTGGAAAAGCACAGCAGGTCAGGCAGCATCCGAGGAGCAGGAGAATCGAAGTTTCGGGTAAAAGCCCTTCATCAGGAATGAGACTGTGGACCAAGTGATGAAGAGATAAATGGGTGGGGGGGGCGGGGAGGGGGGGATTGGTGGGCTGGATGGCAAGATAGCTGAGAGTGTGATAGGTAGATGTTGGTGGGGGTAATGGTGATAGGTCAGAAAGGAGGGTGGAGCAGATAGGTGGGAAGGTAGATGGACAGATAGGACAGTTGAAATGTTAGAACTAGGATAAGGTGGGAGGAGGGGAAATGAAGAAACTGGTGAAATCCACATTGATGCCATGGGGTTGGAAGGTCACGAGGTGGAAGGTGAGGTGTTCTGTCTCAGGCGTTGAATGGTAAAGGAATGGCAATGGAGGAGGCCTAGGACCTGCATGTCCTTGGCAGAGTGGGAGGGGGAGTGAAATTGTTCAGCCATGGGGCGGTGGGGTTGTTTGGTACAGATGTCCTGGAGATGTTCTCTGAAACGCCCTGCAAGTAGGCACCCTGTCTCCCCAATGTAGAGGAGACCACATCAGGAACAATGGATACAGTAAATGACAAGTGTGGAAGTGCAGGTAAAACTTTGATGGACGTGGAAGGCTCCTTTGGGACCTTGGACGGAGGTGAGGTGGGGGAGGTTTTATAATTCCTGCAGTGCCAGGGGAAGGTGCCGGGAGGGGAGGGTGGGTTGTTAGGGGGCGTGGACCTGACAAGGGAGTTGCAGAGGGAATGGTCTCTACAGAAAGCATATAGGAGTGGGGAAGGAAATATATCCCTGATGGTGGGGTCCATTTGTATTTGGTGGAAATGGCAGGGGATGATGCGATGTATCCAGAGGTAAGTGTGGTGGAAGGTGAGCACCAGGGAGGTTCTGTCCTTGTTGCGGTTGGAGGGGTGGGGTTCAAGGGCAGAGATGCGAGAACTGGATGAGATGCACTGGAGGGCATCATCAACCACATGGGAAGGGAAATTGTGGTATTTAAAGAAGGAGGTCATTTGGTGTGGCTTGTGGTGGAACTGGTCCTCCTGGGAGCAGATGCAGCAGAGGCAGATGATTTGGGAATAAGGGATAGCATTTTTACAGAAGGCAGGGTGGGACGAGGTGTAGTCTAGGTAGCTGTGGGAGTCGGTGGGTTTGCAGAAGATGTCAGTGTTAATTCAGTCACCGTTGATGAAGTTGGAAAGGTCCAGGAAGGGGAGGGAGGTGTCTGAGATGGTCCAGGGTGTATTGTGTTGGTGAAGTTGATGAACTTCTCAACCTCTTCATGGGAGCACAAGATGGCACTGATGCAGTCATCAACGTAGCAGAGGAAATGGTGGGGAGTGGTGCTGGTGTAACTGCGGAAGATGGACTGTTCTACGTAGCCAACAAGGAGGCAGGCATAGCTGGGCCCCATGCGGCTGCCCATGGCTACCCCTTTAGGCTGGAGGAAGTGGGAGGATTCAAAGGAGAACTTATTGAGGGTGAGGACCAGTTCAGCCAAACGAATGAGAATGTCAGTGGAAGGGTACTGGTGGGGATGTCGGGAGAGGAAGAAACGGAGGGCTTGGAGGCCCTGGTCATGGCAGATGGAGGCATAGAGGAATTGGATGTCCATGGTAAAGATGAGGCATTGGGGTCGGGGAAACAAAAGTCTTGGGTGGAGTCCTGCACATATGTTGGGAGTTCCTGGATGGGGGTGGGGGAGGTGATAGGACAGTATTGGGGTATGTGGAGATGAGTTCAGTGGGGCAGGAGCAAGCTGAGACAATGAGTCAGCCAGGGTGGTCGGGCTTGTGGATCTTGTGAAGGAGGTAGAATTGGGCGGTGCAGGTTTCCCGGACTATGAGGTTGGACGCTGTGGGTGGGAGATCTCCTGAGGTGATGAGGTTGCGTATGGTCTGTGAGGTGATGGTTTGGTGATGTGGGGGTGGGGTCACGGTCGAGGTGGCGGTAGGAGGAGGTGTCTTTGATTTGGCGTCTGTCTTTAGCGATGTAGAGGTCAGTGCGCCAAACTACCACTGCACCCTCATTGTCCACTGGTTTGATGGTGAGGTTGGGATTGGAGTAGAGGGAGTGGAGGGCTGCGCATTGTGAGGGTGAGAGGTTGGAGTGGGTGAGAGTGGTGGCCAGGTTGAGGCGGTCAATATCCCAGCGGCAGTTGGAAATAAAGAGGCAAAGGATGGGTAACAGACCAGCACAGGGTGCCCAGGTGGGAGAAGGGGTCCTTGGAAGGTGGGCGGGAGTCTTGGTAGGAAAAGCAAGCCTGGAGGTGGAGGTGGAGGTGGTGGAAGATGTGTCCGATGTCACAATGCGTTGAATTCGGAGGGGGAGGAAGGTAAGGCCTTTGCTGAGGTCTGATAATTTGTCCTCAGTGAAGGGAAGGTCTGGGGTGATGGTGAAAACTTGGCAGGGCTGAGAGCTAATCCCAGAGGCATTTCTGTGAACCTTTAATGTATTCTCTCCAAGATTATCCCTCTGTTTACAAAGCTCAGGATTACAACTGTCTTAAAAGACCACATTCTCAACCTGCTCTGCCACTTTTGATGTTTTGTGCCCTTAAGTCACTCAGTTCCCGCATCCCCTTTAAAATTGTTCCCTTTATTTTATATCGCCTCTTGAGGTTCTTCTTACTAAAGTACATCATTTCACATTTAAATTTAATTTAAATGCCTTCCCATTCCACAACATTCTGTGTCCTTTTGTTGTCCATCTTTATCAATTTTCTCACAACACTTCCACATTTTACGTGGTCTATAAATAGTGGTCCATATATCCAAGTCCAAGTCATTAATACTGACATGGAAAAGAAATGGTCCTAATGCTAATCCCTGGGGTGGCCCACTCAATGCCTCCCTCCAGACTGCACAACATATCTATACCTTTTTAATTCCTATCCCTCAACCAACTTTGCATCCATGCTGCTTTTTATCATTTTTAAAATTTAACCTATCTTTCTAATCACCAGGAGTTAGAACATAGAGCACAGAGAAGTACAACGCAGAACAGGCCCTTTGGCCCACGATGTTGTGCCGAGGATTAATCCTAATCTAAAATAAAATACCTATCCCCTCAATTCACAGCTGTCCATGTGCCTGTCCAGCAGTCGCTTAAATGTCCCCAATGACTCTGCTTCCACCACCACCGCTGGTGACACATTCCATGCATTCACAACTCTCTGTAAAGAACCTAGGGAAAATAGACAAAGTCTTTTCCCTGGGGTGGAGGAGTCCAGAACTATAGGGCATAGGTTTAGGATGAGAGGGGAAAGATATAAAAGAGAACTAAAGGGCAATATTTTCATGCAGAGGGTGGTACGTGTATGGAATGAGCTGCCAGAGGAAGTGGTGGAGGCTGATACAATTGTAACATTTAAGAGGCATTTGGATGGGTATATGAATAGGAAGGGTTTGGAGGGATATGGGCCAAGTGCTGGCAGGTGGGACTAGATTGGTTGGGATATCTGGTCGGCATGGACGGGTTGGACCGAAGGATCTGTTTCTGTGCGCACACATGCACGAAACCCTTAAACCTTGATCACCCAGTTTTTCATCAAAATACTACGAGTCTTGCTGAGAGGGCCTGTGTTAATGTGTGAGTAGGTAGAAGTGTGTGTGTGAGAGTGTAAAGTGCAGTGGGGTCCCCTGTAGTGTGTCATGAACCCAAGGTCCTGGTTGAGGCCATCCTCATGTCACACTACAGGTGACTCCACTGCACTATACACTCCCTCACATACACACACACACACACAGACACTTCTACATACTCACACATTATTACAGGCCCTCTCAAACCCACGCAAGGCTAGTGACATTTTGAAGCAAAACTGGGTGATTAAGGTTTAAGGGTTTGTCAATTTGTCAATGGGAGGAAAAGCAATTTTGAATTTTGTTTTGGCTTTGTAACCAACAAATGCTTGGAAATGTAGATTGGAGCTGCATTTCAGCAGGGACATCAGATCAAGAGGAAAGTGTTTTTTTCACTCTCCGAAGGAGGCACCAAATGCAATATGGATATTCAAAGTTTAAGAAACATGTATGTGATCTCAATGATATCTTGAAGGTTTGGTACTTCAGTAACATCCACACATCTCCGCATTCATCATCCGCAAACTTTCCACTCCATTATCACTGAGGTTTTGCCTGTGGTGCAAGTCCGGTCCCCATCTACTTTTCCATTGCCTTATCCATAAGTATTTTCTTACCTTTTCTGTCTTATTGAAATTGCATTCTCTCCAGCTAAAAGCAGACATTACTCTGCTTTATTGACACCATAAGGGACAGCTTTCAGCTATCTTTATGATGGTTTATTGTGGGATGGGGAGTAGTGAATTTGAAAACATTGTCACAAATGTACACTGATCGGGCAGAATAGAAGGAACACCATTTTGCATCAACAATTTTATTGGAAACTACTAGCCCCCATTGCTTCATCAATGCAGGCCTTCAGAAAAAGATACAGCGGCTTCCAAAACTGAAAAGGAGGAATTATGATGTCTAGTTGGGTCGCTGAATTCACACCAACAAGGCCACTTGCCAGCTGTGAACTATTAGAGTGTAACTGTGGGAAATCCCAAGGTGGAAGATTTTATTTGAGCAAACAAAACATTGAAAATAATTTAAAATGGAGCATCGTAATTCGAAATTTCTATCACTAAGAGATGCCAGGACCCTGAAACATTTTGTTTTCAATGAAGCTCACTTTGCAAATCTGTGATGGGTTCTCGGGTGTAGGAGTATTTCCAGTTTTTTGTGGGAAAGGTGGCTAAGTGTTGCTAACATGGGGAGCCAAAAAGATCAGAAGATTCGTAAAAAGTACCTCAGTAGCAGAAACTCTTGCTCTGAGTGAGGCGTTTGCTTTTGCATACGAGGGGAGTAAGTTCAGTGAGGGCTGTGCGGTTGGTTGCATGTTCTTCCATCAGCAGCCCCGCCTCCTTTGTAGCCCTCCAGAATGCTTGAGCTTCTGGCTTCTAATTGGCTGGCAGCTGTGACAGGGCAGGTAGTCCCTCCTCGGGATCTTGATTGCTGGGGAAGACCCCGGTGTGGTGCCCTTGCCATTGCCTGATGGGCATGTGGTTCATATGAGGCAGTGCGAGCCTCTTGCCAGCTTTCCAGCTGGGAATCAAGACCCCCGATAAATCAATAGGATTCTGTTGACACCGACCGAGTGTGGCAGACTGACACATTGCAAGGTCAAGGATTACATGTTGAAAGATGCACTAAAGCTTGGGTGAGGTGCCACCAAGGAGCAGTGCGGAAAGACCACTGTCTGAGGTCTTTCTGCCAAAGTTAAATGGAGGTTTGTTCAGTTATTGGACCATCCCAGTGCCTCAAATATATGTAAATACAATTCTGCATAAGTAAGAAATGCCTTGGGTTTGTTTATTGGCAGAGTCAAACTCCAATATTTATTTTCTACAGGTGCTACTCTACAGAACCAAACTGCTTTAGGGATGTATATATATGTATGTACATGTATAATATATATGGAGGTAATGCTATAATGCGTGTTTCTTCAACGCAAAGTGATTATAACACGATTGAAGAACTGAGACCATTATTTGTAAACGCGAACTTCCTTTACCTGTATTGACTTTAATGTGATTCCAGTCCCATTGGTTTAAATGATGTTGCTATTACACAATTTTCTTATAACACAGGATCGCATGGGAATGATACAATCGCGCTATACCAGAACAGAATGTGCATTTTAATGAATATGGTATATTCTTGAAATCTAAAACAAATTAACAGCATTCTATCTAATGTTTCCACTTGTAGGGAAGACTAAATCCAGGGACCACTACATAAAATACTCCCTTATAAATCCAAAAGAGCATTCAGGAGGAGCGTCCAGCTCCAGGCAGTGATTAGAATACAGAGATTTGCCAATACAAGGACTGGACATATTGACACTTGAAGCGAGATAACCAATTGAGGAAAACGAAATAGGAAGATTATGATGTGTTTCAGGTGAAGATTGGTGAGAAGAGGCATTTATGGGATGTAAATGTAGGTTTGAATGGATAACTGGCAACTGCACTGTAACCAGGAAAGTGAAAGCAATTAGTGATCCTTCTCAGAGGTGGTGGTGGAGGAGCAGCTATCTTTGTGATGCCCTGACTCTGTATGAAGGAATTCATCAGCAACAGCTTTATTTGAGCATGTGGAGACCAATTCTGGTACACTGAGAGTTAATTGGAAGCAACAGGAAGTGATATTCAGCTGCTGGATGACTACAGAGACTGGGGTAAATTAATTTGAGAAAAATTGCGTTAAAGGAGAGCTGATGGATAAGCAGTCATGGGAAATCTGTCTACAGGGGAGGACAAATGAGAATAACTTGACTTTCTTGTGACCCTTAATCTATTTATAGGAGGAAAAATCAGGAAATGAAGTACCTATCAACAGCATTTTAAGTCAACAACTAAAATTAATTGCCTTTACTTTCAAATTCTTTTCCAGGCCACGGCTGACTTTACACGAAGCTTCACGCTATCTCTGAATCACCCAGCCCTCCAAGTCAAACACCCGACTTCTGGGCACCCTGCTGATTCAAGGAAATCATTTTGAGTCAAATCATTCGGTCAAAAATCGGGAAGTCGTGAGGAGCCACATTAATTTGCAGACAAGTTCCAAATTCCACATGGGGACAAGATATTGGGGCATGTTGTGACCCTTAATACGACACACAGGTCATGCCCAAATGTAGTGGGCATGTGAAAACCTAATCTCTCAGAAAGTACCCAGCAGCCTGTGGAAACATGAGGTTGAGAAAAGTTTCCAATAGCCTTCATTGCTTCACATCCTTGGGCTAATAGTCTTCAGGCGAGTGACGTCGGTTGACAATCGACCCGAGACTAATGCTTCTCTGATGCTGCCATAAAAGGGCTGCAGGCTAATGAGGAGACATACCCTGAAGAATTATGATGTGGGACATGTCTAGTGTCATTATTGGGGTTTTTGGTTGTGTCTGAGAAGATTGGATGTAGAAAATCTCTGTTCCCTGGGTTTCTACTTCAAAGTTAGCTCACCTTCTGTGCCGTATTACTTTTAAATGAAAATCAAACTTCCACATTTGTGCCTTAACCCAGTGTTATACTGCATTTTGTATCATGGTCAGCTCTAACACTGTGTTCAATTTTATAAAATGTTGGCTTTCTGGAGATGATTATTGTTAACATGGCCACCAGATGTTTCTCATCTGCAGTCATCCTTTGCTGGAAATTAATTCTCAAACTGCTACAATCATAAAGTCAAAGAGTCATAGAGATATTCAGCACAAAACAGATCCTTTGGTCCAACTTGTCCATGCCGATCTAGTCCCACCTACCAGCACCTAGCACATATCACTTCCAACCTTTCCTATTCATATACCCTCTTAAATGTTGTCAATTGTACCAGCCTCCACCACTTCCTCTGGCAGCTCATTCCACACATGCACCACCCTCTGTGTGAAAAAGTAGCCCCTTCGGTCTCTTTTATATCTTTTCCCTCTCACCCTAAACCTATGTCCCTTTAATTCTGGACTCACCCACCCCTGGGAAGAGACTTTGTCTATTTACACTATCCATGCCCCTCGTGATTTTGTAAGCCTCTATAAGGTCACCTCTCAGCCTCCGACGCTCCAGGGAAAACAGCCCCAGCCTGTTCAGCCTCTCCCTTTAGCTCAAATCCTCCAACCTTGGCAACATCCTTGTAAATCTTTTTTGAACCCTTTCAAGTTTCACAACCTCCCAACTCTTGTACTTAATAGTCTGAACAATAAAGAAAAGCATACCAAATGCCTCTTCACTATCCTATCTACCCGTGACCCTACTTTCAAGGAGCTATGAACCTGCACTCCAAGGTCTCTTTGTTCAGCTGCACTCCCCAGGACCTTACCATTAAATGTATAAGTCCTGCAAAGATTGCTTTCCCAAAGTCCTTTTGGGGAATATGCTAATTGAGTGTTGTTAGATTTAGGGAATTCTAGAAACTTCACCGAGACAAAGGAAGAGCTTTATATGGCCCAGTTCAGGAAAAAATAGAATGTATTATGGAAACTAATGGGGCTAAAGACCAATGCATTTCCAATATTGATGTGGAAAAGGTGAATCACAGAATCATACAGCATGAGAACAGACCATTTGGTCCCACCAGCCCAGATTATGCACTTTGGCAAAATGGAGGAGCTGAAAGTGTTTAAATGGAAGAAGACTGCAGAAGGTTACAATCACAGAAAGTTATCACACAAGTTCAGCAAGTATGAGGAAGGCAATTCAATATAAAAATAGGGAGACCTTGCTAAAACTGTAAAATGTCATAGTTGGCTCACAGTTATAGTCACAGAGTCATAGAGATGTACAGCATGGAAACAGACCCTTCAGCCCAGCCCATCCATGCTGACCAGATATCCCAACTCAATCTACTCCCACTTGCCAGCACTCTGCCCATATCCCTCCAAACCCTTCCTGTTCATATACCCATCCAAATGCCTCTTAAATGTTGCAATTGTACCAGCGTCCACCACTTCATCTGGCAGCTCATTCCATACACGTACCACCCTGTGTGTGAAAACGTTGCTCCTTAGATGTCTTTTATATCTTTCCCCTCTCACCCTAAACCTATGCCCTCTAATTCTGAACTCCCCTACCCCAGGGAAAAGACTTTGTCTATTTACCCTATCCTTGCCACTCATAATTTTGTAAACCTCTATAATGTCACCCCTCAGCCTCCGACGCTCTAGGGAAAACAGCCCCAGCCTGTTCAGCTCAAATCCTCCAACCCTGGCAACATCCTTGTAAATCTTTTCTGAACCCTTTCAAGTTTCACAACATCTTTCTGATAGGAAGGAGACCAGAATTGCACACAATATTCCAACAGTGGCCTAACCAATGTCCTGTACAGCTGCAACATGACCTCCCAACTCCTGTACTCAATACTCTGACCAATAAAAGAAAGCATACCAAACGCCTTTTTCACTATCCTATCTACCTGCGACTCCACTTTCAAGGAGCTATGAACCTGCACTCCAAGGTCTCTTTGTTCAGCTGCACTCCCCAGGACCTTACCATTAAGTGTATAAGTCCTGCTAAGATTTGCTTTCCCAAAATGCAGCACCTCACATTTATCTAAATTAAACTCCATCTGCCACTTCTCAGCCCATTGGCCCATCAGGTCAAGCAAGATCCTGTTGTAATCTGAGGTAAGCATCTTCGCTGTCCACTATACCTCCAATTTTGGTATCATCTGCAAACTTACTAACTGTACCTCTTATGCTCACATCCAAATCATTTATGTAAATGACAAAAAGTAGAGGACCCAGCACCGATCCTTGTGGCACTCCACTGGTCACAGGCCTCCAGTCTGAAAAACAACCCTCTACCACCACCCTCTGTCTTCTACCTTTGAGCCAGTTCTGTATCCAAATGGCTAGCTCTCCCTGTATTCCATGAGATCTAACCTTGCTAATCAGCCTCCCATGGGGAACATGGTCGAATGCCTTACTGAAGTGCATGTAGATCACATCTACCACTCTGCCGTCATCAATCCTCTTTGTTACTTCTTCAAAAAACTCAATCAAGTTTGTGAGACATGATTTCCCACGCACAAAACCATGTTGACTATCCCCAATCAGTCCTTGCCTTTCCAAATACATGTTCATCAGGATTCCCTCCAACAATTTGCCCACCACCAAGGTCAGGCTCACTGGTCTATAGTTCCCTGGCTTGTCCTTACCACCCTTCTTAAAGAATGACACCATGTTAGCCAACCTCTAGTCTTCCGGCATCTCAACTGTGACTATCAATGATCCAAGTATCTCAGCAAGAGGCTCAGCAATCACTTCTCTAGTTTCCCCCAGACTTCAAGGGTATACCTGATCAGGTCCTGGGGATTTATCCACCTTTATGCGTTTCAAGACATCCAACACTTCCTCGTCTGTAACATGGCCATTTTGCAAGGTATCACCATCTATTTCCCTACAGTCTATATCTTCCATAACCTTTCCTATAGTAAATACTGATGCAAAATACTCATTTAGTATCATGACTGGTACAAGAAGTCATAGTTTGAAGATATTAGGAGGAAGATATAAAGGAGACATCAGAGGTAGGTTTTTTACACAGAGAGTTGTGAATGCATGGAATGTATTGCCAGTGGTGGTGGTGGTGGAAACAGAGTCATTGGGGACGTTTAAGCAACTGCTGGACATGCACATGGATAGCAGTGATTGAGGGGTGCAAAGGTTGTTACAATATTTAACATTAGGATTAAATCTCGGCACAACATCGTGGGCCAAAGGGCCTGTTCTGTGCTGTACCTTTCTATGTTCTATGTTCTAGCTCCCCCCTCTCCTGCGGCTTCATACAAAGGCTGCCTTGCTGATCTTTGAGGGGCCCTATTCTCTCCCTAGTTACCCTTTAGTCCTTAATGTATTTGTAAAAATCCTTTGGATTCTCCTTAATTCTATTTGCCAAAGCTATCTCATGTCCCCATTTTGCCATCCTGATTTCCCTCTTAGGAATGCTCCTACTGCCTTTATACTCTTCTAAGGATTCACTTGATCTATCCTGTCTATACCTTACATATGCTTCCTTCTTTTTCTTAACCAAACACTCAATTTCTTTCGTCATCCAGTAGTCCCTACATTGTGAACATTTTTGAAATCCTTACCTAAGGGAAGATATTCTGGCACTGGAAGCAGTCCAGAGAAGGTTGACTGGTTGATCCCAGATATAGAGGGACTGTTTGAGGAGAGGTTGAGTATTTGGGCCTGTACTTATTGGAATTGTGAAGATGGATTGATGATCTTATTGAGCCATACAAGATTCTAAGAGGACTTGACAGGGTAGAGATATAGAGATTATTTCCCCTTGTGGGAGAGTCTATGATGAGAAGCATAAGCTCAGAGTAAGGATTTGCCTATTTAAGATCGGTGAGGAGGAACTTCCTTCCTCAGATGCTGATACATCTGCAGAATTCTTTTCCTCAGAGGTTTGTCGAGTCTGGGTCATTAAATATATTCAAGACTGAAGTAGATTAATAGAGAATTAAAGGTAATGGGGAGAAGGCAGGACGGTGGAGTTGAGCATTATCAGATCAGCCATGTTCTCATTGTTTGTCGGAGCAGACTTGATGGGCTGAATGGCCTGCGTCTTCGCCTATACTTCAGAGAACATCTCCAGGACACCCACACCAATCAACCTCACCGCCCCATAGCCGAACATTTCAAATCTCCCTCCCATTCTGCTGAGGACATGCAGGTCCTGGGTCTCCTCCACCGCTGCTCCCTCACCACCCAACGTCTGGTGGACGAATGCCTCAGCTTCCGCCTCGGAACCCTTCAACCCCATGGCATCAATGTGGATTTCACCAGTTTCCTCATTTCCCCACCCCCCCCCCCCACCTTATCCCAGTTCCAACCTTCCAGCTCAGCACTGCCCTCATGACCTGTCCCATCTGTCAATCTTCTTTCCTACCTCTCCATTTCACCATCCTCTCCGACCTATCACCTTTACCCCACCTCCATCCACCTATTGCACTCTCAGCTACCTTCTCCCCAGCCCTAGCCCCCTCCCATTTATCTCTTAACCCCTGATGCTCCCAACCTCATTCCTGATGAAGGGCTTTTGCCCGAAGCATCGATTTTCCTGCTCCTTGGATACTGCCTGACCTGTTGTGCTTTTCCAGCACTAGTCTAATCTTGACTCTAATCTCCAGCATCTGCAGTACCCATTTTCACCCTGTCTTCTTCTAAGTCTTATGTTCTGATATGATGGTGTGTGGTTAAAAGGGAGCTAGGAGTTGATCATGACCCCATGTGCCTGCTGTCCTGGATTTTGTAGGTGCTGGAGGGTTCTGGCTTGTTGAAGAAGGGTTGGCAAGTTACCTCTGTGGATGTTACAGGCTAATATTCTTGACCGTGGTGGACTTCTGCAAAACACTTAATGAGTCTGTCGAAGTATATGAAGCAGCAGCTTTATTGGGACCTCTCTTACTGCTCTGTGTTACATCCTCTGTGAGAATGTATGAGAGCCTAGCTCATGTGATTTTGTATCACAAGCTGTAATGTACCAAGTATGTGGTTCGTTATGTTATTACCCCAACACCCCAACACATTCTATAACACACCACCCAAATCTCTGAAACCCAACTTTATATTGTGAAGGTCAAACAAATCTTAACTGCCCAACTGCATTGCAGGCTGATGCTTATTTTTCTATTAAATCCTCCTCTTTCATGCAACTTTCTTAGATGGGCTCTCTATTATGATTTCCCAAGTTATCTCCTTTAGAGGAGAAGAGTGGTTTGAATCCTGTGAGTTGGGAATGTGGACGGTGAAGTGGGGGGGAGTTGTTGGTGGAATTGGTTGTTGACTCAGGTTCCTCAAACAGCTTGTCATCTGGATCAGTGAGTGAATAGAGCATCTCTGCCCAGTGTGATTGAATAGATAACTGCAGGCAGTTGGAGGATGATTCTGTATGGCAATCAGTACATGAGTGTTCTGCCTCATAGTGTCATGCTCTGTCTGGATGCATTAGGATCATGGATGTGGTATCTGTTTAACCATTTATCCTTAGCGAGCTTGGACACTCACCCTAACAGGTTCTCCTCTTGTGATGGTTCCACACCTTGCTAGAGTATGTGTGTGTTGCGTATGAGTCTGTGTATGAGTGTCTATGTGTATGTGTATATGTATATATGTGCATGTGTGTGTGTTGTGTATGTGTGTTGTGTAAGTGTCTGTGTATGTTTGCATGTGTGTGTATGTGTTGGTATATATATGTGCGTGTGTGTATGTTGTGTCTTTGTGTATGTACATGTGTGTATTTCTTTGTGCATGTATGTATATGAGTGTGTGTATGTGTGTGTGTTGTGTATGTTTGGGGAAGAGCAGGGAATTGAGTTAAAGTTCTGCATCTTTTTCCCATGAGGGCCTCACCCATTTTGGTGAGAGGTTTACCAAAAGAAGTGTCAGTTCAATGTCATCTTTCTCCTTTAGCATTACTTTCACTACACACATTCCCCTTCCCAACAGCTTGAGCTGACCTGGGAGTGTGGATAATTCTGTAGGATTCTAAGAACTCCCCAAAGTATCCATTGACAGATTGCATTCCCTAGTCTGAATTAGCAGGTCCAGGATTCGATGTGTTGCAAATATCTCCTTGGCAAAGTGATTACTGCTTCGGATGCGTGAGCCTGTAGTTGTTTGACTGCTATAGATCTGGAGAGAAGTCAAACAATCCACGTTTAAGAGAAACCAGTCAAATTAGCACCATACAAACTGACTGGGCCTTGTTAACAGAAAAAGAAAATTTGGCATTAAGTGAAACTTTCTCATTTTAAATTAAAACTAGCCACATTTACAAATGCTCAGCATTGAGCAAACAACAGGAAAGCAAAGAACTGTAGATGCTGGAAATGTGAATGAAAGGAATAGCAGAATAATGAGACTACATAAGCTGGAGTTGTTTTCTTCAGAGCAAACAAGGCTGAAGGGGATCTGACTGAGGTGTACAAAGTTCTGAGTGACATAGACAGTGGAGATGGGGAGAAACATTTCTCCTCAACAGAGGGCTCAATAACTGAGGTACAGTTTTAAGGTACGGAGCAGGAGGTTTAGAGGGGATTTGCGAAAACATTTTTTCATGGAGAGGGTTGTGGGTAACTGAAACTCATGACCCAAAAAGCTGATTGAGACAGGAACATTCAAGCCATTGAAGAACAATTTTAGACAAGCACTTGAAATGCATACAAGGCCTAGTGCTGAGAAATAAATGAATGGTTGATAACGAGAGTAGACACAATGGGCCAAAGGGCCTCTTCTTGTATTTTAAAACTCTTTGATTCTACGTAAATAATACTGAAAAACCTCAGCAGGCCATGAAACATCTATGGAGAGTGGAATAACTCAGAAAGCCCGACTGGAAAGAGGCACCATTTATTGTTAAACAGCAAAACAATCGCAGCATACATCAACTAGTCCCAGCCCAGGACAGACAGTTGTGCAGACCCACTCCTGAATCTGCTTCATTTTATATCCAGAAGTGTTATCACACACAATCGAATGGCCTTCCCACCACCAGCAAATCATACATGTAGCCAGTTCGAAATATACAGGCAATCTCCATTGCAGCCAATGCAAACCAATACAAGAAAGGAATGGGTAGGGAGAGCAGAAGGTGCTAAATCAAAATGGAGTTGGAGGCTGAGTCTGCCTTTTCTGTTTCCATTTTGCCTACCCAGAAGTGCTCTTATACAACCAAATGGCTTGCTCACCATCAAATCACCATGACCCGAATCTGCTTTATTTTTTGTAACCAATCTGCTCAGAGTTGCTAACACACACCTCTGGAGCAGATGAACTTGAATGTAGACCTCTCTGCACCACAGGAGGGCCCCTGAGTCTGCTTTAGAAAGGACTCAGGTGATGTGTTCCAGTTGGGTAGGTCACTGCCTGTTACCAAGGGGACTCATACTCCATGAGCTCCATGGGGAGATTCATTCGTGATTCCCCATGGACCATGTAGGGGTTATCACATCCCTCTCATTCTGAGTTTGAAGGATCCCCCTCACTCCTGTGATGATGGGTACTCCTGCATTGTTCTGCTCTTGGCCCCATTCCTGTTGCACTCCAGGTCTGTTTGAGGGCTGTATAATAAAACATGAACGCTTCTTCTGTAAAGACCATCGAACAGTTGCTGAAGGCAGTTCATTCTTGGTAGCGTGTCTGTCAAAACAGTAGTCTTTATGGAGGGTTCTCGCTGGAGAGGATTGACATGTCATTTTTTTGCTGTATTCTCCGTGGTATTGACCATGTACAGTACCAGTTCTGTTTGTTTTAAGGATAACTCCCAGAATTCCTGGAGAGCCATCACTGATGTTCCTTCCGTGGACTCTATCGCCCCCCCATTAATTTTTGACACCTAAGAAAAACTTCAACTTTGTTGTGTTCCTTAGAGTTGGAGGTCTTTATTATGGCTTTTGCATCTCTTTGACAGGGTATGATCCAGCTTTGTTGATTCTGCACCCGCAGTGCACTACCTTGTCAACCTGGAATTGCCATTTTTCCCTTTTTAGCTGGATGCCAAACAAAGCATCATACTATAAGACCTCCTCAAAACTCTCCACTTGTCCCTTTGTCTTTGTTCCTGAGGTTAAAATGTCATCCTGATTGACTGCCACTCAGAGAAAATGAGGACTGCAGATGCTGGAGTTCAGAGTTGAAGGGTGTGGTGCTGATAAAGCACAGCCGGGCAGGCAGCATCCGAGGAGCAGGAGAATTGATGTTTCGATGAAGGGCTTATGCTCGAAACATTGACCGGCCTGCTTCTCGGATGCCTGGCTGTGCTTTTCCAGCACCACACACTTCAAGACTGCCATTCAGAGCACCCCTTGGAGGACGTTCTACAATACCCTTTGAAAGATGGCACAGGCCAATGTTACCCCAAACAGCAAGCGAGTGTAACTCAAATGCTCCTTTGTGAGTGTTTGTAGTAGCATACTTCCTGATGACACCTCAAGATCCAGTTGGAGGCTGGTGTGGCTCATATTCAATTTAGAAAATATATGACCCTCCACAGCCAGTTTTTCATATAAAACTTTTGTGTGCGGCATAGCATATCTGTTTAAGCGGGTAGTTCTATTGACTGTCAGCTCATAACCCCCACAGACCTGGACTGAGTTGTCAGGTTTTAAAACTGGGACTACTGACATTACCCATTCAGCAAATTGCACTGGGCATGTGATGACAAGTTCCCATCGACTTGCCAACTTTGCCTCCACTTTGGCACGTAGGGCATCAAAGGCCAACTATGCCTTAGCTCAGGGTCTACATAGATCTCTGCCCTGGTGCTTTTTATCTTCCCAAAGCCCTCTTCGAACACTCCAGGATTATTCCTAATGACTTCCTATTGATTGCCAGTACCCATTTTAATTCTGGCAGGGATAAGAAAGTTGGGAGGGATTGTGAAATCTGGTGTTGCCTACTAGACCAATAAATGCCATAGTTTAGAACATTGCCGATATTTGGCCAAATTGCCTGTCACTTGGTGTGATCTCCGCACCTCATTGGGTGCTTTGGATATTAGCTATCCAGATTGGCAGGTTATTTAGCCAATCACCGGATTAGTGGTGCTGGAAGAGCACAGCAGTTCAGGCAGCAGAACTCCTGTGGAGATGTCCTGGAGCTGAGATGGCTGGCCTCAGCTTGATTGATATTGTCCTGCTTTTTGTATACAGGGCATACCTGGGCAATTTTCCATTGTATTGTACTAAGAACGTGGTCTGATGGCATTGTGTGAAAAATAGTGACAGAACTCGCTAAAATTGGTGAATTAGTAGGTTCACTGAGATTGGTGACAATGTGGGCCACCTCCAGGATGCATGCTGCAGAGGACTATGTACAGAGGGAAACAATTGAGGGGTGGCAAGGTCCACAGAATAGTCGGCATCTGTGAAATTCTGAGGTACCTTTCCTTGATGAGATTCAGGAAGCTCGGTGCAACATCAAAGGTGCTCTCAACCTCCCTTTCTCCACTTGCGAAGGCTGGCACGGTGGCTCTGTGGTTAGCACTGCTGTCTTGCAGCGCCAAATGGCCTACTTCCACACTATAGGGGTTCTATGATTTCATTTTAACAGATTAGAGTCACACTAGCACCAGAAGGACAATCTCAAGCATGTCATTAGGATGGGATAGAGTCTTTGAGTGCGAGCTGTGCTCTGATGCTTAGAGTAAAGTGGGACTTACACTCAAAAGCAAGTGTGAATTCTCACAGTCAACAGCCAAGTTCCTTCAGAAGATGGGTGCAGGAGTAGAACATTCTGCCCTTTGAGGTAAAAACAATGACTGCAGATGCTGGAAACCAGATTCTGGATTAGTGGTGCTGGAAGAGCACAGCAGTTCAGGCAGCATCCAAGGAGCTTCAAAATCAACGTTTCGGGCAAAAGCCCTTCATCAGGAATATTCCTGATGAAGGGCTTTTGCCTGAAACGTCAATTTTGATGCTGCCTGAACTGCTGTGCTCTTCTTGCGCCACTAATCCAGAATTCTGCCCTTTGAACCTGCTCTGATAATCATTCCAATCATGATTGCCTATCCTCGTCAATGCCTTTCTCCCCACACTATCCCTAGATTCTTATATGTCGTCCTTTTTTTAGAAATCTGTCAATCTCTATTCTAAACATACTCAATGACTGAGCCTCCATGGCCCCCTCCCCCCCCCGGGGTAGGGGTCAATTCTGCAAATTCACAACCCTTGGAGTAAAATGATTACTCCTCATTTCAGTTCTAACTAGGCCTCTGCCTTACTCTCTACGCTCCCCAGGGGTAACATCTTATCCTTTCTATTCATTTAAGTATTTTGTAGGTTTTAATGAGATTATGTCACATTCTTCAAAGCTCTTGGGAATATGGTTTTAGTTTTCCTAATTTTTTTCATAGATCTTCCATACCAAGAGGAAGTCTGGTAAGCAACCTTCACTGTACTCCCTCTATTGTAATAACATCCTTTCTTAGGTGGAGGGATCAAAACTACACACAGTACTCCAGGAACTGTCTAACCAATGGCCTTGACAAGACTTCAGTATTGCCTGTGGATATCATAGATCCCCTACATTGTCGCATCAAGTGAAACTGGAGTCATGAAGAAAACTCTCCATTGGTTGGAGATATGCCTGGCACATAGGAAGATGGTGGTTGTGGTTGGAGGTCAGCCATCTAGCTCCAGGACATCTCTGTAGGAGTTCCTCATGTTAATTTCCTTTTTTCCATACTGTTCCACACCTCTGGAACAGGTGAGACTTGAACCCAGGCCTCCTGTTTTAGAGGTCGGAACACTATCACTGTGCCACACTGTGATGGAATACTCCCCACTTTCCTGGATGGGTACAACTCCAACAACACTCATGAAGCTTGACATGGTCCAGGACAAAGCAGCCCACTTGATTGGTACCAAATCCACAAACATCCATACCCTCCACCATTGAAACTCAGTAGCAGCAGCAAATATCATCTACAAGGTGCACTGCAGAAATTCACGTCTTCACCAAGCACCTGTCCAAATGCATTACCACTTCTATCTAGAAGGACAAGGGCAGCAGATGCAAGGGGACCCCATCATCTGCAGGTCTGACCCCAAGTGAAGAGGCATTGCCTCCTGACCATGCTAACTTGGAAACATAACGCCATTCCTTAAGTGTCACTGAGTCAGAATCCTAGAACTCCCTCCCATTTGGTGCGTTACTGACACCAAATGCATTGCAGCAAATCATAAAAAGAGCTCACCATGGCCTTCGAAGTGCAGCTAGAAAGGAGAAATCAATACAGCCAAACCAGTGATGTCCACATCCCATTAATGATTTCTTTTGAAGTTAGACGAACATAAAAGTACTTCATAAATTTTCAGTGTTGTACAAAGTGTGGACTTTTTTGGAAGACATCTTCTTGCTTTGGTTAGTATTTTCCATGTGACTATACAAAAGACAGAGACACAGGGTTGTTACAGGAGGCCATTGGAACCGATTGTGACTGCACCTGTTTTCAAATTGTTCAGCTCACTGAGTGCCATTTCCCTGCCTTCTCCCCTGCATCTGTTCCTTAAATAACCATCTAATTCCCTTTCGATTGCCTTGACAGAACGTGTGGATTAGTGGTACTGGAAGAGCACAGCAGTTCAGGCAGCATCCAACGAGCAGCGAAATCGACGTTTCGGGCAAAAGCCCTTCATCAGGAATAAAGGCCTGATGAAGGGCTTTTGCCCGAAACGTTGATTTCGCTGCTCGTTGGATGCTGCCTGAACTGCTGGGCTCTTCCAGCACCACTAATCCAGTATTTGGTTTTCAGCATCTGCAGTCATTGTTTTTACCTTGTTTTTACCTTGACAGAACGTGTCTCCACCAGGTATTGCATTTAAGCCCCTAACCACACGTTACATGAAAATGCTTTTCCTCATGTTACTTTTGCTTCTTTTGCAAATGGATTTAAACCTGTTTTCCCTCATTCTTGGTCTCTTCATGACCAGATCCCTCTTCATTTTGAACAAAAAGTTGTGGTGTGTCACCTTCTTCATCTGCAGTAGTCCATTCGGTGTAAATATGTCCACAATACATTAGAGAGGGAGTTCCGGGATTTTGTCCTCGCGACGATGGTGAGTGGCTTGGAGATAGTGGTGTTTTCTCCTGCATTTGCTACCCTTAACCTTCTAGATAGTAGAGTTTGTGGGATTGAAAACAGCCTTGGCAAATGCTTGTGTGTAAAAATTACATACTGCCACTTTGCATTGTGGTAGAGGTAGTGAATATTTCAGGTCATGGCTGATGCGGATAAAACAGGCTGCTTTGTCCTGGATGATGTAAAGCCTCTTGAGTGTTTTTTAGATTTCCTACAGTGTGGAAACAGGCCCTTTGGCCCAACAAGTCCACACCGACCCTCCGAAGGATAACCCACCCAGACCCGTTCGCCTACTACTAGGGGCAATTTTGCATGGCCAATTCACCTAGCCTGCAGGAGGAAACACACGCAGACACGGGGAGAATGTGCAAACTCCACACAGACAGTTGCCTGAGGCTGGAATCAAACCCAGGTCCCTGGCACTGCAAGGCAGCAGTGCTAACCACTGAGCCACTGTGTTGGTGGGGCTGTACTCAACTGAAAAAGATGGGAGGATTCCATTACACTCCTGACTTGTGTCACATACAGTCTTTCTGCTATAGTACGCATTTCCTCAATGCGAATTCACTGTAACACGATTGATGAATTGAGGGTGCTGTTTCTAAAGCGCAAACTTTTATAACGTGTGTTGATTGTAACACAATTACATTGCCAACACATTAAGTGCTGTTTCTAAAGTGCGATTTTTTTATAACACTGGGTTGCACAAGAATGCAACCATGATGTTATAGAAGAACTGACTGTATATGTTCAACAGCCTGTGGGAAATCAAAAGTTGAATTACATATCACAGAATTTCAGCCTCTGATATACTCTTGTGTTCTCAGTATTTGTTTGGCTGGTCCAGCTTCTGGTCAATAGTAACCTTGGGTTATTGATAGTAGGTGATTCAGTAATCATAATGACATTGAATGTAAAGGGGCAATGATTAGATTCTCTTTTGTTAGAGATGGTTATTTCCTGGGAACCTGCGTGATGTGAATGTTAGCTGCCACTTATCAGTCCAAGCCTGGATATTGCCACACATCGGCATGGATTGCTTCAGTGTCTGAGGAATCACAGTAGTGCTGAACGTCATGCAATCATCAACAAATATCTACAATTCAGACTTTATGATGGAAGGAATGTCATTAATGAAGGAGCTTAAGATGGAAGATGCTCAGAATCTGCACCTGAGGAACTCCTGCAGAGGTGTATTGGAGCTGAGATGACTGACCTCCAACAGCCACAGCCACAGCCATCTTCCTATGTGCCAGGTATGACCCTAAGGAGTGGAAAGTGTTTTTCCTGATTGCCTTGACTGCAGTTTTACTGGGGCTCTTGATGCCACGCTAAGTCTGATGTTTCCTTGATGTCAGGGACAATCATCCTCACTTCCCTTGAGATCAAGTTTTCTGTCTATGTTTGAACCAAGGCTTTACTGAGGAAAATGGTGATGTTAGAGGGAAAACTGAACATAGGAAGTAGGTTAGAGCTGAGTGAGTGCCTTGTGCTAGCACCGTCAATGGCTGCTTGCTGATGATTCAGAGTGGACCAATTAGTTAGATTGGGTTTATCCTGCTTTTATTTTGTGGACCGGACCCACTTGGGCACTTTTTCACATTTCAGAGGGATGCCAGTTTTGGGCATGTATATATTCAGCTTGTAAATGGCACAGCTGTTGCTGGGTCACATGTTCGAGGCTAATGCAAGATATTGTTGAGCCCATCACCTTTTTGAGGTGAATTGAATTGGCTGAAGAATTCCAATGTGCTGCTGGGGACCTTGGGAGGAGTCCAAGGTGGTACCTCTGCCTGAAGGTAATTGGAAATGCTTCAGCAGTGTTTTTACATCGATGACCTGAGAACCCTATCACTGAGCATGCGGACAGTTGTGAAGAATTCACCTTTGCTCGGTTTAGTGTCTACCACCGTACACGACAAGAGTGCAGAGCTTTGACTGGGGGACTGTTGCCCCGTCTATAACAAACTGTTTCTGCCTATTTTCCATTCCTGTGGTCCTGTGCTGAGGTTCCACCTGATTTTATCTGTGCCTGGTCCTTGAATTTTCTTCAGCACTCCTCGTTGAACCAAGATCGATCCCTTGGCTTGATAATAATGTTACAGTGAAGAACATGCCACAAGGTGACAGATTAAGGTTGCATGCAATTCTGCTGCTTTTGATGGTCCACAGTGCCTCACGGGAGGCCCAGTTTTAAGTTGCTAACTCTGTTCCAAATTGTGCACAGTGATGGCACCACACCACATGATGGAAGGCATCTTGCTGGAAGGGAGCGAGAGTTCTGAGCAACCATACTGCACCCAAAACGTTAACTCTGTTTCTGTCTCCATAGATGCTGCCAAACTTGCTGAGCGTCTCCAGTGGTGTCTGTATCCACACGGACGTTCCAAGTTAGCGATGTTTTTACAAAGACTTATTTACATCACTTGCCTCCCTAACTGGGTAGATGACTTATTCAGGTGGGGTGGTTGTATTAAGGTGAGCCACAGCCATGTTTTCTATTGGCTGTGGTGGAACTCAAGCACCTGTTGTCAACTCTGAAGCAACAGTCCATGTGTGGTACTGAGGAATGGCAGTCTGTATTTGAAGGTGAATCTGCATCTGCCTCTTTTCACTCATTCAGATGGGACACGGTTCATTGAGCTGACTGCTAAAAGTTCCACCAGGATGCTTGGTCCAGCCTGAGGTAGTCTTGACCAAACCACGTAAAGAGGTTTTCAGTGAAAAGTCTGACTTTCATGAGATCTATTATCGCCCTCAATTTCCTGTTTGGAATTTTTTTATCAGCTAAAAATATGTTCCGACAGAATCCCGGCCGTGGTCACTTTCCTAACTGGTGCAGGCCTCAGTCTGTATGGCGGGTGTATCATTCACCAGCAGGATGTCCATGTACCTGCCTTTCCTTAAAGCTAATGGTTCAGTATGATTCTACAATCTTTCCCAAGGACCATTGTTTAAGTACACACTTCCCTTTGAGATCTTTTGCTTTACCAGGGGCATCTGGACACAAGTAAAAAGAGTTTAAAAGCAATATTAGACATCTCGGGGACTATTCACCATCCCCACCAATCATGCACCATCTCCATATCACATAATGCAGAGATACATCCACCGACTTGGTGTAGGCACAGCCAACTTGTACATAGAATCATTCAGCACAAAAACAGACCCTTCGGTTCAACCAGTCTATGCTGACAGTAATCCCAAACAATACTAGTCCTACCTGATTGCTCCTGGGCCATATCGCTCTAAACCTTTCTTATTCATGTACTTATCCAAGTGTTTTTCAAATGTTGCAACTCTACCCGCATCCACCACTTCCTCTGGAAGTTCATTCCACACATGAACCACTCTCTGTGTAAAATAAATTGCCCCTCATGTCCTTTTCAAATCTTTCTCCTCTAACTTTAAAAATATGCCCCTAGTCTTGGCATCCCCCCACCCTCAGGAAAAGACACCTGCTATTCACCTTGTCATGATTTTAAAAAGCTCTATAAGGTCACCCCTCAACCTCCTACACTCCAGTGGAAAAAGTCCCCACCCTATCCAGCCTCTCCTTATACTCAAGCCCTCCATTCCTGGTAACATCCTGGTAAACCTTTTCTGAACCCTCTCCAGTCTGATACTATCCTTCCCATATTAAAGGCAACCACTATGAGACACAGTACACCAGGAGAGGCCTCACCACTGCCCTGTACAACCCCAACATGACTTCCCAACTCCTCTACTCAAAGGTCTGAGCAACGAAGGCGAGCTGCAATCTAGCTTTAAGTGGTGCATTGCCACTTTAAGTAAGCATCTGGAGGACCCATCAGAAATTGCACTAAGAAGGTGGGAAAGCTTCCTGTTGAGGAACAGGCTGCAGTGGGAGTTAATTCTTTGCAGTGCAAATAAAAACAAATGCACTTATTCTAAAACAGCCAAAAAAAGAACTCTACTGTCCGAAGGGCTGGATTGCAGTTTTAATTTGAAGACAGTGACAGACAGGAGCCTGGTTCTCTTCTTTCTGTTCAATCCTGGCAGTAAAAATAATGCTGCGGTTTTGAGGAAGAGGACTTATGGTATTTTCCATTTTCTGTGCCAATATTATCAGTACTCCTGTTTATAGAAACCCCAGCCAAGCTTCTGCTAAAAAAGTGTCGAGGGGAATGTTCAAACTGTTGGTACTAACAATGCCAATTGCCACCAGGCAGATTATCCTACTGGTTATTAAAGGTGCTTTGTGCAAAAAAACATTTCATTCTGTTCCCTTCATGTCCAACCAATTGAATTAATGACAGTCATGTCAATTGAGGAATCTGTTACGAACGTGTTAAGCACGTGTCTGACCGTAATGCAGTTTCCACTTTCCAAACTGTATTTCGCATCAGAGAGGGAGGGAAAGTAAATCAGAATTTTAAAAGTGCCTCCCTCTTGACAGCTGCCTCACAAGCTGTCAGAGGTGTGGAACGTTGTCAGAAACCTAGAATTATGTCAAAGCTTCGGAGTATTTTCAGAGGCCAAGAGTATTGCTAGGGGCTCGGAGTATTCCTGGAGTCTTTGCGCAAGGTCTGAGTGTTGAGAAATATGGACACCTCCTGGTATTGGGTAATGTGAAAATGTCACACCATTCGACAATTCCTTCTCTCCAGTATATATCAAGAAGTCACAAAAGTTGACACCTCACTGGGTGATAATTAATGAATTTCATTAGTCAGGAGTGTAAGCATTCAAATAGAAGATTGGAATAATCCATTCAGGGCATAACCAGGCACAGAAGGAAGTCATATGACCTGGTGTACTATCTATAGAATGCATGGCAGGAGTTCTGCAAAGCTTCGGCAACAGCACCATCTAAATCCATGATTTCTACCATCTGGAATGTCAAGGGCAGCACGTTCAGGAAACACCATCTCCTCCACGTGTCTGCACAAGTCACACAACATTCCTGAAGTATATTTTGTCACTATGCCCTGGCACTGGGACAAAAAAAAACCTGGAAGATCCTTCCAAACAGCCCTGTGGATGTACGTCAAATAGAAGCTCACCTGTCTCTAGGGCGAGGACTGGGAGAGATGGGAAACTGAGGCTATTCCGTCACCTTTTCTGACTAAAACGCTCCCAATCCTCAACATTAACTCTATGTTTCATGACATTATAAGCCTCTTCTTTAATTCCATTACAACACTTAATAAACAGTGGATGGTCCCTTCTCAGTGAAGTTTGTTTTACCATAGAATCTATTTTTGTTGAGTATTTTGAAGGATTCCCTTTGTGTATTTGCCACCATGATTCTCAGTGCCTTTATCCAGGTCCTGCCAGGTCTTCCTTTACCCTTACGTATTTTACTTTGTTAAAATTTAAGATTCTTGCTTGGGGCTGGAGCAGTTTACATGCAAATTCAATATGGACTCCAACTGGATTATGATCACTTTTCCCCAGATGATCATTTACAATTAGGTCACTAATCTAATATAAACATATTAACATCCTAATTAGGAGAGGAGTAGGCTGTTCCTCCCCTAATACCTGCTGTACCATCTGTTAAGATCATGGCATACCTGATTGTGGCTTCAACTCAGAGGAGTGATGGCCTCGTGGTATTATCGCTAGACTGTTAATCCTGAGACCCAGGTCATGTTCTGAGGATCCAGGTTTCAATAAAAATCTAGCATTGAGAGTCTTATAATGACTATGAATCCATTACAGATTATTAGGAAAACCAACCGCCTGATTCACAAATGCCTTCTGGGGAAGGAAACTGTTTCCTTTATCTGGTCTGGCCTTGTAACTCCAGATCCACAGCAATGTGGTTGACTCTGGGCAAATAGGGATGGGCAATAAATGCCGTCATTCCATGAATGAATAAAATGAAACTCTAACTCACTACCTACTACCCTTGACTTCCTTGTTAATCAAGAATCTATAAAACTCAACCTCAAATATTTGCTTCCACCAAATTTCATGTTCAAGTAACCTTCTGTAAGAGAGCAATTTCTCCTAACTCTGTCTTAAAGTGGAGACAGACTCTTATTTTTAAATTGCTCCCTCCTTCTAGCCTCTCTCGCATGTCAAAAACATCCTTTTAGCAATCCACCATATCAAGTTCTTTCAAGATTGATTGGGTTTCAATTATAAAGATCGTGCATTTTTTTTAGATCTTCTGCATTTTTGATGGTGAACTGAAATAAGAATACAACTGTTTTAAATTCAAGGGTTGTTGATGCTCATTGCAAGGACTGTTTACACAGCTGTTGGTTCAAGTAATAGGAGGAGAAAGTGCAGATGACCTGGCAACAAAGTGTACAAATGAAACAAAGGCAGAAATTGCTGGAGAAACTCAGCAGGATTGGTAGCATTTGGAACTTTCACTGGACTCCAAAAATTAATTCTGTTTTCTCTGCACAGATGCTGCCAGACTTGCTGAGTTTCTTCTTAAACTTCTGTTTTTGTTTCAGATTTCCAGCATCTGCATTTCGGTGTTTTATTTTAGTGTATACAAATGGAGCGTTGGTTAGCAACTAGTAGCTGATTGGTCTGTGGACTCGTGAACGATTATAGGTAACAAGGGCCTTTGGCCAGCAAACAGCTTGGCAACCTGGGACTGAGAACAAAATAGAAAGCAGCCATCAGATATCAACAGTTCAGGAGCTCGACAGTAAATGCCACTTAAATCCTGAAGAAAACCAACTTGTTTTATCTTCAGTTGTTGTTGCAAGTTACAACTTTTAATTAATAAGTTAGAGACCATTTATGAGACCTTTTCGAAAACATCCAGAGAAGGAAGACTAAGAAACAATGTTCTAATTAGCAAAATAATTATCTCAGAAAATTCTGTGAAAAGGAACCTCTGACCTACCTTTTAGGTCTTTCCTTCTATCCATAACACTAATTTCTTCCCCTGTCTGTGCCACAGAACCACAGAATTATTACAGCACTGAAGGAGGCTATTTGGCCTATCATACCTGTGCCATCTCTTCAAACAAGCACCATTACATAGTACAACTCTCCTGATTTTTCCCCAAACCCTTACACATTATTTCTATACAAATTATCATTCAATACCTTCTTAAATCTTTCACTCGAGCCTCCCTCCGCCACATTTACAAACAACATCAGGAGGTGACGAAGTCATCATTTCAGGTGTAACCCTCTTCAGGATGGGGGGGGTGGGTTTAAGTGGAGCTACAGATAAAAGGGAGGGAGGGCATGGGATGGTGAAGTGGGGATAGGTGAAGACAGGTTAATCCGGATTCGTTCCTCCCATTGACCAGCCAGGTCATACCCTCTACCTGTGTTCACCCATCCCTCCCCCAACCCTGTTATCCTCAGCTCCCCTTACACTAACCCCAAGTCCTGAAGAAGGGTTAAACCTTCCTGATGATGGCTGCCTTGCTGTGTTCTTCCAGCCTCCTGCTTGTCTACCATGGATTCCAGCATCTGCAGTATGTTGTCCCTCTCCACTACACTTCCAGGTAGTTTGAAGTATTCGTTGTACAAAAACACTTTTTCCCACATTACCCATGCTTCGTTTGGACATTCCTTTAAATCTCTTGTTCTTTTCCACTTTACATGGTGATACAATGGCTTAGTGGTTAGCACTGCTGCCTCACAGATCCAGGTTCAGTTCCAGCTTTGGGTGACTGTCTGTGTGAAGTTTGCACATTCTCCCTGTGTCTGCATGAATTTCCACCGGGTTCTCAGGTTTCTTCCCACAGTCCAAAGATGTGCAGGCTAGAGGGAATGGCCATGGGAAATGCATGGATAAAGGGATGGATGAGGGAGGGGGTGCGGTCTGGGTGGGATGCTCTTCGGAGGGTTGGTCTGAACTTGAGGGGCTTAATGACCTGTTTCCAAACGATAGTGATTCCATTGTATGATTCTACAAGTGGGAATATTTTCTCCATTTTTACTTTATCCAGTCTTTTCACAATTTTGAAAACCTCTATCACATTTCCTCTCAGCTGCCTTCTCTCCATGGAGAATTGTCCCAACATCTTTAATCTATCTTCATCACTGAATTGTGTTGTTTGTATGTAAGAGGTGGCTTATAAAGGAGTTAAACTTTTAACTTATGTGCTGACGGTCCACAGTTAATTACCCATCGCTCGAGGCTAGTTACATGTGATAAACAATAATTCTGTCAGCTTGGATCTGAAGGTCAGGTCAACTGAGGAATCCTGTGTACTTTTCCAAGATCCTGAACATTCGTAACAGCTCTCAGAAGAACAAGACTTTATTTCCAGTCTACCATCTCAGCAAGACATAGAACATAGAATCATCTCTCATTCATCTGAATGCCAATCAATACGTGTCTAACATGACCAACCTCTCTTCATAAGGAAACCTCAGCTATCAGTCAAATGAGCCTCCTCTTTTTTCTAATGCAATTATATTATTTCTAAAGTAAGGAGACACAAACTGTACACAGTAGTCTGAATCTGGTTTTGCCTATACCCCAATCAACTGAAGCAACTTTTACCCACTTTGCCAATTCCATTTCTCTTGCAATAATCAACAATAAGGCATGTTCCTCTCTAAACACTTGCTGTACCTGCTTACTAACTTTTTTTTGTGATTCCTGAACCAGGGCACTCACATCCCTCTGTACCACAAGGTTCTGTAATCTCTTTCCATCTCTGTCCTAGGCCTAACCATTTTCAGCTGTTTCATCAATGGCCTTCCTTCCATCATAAGATCAGAATTGGGGATGTTCAACTGATAACTTCACAATGTTCAACACCATTCTTGACTCCTTAGATACTGAAATAGATGAGGTCCAAATATTGAAAGAACTGGACAATAGCCAGGCTTGGGCTGACTGGTGGCAAGCAACGTTCATGCCATACAAATGCCAGGCATTGGCCATTTCCAACAAGAGAGAATCTATCCATTTCCCTTGACATTCAATACAATGAATCCTCAACTATCAACATCTTGGGGGTTAGCATTGACCAGAAACTGAAGTAAACTCTCCATAGTAGTACAGTGGCTACAAGAGCAAATTAGAGGTTAGGAAGCTTGCAGTGAAAAACTCACATCTTGACTTGGTGTAGTCTTTCCACCATCCACAAAGCACAAGTCAAGAGCAGCATTCCCTCTGATTTTCTTTCTAGCCTCCAAGATCCATATGCAACAAAAACTTCCAGAACCGTAAATTGATGCTGCAATCGGCATGTGGCACCGATTGCCGTGCACGCAATGCACAGAACTTTGGAGCTGTTACGCATGCATAGCCGCGCGGCTTACAGAGAAGGTTTGTCAGAAGTGTGTTGGAATACTCCCCACTTGCCTGGATGGGTGCAACTCCAACAACACTCAAGACGTTTGACACCATCCAGGACAAACTGGCCCACTTGATTGGCATCACATCCACAAGAATCCACTCCATCCCTGCTCAGCAGCAGCACTATGTACTAGCTACAAGATGCACTGCAGAAATTCACCAACGTTCCTTTGACAGCACCTTCCCAACATACAATCTCTGCCACGGAGAAGCACATACATGGAAACATTACTATCTGGAAGTACTCACTACCTCAACCTGGAGATATATCACTGTTCCTTCATTGACGCTCGATTAAAATCCTGGAACTCCCTCCCTAAATGCATTGTGGGTATATCTAAATCAAAGTACTGCAGCAGTTCAAGAAGGGCAGCTTCACTCAGAGATTGGGAATAAATGTTGGCCCAGGGAACAACATTCATGTCCTATGATAGAATGAAAATATCTATTCCTCCTGCCAAAAGCTCACATGTTTGCACGTTATACCACATCAACTCAATTTATATCCCTTACATAACCCACATGTACTTATATGCTCTTCAAATATACTTTTTACAATTGCCTCAGTGCAAAATGTTAGACCTACAATGATCTTATCCAAAACAGCCTATTGTTCCTGCAAATTCTCCAAAGAAGTATTTTGTAAACCCATGTAATAAGGAAGTCACACGAGAAAATATCCGATCATTCATTGTGTTATTGTCAATCTTTTTTAAGCAAGACTTCCTCATTGTTTTCAACAAACCAGATAAGGTCAACATGAAAGTCTGAGCATTTTTGCTAAAAAGCAAAACGTATGAATTTTTAGCACAATTTACCAGGCTTTTTAAATGCTTCAGTATGTATCACATATTTAAATGGCTTATTTGACTTCCTCAAAGTATGTGCAAAATTGATCATGATCCAATTATTACACTTTTTAAAAATGTGTTAAGATATTTAATCTTGTAAAGTGAGTCACATAAAAAAGTCTGATGTAATCCTTTCTTTCTTTATCCCTAGAACAGGCAGGTCTACATAAACTTTGTAATGCAGTGACTGGAAGCTATACCCTTGATGCCCTATTGTTTCTGCCTGTATCACACAACCTTACTGATTGAGGTCCACACAAGGGGCAAATATTCCTCCTTCTATTTGAAATTCTCCGGATGTAAAAGGTTGAATGCACAAATTTACTAATATGGTGTTCTTTCACGGCATGGGGCCGTCACATTTAGTTTCCCATCCCTACTTATCCTGGAAATGAAATGGTCTTACTTAACCATTTTAGAGGGCAGTTAAGAGTCAACCACATTATTGTTAGTTTGGAGTCACATGGGTGCCAGATCAGGAAATATCTCCTTCCCTTTGTGAACCAGGTATGCGAATCATCAATAATTTCATGGTTACCATCACTGAGATTTGTCTTACCTTCCAGATTTATTACATGAACTTAAATTCCACTGTCAGCCATAATGGGATTTGAACTCATGTCCCCAGACATTTAGCCTTACTCATCCTGTGACATTTCTGCCTTGGTTGTATATGAGGATGTCAAGTATTTTCACTTTTCCCTCATTCAGTTTACTCAATTACGTTCCTGCGTCTCACCCAGGCATTACAATAATGTAGTACAGGTTATGTGACTTTCGTGCATATTCTATTGAAATTTGGGTACAGCCACTGGAATGCACTGTTTCCTTGCCATTCAGCAGTTAACTGTTCTATTCGATTGACGTGAAGAAGCTGGTATTGGGCTGAGATGTACAAAGTTAAAAATCACACAACACCAGGTTATATTCCAATAGGTTTATTTAGAAGCACTTGATTAGATTAGATTACTTACAGTGTGGAAACAGGCCCTTCGGCCCAACAAGTCCACACCGCCCCGCCGAAGTGCAACCCACCCATACCCCTACATTTACCCCTTACCTAACACTACGGACAATTTAGCATGGCCAATTCACCTGACCTGCACATCTTTGGACTGTGGGAGGAAACCAGAGCACCCAGAGGAAACCCACGCAGACATGGGGAGAGTGTGCAAACTCCACACAGTCAGTCGCCTGAGGTGGGAATTGAACCCAGGTCTCTGGCACTGTGAGGCAGCAGTGCTAACCACTGTGCCACCATGTCACCCCATAAGTGCTTTTGGAGCACTGCTCCTTCATTAGGTAGCAGTGGAGTAGAATCATAAGACACAGGTCATTAAGTTCTGCCGCACCTATCTGTGAATTACCTTACTTTTTTGCTTCAGTGGAAGTAGGTACAATCTTAGCTTGGAAGGAGGCCGTTCAAAGCGACAGAAAGCTCTGTTGTTTCCATTGCTTCAGGAATGGGGTGAGGGGAGGGGGGGGGGTGTGGTGAGGGGCTGCATTATTGCAAATGATATCCCTGTGTAATCTATTTTAGGAAGGCCAATAGCGCTGGCACAAAGACCTCACAGCCGAAGTATGAAGACAAGGTGGCTTGTAAAAAGTCACCATATACAATGTGGTGCCACTTTTGCCACACTTGCTCTTAAACCACCACATCCAAAAATCCATCCAGTAGCTCCCACCTCCACCAGTGCTATTTAACCACATTAGGGACTGATTGCGCTCTGATAGCTTCCATTTGAGTTTGTAGAAGTGATTAGTGGTTTCCAGAATCATTCACAATTGTTGATGTTAACAGGCAGAGATGCTGCATGTCAATTAGCTCAGTTGGCTGTATGGACAATATGTGATGCAGAGTTTTGCCAACATGGTGGGCCAAGATGCGGGTTCAGTTCCTGCACTGAGGTTACCATGATGGACTCTGTCTCTCTCAAGCTCTCCACTTGCCTGAGGCATGGTGATCCTCAGGATAAGTAGCCAGCAGCGGTCTCACTCTCTCTCTTTCATGAGAGATCAGTTCTATGATCCATTAGGACTGTAGTATCTTTAGCTTGTCTTTTTAGCTACACTTGCAGAAGGCTTTGGATCTGTCAGGAGTGTCCTGTTGGCCTATAGCACAATAAGGAGATCAAACAGAGGCAGCACAGAGAAAGTTGCTCAAAGGGGGAGGAAAGGAGTGTTATGGAACAGACCAGACCCTCTCAAAATATATTAAGAAGGTAGCCTAGACCCTAATCTTTTTCTTGTTTTAAAGGTAAATGTGAGGTGCTGTGTTCCAGATGCAATTCGATTGGTCAAACTACTCAAGGTCAAACAAAACACAATTTATTCGAACACTATAGTTAAAATACAACAAAAAAAAGAACTTGGAATAACTTAACTCTATTGGAAAACTTAACAGAAGAATAGATTTTTTAAACTGTTCAAATATAGTAACATCCCGTAAGAACACCCTTGGCAAAAAGGCTAATTCAGAAAACAGATTGTCTCATGTGCAACTCCATTAATCAAGCGAGAATCCTCAGCTTTAGGCTGTAACCAATTAGATCCTCCACAGTGTGGGAACAGGCTCTTTGGCCCAACAAGTCCACACTGCCCCTCTGAAGAGAAACCCACCCAAACACATTCCCCATATTTACCTCTGACTAATGCACCTAACACTGTGGGCGATTTAGCATGGCCAATTCACTTGACCTGCATATCTTTGGATCGTGGAAGGAAACCGGGGCACCTGGAGGAAACCCACGCAGACACGGGGAGAATGTGCAAAACTCCACACAGACAGGTGGGAATCGAACCCAGGACCCTGGTGCTGTGAGGCAGCCATGCTAACCATTGAGCCACTGTGCCACCCATTGAGTGGGAAAGAATAGCTTTTACTTCTTCAAGACCCCAACAGCAACTGCTGAAAGCGAAACCATGGGAGCTTGACCACACCGGTTCAGGCTGCTTCTAATGTTCCAACTTAAAAAAATCATGAGGGATATAGGTTAAGTGAATGGCAGGTGTTTTTTCTCTCGGGTGTGGGATTTCAAGATTGGGGGCATACTTTTAAGGTGAAAGGAGAAAGGTTTTAAAAAGACACGAGGAGCAACTGTTTTCACACAGAAAGTGGTTTGTGTGTACAATGAACTTTCAGAGGAAGTGGTGGATGTGGGTACAGTTACAACATTTAAAAGACATTTAGAAAAGTGCATGATTGAGAAATGTTAAGAGGGATATGGGCCAAGTTCAGGCAGGTGGGACGAGTCAAGCTTGGGATTATGGTCAGCATGGACTGGTTGGACCAAAGGATCTGTTTCCGTGCTGTATATCTCCATGACTTTATAAATAGATGCGGGAGGATGTTTCCCCTGAGTTGGGACTTAGAATGCAGGGACACTGCCTCAGGAAATGTGGCAAATTACTTAGGACTGAGATGAGGAGAAATATCTTCACTCAAAGGGGAGTGAGCCTGTGGAATTCTCTACCACAGAAGGCTGTGGAAGCTAAGTGATTGAATGCATTCAAGAAAGTGATAGGTACTTTTCTTAAAATGTAAAGGCATCAAAGTGTAAAAAGCATAACATGACATTGAAATAGAGGATTAGCCATGAACACATTGAATATTGCATGGCCTATTCCTAGTTCCTAGATTTAACCTCAGCCAATGTTCTGGGATGTGGATTGTGGAATTCAATAAAACGCAGTTTTTAGTTCATTCCCTTTTAAAGTGTTGCACATTCTTCACCATGTTTACATGATCCTTCCTTCTTATTTATTGTGTTTTATCGCAACGCAAGAAGTTTTGTTCCTGAGGTTTGTGCATCTTGAAGGTGGGGCTGTGATATTTTTGCTCAGTGGACTCAACTGTTTGTTTTGAAAACGTGAACTGGAACATGTTATTGTTGACCTTCTGAGCATTCAAATCTAAAGAGATTGTAGTGTTTGGAAGTTCTAGCAAGATGAGGATGAAGATTAAAAGAGTCTGTCCATTACATACACACAGGAAGAGATCAAATCAGATTCTTGTGATTATCTTGAACTGTAGTTTCAAATTACTATGAAATAAAAATTCCATTTTTTTTCTTTTGTAAAACAAAATTGTTAATTTTCTACCAGGTTCAGTCAGGGAGAGTTTGGTATAGTCTGGTTGAAATCCCACCATGACAGATGCTGACATTTGAATTCAATAAAAGAGTCTGTAATAAAATGATGACTGCATAGCTAATGTTGTTGGTTGTTAAAAACCCATCTGGTTCACTAATATCCTTTCGGGAAGGGAATCTAGTCTGGCCTACATGTGACGCCAGGTACACAGCAATGTGGTTGACTCTTAACTGCCCTCTGGGCAATTAGGAATTGGAATTAAATGCAGGCTTTGACAGTGATGCCCATAACCTGTGAAGGAATGAAAACATAAACTTGCAATCTCAGGCAAAGACTGCCCATGGCTTTGAAAATGACCATGTTGTGAATTTCTTTGTGTTTGGAACATTTCAGGCTGGAGAAGGCATCATCTCTGACAACTCCCAACTTACCTCCAGGGTTCCGCAGAGGAGGTGGCTAAAGTCCTGTTCTCTCCGACAATATGTGTAATATTATGATCAAACCAGGAACACCCCCTGACTGATCCCTGAACTAAGAATTTACACAAGCCCACATATAGTCTTCCTTTCAGTTGACCAGCTTTTCATTTGACCAGCAGCAAAGCTTTAATCTTAAACAAGATAAAGGTTAATTTATTGCAAAAACTACAGTTGCATGCTATTAAAGTGATAATGTTAGTATTTATAAAAATACGTATACAGAAATAAAGCAAGTAAGGATAAAAGGTCATTATAAAGATGGGAATAAGTTCAGTTTCTTTGATACCTGCAGGCCTGTTACTTGTTGAAGTTTCTCTTTTCAAAGGGAAGGTGTTGTAATTGGAAGTCTGGGTCCGTGACTGTGATAGCTTCTGTAGTTGAATAGTCAGTGTTTGTCAGCCCAGGTGGACTCAGCAGGTCAGCAAATAGGTTTTCTTGCTGCTCACTAGCTCTGAGGAATGGCACTGGCATATTTGTCTGGAATCATTCAGGAGAGCAGCAGTTGATTTCTGTATATTTTCCACTTTGTGCTCCCCTTGGCTAAAATTTCTTTCTAATCTCGCTCAAAGCTCTTCCTAAGAATCCAGCACAAAATGGCTATTGCAGCCAGCTTTTTAATCATAGCCAAAATGAAATGACTGCTTTGTTCACTTTAAATTACACCAGAAGAAGAAGTTAATATTGAGATCCTTTTCCATCTCTGATTCTCCCAGAAAGTTTGAACTCTCACACTCCCGTTAGAAGAACCAAAAGTGTTGACCAAAAGTGAACCAAATTCTCAGTGTCTCCCTTTGGGATTGGTGCTAAGATAACACAGTTGAATAGGGTTTGAACATGACAAATGTAGCGGACACTCATCTGCTGCAATTTCCATCTGAAAAGGACTTTTGAAACTTAAATTATAAATTATAAAAGCAGATGCAGTCTTTAAGCAATTTATTGTTAAAAACCAGCATTATCAGAACTGGTGGCAGCAGAAGGGAATGGGGATATGTTGCTTTGCCAGGACAGCTGCCTTCCCCATTGTACAGTGTGCCATTGACTGAGCCCTACATCTGAATACTGAGTTGCATTGCAATTGATAAAGGTTCCACTCCCTAAATGAGTAGGAAATGTGCAGTCACAGTAAGCTTACTGTGCAGGTCAGTGCCTGTTATTCTGCTAGCAGCTATGTTGTCTTTATTCTGTGTTAACTTGCTGCTCCCTTTGTATTTGAGTCATTGTGTAAAGCCAGAAGTTGGCAAGGGCTAGCCATTTACCTCATATCTCCAGTACTCAGCTCAACTCAACTGCACTGGCTAGCATTGAGCCTTACTTATTTAGAAAGCATCACGGTTTAGAGCATTAGAGTGCTTGAGTAATTGTCCACTGCCTGTTCCATTCTGGAGAAGCCCTGGACTGAGTACCCCTATTCTTATGACCTGCTGTATCCTGAGGAAGCTGACAATTGTGAGCACCCTCATGATGTATGATGTATAGTTGAGGCGAAAAGATATGAGGAAGAGGTGAACGTGAAAGGAAAGGAGCTGTGAAGAAGAGGAATGAGAGGATGAACAGAAATAGGCAACCAACTCATCTCCTTCCCAACTGTGTTGCATATGGCTCTGAAAGAATTCACGTTTGAGAGCAATAAGCACCAATGATGTCAAGAGAACTTAGTGAGCGGGTAAAGAATGATCTGGTGGGAGAGATGGACTTAAGGTTAGGTCTTCCGAGCAATGTTTATATTAATGTTGAGTCCATTCTTAAAAGCAGTAAATAACTTTAAAGGTATCATAATTTATTATTGTCACATATATCTAGGTACAGTGAAAAGTTTTGTTTTGCATGCAGTACAGGCAGATCATACCACACAAAGTGCATTAGGGCAATAGGACAGAGTGAAGAATACAACGTTACTGCTGCAGAAAAGGTGCACAAAGAAAGGAAAACAACATTTAAATTTAAAGTTTGCGAAGTCTAATAACAGCAGGGAAGAAGCTGTTGGTACGTGTATTGCAGCTTTGATAGAGTCAATGATGGATGGTTGACTTGCGTGTTGGATTGAGCTGTGTTCACAACTCTCTGTAGTTTCTTACAGTCCTGGGCAGAGCAGTTGCCGCATCAAGCTGTAAAACATCCAGATAGAATTGTTTTCTCTGTTACATCCGCCTATAAAAATTGATAAACATCTTTCCGGACATGCCGACTTTCCTTCGCCTCCTGAGAAAATAGGGGCATTGTTGTTTTTTCTTGACTGTATCTTGTTCACAAGATTCTTCTCATTAAACGAGAACGGTGATTCACTTCATAACGCACTGGACCGTTCAATCTCCTAAAGAACTCGCTCTCTTAGAAGATAAGGATTGTAGCACACAAGATGGTGATCAGCAGGGGAACTGAAGAGTTAGTTTAGCAGCACCGGTCCTAATGAGACTGATATGCTGATGGTGCAGAAGAACTTCCAGAAAAACAAGTTGATTGCTAAGGACAGCAAACCCCAAAATAACCTTATGGGAACATTCAATGCTGAAGAGTGGTTCCAAAAAAGTGACACACAAAGCATTTCAGACCCAAATTGAGACCCCTTAGAACAGAAGAAATCTGCAATTCTGAGGCGGTAGCAACAGTGGATCCATTTCTGATGTGTGTTCTGTGAGGGTGGGTCCGAAGAATGATTTCAGCTGGCGAGTGAGCAGACATTGGAGATTTCGTGAGGCAAGCAGATATTCCCTGCTATCTTTAAACAGTCGAGTAGTTCAGACTGGAAGACAAGAATTAGAAACAAATAAGTCACAACTCAGATCAGGACTTGGCACGATATTGTGCATGGATACCATGGGCACAGCTTGGAATAAAGGGAAGCAACTAAAAGAGAAACTCACAGAATCCGATTGTGGAAAGCCATGCAAATCAGAGTCAAAAAGTGTGGTAACAGATAAAGCACAGCAGCTCAGGTAGCATCCGAGGAGCAGGTGTGTTGATGTTTTGGGCATAAACCCTTCATCAGGAAGTTTCTTGATGGAGGGCTTATGCCCGAAATATTGACTTTCCTGCTCCTAGGATGCTGCCTGACCTGCTGTGCTTTTCCAGTGCCATGTTTTTTTGACCGTGATTCTCCAGCATCTGCAGTCTTCACTTTCTCCTCATCATTTAAAGCATGTGTTTGACAACTTAAAGAACCGAATGCTTCTAGTTTAACACAGAAGTTTTTCAAGAGATGCCGTAAAATTGCAGGCGTCCTCCATTAAGACCAGCCAGAACAGCAGCAAAGCACAGGGGAACAACCATTACTGAAAGATATAAATCTCAATAGAAAATAAAACGTTCAATTGCATTCAGAAATCATAGCATCAGAAATAGAGTTGCCAGAAAGATTTAATTTCAGAAATGGACCAAATAGAACTCAGAAAACAGACTTCCGAGAGAAAGCAATTCTTAAGTTACAGAGTGGTTTTGCATTTGGATTCCAAGTCAGAAGTTGAACAAATAAATATGTTTCTGCACAAAAATCAGAGTATAGCCAATGATGTTATTGCTTACAAAGCAGTAGATGTATTCAAAAAATTCTTAAAGGCTTTGCAATCTTAAACAGATATAATTCTTAAAAGAACAAGATGTAACCGAAGAATACAGAATTAATGGAAATCTCTACATCATTAATGATCTCTCCAAACTAGTAGAGTGATGTGACTGTGGTGACGTTAAGTCAGAATTCATAAGAAACCGTACTGTTGTAGTTATTACTAATGATACTTCATCAGATTTACTATAATACAAAGAAGACCTGATGCAAGAGAAAGACATTCAGATGATGAGTAAAGCAAAGGGTTGGAATCAATACTAATCAACCTAACAGGGAGAAGATCAAACTTGGTACAGGAGAACTTAGAAAGAAATTTAGTTTCTAAGATACAGAACACAAAAGTCATGAGATACACTGATGCAGGGGATAGGCCCGACAGCAAATACTAAAAGTTCTTGCTATGGAGCAGAGCAAACTCACAGGTACAAACATTGCTTGGCTATTGCAACTGAATGATGTTGTTGTGAAACAATAAGTTCCTTTCAGAAAATAAGCTGAAGCAGGATATAACCACAGAACAGCTAACACCAATACTTACAAAAAGGTAAATGAGGAAGAACAGTCTCCAGTGGAAGAAAAGTGCACTTTTTCCAAAGGGAGACCAGTGACATAGACCAAATATTTTGGCAAGCTGACATTTATGTCAATGGGCGTCTCACAAATTTTAAGTTAGACACTGAACAAGAGTCACAATAGCAAAAGTTGTTTGACAAAGTTCACAGCCAAACAGGGCTTCAACTAAATGGTTCAGGGGACATCAAACTTAATACTAAAGGTTTGCTACAAGCAATTCTGCAACAGACACCACATACCGGAAGACCTATGTATACTTCAGAAGCATGAGGTCTCCCGCATGTATGTTAACCTCAATCTGACTCAAAGGCTGAAAGAGAAACAACCAGCCAAGGAACAGCTAGTCAAGAAATAATTAGTAGAAAATGTTACAAGCCTCCAAAATCTCACATAGAAAAAAACAGAACTCCCTGAGTTTAAAAACATTAAGACATTTGCTTCTTGTTGTCAAGAGATCAGATTGTAACTACACTGGTTTAGCAGAAATGTTTTCCCCAGCTATAAAAACCGAAGGGAGCTCAGATTCCATCTGCCAGCAAACTTCAAGAAGGAACCAAACAAAGTGGCAGAAACTAACCAGTAAATCCCACTGAGAGAAGCACAGCATTTGCAACTGAATGGAGCCAGATTGCAACATGGCATGGTAAATAACTAGCTATGACCAATACTGTCACACATAAAATGCTGAGTGATTAATCAGAGACAAGTTCAAGTCAAATATTTTGCCTCTCTATGTTCCAAAGAAGAATCCTCAACAACCATAATGGATATCATTTCAAACAAGAAGGAACGTTGAGGTAAAATGAATTGAGGTAGTGAACAAATTGATATCACCAATAATTCAATCGCTGAGGGTGAACAAGAACATTCAAAATAATGACCAAGATTGAAGGATGCGCAGATCCACGGGTGAAATGAGAAGAAAATTGGTGAAAGACGTGGTGTGAATAACACCATAGGAAACATCAGTAAGAAAGGGTGAACTATATCTACACATTCAAGAAACTGCAAAGAAAAAGGGTGCCTGCTATGGCAAGGTCAAGATCATCTGAGAAAGAAATACAAGAGCTTAGTAGTCCTTCAGGGCAGAGGGGAACCTCAGACTAATGGGAAGGCAGTCCTTTTACTCAACAAGGGACCACAACTGTGGAGAATTTTGAAGTCATCAGATCATCTGAATTTTTAACTTCAAAGACTTGTGTGAAGGTGATTGAGTGGTGAATGTAATTCTATAGACAAATGTACAATAATAACAATTATAGAAAACAAAGCTTGGGGGGAGATGTTGTAAACGGGTCTACAAGAATCGAAAAGGGTTCATAATTGAATGAGTCGATAAAATGTAGCACTGGAGAAAGCATAGCACCTGAGGAGCAAGAGAATTGACGTTTTGAGTTTGACCCTTCATCAGTTCTAATGAAGGGACAAGCCCAAAACATTGACTTTCTTGCTCCTCAGGTGCTGCCTGACCTGCTGTGCTTTTTTCCAGCACACTTTATCGACTCAGGCATCTCCAGCATTTGCAGACCTCACCATCTCCTTGTAATTGATTGAGCTCAGTAAGCATCACCAAATGTGATGATGTCAAAAGGCTTGGCAGAAGAGTGAAGTAGGATCTTGTGGGAGACAGACCTAAGGCATTGTCCTCCCAACAGGCTTTGTAGTAATATGGAGAGTATTCTTATGACCTGTGAATAGTTGCAGAGATGGAACAAACTACATCTTGTTTGTTCTCCAGGATTCATCTTGTTAGACCACAAGGTGGCTACCCTCACACACACACTAGAGCAACCCGTTAAATCATCCACACACTATGAACGTATGACACCAGCACGCATACATTGGGCTCGTCCACTGAGCAATGTCAGTTTTCCATTCTACAACAATCTCAAGTCTTACCTTGCTGTTGTCAAAGACTGTCTCAGTTTCTCCAGGGCCACAGTGCTGACATAGAGACAACCACAATGTCAGGGTTAGAAACAAAGGTCCTTTTTTTTTAAGGCTGAAACAGATCAGCTCCAGAATTGGTTGAGAGTAAACGATGTTACTTGGACTTTGTATTTAAGTGTCGAATAGTGGCTTCTGAACAGTGAAAGGGTCCAGAAGGGGTGGGTGGAAACTGGTGTGTGTGTGCTGGATTATAGATTTGCAACAAAACCTTTGTAAATCTCTGAGAGTCTTTAGTCACCTAATTCCACATGTGAATATTGTTACCTGAAACACGCAATCCAACCAGCTCAAACTAATATTAACAAAACCATCTGTCATTCCTTGTCAACTTTAAAATATCATCTTTATGTATTTCTTTAGCTATGTTTGATGATTGTCATTGCTAATCCTACCCAATATTATACCTCTGTTGTTGTAGCATGGCTCATTGAAAGCTTTGGACATTGACTGGAAGGGGCTGCAGGTGGCTTTGCAGGATGCCCTCTAACAGTGCTATGTCTAAAAGATCCAGCTTTGGACCAGTAGGTTAGTAGATTGTTATCAGGGTAGGAGGGCTAGAGCTATGGGGAGATGCTGAATAGGCTGGAGCTTTTTTCCCTGGAGTGTCAGAGACTGAGGGGTGACATCATAGAGGTTTATAAAATGATAAGGGGCATGGATAGAGTGAATAACCATGGTCTTTTCCTGAGGGTAGGGGGTGTCCAAAACTAGAGGGAATAGGTTTAAGGTGAAATGGGAAACATTTAAAAGGCACCTGAGGGGCATTTTTTCTTGCAGATGGTGGTGCGTATGTGGAACAAGCTGCTGAAGGCGTTGGTCGAGGTTGGTACAATTACAGTCCTCAGCAGAGGCCTCACCTTCATCCCCCTAAGCTCTCGGATTAACGAGTTCAACACATGGCGAGGCATTGAACAATTCTTCCGCCGCCTTTGCCTCCGCGCGTACTTCTTGCCCATCCTCTGACGACCCCTTCTCCCGTCTCCAACACACCCCATCCACCTGGACACCCCTGTGCAGGCCTCTTACCCACCCTCGATCTCTTCATAGCCAACTGCCGCTGCGACATTAACCGCCTCAACCTCTCCACCCCTCTCACCCACTCCAAACTCTCACCCTCAGAACGTGCAGCCCTCCACTCCCTCCGCTCCAACCCCAACCTCACTGTCAAACCGGCAGACAAGGGAGGCACGGTGGTAGCTTGGCGCACTGACCTTTACACCACTGAGGCTAAACGCCAGCTCAAGGACACCTCCTCCTACTGCCCCCTTGACCATGAACCCACCTCCCACCACCAAACCATCATCTCCCAGACCATCCATAACCTCATCACCTCAGGGGATCTCCCATCCACTACCTCCAACCTCATAGTCCCACACCCCCGCACCGCCCGTTTCTACCTCCTGCCCAAAATCCACAAACCTGACTGCCCTGGCCGACCCATTGTCTCAGCCTGCTCCTGCCCCACCGAACTCATCTCTGCATACCTCGACACTGTCCTGTCCCCCTCAGTCCAAGAACTCCCCACCTACATTCGGGACACCACCCACACCCTCCATCTCCTCCATGATTTTCGCTTCCCCGGTCCCCAACGCCTTATCTGCACCATGGACATCCAGTCCCTATACACCTCCATCCCCCATCACGAAGGCCTCAAAGCTCTCTGCTTCTTCCTTTCCCACTGAACCAACCAGTACCCTTCCACCGACACCCTCCTTCAACTGACTGAACTGGTCCTCACTCTGAACAACTTCTCTTTCCAATCCTCCCACTTCCTCCAAACCAAAGGAGTAGCCATGGGCACCCACATGGGCCTCAGCTATGCCTGCCTCTTCGTAGGATACATGGAACAGTCCATCTTCCGCAGCTACACTGGCACCAACCCCACCTTTTCCTCCGCTACATCGATGACTGTATTGGCGCTACCTCGTGCTCCCACGAGGATGTTGAATAGTTCATCCACTTTACTAACACCTTCCACCCCGACCTCAAATTTACCTGGACCATCTCAGACTCCTCCCTCCCCTCCCTAGACCTCTCCATTTCTATCTCGGGCGACCGACTCAACACGGACATTTACTATAAACCGACCGACCCCCACAGCTACCTAGATTACACCTCCTCCCACCTTGCCCCCTGTAAAAACACCATCCCATATTCACAATTCCTTCACCTCCGCCGCATCTGCTCCCAGGAGGACCAATTCCAATACCGAACAACCCAGATGGCCTCCTTCTTCAAACTCTGCAATTTCCCCTCAGATGTGGTTGACGATGCTCTCCACCTCATCTCCTCCACTTCCCGCTCCTCCGCCCTTGAACCCTGCCCCTCCAATCGCCACCAGGACAGAACCCTACTGGTCCTCACCTACCACCCCACCAACCTCCAGATACGTCGTTTCATCCTTCGTCATTTCCGCCACCTCCAAACAGACCCCACCACCAAGGATATAGTTCCCTCCCCTTCCCTATCAGCATTCTAGAAAGATCACTCCCTCCGCGACTCCCTCGTCAGGTCCACACCCCTCACAAACCCAACGTCCACTTCTGGCACCTTCCCCTGCAACTGCAAGTAATGCAAAACTTGCGCCCTCACTTCCCTCCAAGGCCCCAAAGGATCCTTCCATATCCGTCACAAATTCATCTGCACCTCCACACACTATTTACTGCATCCGCTGCACCCGATGTGGCCTTGTGTACACTGGGGAGACAGGCCGCCTACTTGTGGAACATTTCAGAGAACACCTCTGGGACACCCGCACCAACCAACCCAACTGCCCCGTGGCTGAACACTTTAACTCCCCCTCTCATTCCACCAAGGACATGCAGGTCCTTGGCCTCCTCCATCACCAGACCATGGCAACACAATGCCTGGAGGAAGAGCCCGCCTCATCTTCCGCCTATGAACCCTCCAACCACAAGGGATGAATGCAGATTTCTCCAGTTTCCTCATTTTCCCTCCCTTCACCTTATCTTAGTCCCAACCCTCGGACTCACACCGCCTTCTTGACCTGCAATCTTCTTCCCGACCTCTCCGCCCCCACCCCCTCTCCGGTCTATCACCTTCACCTTAACCTCCTTCCACTTATCGCATTCCCAACACCCCTCCCGCAAGTCCCTCCTCCCTACCTTTTATCTTAGCCTGCTTGGCACAGCCTCCTCATTCCTGAAGAAGGGCTTATGCCCGAAACGTCGATTCTCCTGCTCCTTGGATGCTGCCTGACCTGCTGCGCTTTTCCAGCAACACATTTTTCAGCTCTGATCGCCAGCATCTACAGTCCTCACTTTCTCCTATATGATTAGGAAAGGTTGAGAGTGATATGGGCCAAGTGCTGGCAAATGGGACTACATTAATTTCGGATATCTGGTCAGCATGGACGAGTTGGATGAGTCTGTTTCTGTGCTGTACATCTCTATGACCCTGTGACTCTAAGAGCACTGGAAGGAAGGACCAAAGTCTTCCTGAGCATGATCACCAGGTTCGTTTTCTACAAAGCCACTGTCACTCCCGCCTTCCCCCAATGTTGTGCCTTGGGGTTCCTGGCAATCTGGAGCGTAGGCCTACTGGGAGAGCCTGCACTCTCAACATCGGTGTCTGCAGTGCAGGGAGGAATAGTTGGAGTCTACAATGTACTGGCAAGTTGACAACAAGTTGAGATTTCCTCAGGTTATGCTCCTGCTGCTTCTCATGTGGGTTGTATGGTGGCAATAGACCTAATGATTGGGTGTCCCAAATAGCATCTAGAGTGTGGAGTGGTCAGCGAACCAGGGCTTTGTTTGCTGAGCACTACATTTACTGCAGAGGAAGGAAGATGCTGATTTTCTTTTCATTTTCATTCCATGCACTGGTGACTGTTCTCCTGTTGTCTGTGGACTAGGAAGCTGGAACTTGCTATTATTTAATTAAAAAAGTAACTGATTAACTAATCAAATCAGTCATTGCACATGAGTAAATAAACAAAGCAGATGGTGTTCCGTAACTGCCATTGTTGGAATTAGTTGAGACCATCGTCATACCCATGGTAACAGCCTGCAGCTAGATCGACTTCAACTCAGCGATGTTTAGTTAGAATCCAAGTTCAAAGCTTTTCCAGGGCATTAGACACAGGGGACAGTTCCAGAAGAGATCATATCACGAAGGTTAATCGGGACTTTAGGGTTAGTTAATGGTCAGGGATGGGAGGGTGTGACTATGAGCCTGGCAGGGATATAGTTCCTCATTCATGGCAGGTGGGCATCGTTGGCTGAGCCAACATTTATTACCTGTCCTGAATTTCCCTTGAGAAGGTGGTAGTGAGCTACATTCTTGCACCACTGCAGTCCATATGCTGTAGTTAGCTGTAGCTGTAGTTTTTGTTTTCATACCTTTCCAGTTTTTCCTCCCATCTTTTCCTTGCATGTCTTTCCTTTCATAATTCTCCTTTGCAAGTAATTATTGACTCTGCTTTCACCAGCCTTTCAGGAAGCGTACTCCAAGTCAGAACGCACAGAATAAAACAATTCCTCTCACCTCTGAAACAAATACACAGAGACCATATCCTATCACCAAGTCACTCTTTATTTCTGTGTGGAAGGTCCTTGATACTGAAGCAGCTCCCTCAGAGCCAGCTCGCAGAGTGAACAGAACCCCTGACACTCCTGTTTATATCTGTCACCCAGGGCTCCATGATTGCACCAGGTTAACAGCCCCAATCAGGGAACTCATATCCTATGAGGTCAACTTGATTGACCTCATTACAATCACTACAATCTCCTCCCACACCCTTGCTCCTAGATCTTTCATCCATTATCTCACATTGAATCCTTTGTTTACTGACTCGATCAGTACAAACTGTTGCCTACACGTACCCAACAAATGCTCGATGATAGGTGGGACCACATGAACATGAGGAATAATCACTGGAAGATTGTCATATCGAAAATTACAACCAGTCTATAAAACATATCTTTACTGAATATCAGTTGTGATGAATAGTCACCAGACTGGAAACGTTAACTTTGCTTTCTACCACAGATATTGCCAGGCCTGCTGAGTTTCACCAGCAATTTCTGTTTTAATTATGGAAGGGACATTTGCAAGAAAAGAACCTAATAAAAAGCTCTGTTGCTGAGTGAACTTTCTTTACCCTCCTGTGTCTGTCTGCCTCTTGGCGATATCATCTGAGAACACATCATCAATGTTTCTCACATATTATCATGACAAGATAAATGTTTCATCCTCATCACTTCTTTTGACTCCTTCACACTCTCCCATTGTCACACCGTCAGTCTGATGGCAAGTACTGGATGAACAGAAGTTTGCTCCAATTAACGTATTGAGAAAATTGAAACCATTCTCCTTAATCCCTTCTCCAAAACTTTTCCCTTCCCACCAGTATGTTATCCCTCCCCCAGAAACTGCCCATAAGACCATAGGAGCTGAAATAGGCCATTCAGCCCATTGAGTCTGCTCTACTATTCAGTGTGATCATGGTTGATCTGATAATCCTTAACTCTACCTTCCTGCCTTTCCCCATAACTCTTGATTCCCTTACTGATTAAAAATCTGTCTGTCTCAGCTTTGAATATACTTAATGACTAGACTCAACAGCTCTCTGAGGTACAAACTCCTTATCCTGAGATTATGCTGTCTGCTTCTCAATGCTCCAATGAGGAGAAACAACCTCTCTGCATCTACCCTGTCAAGTCCCTTAAGAATCTTGTATGATTCAGTAGTTATTTCTCATTCTGCTCAACTCCAGTGAATACAGGTCCAACCTACTCAACCTCGCTGGCATTTGTGAGATAATAAAAGGACATAGGTTTAGGGTGAGAGGGGAGAGGTATAAAAGGGACAACGTTTTCACACAGAGGATGGTGCATGTCTGGAACGAGCTACCAGAGCAAGTGGTGGAGGCTGGTACAATTGCAGCATTTAAAAAGCATATGGATAGGTCTATGAATAAGAAGGGTTTAGAGGGATATGTACCAAATGGGACTAGATTGGTTTGAGATATCTGGTCGTCATGGACAAGTTGGACTGAAAGGTCTGTTTCCATGCTGTACATCTCTATGATTCTATGACTCTCCTCATTAGGTAGTCCCTCTATACCTGGGATCAACTCGTAAATCTTCTCTAGACTACCTTTAATATCATTTCTTAGATAAGGTCCCAAAACTGTTCACAATGTTCTAGTTGTGGTCTGATTAGTGCCTTGTATAGTTTTAGTAAAACTTCCATGCATTTATACTCCATTCCATTTGCCTTCACTATTAAATGCTGAACTTGATGCTGTCTTTATGCAATTCTTTATGCAAATCTCTCTGATCTGTAGCTTTCTGCAATCCTTTTCCAACTATATAATATTCAGCTCCTCTATTCTTGCTGCTAAGGTGCGTAACCTCACATTTTCCCACATTATATTAATCTGCCATTTTTTTGCCCACTTACTTCACCTGTCTATTTGCCTCCGTAGACTCTTTGTGTTATCGTCACTACTTGCAGCTGAGATAGTGCTACAACAACAAGATTTTAAAAAGGTAGGAGAGAAGGAGGGGACAAAATAAAAATAGAGTGAGAGTTAATGCACTGCAGCCTCCATGGTGAGAAACCAGCTCTTAAATGCACAATCCAATCAACATGCTTTCAATCTACCCTGGAGCTGTTTTGGTTGACCTTAAAGGGAACTGCATTTCTAACAGTGAATAAGGTCAGTGTTATATTTGACCTTGACATGAGCCCTGAACTCAGGAACCCACATCTTTGCCCAACTTATCCCCTGCCTCATGTATTATCATCTTCAGAGATGCTTATTCATATCTTCAGCACCTCCCAACTTGACTATTCCAAAACATTACTAGTTGGTACCCTTTTTCCTACTCTTCGCAAACTTGAGATCATTCAAAAATCTGTTGTTTCCATCCTAACTCTGACTACGTCCACTTAAGCAACTTCTTGATTTATGAATTCTCATCTTGTTTTTTCAAATTCTCCATTGGTTCATCCCCTCCCTATCTATATAAACCACACCACACAACATTTTGAGGTGTCGGCTGTTACCTAATTCTGGCCTCGCCACCATCTTGAATTTTAGTGACTCCACCATTAGATTCCCCTACAGTGCAGAAACAGGCCCTTTGGCCCAACAAGTCCACACCGACCCTCCAAAGAGTAACCCACCCAGTCCCATTCCCCTCTGCCCAATGCACCTAACACTGTGAGCAATTTAGCATAGCAAATTCACCTGACCTGCACATCTTTGGACTGTGGGAGGAAACCAGAGCACCCGGAGGAAACCCACACAGACATAGGGAGGATGTGCAAACTCCACACAGCCAGTCACCCGAGGCTGGAATTGAACCTGGGACCCTAATGCTGTGAGGCAGCAGTGCTAACCACTGAGCCACCATACCGCCCCTGTTTAATGGGAAATATTTCGACAGTCTATTTTCTGCATAGACAAATAATCTGTGTCCGTTCCAGGATAGTGTGAACAGTAATAGAGGACCAATATTGCTACTGTCTTAATTCATGGCCATTATAAATAGGAAAAGGAGACCATGGACTGAGTGATGGAGGATCAGAAGTACAGAAGGAATTGGATTGAATGACGATGTTGGAGGATACTGTACAGAGATGGAGAGGAGCATGGTGAACACTGAGAGCTAATCTTGCAGTCAGGGTTGGTCTACTTTCTAGGAAGATACAATTGGAATTATAAAGCCCGTTAAATCTAAATGCTTTCATATCCATCTCACCAACTTGCTGCTTCCTTAGCATTGTTAATGAGCCTTTTCTGTGTGATATGTACCTCCATATTCTGCTGAACATTTGTCCAACTTTGTTGTTCATTGACTGGTTTCTGAGGGTTGAATACAGCTATGCTTATTATGTGGAAATTCCCAGCATATTTATCACTGTTTTGGGGATTGCATTTTGCAATTGTCCCATTTGCCCTGTGAAGGCAGTGAATACATGGCCTCATTTCTAACCTCTCAGCATCCCAATATTTATCTTTACCTTTTGTTAAAAGGTTTTAGATAGATTCGGCATTAATGGCTCTCACTGAGAGCTGTGGTTAGTTGCTGTCCATTATAATTTCACAATAAAATGCTGTTCTGATCTCTCACTTAACTCACTCCATCAACATTAAACAGCATCCATATATTAACATTATCCATTTGGCTCAGCATCTTAGATGTTCATGTGTACAGCTTTATTCTAATAAAAATAGACTTAGTCTTAAATGGTCTTACTTGTCGCTTTAACTCTCAGAATCATCTTCTATTTTCTCAATTGCTCACTGATGATAGCCTTTGGTGCCTGAATTTGTGGATGTTCAATTCTAATGCCCAGTTGTTATGACTTGAATGAGGGGTTCATGGGTTCAATTGGGATGGCGATAGAGAAAAACGGAGGCACGGCACTATTTTACTGGAGAAGACTAAGAGAATATGGAAGATAAGTGAGAGCCGAAAGTGCTGGAGAAACTGAGTGGGTCAGGTGCCATCCATGTAGAGAGAGGAAAGCAGTTGAAGTTCCCATCTCCACAAACACTGCAAAAACTTTGAGTTTCTCCAGCACTGTTCTAGCATTTCAGATCTCCAACATCCGCCATATTGTGTTTCTAACTGAAGTAAAGGTCAGGTTGGATTCTGACAGAAGGCAAACAACAGAATCTAGCAGAGAATGCAAAGGGGCAAATAGGAAAATAGAAATGGGAGAAGGCCATTCAGCACCTCAAGTCAATCCTGCTATTCAATATTATCTTTCTTCTAATCCCAGCCATTCATCATTTCCCTAGGCGGCCTGGTGGCTCAGTGGGCAGCACTGCTGCCTCACAATGTCAGGGGCCTAGGTTTGATTCCACCCTTGGGTGACTGTCTGTGTGGAGTTTGCACATTCTACCTGTGTCTGCATAGATTTTCTTTGGTCCTCCAGTTTCCTCTCACAGTCCGAAGATGTGCATGTTAGGACGATTGGCCATGTTATATTGCCCATAGTGTCCCAGGATGTGCAGTTTGGGTGGATTAGCTATGGGGAGTGCAGGGTTACTGGGATAGAGTAGGGGTATGAGTTTGAGTGGGTTGCTGTTCGGAGGATGTAGACTCGATGGGCTGAATGGCCTGCTTCCTCCCTGTAGGGAATCTATATCCCTCTATACCATTTACTACAAAAAACCTGTCACTGTCAGATTTATAATTGAGCCAGCATCTATTGGTTTCTGTATGAGAGAGGTTGACTCTTCTCCAGCCAGGTGCAGAGTGTTTCCTACCTCACTTCCAAATGGTCAGTAACTGCATATAGACTAGAATGGAGTTACTGTAGGGATGGTAGGCAGAGAGTGGGATGGAATCGATATAAAGGCTTTCAGGGTCAGCTGTATCAAAGTAGGGAGAATACACATCTGAGTGACGGAACAAATCTAACTTTCTTGAAATTCGTTCCAAACTTCCCTCATGTCCTCTCCATGTTTATCTTGTCCATGAGAGCGACTACTTCCTCAATCCTATTCTCACAACGAGGTTAAACACGCACCTATTGTGCTCGTTAGCTGATATTGTTAATGGTTCCTCTTTGTTGGATAATGACCTCTTCTCTTTTTAATATTATTATTACCCGCTCTTCAAAAAAGTGCTCTTAACCCGAGAGTCCCTGTTAATTATGACCTTAATGCTGATATCTCCTCTTCTCCTTCAACGTCTTTAAAAAGTATTATCACCCACCCTCCCCCAACCTCAAAGTTCACACCTTACCCCACTTCCATACTTTTTTAAATAGGTATTTTTATTGAAAATAAAAGGAATTTTTTTTAAATTACAAAGTATTACGAACAAGTATAAACACCAATATACAATTAAATATATATAAAAAGAAGAAATAAATAATAACCAAAACACAAAAAAAGAGGGAAAAAACCCAACTAACTACTAATCTATCCTACAAACAACCAAAACATAAAATAGGATATCATATATTCCTAGCGAAAAATAACAGAATAATTAAATAATTAAGTACATACTCAAAATGAATTAACGTCAAGTCATAATAAAACCCATATTTATACAGGATTCCTCCTCCCTGGGGTCCCCGGACCAGCCAGAACCACTACCACAGCCGGACAAAAGCCCTTGACAATATGGCCGAAATATCTGTGTCAATATAGTTCAGAAAGGGCTGTCATATTTTACAGAATAATTCAGTTTTTTGGTGCACCATATTTGTGAGGAAGTCAAGGTTCCATGATTAACCTGTGCCAATTCGAAAGTCCTGGAGGGCTCTCAGCTTCCCAATTCACCAAGATGTTTTTCTTTGCACAAAAAGAGAGAATGGAAAATAGGTTCCTCCCATGCACATCCAGGGAGGGCAGATTTGAAAAGCCCAGGAGAAGAGACACTGGATCCAAGCTAATCTCCGTTCCTAAGATTCCTGTCAGAGCGTTCGCTGCTCTGTCCCGGTATTTGCGGATCTTGTGACATGACCATAAACAGTGCGTGAGAGTGCCCACTTCTATTTTACATTTAGGACACATTGGAGATGTTCCTACCCTAAATTTTGCCAGTCGTTTAGGTGCTATATGAGCCCTATGGAGTATCTTTAATTGAATAGCTTAAGTTCGATCACAAATAGAGATCTTTCTGGCATTTTCCCAGATGTCCTCCCACATTCTTAAAGGGATTTCTAACCCCAATTCCTGGTTCCATGTTTTGAACAGTTGTTCCATGTCTTTCGATACCTCCTTATGTAATGAGATAAAGAGTACTGACCGAGGGTGGACCCATTGACCATAGCACTCTTCTCTCCCGATCTGATTTGTAGGGACTGTCTAATAATGTGGTCTTCTTCTGTATATAATCTCACATTTGGAAATACCGAAAAAGGTCTCCATTAGGCAGTCCAGACTTCTGGTGCAGCTGCTCAAAAGACATCATAACCTCCCCATCGAACAGGTCCCCCAAGCAAGAGACACCTCTGGACCTCCAGGTTTTAAATGTAGCATCTGTCAGCCCTGGCTGAAAACCCAATGCTCCCACTGTGGTAGTATAAGGAGAGGTTTTTTGTAGGTTACCCTCATCTTGCCGCATTATCCTTCAGTCTTTAATTGTATTTAATACAATAGGGTTTTTGCAATAGTCCATAACAGCTCTCATCTTATCAAAAAATAAAAGATTGATGAGGGGACACTTTGCTTGGGAGGTCTCAATGTCTAACCAAATTGATTGTGGGTCACAAGAGACCCAATAAGCTACATAGCATAATAGGGAGCTCAACTGATACCTCCTAAAGTCTGGAAAATCCAATCCTCCCCTTACTTGTGGAAGCTGCAGCTTTTCTAATTTGATAAGGGGCCATCTATGATTCCAAATAAAGGAACCAAACCAGCCGTGTAGTTTACGTAACGCCAGTCACGGCAACGTCAGAGGGAGCATTCTCATTGGATATAAGAGACGAGGCAGAATATTCATTTTAACTAGAGCTCCTCTGCCTAACCAGGATATTGGGAGACCTCCCCAGGGTTGAAGGTCCTGCCTTATTTTCTCCAGTAGGTGCACAAAATTGGCTTTATACAGCTGACCAAATACTGGGGTGATAAAAATACCTAAGTATAGAAAGCCCTCCAGTGACCACCGAAAGGGAAAACAAGACCCATCTGATAAATTGGATATACTAGCGAGACACCCAACGCTAGTATTTTTCATAAAATTGATTTTATAGCCTGAGAACATACTAAATAGATTAATTACTTGAATTAAGTGGGGCACGACTATCAAAGGATTACTTAAGAAAAGGAGGACATCATCTGCTTAGAGAATGATTTTATGTTTACCAGAACCAACCCTTGGAGCCACTATGTTAGGGTCAGTATGTATAGCTTCCACGAGTGGTTCGATTAATAGCGTGAATAATAACAGTGACAGAGGACATCCCTGACAACAGCCCCTACCCACACTGAAGCTATCCGAACCTAAACCATTGGTAATCACAGCTGCTTTGGGGTCATTGTATAGTATTGAGACCCATTTAGAAAATATCTCTCCAATACCGAACCTTTCCAGTGTGTAAAAAAGATATGACCATTCTACCCGATCAAATGCCTTCTCTGCATCCAAAGAGACAACTAACCCCAGTATTCGTCCCTGTTGACAGGCTTGTATCATATTTAAGACCCTTCTAATGTTGTTAGTTGATCTACGGCCCTTGATAAACCCCGTCTGGTCCTCTTTTATGATATATGGTAAGACCCTCTCCAATCTTAGTGCTAACGTTTTAGAAAGGATTTTAAAATCCACATTTAGCAAGGATATTGGTTTATATGATGAGCAATCTTCTGGGGCCTTTCCTTTTTTAAGAATGAGAGAAATGTTTGCTTCTCTTAACGAAGGCAGGAGGCAGCCCTGACTATGTGAGTAATTATACATGTCTATAAGTGGACCAGCCAGTTCCCCTATAAATTCTTTGTAAAATTCAACCTGGAATCCGTCTGGTCCAAGTGCTTTGCCACTCTGAAGCTGTTTAATTGCGTCGAGTACTTCCTGGGTTGTCGGGGGGGCATTCAGGATTGACACCTGCTCCAAGGTTAAATCCGGAAAGGCCAAGTTTTCAAAGAAGGATTCCACCTTCTTAGTTCTATCCTCACAGTCCTGCAATTTATACAATTCACAATCTGCCTGTCGCCATATTCATATAGTCTTTGCTTTGCAAATAATATTTCCCTCTTTGCTGTTTGGGTAAGTATGGTATTCAAGGCTGCCCTAAGGGCTGTGATCCTTTGTAGCTGAGTAATAGAGGGCCTATAAACATACACTGTCTCAGCTGCCTTCAAGTGAGCCTCGAGCAGGCACTGTTGTTCTCCCTTTTGTTTTTTCTGGGTCGCAGAATATGAGATGATCAAACCTCACCCATAATCCTTAATGGTCTCCCACATCGTCGACAGGTTACTGTTCATACCTGAATTAATTTCCAGAAAGGTTTTGAATTCCTGAGAAAAATATTTTATAGATTTGCTATCCTTCATGAAGAAAGAATGTCGGGGGCCTGTCCCATCATCCCTTGTCTTAATTTCCATACATACTGCGGCATGATCAGAGATTGCTATATTACCTCTTTTGCAGGACAATATGGAATTCAAAAGGGTCGAGGGAGGTGTGGGTTAGATTAGAAAGTAAAGTCTTGCCCTGGGGGTGAAGGCACCTCCACACACCTACTAGCCCTGGCTCCTTATTCAGATCCGAGCTGAAAATGTGTTGCTGGAAAAGCGCAGCAGGTCAGGCAGCATCCAAGGGGCAGGAGAATCGATGTTTCGGGCATGAGCCCTTCTTCAGTCCTCACTTTCTCCTCCTTATTCAGATCCGCCAATTGTCTAGATCTAAGAGATATACCCATAGTACTCTTGGGCATCCTATCTGTCTTTGAGTCCATAATATAAGTAAAATCAAGCCATCAACGTGGAAAACGCTTCCGTTACAAATTTGAAGGGATGTGCCGGGGGGCAATAAAGATTCAAAATCCCATACTCCTCTCCATTTATTAGGGCTTTGATCAGTATATACCGTCCAGATTCATCTTTTATCTGGCTTAAGATTTTGAAAGGAAGATTCTTCCGAGTGAGAATGACTACTCCCCTACATTTTGAACTAAGAGATGAGAAGAAGGCCTGGTCAAATCCACCCTGTTGTAATTTTAAGTGCTCTTTGTCAAGTAGATGAGTCTCCTGTAAGAGAGCTATATCAACCCTTTCTTTTTTAAGGTTTGATAGTATCTTTTTCCTTTTGATTGGTGAATTACTCCCCTTGACAGTCCAGGTGCACCACCTAAGCGAATAGCTAGCCATGATTATCCAGGCAAGCCCGAGACCCCCCAGGGGGAAGAACCCCACTCAAAACGCCTTGAATAAACACCATGGAAAATTCATAAAAGCAAAACTTCTTTAAGACATTTACACCAACACAATTAAGAACTATTCCTAAGTAAAGAAAACAATACAAAACACATTTGAAAAATCCCAGGGGCATAACTACTTGTCAATAACCCCACCATAATCTCTCCTAACTAGTGCCCCTCCCTCGGCCCATGTATTATAAAATGGAGTAGACAAATTCGAGTGTTTTAAACAACCAAAGTTAAAAGTGAGAGACCCACTGCGCCCCTCCACCCCCCCCCCCACACCAACACCTAGGTGCGTTTAGTAAGCATAATACAAAATATAAATATATAAAGCTACAAAGTTACAATCCCCAGCAATTATTAGAAAACAAAGTAACATGGCAGAAGAAGAGAACCCCACTCTAAAAAAAAGGTAGGACAAAACAAAACCCCCTCTCACACAAATTAAATAAGCCACATGGCCTGTTAAAAAAAAATTACATAGTGAATAACAAATAAGCCCCCCCCTCCCTGCCCCCGGAGAAGGAATAAAGGGTAAACCGGGGGGGGGCAACATAAAATCATTATCCATATGGTTTAAGTCTCACGGTCTATTTAAGAGAGTCCAAGATTTCTTTAGCCTTCTCCAGTGATCCAAAGTTGTATATGGATCCATCGTGGCTGAAGCGCAGCTTTGCCGGGTAACGCAAGGAGTATTGGATATTTAGGTCTCTTAAATGCTTCTTCGCCTCTTCGAATGCCCTCCTCTTGCGGACCACGTCTGGAGAAAAATCCTGGAGTAACATTATTCTGGAGCCCTTGTGCACCATGGCCTGGGGATCCTTCCCCAGGACTCTGGAGGCTTCCAGGAGCATCTGCGTCTCTTTATAGCAGGGGGTGCTGGTCCGACCTGGGCCTGCGTACAGCAACCCGGTGGGCCCACTCTAACGTACCTGGCCTGATCCTGATTCCAACGTTAATATTTGAGGGAGCCATTGCTCCAAAAAAACTGTGAGCTGGCCTTCCTATTTCCGTTCAGGAAGGTCCAACAACCGAATATTTTCTCGACGGCCCGATTATCGAGGTCATCGATGTGCTCCCCCGAGGTCCGGACTCGCTGCTCGAGAGCCCAGACCTGGCCCATGGCCGATTCGGCATCAGCTTCCGAGGTCGCGGCCTTTTGCTCCGCCCCTCCAATGCGCTGTTCGAGTTTTTCAATTTCTCAGTCGTGCTTCTGCAGCACGACCGAGAACGACTCCCACCTGGACCTGGATTCTTCGATGAAGGCCTCGATCTTCTCCTGCAGCTTGTTAATCACGCAGACCAGGCTCACCTCTGCAGGTAAATCCCCTGAGGCGGTCTCTGCCGCTGCTGCTGGAGGGGGTGGGGGAGGGGTCTCTGCCTGTTGCGAACTGCAGGAATTTTTGCCCTTAGTCATTTTAAGAACAACACCAAACTGTTCAAGTTTGATGCAAAATGACTAACTGTGCTGGGCAAAAGCTATTTTAAATGATTTAAAAGGTATGGTGAAGGCGGGTTCCCCACTTTGCCCGAGTCTCAGGCAGAGCATGACAGACTCAGATTTGCTGGGTCACTGCCATCTTGAATCTCCACCCAACTTCCACACTTGAATCTCTTCAGGCATCCACTGTGCAATAGTAGTAAAATCAGTGCCAAAAATGACATCCTATGGAACTGTGACAGAAATAATCTGTCCCTCCTCATCTTCTCGACCTACCTGGCACTCTAACCTCTGTCAGGGCCTCACCTCTGACCTCCAGCTGGGTGGCATACCATTGATCAGGTTCCAGGTTTGTCTATTCATAAAAGGTGGAGAATCACCTGCAATGTTTCCTCTTCCTGATCTTGCACCTTCATCTCTAGTCACCCCCAAGAATCTATCCTTGCCCCCTTCCAATTTCTCATCCACACACTGCTTCTCAGAAACGCCACCTGAAGCGACAATACCAAGTTCCACAGCTACGTTGATGGCATCTGGTTCTCTTGTAGTGTCATCCAGTTCAATCCCCTCCAACCTCTCTGAGTGATCTCACTTGTGTGCTTAGCCACTCCTCAATGAGCAGAAATTTCTTACAAATAAATTTTGAAACCATTGCCCACTGTCAAAAACAGGTATCCTGGTTATGATTTCATTTGGCACTGACTCAATGCCCCTGTCTGGTCAATGACTCACGTTGAACCCAATAACACCTAGCAACCTTGGTATTGTACCTGATTTTGAAGTAAATTGCTGACTATAAATCCATACCAAGAATACCTAAATCCAGCTCAGTAGCATAGTCCCGGCTTCTAAAGTCTTTGTTAGTCTTGATTCTTGCAAAATGCAAACCGTATCTGGCCTTTCTTCTTGCACCCTGCTTAAACGCAACCTTATTCAAACCCCTGTCACCCATTTCCCAATACGTACCTGGCTTTTCAAGAAAGAGTTACAGGTATCGATACAGAGAGGGCTAAAGGGATCAAATAGTATGGAGCAAAAGCGGGAACAGAGTATTGAGTTGGATGATCAGCTCAAAGGGCTGAATGGCCTACTCTGCTAATTTCTATTCAACATCCCACTCATCAATTGCCCCTGACCTTCACACACTTCCATCTGCAACAAAATAAAAAAAGACTGAAAGAACTACGGATGCTGCAAATCAGAAACAAAAACAGAGATTGCTGGAAAAGCTCAGCAGGTCCTGCAGCATCTGTGGAGAGAAATCCTGAGTTAATGTTTCGGGTCAAATTCGGGGGAGTCCTGAGGAAAGGTCACTCGACCTGAAATGTTAACTCTGCTTTCTCTCCACAGATGCTGCAATTTTGCCTTTGTTCCATCTGTGACATCTTGGTTTTAAAATTCTCATTGTTTTTAAATCATTCCATTGCTTCGACCTCTCCTACTTTCCCCATGTATTAAGGGTATCAAAGGATACAGAGTTAGAGCAGGGAAATGGTGTTGATCATCGTCTGCCGTGACCTAGTTAAGTGGTGATGGCTGAAGTGGCTGAATTGCCTACTCCTTGTCCTATTCCCTATTTCTGTAACCCCTTTGAGTTCCATGTTGAGGCATGTCTCTAATTCTGGCTTCCTGTGAGTACCCTCGTATATCATCACTCCACCATTGATAGCTGCACCTTCAGCTGAGTGGGTCCCAAACACTCCAACATCCTCACTTCCCTACCTCTGTCTCCTCCTTCAGGACACTCCTTCGAACTTACCTGCTCAGTCCCAGTTACGGTTACCTATCTTAACATTTCTTGGCATGGCCGCGGTTTTTATCCCATTCCCGTGAAGCAACTTGGAATTCTATGATTGAAGGTGCTATGTTGTTATGAGGAGAATAGACAGCGATGGTGTTGAAGCAGATGAAAGGGGGAGAGTAGGCATCCTTTACAATGGCGGAGATGACAGTATACAAAGTTGGGAGGGTTTGAAGAGAAGGCTGGGAAGACTTGTGATGGGTCAGGCAGAATAAAAGTTTGAGTAAGATGTAACAAAGCAGCCACAGTAACGGTGAGGTGAATGCAGGAGATCCTGTCAAAGAGGATGGGAGAAGATCACAATGGAGAAATGGGGAAAGAAGATCAATTAGCACCGTGTTTCCACAGGTGATAGAGGAACACTTGAGTTTGTGAATGGAAGAAAGATTAATCAGGGTTCAGATGGCAGATTGGAAGTGAATAAGCAAAGAAAGGGAGGTGGTATGATATCCTGGACACAGAAATAATGTTTAGTAGGGAAAATATTTCTTCAGGAAAGCAATTGGCTACATTAATCATGATTGAATCAAAATCAGTACAGTATCAAGATGTATAAACAGCAATGTTGAGTTAAGCATTAAATTTTGCTTTGGACCCAAACCCACTTCGCACTACTTTTTATGTTAGGACCAGTTAAAGTCACAGTAAGCTGCTTGTCGAATCTTGAATGACTTGGATTCTGCCTTAACCTCCACATTAGTTTTCAAATGTGGAGGTGATATTTATCTTCTTGAAAAACATATCCCATGCCATTACTTCAAAGAAAGAAAGAGGTGCTCCCCCAATGTCCTGGCCAATCCCTCGATGAACATTATTGCGATAAACGGTCTGGTTAATTTATATAATTCATTTTGTTTTGAGGGATCTTGCTGTGTACCAACTGACCTATACCTTTCACTTCAAATTCATCAGCTGGGAGACACCTGGAGGTTATGGAAAGCGCTACATAAACTTTTAGATTTATTTTTTAAATCCTTGGTGATTTCACTTGAGAAACGAGGCAGAGGAACGGGAATGTGTTTCATTTCAACGCTTTTGGTTTTGGGCTTTTTATTTCAGGTAAAGAAACTTTGCAAATGCTGGACAGACCCAAAGATATGGCAAGATCAGTTTTCCTTCATAAACTGCCAACATGTGCGGCCATGAAAGTACAGTGCAGTTCCCTTTAAGATACCACACACCCCTCGCAAAATATTTAAAGGTACTGTGCACTGAAATAAATAGGCCATGTAGAACAAAGAAAACTTAGAGAGCTTATGGACCACAAAGTTCTTTTTATTAGTGTCTGGAACTGCTAAAGGCTATAGGGGGTAAGACAGAAACAGATGCTGTTAACACATGTCTGTTTTTTCAGAGTACAAGTACTCTGCTTTTATTGTGGCATGAATGATAACATAAACAAAAAAACATGAAAATATACAACTTATATTACACTATGTGTTATGAACAAAATATAAATCTATAATTCTATGTTATATTTACATATCTTTCTTTAAATTTCAAGTGAGATGGTAGATTCAGTTTACTTTGTTTTAAGCTCCACTCAATTTGATTGTCTTCCTGAACACAATCTGTGTCTAATAATTTTTAGAGCCAGTGATGGCCAATAAATACATTTCTTTTTAAAAAACAGTACAGCATCAGTAGAACTGAGTAGTCTGAGATTGGGAATTACAGAATGCAAAATGAGAGATCTGAACAGGAACGAAAAAAAAATACAGAAAAAGGATAAAATCAAAAATAGCGAAAAACAAACGAAAACTCCGACACAGTTTCCATTGTTGGCATATAGATCACAAACGGCTCACAGCCACAAAATCATGGTGAAACCTTACTGGAGCTAAAACAAAGTACTCTTGTAGTCTAGAGTCATATAAATAAACAGAGCGCCAAAAAAGAAATGGTGGAAAAGGCCCAGCCAATGTGAGACTAAAGCCCCACACAAGTCAGAAGTTTGTTCACACAGTTGAGAGAAAAAAAAACAAAAACTGGTTTCACATTTTACATAAAGTGATATAAAACACCTGTATTTCTTTTCTTAAAATTGGCAATTTTTTTTTCTTTTCCATTACAGAGTGCTTTAGCGAATCAGCTCTAAGTGACCATGACAATTAAATACGAAATGAGATTATGTGAACAGTCTCATTTCTGTCCCAAGAAACAGTCCAATTATTTTCACGCCTGTCGATTAAACATCATAACATGACATCACTAGGACTTAAAGAACAAAAAAAAGAAAAAAACTTTATATCTAAATTACCAGCCTTAAATATCTACAGCTACAGAATGCTGCATTGCCAATCAATTAGATAGAACTGAAGAAATAAATTATACATAACTTACTAACTGGGGAATAGCTGATCATCATTGTACACTATTAAGAGGCAGTTAAAATTGAAAAATACAGTCAAAAAATACAAATTAAACACTGACATGCAGTATATGATCAGCTAGTCCACCTTTAACAACAAAGCATTTTATTTCCATTTATCCAAAATTGTATTATTTAGGGTGAGGGGGAAGAAAGTTTCTAACGCCCAAAATCCATTGGAGGTATGGTGTCTGTTTCCACAAACTGCGCCATCGCCAGAATGGCACGTTCCTGGCTAACGGCAACCTCTATGACAGAAACAAGCCTCGCTTCTGAGTTTGGATGCCTGTTCGTTTTCCCCAACGCCCCCTTTTCTTTTTCTAAGTGCTTCGAACATAGCAAAGAGAGTTGAAGGAAGCATCTGCCTCAGCGGAATGACGGCAGGGGACGGGAGGAAGGGAGGGAAGAGAAATTTCGGCTTCGCTGCGGAAGGTGTCGGAGTGGACGCTGAGGACCTGGAATTTCATTCTCCCACACTGCTTTGCTATCACTGTCTCCGACACCTTATAAAGTACCATAACACCCACGCACACCCACTCACACTTGCAGACGCACACGCACACACAATTTACGTAATAAAAAGTTTCACACGTCTTCAGTTATTTCCCCTTTCACCTGAGAACTGCACCTACTATCTCCTACAGCTGCTGGTATGGAAAGGTGTCTGGGATTGTCTAAGACCCAACAGTATCCCTAGCTTAAGACTGTAGGAAAGCGCATGAACTAATTCCAACAATTACACATTTTGGCACTTGCTAAGAGTTGCATTTTAAAATGATGTGCAACAAACAACAAAAAAAATCGAAAGTACTCTATGAGGGTGCAACAGTGTGCTGATATATTCAAGAAAATAGACTCCTTTGAAACAAAGGTAACTCGAGAGCGAACAGAAAAACTTGTTTCTTTTTACCTTGATCCATCCAAAAATGTGAACAAAAAAAAACACCTTTTATTGTGGCACAAAAATAACAACAAAACACATTCACAAGCCACTTGTTGGCACTTTGTACCTGAGTGAGAATTTATAGAATCTTATAAGAATGACAGTCTAGACAAACCTCAGGAGGGTAAGACGTCAGTGCCCGGGGTTAGCAGCTGATTTTACTGGCATTGTTTTACCCATAGCTTATCATTTTTTTTCCCACGCCCGTACCATAGGCCCAGGTCTAATAGCCAGTAATGTTCTGACTATATCCTGTTTATTAAGACTAAATAGTTTTAAGTAACAGTCAGTGTATTGGATAGTCAAAATGTGTTTGGCCCCTGGTAGGATGCACCAGACCGATGGATTCAGACTCGTCGGTGAAAGCTCCTGACCTCCTATCAGTCAGCTTGCACCGCCACCTGGTTTTCGTCGTCACTGCCGTAGTCTGCGTCTGGGTCGTCCTCCTCCTCGTCCTCGTACTCATCGTACATCCCTCCGTTCATGTCGTTGATCCTCAGCTCGTCCTTTGCTTGGCTCTCCCCGGATTTGAGGCTGTAAGTGCTCTGGATCACTGGCATACTGGGCTCCGGGCTGCTCGACATGCTCGAGTGCTCCGACGGGATCCGCGGGGATGGCATCCCAGCCATAGCAATGGCCCCAGGATACACCACTCCAGCTGTCGTGATGGGGATCTGACCCTGCTGCCTGTTGACACAGAGACAACTACATGTTAATAGTGGCACAGATCTTTGCTGGAGAACTTAGCTACAGCTGCGTTTGTCTCCTGACTAACAGACCTCACTTTCTGTTCCCATCCCTTATTACATTATTAGGCTGACAGTTTCTGTTGTGCATCTCCCTATCCACATAACTAATAGAAAAGATGCTGTTAAACTTGAAAAGGTCCAGACAAGATTTACAAGGAGGTTGCCAGGGTTGGAGAGTTTGAGCTATACAGAGGGGCTTAATAACCTGGGGCTATTTTCCCTGGAGCATCAGAGGCTCAGGACTGACCTTATAGAGGTTTATATAATCATGAGGGGCATGGATAGGGTGAATAGTCAAGGTCTTTTCCCCAGGGTAGGGGAGTCCAAAACTAGAGGGCATAAGTTTAATGTGAGCGGGAAAAGATTTAAAAGGGACCTAAGGGGTAACTTTTTCATGCAGAGGGTGGTGTGCATGTAATGAGCTGCCAGAGGAAGTGGTAGAGGCTGATACATTAATGATATTTAAAAGGCATCTTGAAGGATACGTGAATAGGAAGGGTTTAGAGGGATATGGGTCAATTGCAGATCTAGTCGGCATGGACAAGTTGGACTGATGGGTCTATTTCAATGTTGTACATCTCTTTGATTCTATGACCTAGTGGAAACTTCCAATACAAGTTTGTCACACTGTAATTGCAACCTCCCATCAGTGATGGCGCTATAAAATCTCTGAACCCATAAAACCATATTGGTAAGCTATTCAGCCTACAGTGCCTATGCTAGCTCTTTGAAAGAGCTTTTCATTTAGTCCCACTCTTTCCCCAGAGCCTTGCAAATTCCTCCTTCTCATGTACATACTCAATTTCATTTAGAAATATACGCATCAGTCTGTTTCCGCTGCCCTTTAAATGAGGAGACTCAAAAGCATAACAACACACAATGATTCATAGTCAAGGCAGAAACATTGGAGCACCTCAATACGGTGGTGAGAAAATCTGTTGGAATCCACTTGGGACCTCGCTGCTGTCACCAATTAAATAGCAAATTGGCCCAAATCAACCTTTCTCCCATCACAGAGATTCTGACAAAAGTCAAGGATTTAGAAAGCAAACTAATATTTCCCCTCCATCAGTGTTCGTGTCCCAGCAGTGGGCAAATATGTTGAAGTACACAACTCCATTATACAAATTATATAAGGTCAGTGTTTCACTGATGTATAACATTGTCAAATAAACAGCCGGAAAGGCAGATGGGCCCGAGTTAATTGTGGTATATTGGCAGCACTGCCGTTCTATCAGCCAGAAGTGTCCTTGTGATGAGTCACTGCAAGAACTGTCACAGCCCTTGCCTTTCATGGTGCAAAGCTACTTCTGACAGGAACAGGTTCTTCATGACCTCGAGAGACAAGGTCAGCAAGTGCATGGAAACATAATCAGTTCCCCACATTCCCTCCAACTCTTGCACCATTGCCACTTGGCTGTGGGTTACCATTCCAGCATGGTGCTGGCTCAAAATCCCGAAACTCCTGAATTAATGACACAGTGGGAATACCTTCACTTCCACAGAGTCCAGAAGATGGCCTACTGTTATTTATGTGACTGCTCAGAGATGAGAAACGAATGCAGGTCTTTCTCTACATAATAATTAGCTAAAGAGAACATGAACAAGAGTAGGACAGGCAGCTTTTATAGTCGAAAGGGTTCATGTAGAAATATAAATAATTATATATTATTTATGGAAATAATATTAATGGGAAGTCATGGGAGATCATAGGAGGGTTATGGGGCAGTAGCAGGCAGGTATTTACTGAGATATTTGTATCATGATAGTCACAGGTGAGGTGCCGGAAGACTGGAGGTTGGCAAACGTGGTGCCACTGTTTAAGAAGGGCGGTAAAGACAAGCCAGGGAACTATAGACCAGTGAGCCTGACCTTGGTGGTGGGCAAATTGTTTGAGGGAATCCTGAGGGACAGGATGTACATGTATTTGGAAAGGCAAGGACTGATTAAGGATAGTCAACATGGCTTTGGGCGTGGGAAATCATGTCTCACAAACTTGATTGAGTTTTTTGAAGAAGTAACAAAGAGGATTGATGAGGGCAGAGTGGTAGATGTGATCTATATGGACTTCAGTAAGGCTTTCGACAAGGTTCCCCATGGGAGACTGATCAGCAAGGTTAGATCTCATGGAATACAGGGAGAACTAGCCATTTTGATACAGAACTGGCTCAAAGGTAGAAGACAGAGGGTGGTGGTGGAGGGTTGTATTTCAGACGGGAGGCCTGTGACCAGTGGAGTGCCACAAGGATCGGTGCTGAGTCCTCTACTTTTTGTCATTTACATAAATGATTTGGGTGCGAGCATAAGAGGTACAGTTAGTAAGTTTGCAGATGACACCAAAATTGGAGGAGTAATAGACAGCGAAGAGGTTTACCTCAGATTACAACAGGATCTGAACCAGATGGGCCAATGGGCTGAGAAGTGGCAGATGGAGTTTAATTCAGATAAATGTGAGGTGCTGCAATTTGGGAAAGCAAATCTTAGCAGGACTTATACACTTAATGGTAAGGTCCTAGGGAGTGTTGCTGAACAAAGAGACCTTGGAGTGCAGGTTCATAGCTCCTTGAAAGTGGAGTCGCAGGTAGATAAGATAGTGAAGAAGGCATTTGGTAATACTTTCCTTTATTGGTCAGAGTATTGAGTAAGGAGTTGGGAGGTCATTTTGCAGCTGTGCAGGACACTGGTTAGGCCACTGTTGGAATATTGCGTGCAATTCTTGTCTCCTTCCTATCGGAAAGATGTTGTGAAACTTGAAAGGGTTCAGAAAAGATTTACAAGGATGTTGCCAGGGTTGGAGGATTTGAGCTATAGGGAGAGGCTGAACAGGTTGGGGCTGTTTTCCCTAGAGCGTCGGAGGCTGAGGGGTGACCTTATAGAGGTTTACAAAAGTATGAGTGGCATGGATAGGGTAAATAGACAAAGTCTTTTCCCTGGGATCGGGGAGTCCAGAATAGAGGGCATTGGTTTAGGGTGAGAGAGCAAAGATATAAGAGAGAACTAAGGGGCAACATTTTCACGCAGAGGGTAGTACGTGTATGGAATGAGCTGCCAGAGGATGTGGTGGAGGCTGGTACAATTGCAACATTTAAGAGGCATTTGGATAGGTATATGAATAGGAAGGGTTTGGAGGGATATGGGCTGGGTGCTGGCAGGTGGGACTAGATTAGGTTGGGATATCTGGTCGGCATGGACAGGTTGGATGTTTCCATGCTGTACATCTCTGTGACTCTACAACTCTAGGTGGAATGTTTGGTTTGGGATTATGTTTGGTATGGACTGGTTGGACCCAAGGATCTGCTTCCATGCTGTATGACTGTGACTCTGTGACTACTGGGAGATGGATCTCCTCATGCCAAGTGTGAAGTGTTGATTTTGATGTTGTCAGTGTTCACTTAAATCAAATTACATAGGAACCTCGGTCATATGGCATTGAAATAACTGAATTTTGGATTATCCGAACAAGGTCCCGATGCGTGGCTAACTATGTTATCTAGCATCGATTAACCAAGCAAAATACTCACTGCCTGATTATTTGGAAGCACTAGCTTTCGGAGCACTGCTCCTTCATCAGGTGGTTGTGGAGAATAGGCACCAACTAGATCAAAAGATTCTGGCACTATTTCAGAACTTCTTTCCTGCACTGAGCCGCAGTTGGGGAAATGGAGGTGTCATGGGAATTTGGAGGCCCAGGCTCCCATAGGGGTAGCTGGTAGAATTTAAAATCAGTTGGAAATATGGAATGGAAAGTTAGTCTCATGATGGTGACGAATGAACTATCAGTGACTGCTGTAAAAACCCATCAGGTTCACGGTTTCCTTTAAGGCTGGAAAGCTGCCATCCTTACCTTAGGCCGAAAGGTGACTCCAGACCCATAACAACATGGTTAACTCTTTACTACCGTCTGAAACGGCCCTAGCAAGCTGATCGCTCCAAGGATGGGCAATAAATGCTGCCTTGCCAGAGATGCCCATATCCAACGAAAGTATATAGAACAGAAAGAGGGTTTGCTGCCTATCCATAACAAAACACATTGACCTGAGGAACTTATATCGGTCCCACAAACCAGGGGGGAATTTCAGTCACAACGATACCACCTCCCCCATCAACATCACACCATTACCTATTTCCAGAAACTCCTGAATTAATGACACAATGGGAATGCCTTCATTTCCATAGAGTCCGGAAGACGCTTCACTGTGACTTGTGTGTGTGCTAACCAGAGATGACTAATGAATGCAGTTGAAAGCAATGCAAATTACAATGACGTTTACACTTTTTTTGGCTTTTTATATGTAAAAAGAGGGGAAAGGAACTTTCCCAACATGCCAGTGTGTAGGTCACTGTCCAACATGGCTGATCAGTGATACGACAAGGACAGGTTCCAGGTTTAAACCCAGGTCTGTGCTACTTGGCATCGTCCCAGGATAATAAAACAGGATGGAACTTCTGCAAGCATTCTCTCCATCCGCCAGGCTCAACAAAGAAACAACGAGGCTGACATGATGAGGACACTATGGTGTGGGCTCCTTCAATTTAGCAAGTTGAGGGATCTTTTAATTGGGGTGTTTAATATGACAAGGGGGAGGCGAGATTCAGAGAAGTAGTTTCCTATGGTGAGGGAAAGCATGAAAAAGGGCGATGAATTTTAAAATTGGAACCCTAGTTATGGTGGGAGTGAAACAGGAAGTACCCAATGTGTTGAATAAATCTGGATCTCTCTCCCACTAAAGGTTGTGTACTCTAGGAGCAATTGGAGCATTCAAGACAGTGATTGGTGGACTTTTAGTAGGTATCAAGCACATGGAGTGGTATAATGGAGCTAACATCAACCATGATCAAATTGTATAGCAGAACATGCCAAAGGGGTTGAATGGCCTCCATCTCTCCTATGATCTCCTAGTGCTGACCCTGTGCCTCCCAAATCCGTTCACCACGTGACCCCATTTCAAGGTTTGAAAAGTGCTGCATGCCCTTGGGGTGAAGGCAGAGGGCGATGGTTGTGGAGGGTGGCACTAATATGAGGAGCCGGTACGTTGTTACGGTTACCGTTGTACCTCTCTGCCATGACCTTAAACGTCCACCCCACATCTCTGAACTTGCACCTCGCCACCACGCCTAGGGGTTCCGACTCCCATTACAGGAAGGATGTCGGGGCAGTAAGTTTCTCAGTTACATGAATGGGTTCACTCCTATCCATGGTTTCAGGCTTCTGCAGTAAGTCTTGGAATGTATCTCCCGCGGTTATGGGGGGGACTGCTGTACTTCCAAATAATGGATTAGTGGTGCTGGAAGAGCACAGCAGTTCAGGCAGCATCCGAGGAGCAGCAAAATCGACGTTTTGGGCAAAAGCCCTTCATCAGGAATAAAGGCAGAGAGCCTGAAGGGTGGAGAGATAAGCTAGAGGAGGGTGGGGGTGGGGAAAAAGTAGCATAGAGTACAATGGGTGAGTGGGGGAGGGGATGTAGGTGATAGGTCAGCGAGGAGAGGGTGGGGTGGATAGGTGGAAAAGGAGATAGGCAGGTAGGACAAGTCCGGACAAGTCATGGGGACAATGCTGAGCTGGAAGTTTGGAACTAGGGTGAGGTGGGGGAAGGGGAAATGAGGAAACTGGTAAAGTCCACATTGATGCCCTGGGGTTGAAGTTCCGAGGCGGAAGATGAGGCGTTCTTCCTCCAGGCGTCTGGTGGTGAGGGAGCGGCGGTGAAGGAGGCCCAGGACCTCCATGTCCTCGGCAGAATGGGAGGGGGTGTTGAAATGTTGGGCCACAGGGTGGTGTGGTTGATTGGTGTGGGTGTCCCAGAGATGTTCCCTAAAGCGCTCTGCTAGGAGGTGCCCAGTCTCCCCAATGTAGAGGAGACCGCATCGGGAGCAACGGATACAATAAATGATATTGGTGGATGTGCAGGTAAAACTTTGATGGATGTGGAAGGCTCCTTTAGGGCCTTGGATGGAGGTGAGGGAGGAGGTGTGGGTGCAGGTTTTGCAATTCCTGCGGTGGTAGGGGAAGGTGCCAGGATGGGAGGGTGGGTTGTAGGGGGGCGTGGACCTGACCAGGTAGTCACGGAGCGAACGGTCTTTGCAGAAGGCGGAAAGGGATGGGGAGAGAAATATATCCCTGGTAGTGGGGTCTTTTTGGAGGTGGTGGAAATGTCGGCAGATGATTTGGTTAATGTGAGGGTTGGTAGGGTGTAAGGTGAGCACCAGGGGCGTTCTGTCCTTGTTACGATTGGAAGGGTGGGGTCTGAGGGCGATGTGGACGAGATGCGTTGGAGGGCATCTTTAACCATGTGGGAAGGGAAATTGCGGTCTCTAAAGAAGGAGGCCATCTGGTGTGTTCTATGGTGGAACTGGTCCTCCTGGGAGCAGATATGGCGGAGGCGGAGGAATTGGGAATACGGGATGGCATTTTTGCAAGAGGTAGGGTGGGAAGAGGTGTAATCCAGGTAGCTGTGGGAGTCGGTGGGTTTGTAAAAAATGTCAGTGTCAAGTCGGTCATCATTAATGGAGATGGAGAGGTCCAGGAAGGGGAGGGAGGTGTCAGAGGTGGTCCAGGAAAATTTAAGGACAGGGTGGAATGTGTTGGTGAAGTTGATAAATTGCTCAACCTCCTCACAGGAGCACGAGGTGGCGCCAATGCAGTCATCAATGTAGCGGAGGAAGAGGTAGGGAGTAGTGCCGGTGTAATTACGGAAGATCAACTGTTCTACGTAGCCAACAAAGAGACAGGCATAGCTGGGGCCCATACGTGTGCCCCTGGCTACCCATTTGGTCTGGAGGAAGTGGGAGGATTCAAAGGAGAAATTGTTAAGGGTGAGGACCAGTTCGGCCAAACAAATGAGAGTGTCGGTGGAAGGGTACTGTTGGGGATGTCAGGAGAGGAAAAAATGGAGGGTTTGGAAGCCCTGGTCATGGCGGATGGAGATGTAGATATCCATGGTGAAGGTGAGGCGTTGGGGGCCGGGGAAACGGAAGTCTTGGAGAAGGTGGAGGGCGTGGGTAGTATCTCGAACGTATGTGGGGAGTTCCTGGACTGGGGGGATAGGACAGTGTCGAGGTAGGTAGAGATGAGTTCAGTGGGGCAGGAACATGCTGAGACAATGGGTCGGCCAGGGTGGTCAGGCTTGTGGATCTTGGGAAGGAGGTAGAACCGGGCAGTGCGGGGTTCCCGGACTATGAGGTTGGAAGCTGTGGGTGGGAGATCTCCTGAGGTGATGAGGTTCTGTATGGTCTGGGAGATGATGGTTTGGTGATGGGGGAGTGGGGTCATGGTCAAGGGGGCGGTAGGAAGAAGTGTCCTCGAGTTGACGTTTGGCTTCAGCGGTGTAAAGGTCAGTGCGCCAGACTACCACTGCGCCCCCTTTATCTGCTGGTTTGATGGTGAGGTCAGGATTGGAGCAGAGGGACTGGAGGGCTGCGCGTTGTGAGGGTGAGAGGTTGGAGTGGAGGTGGGGGGTAGACAGGTTGAGGCGGTTAATGTCCCCGCGGCAGTTGGAAATGAAGAGGTCGAGGGCAGGTAATAGGCCAGCGCGGGGTGTCCAGGTGGATGCAGTGTGTTGGAGGTGGGCGAAGGGGTCCTCGGAAGGTGGGCGGGAGTCGTGATTGTGAAAGTAAGCTCGGAGGTGGAGGCGATGGAAGAAGTGTTCAACGTCACGGCGTGTATTAAATTCATTGATGCGTGGACGGAGGGGGATGAAGCTGAGTCCTTTGCTGAGGACTGATCGTTCGTCCTCAGTGAGGGGGAGGTCTGGAGGGATGGTGAAAATCCGGCAGGGCTGGGAGCTGGGATCTGGTGTGGGTGTAGAGCTGGGAATGGGGGCAGAGCCTGTAACTGGAATGGGTGTGATAGTGGGGGGAATGGGAGTGGAGTCATGAGCAGAGTGGTGTTCCCCTCAGGGTTCTGGGGGTGGGGGGGGGGGGATGGTGACAGTGGGATCTGTGGGGGACATGTCAGCAGAATGCAGGTGAGTGGCGTTGATGGGGGCGGAAGTGGTGGCAGACACGGCAGTAGCGGGGCGGAAGTCACTGAGTGTGTGACATCAGCGGTGATGTGAGGGGCGGAAGTGATGTCATGTGTGATGCATGAGGAATTGTGAGGGGCGGAAGTGGCTGTGGGAGTGGCCATGATGGGGGCGGTACATCCAAATAAACCTGTTGGACTTTAACCTGGTGTTGTATGATTTTTAACTTTGTCCACCCCAGTCCAACACCGGTTCCTCCACGTCATTTCCTTCCGAAACATACTTGTGCTCTGTTTGGTGACTCGTTCCCTATCCCTCAGCCTTTGGCTGTATGGGGATGCAACTTAACAGTATAAACAAGAGGGGAATGCTGGTGGGATGTCACATTTATTCTAAGAGCTGGTTTAAGTGGTACGTTGTACCATCACTTCCACATACGGGACCTGAACAAACCGCCCAGAAGTGGGATTCCAAAGGTGAGGCGAAGTGGGCAGGGGGGGTTCAGCACCCTGAATGGTGAGGGGGCGGGAACTGACCTTTTTGGGCTTGTGAGCACACAGGCAGCCATTTTGGAGCCCTGAGCGAATCTTAAACGCTGTAGAGCCGCTCTAACATTTCTGACTCAGGAGTTGGGGGCCAATGTTGCTTTGAATCTTCATCATTCCTGCACAGACATTTGGGAAGCAGTAGTCGAGGCCTACTGCAAAAAAAAAAAGCAAAATGGCAAGTAGGAATTCGGTTGCGACCTTACTTACCCCACGGTGAAAAACTGCCGCATTTCTTGGCGTCTGTTGCGCATCAATGCTTTGTATTCACCGATCCTCAGCTTCTTGCCATCCACCACGCAGGTGCGTTTCGGCCGGGGCTTGTATTTGTAATCCGGATACCTCTCGAGGTGCTGCTTGCTGAGCCTGGCTTGCTCCTCATAGTACGGCTGCTTCTCTAGGTTGGTCATGGCCTTCCAACGAGAGCCTGTGGTAGCACAAAGAAATCAGAAAGGCTGAGTCACAGACAACGATTCACGGCATTGTGCGGTTGGGAAGTTGAATACAAGGAAAGACTTGCACTCTAGAGGCTACCAGACTCAACGTTTCCTGAACTGACTTCTGAAATGTATCCCAGCTCCAACCGGTTTCTGACAACCTTCAGGATACTGAGGGAACAGGCTTCCATTGTTCAGAGGCTGTAATAATGTCACTGTTCTGATCCAAATATTACGTTCTTACAATAGTCACCTCTGAGTCAGAAGGACTTGAGCCTATAACATTAGCAGAAGGCAGGCTGTATTGCCCCACAGACTTTCTTTTGGATGAGAGATTAAACCAATGTGGTTTCCATGATGCTGTCAGGGATTTTCTCACTCTACTGTACTCAGAACCTTTATGGTCCTTGTGGTATGTGAGAGTAAGCCTGTTCCCATGCTTAACCACCTGACAGTGGGAGTGATAAAGCTACACTCTACCTGGACTCTCTCATTTAATTCCAGAAATGGTTCTCTTGGGTCCATGTAACCCAAATTCATTCCCCCCGGGCGGGAAGGGGACCCCACTCCTGGACGTGGGTGTTTCCCAAGCCTCTGTTAAACAGTCCCCAGTTGCAACAGCCTTCAAAGTTAGCGGGCGTATTTTTAAGGTGAGAAGAGAAAGATTTCAAAAAGACACGATGGGCAAGCTTTTTTGCACGGAAGGTGGTTTCTGTGTGGAATGAACTTTCACAGGAAGTGCTGGATGCACAACTTTTGGATAAGTACATAAATAAGAAGTGTTTGGAGGCCAAATGTATGCAGGTGGGACTAGTTTAGTTTGGGATTATAGTCAGCATGGAAACGTTGGACCAAAGGGTCTGTTTCCCTGCTGTATGACTCTATGACTATGTGCCACATTTGCATCCCAAGTCAAAATTGTGACTTGTGTTACCACACAGCTTGCATTTAAGGGCACGTGATGCTTATGAAATCTTTACGTTGGAATATTAGGAGGAGGCCCAAGGCTTTGACTGGCCCACACCTATTCCCTCAACATCATATTGTAATGCATCACCACAGTAGCACAGAATGTCACCCAGTGAGTCAATGCATTCCCTACTTCCTCCAAGATTTTACCATACAGGAAACTGGTAGGGGGCAGGCTCCAGTGCAAATTCTTGAAATGGGTGTCCTTGATACTTGTCAAGTGGAAACCTTATCATCACCATCATCATCACTGATTTACTGACTCTTCTGAAGAGTCATGACTGATTTCTGAACCTGCAATTTGGGTAGTAGCCCATGTCTAGTGCTTTGTTTCATGAATATGAAAACATAGGTCCTTCTTGTACCGTGCTGATTGAGCCCAATCATGTGAAGGAGCTGAATTAGTGTCACCACAGAACGGGATTGGTGTGATTGTCCAGTCTGCAGCTGCTCACTTGTTCCAGTCGTAAATATGCACATTAATTAGATCAGGTTGCTACCAACAATTGCAAAGTCATTTATTGGTCACAATTACACTCACTGTTGACCATACACCACGTCATCAAATGCTGCCATCATGCAAATTAGCAGCGACTAAATGGAATGAACAACATGACTTTTGTTAATGAATGTGACTGGGCTGACAGGAAATAAGGCAAAATGGCCCATTCAATCCCAGCAAGAACGATTTGCAATTCAGCAGCTGCTCTGTGGGTGAAAGCTGGAAGAAGATCTTCAAGGGGAGAGGGGGGTCAGGTATTGGTCCTGGCTTGGGGTCCATGAGAATCATTTTTGTGGAGTGACAACAAGCATTTTGCAAAATGATGCCTTATTCACCAAAAACCTGGGAGTACATTCCAAACTGGAAAATGCAATATAATGTAACCTTGCGCCAGTCAGCGTGGTGCACACTTTGGTGCCTCGATCCCATTGCATTCCATGTGACATTTACTAAATGCATTCAGTGATAAGCATCTAACCAAGGGGTGCTCTGTTTAACAACTCTTTGGTACAGTATGGCTGACAGGCCTTAGACAGTGGCCTTTCTGCACCTCCGTAGCAGCAGCCCAAAGATTTAAAGTGCCCTTCAGCACGTCACCCTCTTCCTTGGAATGTGTTCGTCTGCAACTACTCTTTGCACTGGAAGACTAACAAGTTTGGAGCTGACCAACGTGCAGCTCTCACCAAGTTAGGGCCCTGCAATGCATGATCACAAATGGCACTTTTGATTGGGAATTTGAAACAGACCAGAAATTAGATGAGTGCAGACACCTCACAGCGTCATGGTGTGGTGATTGTCATGAGGTCAGCCAGCTGGACCTCACAGAATATGAGTTCCCTTATTGGGGCTGTTAATCTGGTCGAAGCAGGGAGCACTGGCTGACAGAGTGTGAGAGCTGACTCTGAGGGAGCTGGATCAGTGTCAAAGACTCTCCACGTGTGGCTGGGTGACAGGATACTGGCCTCTGTGGAGTTACTTCACATGGGGCTAGAAGAGATTACAGAGATTGGGAGTGGCCAGGTCATGGAGCAATTTGAAAACAAGGATGAACATTTGAAAATGAGAACGAGAAAACCAAGGGTCAAGGTGATGGGAAAACAACGTTTACAAGCCTGCAGAGTTTTGGATGGCCTCAAGATTACGCAGGGTGGAACCTGGAAGACAAACCAGGAGTGCATTGAAAAGCCAAGTCTAGAAGAACTGGAGACTGGCTGGGAGTTTGAGCTGAGACAGGGTGAAGTCGAATGATGGAGTCAGATATAGGCAATCGTAGCGTCCATGTTAGCATGCGGTCAGACACACATTTCGGCACCAAATGTGACACCACAGCTGTGAACAGTCAGACTTAATCGCAGGCTCTTTCCAGGAATGGAGTCAGCAGCTACTGAGTGGAGTTTCGAATGAGGGCTGAAAGCAATGATGTCCATCTTGGGTAGTAGTTGCTTGTCAGAAATGACTGCTCACTGAGTACAGGATACTGGATAAGCAGCACCATAATTCCATAACAGTAGAGGAGTGGAGAGTTGGAGCTGAGTGCTGTGAGGTTCCATGTGCTTTCAGATGATGTCTCCGGGGTGGGGGAGTAGATAGATGAGAAACAGGATGGTGCCAAGGATGGATCTTTGGGGGAACACCAGCGGTAACAGCGTGGGAGAAAAAAGAGAGACCATTGCAAATGATTCCATGATTTTCACTTACTTTATGTACAGTTCAAAATAGCCAAGGGCAAACAGTGGGAAGCAGTATGACATGCATGCATGGGGTGGAGAAGGACACTGTGTGGTCCACGTCACCTGGATTGTACTCGAGACATTTTTGCAATCGACTGCAATTTTTGAAAGCGGCTTTCTGAAAAGTTGTTTCAATGAAGTCAGAAGGGATGCCAAAGAGGAAACGTGTCCAACCCAACACTTTGACTGGCAGAACCCAATAGGAAACGAGCCTGGAAGAAACCATCTGCATTTTGCAAGCCCATGGCAGGGTGACTCGCAAAGGAAGACGGGACTTTTCGGTGTCGTGCTGGTGTAAAAAGGAAGGCAGGAGCCACAAAACTAAGGAACTGGTCACCCTCATTCTGCGTTCAAAGGTGCCTGCCAGCAACATTTTGAAACCAACCTGGCATTGGTTGCATTTCTAGTGCCGCGAGAGGCGGTCCTTCTTAATAAAAGATAAAGTTGCCACAATCTGACAGATATAGGGCTACTCACTCATACAGAGAGAGGGAGAGGAGGGATTAAAAAAGTAAAGAAGTATTGTTACAATAATATAAGCTGTTGGTGAGACCACACCTGGAGTACTGTGTCCAGTTTTGGTCTCCTTACTTGAGGATGGATGTGGTGATACTGGAGGCAGTTCAGAGGAGGCTCACCAGATTGAATCGAGGGACGAAGGGGCTGTTGTACAAGTTGAGTAGCTTCGATTTGTACTCTCTATAATTCAGTACAATGGGGGCGGGGTGGGTGCGATTGGATAAAGGAATATAAAATGCTAAAGGGGGTTGATAAGGTGGAGGTGGAGCAGACGTTCCTCCTTGTGGGACAGTCTCAAACAAGAGGTCATGGATATAGAGTGAGAGGAGTTGGGTTCAAAACTGAGATGAGGAGAAAATAATTCTCTCAGAGCGTTGTGAATCTGTGGAACTCGCTGCCCCAGAGTGCAGTGGAGGCAGAATCAATCAACAGATTCAAGAAAGAAATAGATGTTTCTGATGAAAAATGGCTTTAAAGGGCTGTGGGGAGAATGCAGGAGAGTGGAGTTGAGACTGGGATAAGATCATGTGAAATGTCGGACCGAGCTCAAAGGGCTGAATTGCCTACTCCCATTCCGAATTCCAATGTTCCTGTTGATGGAGAGAGAGGAGTAAGAGAGGTGGGGGGAGGGGGAGAGAGAGCGAGAGAGAGAGAGAGAGAAAGAGAGAGAGAAAGAAAGGGGTTGGGGAGAGAGAATGAGGAGAGGGGAGAGAGACAGTGGGGAGAGGGAGAGAGGGAGGGAGGGAGAGAGTAGAGAGAGAGAGGAAGAGGAAAGAAAAGGGGGGGAGAGAGAGAGGGGGGAGTGGAGAGAGAGAGAGCGGGGGAGGGTTAGAGAGAAAAGGGGGAAGAGAGAGAGCAGAGAGAGAGAGAGACAGACAGACAGAGAGGAGAGATGGCTGAGGCTGGTTTAACTCGATGGTCACCATGCCTCAGGTGAATGGAGAGATTGAGGTGAGTCCTTCTAAATAGGCGTTCTACATCCACCTTTGCTATACACAAACTGTTCGCAGTGAGTTCCAACTGCACCCTGCTCCCTGGTTACCTTTTAGTCACACCCGGTGAACGAGGGATGTATGAACCCACAAGGGTGCAGGACTTTGTCCTCAGGCTGTGTCCGGAGTATACAGGTTACCGGAATGCTGGTGAATGCTGTACTGGTTCAGCTCTCAGCAGCTGCTGGGTGCCATCCTTACAGCACACTGTGTAACTTGGCTGTGGGCACCGTCAGCAGAGCAGCCTGCCATATTAAACTGTTGATTGCACTCGTGCGCCAGCTGCTCCCACCTCCTTGGTGCAGCTCCGGGCTGCCACCAGTCAGAGACTTCCTCCCACTTCGCTCCTGGCTGCCCCCACAGAATTCTCCAGGAAGCTTCAAGTGGCTGACCTTCTGGAGATCTGAGCCCATACCCCTCCTTTCCCTCACAATGCTCTTCCTGAGGCTCAAACTGTTGTCCTTTTCACCCAGAAAGCCAACGTTAACTGTTGCCTTTCCCTCTGCTAAAACTAGTCCTGTAAGTCAGTGTTTGCTTTTCATAATTGAAGACTTGTGCAACTACAAACTGCTCTTTTTCAAAAATAGTGTCATAAAACCCCTTCAGTCCACTTTATCATTGAATCCCTGCAGTGTGGAAGCAGACCATTCGGTCCATTGAATCCACACTTACCCGCTGAAAGGCACCCCGCCCAATCCCTGTGACCTGTATTTCCCATGGCTAACCCAACTAGCCTGCACATCCCTGGACACTTTGGGGCAATTTAGCATGGCCAATCCACCTAACCTACACATCCCTGAGCACTATAGGGCAATTTAGCATGGCCAATCCACCCTAACCTACACATCCCTGAGCACTATGGGGCAATTTAGCATGGTCAATCCACCCTAACCTACACATCCCTGAGCACTATGGGGCAATTTAGCATGGCCAATCCACCCTAATCTACACATCCCTGGACACTACAGGGAAATTTAGCATGGCCAATCCACCCTAACCTACACACCCCTGGGCACTATGGGGCAATTTAGCATGGCCAATCCACCTTACATCTTTGGGCTATGGAGGAAAACCACACAGACACAAGGAGAATATGCAGACTCCATGCAGACAATTGTCCAAGGCCGGAATCAAACCCAAGTCCCTGGCACTCTGAGGTAGCAGTGTTAACCACTGAGCCAGCATGCCACCCTTCAGAATCACTAGAGCGTGGAAACAAGCCATTCAGCCCACTGAGACCACACCAAACCTCCGCAGAGCACACTACCTAGATTCAGACCCCTATCCCAACCCTGTAAACCCACATTTCCCAATAAATAAATCAAATTATTTATATATATATATGCCCCTGCCTATTTCCCACAAAGTAAATAAATGCCTCAACTTTTGCTTCTTCACTAGGATGGAGTTCACTGCAGTAATCCCAGAGTGTTCCATGTGCCTCATAGCCTGTGCTGCTGAAGTGTTCTAGTCATGTTCTATCGAAAACCTGTCAGCAAACTAGCACACAAGCAGCAACCTGATAATAACCAAGCATTAAGGCTCGTATGTAAATGTTATTGGTTGAGAAAAAAATTGGAGAGATAATTGAGCAACTACACCCTACTCTTTCAAAGAAATGTCGTGGAATGTGTCAAGTCCACTTTAGAATCCCTACAGTGTGAAAGCAGGCCATTCAGCCCATCAAATCCATACCAACTCTCCAAAGTACATCCCACCCAGACCCACCCTCCTATCCTATCCCTGGTTTTCCCACTGTTAATGTACTAACCTGCATATCCCTGGACACTGTGAGCAATTTTGTATGGCTAATCCACCTAATCTGCCCATTTTTGGATTGTGGGAGAAAACCGGAGCATCCAGAGAAAACCCACGCAGACACAGTGAAAATGTACAAACTCCACACAGACAGTCACCTGAGGGTGGAATCCAACCTGGGTCCCTGGTGCTGCAAGGCTGCAGTGCTAACCACTGAGCCACTGCGAGCAGTCAGAGCATCAAGCTAGCATTCTCAACATAAAGAGGGTCCCTCTGACAGTGCAGCACTCCCTCAGCAATACTCAAGATTGGAGTGGGACATGAACTTGCTGACTCAGCTACCAACCGAGGCCCGAGGGGAGGCAGTATTGGCACTGAATATTCCCAAATCCCAGAGGCATGGCACAGCAGAACTGGGATTGAAATTTCCCACTCAGCTCCATGAGGAAGCATCACACTTAACTGCAAAGTCTCTGGATGGGAAATCCTCCAACAATCCCAGCTGCCAAGATCATCCCTCTGCCCAGCTCTGCATATAAATGCCACCCCACAAGACTTTGAAAAGTGATTCAGCTCCCACACAGAGTCAGCTCAGTGAGCCTGCAAACCTTGACCAGAAAATGACACTTGCATTAATCTATTTATTGCTGAGAATTATTAGTCACCCTTCCATCTGCCAACATCCTCCTGTCTGTCCTACAATCATGAATGCTACTTTGGGAGTCATCCGACGAGAGAACATTGACACCATTGTGCCACACTCCTTCAACACATGGACTGTACAAGGGCCCACTTGACTGCTGGCTGTCAAGTGCCCAACATGGCTGTAACGATGGAGTGGAAGGCCCACAATAAGTGTTCCTCGCACACTCCAATCTGAAGGATAATAGGCTTGAGACAGATCCGGGGATTTGTGTGACGCCTGGAACAGAATTCGAGTCCCACGTTGAGATCACTGCCTCATAGGGCCTTGCTTAATGAGGCCTACCTCTGTATGAACACAGCTGTCCTCCAATGACCATCTGAACTACCAGAGGGATAACAGTGACCCCTTTGTTTGACTCTGCTTGGTTCCTGCTGCACACTCACAATGAAAAGGGAAACCAACAAACGGGCCAACGCTTGACTTTTATTTTGATAGCAGATAGCTCATCAATCCAAAATATAAAGATTAACATTCACACAATCATATACAAAGGCCGTTCCCCTTTTTTGTTCCGAGTGAATTTAACCTCTTCAATTTGTTTGTAATTGTTCCCTCATGAGTACCACTTGATGACCTTCATGAATCTCCCAAGAATAAGGGCTTATTCTGCTTTCAGAACATCTATAAAATGTTGTTGCTTCTGGTACTTCTTAATTGATTTTTGTTCATCTTTCTTGACTTATTTTCCGCTTTGGGGTTAAAAGTTAAATCTGGTTTCAACGTGGTAATTGGTTAGCAACAATAACAAACTGAATTTATATAGCACCGTAAACATAGTAAAAGGTGCCAGTCAGGCTTCCTGAGAGTGCAACTGATCGAATTCTGACCCTCAGCCGTGACAATACAACTGACCAAAGGTCTGGTCAAAGAATAGGTTTTAAGGTCTGTCCACAGAGTGATGGTAGGCTTATAGAGAGCTTAGGACCCAGAGAGCTGAAGGCATGCAGTGAAGTGAGGGCAGAAACCTGGATTGGGGGCATACAGAATTTTTGGACGGATACAGGGCTGGAAGGAAGTTACAAAGACAGTGAGAGGAGGAGCCATGGAGACAGTGATACAAACCCAGAACAACAAAGAGAATGTAGAAAGAATAAAGTGATAAAAAGCACAAATTGGCACGATGATTTGCTATGTTAGTAAAGGCCATTGTATAGATTGACATCAGCCCTCAAAGCACTTATTGCTCCATGAGAAAATTTTATCTATCAATATCGAATTTCAACTGTGCGGTCCCCTGGAATCTTGGTAATCTTTTGCAAGCTGAAAGGAGCAGTCGAACATCAAAAGTATTCCTTTGGTCAAGAAGCAACACAGAGTATCGTCTTAAGGCGAGATTTTGTTTGTATATTAAGGACTCCTTAGAAGCTGTTCAAAATGTCAGCTGAAACCTCGAGAGTCTGTGCAAAATGTCAGCCTAACAAATGCCCTGTTTCTGCACAATAAGCCAGTTTGCCACTCATTGTTCTATCCCCTTATTGCTGACAATAGTTGCATTCTGTCACACTGTAATGTTGCTTTAGTAATACGCATCGCAGCCTCCTCGGACTCATGCCAATTCAGGACTATCTGATCTCAATTGCTAACCTTCTGAAAACAGAGACCACTTGACTCTTGCTGATCCTCAATCATGGTGGCCTGCAGAGTATTTGAAGCTCTCCCAAACTCAAGCTACATCCTTGGACGTCAGCGCAGAATCTGACCGCAGCAAGAATTAGTGGTGCAGTGGTAGTGTCCCTTCCTCTGAGCCGGGAGCCCACCTGCTCTAGAGATACGTATCAACATCACTGAACATGTTGATTTGAAAACATAAAACAAATGGAGAATTTGCCTGGTCTGAATTAGTATTTAGATGTGCACTTGTGATATCAAGTCGGACATGGCTCTGGGTCAACTGCTGGAAAATAGGATTAGGAGAGTTAAGTGAGTATTTTTGACTGCTTGGAGATAATGTACTACAGGACCTACTTCTGTACTGTAGATCTTTATGAGTCCACCAGGCCTTGGCTTCCTAAGTACAGCGAGGTTGGCAGTGTTTTCTAATTGGTGGAAACCATGGACAGTAAACGTCGCACTATTCTTACTGAGACTGACCTGAGTGGACATTGCCCAGTGGCCAAGGTCAGGGGTCAATTTGACTGTAAACACTGCATATCACAAGAACGTTCAAGGATTGCTGGGTAAAGCTTCTTGAGATACTGGAGATGCAATGCTAAGGCCTAAGCTACAGGCGCTTTAAGGAGCATGTTTGTTCTGTACCAACGATGCCATTGGTATCAGCATTGTCAATTATCAAGGGGTAGGATAGTGGCATATTGGCTGCTGTTGAGATGGTGGATACTATGACCCCAAGGGGCGATGGCCCCAGGATTGCAGAGGCCAGGTCGTTTTCCTTAGGCCATGACCTCCTGACCCTGCAAAAGCTAATCTGAAGATTGGCTCTTCCTGATTCCAGTGGCATGGAAGCAGTTTGCATGTCTGGCACAGGTTGTGATCTGTCCCAATCTGAAACAACCACTGAGGACTGAGGGTATATCAAATGAGGTTTGCCTGAAACAAGTGGTCCCCTTTCAAAATGGCAGAAATTAGTTCAAATTGATCACAACGGCTCTCACTACCCAGAAGGCAATTTGAATTGTAACCTGTGCCATGGGTCCACTGGATATAACTGGGAAGCCTGCGAGCTCGCTCACAAGATCTATGTGGAAAATGTCAAAACAATGCAAAGCAATATTTCTACTAAACAGCTATCACGCAGGTTGAAAGAAAGGCTTCTTGTTTTTCACACAACACCAGCTCTGTGTCTAAATATATCTCCAAATATGAGAAACCAGTCTCCATGAGATCAAACAACACTTTGCTATTTGCTCAGAAGGAATAATACATCATCAGAAAACCGTTACATTATTCAGTAATAATTCAGCACTGATTTCTCACTAATGTGATAATTCACTCTGTTTCTGTTTTATTTCTCTCTCTCCCTAGCTCACTTACTTTTAACAGAATATCAAAGGAAGTGAAAACAAACTGTGCTATCGTTTTATTCTGACTATAAATTTGAAGATGAAGGCTTCCTGCTGGAGATTAAAAATTCATTTTTGGTCATCACAAATACTCAATAAATAAAGATCATTTTTGGGTGTCAGATTGTTAAATGTCTCTCGTGACTAGCAGGCGCTGGTGAGGTCTAGTGAGAGTTAACAGGGGTCCAGTAAATCTCCGGTTTAGAATCAGACATCTTCAGAAGTGTACGTTTTATGGTTGTTCCCACTGTCTTTCTTGAAGTCTGTTGTTCGTTGCTGGAATAGTATATCGCAAGCACCTTCCCTGACCCTCGTAGAGCACTAGGTAGTGTTCCTGTTTCTGAGCCAGGAACTCCAAATTCGAGTCCCCCTCCAGGATTTGACAGCCAAGGAAGCTGCGGCTGCAGTGCTACGTTCAAGGAGATTTCAGAAAAGGGCTTTCAGGGCTCTGAAAAGATTAACAAAGATGTTGCCAGGGTTGGAGGATTTGAGCTATAGGGAGAGACTGAATAGGCTAAAGGGCAGCAGAGTGGCTCATTGGTTAGCATTGCTGCCTCACAGTGCCAGGGACCCAGGTTTGATTCCACCGTTGGGCGACCATCTGTGTGGAGTTTGCACATTCTCCCCATGTCTGCATGGGTTTCCTCTGGGTGCTCTGGTCTCCTTCCACAGTCAGGTGATTTAGCCAGGGGTAAATGTAGAGTGGTAGGGGAATGAGTCTGGGTGGGATACTCTTCGGAGGGTTGATGTGGACTTGTTGGGCTAAATGGCTTGTTTCCACACTGTAGCAATTATATGATGATAGAACAACGTAGGTTGGCACTTTTTTGTTGGAGTGACCTTTTAGAAGTTTATAAAATCATGAGGCACATGGTTGGGCTTAATAGCCAAGGTCTTTCCCCCAGGGTAAGAGTCCAGAGCTAGAGGGCTTGGTTTAATGTGAGAGGAAAAAGATTTAAAAGGGACCTAAGGGGCAACTTATTCACACAGAGAGTGTTGTGTGTATGGAATGAGCTGCCAGAGGACGTGGTGGAGGCTAGTACAATTACAACATTTAAAAGGCATCTGGATGGGGACGTGAATAGGAAGGGTTTAGAGAGATCTGGGCCAAGTGCTGGCAAATGGGGCTAGATTGATTTCAGATATCTGGTCGGCATGGACGAGTTGGACCAAAGGGTCTGTTTCTGTGCTGCACACCTCAATGACTCTATAAACAGCTGGAGCACCATGGCAACAGCAGATGGTAAGAGCAGGACAGATGCCTCTCTGCCGAAATGAATGTTAGAGTCTCCGCTATAACCATCCATAGCCTCAGACTATCACATGCAGATGAAGGCTCATGTTGGTATGTTAACATGGACTCCATAAGTGGCGATAAAATCACTGGAGTAGCAATCCGGAATCCACCATAGCTGGTAGAACTTGAATTCAATTCTGAAATTTCCTGGGGATTGCAGGATAGCTCAGAGGTTGGCACTGCTGCCTCACAGTGCCATGGACCTGGGTTTGATTCCACCCTTGGGTAACTGTCTGTATGGAGTTTGCACAATCTCCCTGTGTCTATGTGAGCTTCCTCCCATAGTCCAAAGATAGGAAGGATATTATGAAGTTGGAAAAGATTCAGAAGAGATTTACCAGATATTGCCAGGGATGGAGGGTTTGTGTTATAAGGAGAGGCTGGGAACTTTTTCTCACTGGAGCACAGGAGGTTGATAAGCATAGAGTCATAGAGATGTACAGCATGGAAACAGACCCTTCGGTCCAACCCGTCCATGCTGACCAGATATCCCAACTCAATCTAGTCCCATTTGCCAGCACCCGGCCCATATCCTTCTAAACCCTTCCTATTCATATACACATCTAGATGCCTTTTAAATGTTATAATTGTACCAGCCCCCACCACTTCCTCTGGCAGCTCATTCCATACACGTATCATCCTCTGTGAGAAAGCTGCCCCTTAGGTCCCTTTTATATCTTTCCCCTCTCACCCCAAACCTATGCCCCTCTAGTTCTGGACTCCCTCACCCCAGGGAAAAGACCTTGTCTATTTATCCTATCCATGCCCCTCATGATTTTATAAACCTCTATAAGGTCACCCCTCAGCCTCCGACACTCCAGGGAAAACAGCCCCAGCCTGTTCAGCCTCTCCCCGAAGTTCAAATCCTCCAACGCTGGCAACATCCTTGTAAATCTGTTCTGAACCCCTTATAGAAGTTATAAAATCATGAAGGATGTAGATAGGGTTCATGGCACATGCCATTTCACGCTGATGGGGTACTTCAAGACTAGGGGGAAATTTTTAAGGTGAGAGGAGAGAGATTTAAAAAAGACATGAGGGCAATTTATTTACACAGAGGGTGGTTCACATATAGAATGAACTCCTTGAGGAAGTGGTGGATGTGGAGACATTCATAAAGTTTAAATGACATTTGGATAAATGCACGAATAGAAAGGATTTGGAGGGATATGTCTCAGGAGCAGGCAGGTGGGACTAGTTTAGTTTGAGATTATGTTCAGCATGGACTGCTTGGTCCGATTCTGTGCTGTATGACTCCACGTGCAGGTTAGGTGGATTGGCCATGGTAAGTTGCCCATCGTGCCCAGGATGTGCAGGCTAGGTGGGTTAGCCAGAGGAAATATAGGGTTACAGGAGCATGGTATGGGTCTGGGTGGGATGTTAATCGGAGGCTCGGTGTGGACTCGATGGGCCAAAGGGCCAGCTTGTACATTGTAGGCATTCAACAATTCAAAGCTCGTCTAATGACAACCATGTAAACAATGGAGGGAAGGAAATCTGCTGTCCTTAACCTGGTCTGACCTGCATGGAGCTGACACTCACAGCAATGTCTTGTAAATGCCCTCTGGGCAAGAAATGCTGGCCTAGTCAGGAACCATGACTGAATAAACCACCACCACTATACCTTCACCAAAAGCAAAGCCAACCTTGCGCTCAGCTGATACCTGACTGCTTTCTCTTACTCTTCCCTTGAGGTACCGAGACCAAAGGAGCCAACGTCCTCCTTGTTCCCTTGGACTGAGATTCCCACTGATTGGAATTGGAAGAAGGCTCCTTTGAACTATCAAGGATGCCTGGGATCGCTGAACCGTAATAACGCTGTGAATATTTGCTGAGCAAAGGCCTGTCTTAAAATTATATCTCTTTTCAGAGAAGGACAACAGGGACAACTGAGAAACAGAGAAGGAGAGAGATTGAGAGAGAGAGAGAGAGAGAGAGAGAGAAAGAGAGAGAGAGAGAGAGAGAGAGGAGGTAAGTCTGAGTTTGTAATCCACCATATGCTGTGTTCCAGTCTCAGCTGTCCTAGAGAGCTGGGCTCAGGCCAATCACTTTCCACACAGTGAGGGTGTGGGAAGTCAGAAGGGAGAGTCAACCCAGCATACTTCCTGGGAACTGCGTACAAAATGGCAAGGGCACAAGCCTGGAAGTGGTTCAGCTGCCTGAGCCTTTGGATGTCAGGGGGTGCTGCTACCTGAGAGCACAGTAAGATTCCTTGAGACAAGAGAAGGCGACACTCAAAGAAGCCAGTTATGTCGATTCATTCAAAATTTCCGGGTACTGGGTGGTTTCTCATCCATTACACATATTAAACGGTGCACAGAACTGATTACTGCAGCCTCCTTCAGCCCCTACTGTTCTTAATACTTCCCCTTTTCTATACACCAAATATTTCCAATTAAAACACCCCTTTTAAAGAACACAGAAAGTAATTCAAACGTACAATCCCTACTGTTCTTCAGTGGCTAGGCAAGTTATCTCTGTTTTGACATTAAGTAGGCTGTTTCTTCCTGACAAAATGTAATTTAATTTAGCAAAGTCAAAGAATAAGTGACTCACAAAAAGAATTACATGGTTGTTATCTGTCAAGACTGTCAGGAAGAATTACACGGACATTATCATCCTAACGATTCAGGCTGCCTTTTGTCTTCTCAGGGAATGTTGTTTCTCTTCACACTTATTAATTAATCACATCTACACATGGCTAACATTCTCCTACCTGACAACTAAACTTCAGTCTCAGTGTTGCTAAGTACTGTATTTAATTACAAACTATTAAGGAAAAATGGTCATGATCTTTGGCATGTTTCTGTCAGAGCCTTGTTTGACGAATTGTTTTGAGCTAGAGGAATAACAAAACAATCACCCCAGAACGGTTGCTAATCAAAAGGATCACCTACCCAGAATCTTGCTGATGTTGGAGTTGTGCATGTCAGGGAAGGCTTGAAGAATCTTCCGTCTCTCATCCTTGGCCCAGACCATGAAGGCGTTCATAGGCCGCTTGATATGGGGCTCATTGCTGCTCCGACCACGAGCTTCTCGGTAGATCCTGGGTTCGGAGACGCCTGCATTTCCTGCCGGTAGCAGTGGATAAAGGAAGAGATTAGTGCCAAGCACCGAACAGTTCCAACCGGTGCTCTGGTCATCTGGCTGATGGTTATTCATTGGGAACTCGCTGCATGCAAAGCATGTGGGCACCCAGCACGCATACAGCTGCAGGGCCTGAGGGGGCACTGCCAACAACGCTGCACATTTCCTGCATCAGAGGACTGGACGCCAGACAATCACTACCCCATTCTAAACAGCTGGCTGCCTCACCTGTAGCATGGCTCGCTGCTCTGCTTCCTGGGTGAGCTGGGCAGTGACTGAGTGAGTGGGCAGCAACATTTGGCACCACAATAATGACAGTCAATAGCGCCCACTCCCTGTCCCAGTACAGTGCGGGTGCGCAATGATGGCCCTTAGCAACACTAACTTCCTGCTCCAGCGTGATAGAATAATAGAATCCCTACAGGTGGGAAGAGGCCATTCTTCCCATCCAAGTACATCAATCCTCCAAAGGGCATCCCACCCATACCTGCACCCCCTAACTTACCTCTGTAACCCTGCATTTCCCATGGCTAGTCCACCTGAGGGAGTTCCGAACCAGAGGACACAACTTAAAAATACGGGGTAGACCATTTAGGATAGAGATGAGGAGAAACTACTTCACCCAGAGAGTGGTGGCTGTGTGGAATGCTCTGCCCCAGAGGGCAGTGGAGGCCCAGTCTCTGGATTCATTTAAGAAAGAATTGGATAGAGCTCTTAAAGATAGTGGAGTCAAGGGTTATGGAGATAAGGCTGGAACAGGATACTGATTGGGAATGATCAGCCATGATCATATTGAATGGCGGTGCAGGCTCGAAGGGCTGAATGGCCTACTCCTGCATCTATTGTCTATTGTCTATTGTCTATGAACACTATGGGCAATTTAGCACAGACGACCCACCTAACCTGCACATCTTTGGATTGCGGGAGGAAATCGGAGCACCCGGAGGAAACCCACGCAGCCACGGGGAGAACATGCAAACTCCACACAGACAGAATGGAACTCTAGCCCCAGGTGCTGTGAGACAGCAATGTTAACTACTGAGCCATCACACTGTCTCACCTCTCACAGTGAGAAGATGCATTTGCATATGGTCTTTTTTAAACAAAGTATAAAACGTTTCATAGGAGTTTTATTGGACCAAATTTGACACTAAGCTGCAAAATGATGTATTCGAGCAGATGAATTAGGGTGTCAGTTTTAAAAAGTGGAAAGAAAGAAAGAAAGAAAGAGAGAGAGAGACAGAAAGGTTTAAGGGAGGGAATTCTAAAATTTAATGTCTAGACTGTTAAAAGTATGACCACCAATGGTGTGGCCAAAGATGTGGAAGTGCACAAGGGTTGGAAGAACACTCGGGGGTAGTAGGCCTGGAAGGGGTTTATGGAGAGGAGTGAGAGACAGTCCTGGACAGAGTGAATGGAGAGTTCATTGCAGACATTAATCTCACACAGACTAGCTACCAATTGCCTCTGAAATCATGTCTCATTAAGGTTCACAAATAATAGCCAGTTATCCCAGTCCTCTCTGGATCGGTATTGTGAAATTCCTGTCCAAAACCTGGGGGAGCACCTTCATCACAAAGACTGGAATGCTTCAAAGGGAAGGTTCACCACTACCTTCTTTGGGAAGGTAAAGATGGGCAAAAATACCCATCTCATCAATGTTGCCCACATCCCAAAGAAAGAATAATCCTGATGCCCAGAAGCCAATGCCTGGAACTATAGTCCTGAGCACCAATCCAAGTTTTTCTGAACTCTTAAAGTTTAAGTATTTACATTGAATCAGTGTATGCACAACCACCAGTCTCCTCAAAACACATGTTGAGTTTCATGAAGAAGCTAACATATCATTGACAGTGGAAAGGGTTCTGGTGGTATGCTAACCTGGCTTTTCTTGTTTCGAGTGTTAATGATTCCACTATGCCTCAAAGTCACTAAGAGGCACTCAGGTTCAAGTTCAAATTGGCCCATTAACTCACTGCCAGTGAATGGCAAAGGCACAGCACAGAGCAAGTCAATGTTTGCACAACCAGAGACAGACCCAAATGCATGTCCCCAACATGAAGAAGTGCATGGGTCAATCAGTCAAGTTCTGGTGCAGGCTGACCAACCACAGAAATGTTAAACATTGTCAATTACAAATTATCCCCATCACCTTATGATTCCCATTCTTCCCTCAACCTTATGCCTTAGGTAGAACTATTTGGAATCTACCTGTCTATTCAGCCCAAATCATCTCACATCCTGTACAGCCTCCCATTCTACTTTATCTCTGTTCCCTTCAACCTTTTCCAAATGCCCATTAAATGGATTTATACCATTCCCTGTGCCAGCCCAGTCCATATCCTCTCCAGTCTCCAGTACAAACCCTTTATTCAATTTCTTTCTAGTATCAACAATTTCTAAGTTTGCTCTTCCTTAATGAATGGAAACAATTGCTCTGTGTCCACTCTATCAGAACATTTTTTTTTAATTTAAAGACCTCTATTGAGGCAATCCTCTGCCTTGTCATTTGAGGAGGAGAGAGATCAATCCTGATCATCTACATCCAACAGGTGGAACGCCTGTCTTGATAGGTCTTAGCTTTGCTAGCCTGTTCTTGCAGTTGAAATTCTTGTGTGTTATCGACCTTTGGCTGAAAAACTGTGCCCTGATGAATTGGTCCATGGCAAAAAGCAGCATATCTCCCACAATTTTCCTATGATGGGGCTATCACATCTTAAGGGCAAAAGTACCTTCCACCTTGTTGTACTCTATCTCATCTTTATTCTGGCATTGACTAGATTGCTAACTGAATCCTGAAAAATCTCAATACGTATTTAGCATTTGTTTCTTGTTTAATAAAGAATGCAGTATTCATTTTTCTATGTCTTCTGTACTTGCATATACCTGGTTAAATCTGCTAGCTTGTAAACCAGTACTTTAGCATAAAGCTGCTCTTATGGCTTTCATATCGTGCTGGATTATAAATTGCATTTCATTTAATTGTTTTCTATTCTGCGATGGTACTCAGGTATGTTAATATACAATGAAGGATAGAACTTCCTTTTAAATAATACTTTTGCCATTAAGTCTAACAGGAGAAATCACACAAAACTTTATCTGAAAACTATGATGTTGATGACCAAAAAATATGAGCACAAAATGTGCATCTTTAAGGCAAGAACATGCAAAACAACCATTCGATGAAATTTGACGTGGAAAAGCCCTTAATTTGAATGAAGCCATAATTCAGAACAAAGGGTACTAACCATCTGCCTCTCCGCCCACATTAAAATCCACCATTGCGTGTCCAAACTTTCCATCTTCCGGTCGCTTCTCAGTCAGATGCTGGGTGAGATTTTCCAATGATGTTTTCTCATGTACCTGTAAATGAGAAGGGTCCACTTATAAACAAACTGAATGCCTGAATCAAAGAGACAGCTACATTCTGCTACATACTGAGTCTCAAAACAACTTGCTCGATTATTGTCGAATTTCCTTTCAGCTGCGTTGTTAAGGAAGGGTCATCTTGAATACTAATGTTGCATTTTGCCTCTATGTATTGATATTAAATTGATTAGGTTTTTTTCCTCTCTAGGGTGTAGGGAGCAACGTTAAGGCTGCACTTACTGTGAAGTTCATGTTGCCCTGCTAACTCAGGGGCACAAGAGAGAATTAGGAGTCAACCATTTTATATGGGATCAGAACCACACTCAAACAAAGCCAGATCAGGACACCATACTTCTTTCTGAAAGGTCCTGGTACATTCTAAAACCTGTCCAACAGCTTTTGTGATCCCATTTTACCTGAAGCCAATTCAAAACTAGATGTTAAAAAGTCCAAAAAATGCCATTGTACAATAGTTTGGAAATTATGGAAAAGCACTGATACTTTGAATATTCAGTTTTAATTTGATTCGATGTATTTTTCCAACTACTGCCTATTCAGGCAAACTGCACGAGTTTTCTTGTATCAGTTTTGAAAACTCGCAAGCTATGCGTTTCCTGTGCCTGCCTATGTCGTATAACAGATTTTTCAATGGAAAGTCTTATTTCAATTCTTGCTTCTCAGCACTAAATTCGAAGCAAACTCACAGAAGTGAAGAGGGAAGGGTTGCCTCTGGGAGTTCTTGGAGAACTGTCCCGCTGTATTAAACTTTATGACCAATTATAAAATAAAAAGTGGAGCTCTTCTGATGATTGTCCAAAACTGTTCAGAGAATCTTGGCCAAGGTCTCTCTCCTTACAAAGCCGATATAAGCCATGACTCACTCTTGCTCTGGCGATTTTGCCCTCATAAAATCCACTCGCTTCATTCCAAGGGACATGCACTTGAATGGATAAGCCAGGTAATACGTAAAGCACTAGTGAATCCTGCTCTTGTCTTAGCGAGCTGCTGCCTATTTCAGGGTCATTCTAGAAAGTACAGATAGTCCAGCTGGGTTTTACTTCTTTCCTGTGAGCTGTTATCTAAAACATCTCTCCCCTGTCTCCTCCACCCTCACCTCCAACAACAATGACGGAGAACCTCACCTTTGGTGTCCTGACTGTTTCCATTCTTCCACTGGCCCAACCTTCCTCTAAATCTCCCCAAACATTTTCAGTTTCTGTCTGGTCATCCCTCTGGTATCTCAGAGCTCACCATGTAAGACCATAAGACATAGGAGCAGAAATTACTCAATTTAACCCATCGAGTCTGCTTCATCGTTCAATCATGGCCGATAATGGTGTGTGAGACCCACCTCTTATTCCTCCCAAACCTACTCCCACTGAACTGCTCATTGCCCAACTTCCTTTCCTGGTCTCCATGTTTGTTGATACAGTTAATCATAGAATTCCTGCAGTGTGGAAGCTGACCATTTGCCCATCAAGTCCACAGCACTCCTCCAAAGAGTATCCCTCCCAGATCGACCCCTCTACTCTATCCCTGTAACCCTGCATTTCCTGTGACAAATACATCTACTCTGTGTATCCCTGGACACTATGGGTAACTTATCATGGCCAATCCACCTAACCTGCACATCTTTGGATTGTGGGAGGAAAGCCATGCAGACATGGGGAGAATGTGCAAACAGACAGTCGCCCGAAGGTGACATCAAATCTGGTGCTGTGAGGCAGCAGTGCTAACCACAGAGCCACCGTGTTAATGATTTCCCAACCATGGTTTTGCCATTAAATGAGCAGGATCGTCCATCTCCCGGAAAATAACAATTAATTCAGTCACCCTTGTAAACCACCAGTGCATCTCCAACCATCCCTTCCTCTCCAAAATCACTGAACATGTTGTCACCTCCTAAATCCAATCCCATCCATTCCACATTTCCATGTCTGAATTCTTCCAATCAGAGTTTGCTACAGAAGAAAAATAAATTCACAAACAACATCCTATATGACTCTGATGAAGGTGAACTATCCATCTTCATCCTTCGCAACTTGCCCACAGGGGTTCGATATTATTGACCATGCCCGCCCCTTCAACGGCCTCTCCACTCATGTCCAGCTTGGTGGGACTGCTTTGGCCTGGCTCCATCCAGATTTATCTAGTCAACCGTGGCTCAATTAGTAGCACTCTCGCCTCTGAATCTCTGGGATTAAGTCCAAATCGAAGACTTAGCTCAAAAGCCATGACACGACAGGTTAGTGGACGTGAGCACTGCCAAGAGGTGCCATATTTCAGTCAAGCAAGGACCTATGCGCCTGATTGGGTGAATGTAAAATATCTCATGGCACTATTCTGAGGAATGGCAGAGGAGATATCGTTGCTCATTAACATATAAACATATTTCGTGATCATTATCACATCGCTGTGTGTGGGAATTTGCTGTATGTAAATTTGCTATGGTGTGCAAATTAACTGTTGCTGACGACATTAAACTTGGAGGAACTGTAAATTATGAGGAGGACAGTTTGAAAGGACATTGATAAGTTGGTAGAGTGGCTGGATAGGTGACAGATGGGTTTCAATGCAGAGAAGTGTGAGGTGATGCACATTTGTCAGGAGAAGATTGAAAGACAATATAAAATAGGAGATACAATTCTAAAGGGGTTCAGGAGCAGAGGGAGCTGAGTATCAGACTGTGTAAATGAGCTAGATCATTGAAAGTGGCAGGTCAGTTGGAGAGAGCAGTGAGCAAAGCAGAGAGGGTTCTCTGCTTTATTGATCAAGAGCAAGGAGGTGATGTTGAACTAGTCTGAGACACCTGTTAGATCTTCATCTGTCAGAATAAATCTGTTGGGCTAAAACCTGGTGTCATGTGACTTCTGACTAGCTCTCCACTGGCGTATTTTCTGCATGTGTGGGTGACACATTATAGGAAAAAGTTGAAAGCACTGGAGTGAGTGCAGATGTGATTTACAAGAATGGCTCCACGGATGAGAAACTTTTAACTATGAGGATGATTTGAAGAGTTTGGGACTGTTCTTGGAGAGGAGATGACTGAGAGGAGATTTGGTAGAGGTTTATAAATCATGAGCATGCTGGACGGAGTAGATAGGGATAAGCTTTTCCCACTTGTAAAACAAAATTAGAGAGCGTAGAGTTAAAATGACGTGTAACTGAAGCAAGGGCAATGTGAGAAAAACGCCTTTTTCACAGTGAGTCGTCAGGGTATGGAATGCATTGCCTGCAAACTGCAAACATTGCAAAGTGTTTGGAGATGCCCAAAGGTCATGGATAGTGCTAAATTTAGTGCATGCCTTTCTTCCTTCTCTTAAATGTGGCCAGATTAATGCTTGCAGTACCTTCCCTAGCTCTCTCTCTGTTTTATATCTGGTATTCACTGAGGAACTGACCTCTGCCCCTTCTTCATTTACATGCTGCCCCATGGTGGCACCGTCATGGCACAGTATTAGATTTTGCGTGTACACCTCACAATTATCCCCAGTCTCTGCAATCATCTAATGGTGGCCTCTTGAGCATCCTCCATTTTAATCACTTCAACATTTTCAGCCCTGCTTTCAGTGCTGGGATTTATCTCTACACCTCTCCCCTTCCTTTCTACCTTGAAAATATTTCTGTAAACCTATGTCTTTGACTATGTTTTTGATCATCTGCCCTCACACCTCCTTCCTCAATAACACTCCCATGACAACACCTGGAAGCCGGAGATGGGTTGGGGGGCGGGGGGGCAGGAAGGGGTTAATTTGCTGAAGGTGCTATATAACTGCAAGTTCATCTTTGCTACTCCAACACCATCTCAGGGTTTAGGCTCAAAATGAGTAAGGCATTGCACTAAAATTCCAGCCTTGCGAAAGTCAACCTCTGTAGATTCCTGTCGATTGCCAACAAAACCCAAGCAACAACACGTACTGCATAGCACCTTTAAAATATTCCAAGACACTTCCCAGGAGCTCTACAGGATTTTAATTTGACTTCAAGCTTCATAAGAAGACATTCAGACAACTGAAGCTCGGATTCAAGAAGGATTTTAAAGGAACAGAGTGGAGAGAGGTGGAGAGGTTTAATGAGTGAACTAAAAAAAAAATGTTTTGCACTTAGGAAACTATTTTTCAGGTCTACAGGACAACCCCAAAGGCCTGTAAAGTCCTTTCAAATTGCGATCACTGTTACAATGGAAAAAGCATGGCAGCCATTTGCAAGCTCCCACAAATCACAATGGGGTTGGGTTGAGATGATTGGATTTTGTAGGGGTGGCTTAGTGGTTAGCACTGCTGCCTCATAGCACCAGGAACCAGGGACCCGGATTCGATTCCACCATTAACTGACAGTTTGTGTGGAGTTTGTACATTCTCTCCGTGTCTGCATGGGTTTCCTCCAGGTGCTCCAGTTTCTTCCCACATTCAGAGATGTGCAGGTCAGGGTGGATTGGTCATGCGAAATTGTCCATAGTGTCCAGGGATGTGCAGGCTAGGTAGATTGTCCATACTAAATTGCCCCATAGTGTGCAGGCTTGATAGGTTAGCCATGGGAAATGCAGGGTTACAGGGATAGGATAGGAGGGTTGGTCTGGGAGGGATGCTCTTCTGAGGGTCAGTGCAGACTTGATGGGCCGAATGGCCTCTTTCTGCACTGTAGGGATTCTATGATTGTGTGATAAACATTGATATCTCAAGGAGCTGACAACAAAGTTGTCAGTGGTGGGAAGATGTAGCCTGGGTTGTTTGAAGGGCCAGACTTGTAGCAGTTCAAACATTCACAGGGAGTTATTTAAATTTACCCTACCCGTTGGAAAATAGAGAGAGTCAGGAGCAGCATTGGTTTTACACTGAATCCAATTTTACTCCCACAGAAGATTTACCAGGGATGTTGCTGGGACTGGGGGGAGTTTGAGTTATAAGGAGAGACTAGATAGGCTGGGACCTTTCCTTCCTGGAGCGTCAGAGGCTGAGGGATAATCTTATGAAGGTTTATAAAATCAAGAGGGATATAGATAAAGCGAATAGTTGAGTCTTTTCCCTAAAGTAGGGACATCCACAACTAGAGGGCATAGGTATAAGGTGAGAGGGGAAAGATTTAAGAGGGAGCTGCGGGGCAACCTTTTCACACAGAGGGTGGTGCATACATGGAACATTTTTGATCAGGTACGTGGGTAGAAAGGGTTTGTATAGATATGGGCCAAACACAGGCAATTGGAACTAGTGGAGTTTGGAAAACATGGTCGACACAGATGAGTTGGATTGAAGGGTCTCTTTCCATGATGTATGACTCTTTGACCCATAGTCAACTGAGAGTGACATCACAGCACGTGAAAAATCGATTATCCCATTCAAACCATGGGCTGTCAGCTGCTCGATTTAAATAAAAGTTGAACATGTCTTGTCATATTGCAGTCACTGGTCAGAATGGCTGAATGTAGCACAGTGAGAATAAATACAAGAGGGAAAGATCTCAAATAATCATCAAGTGCCACTTTCAATTTAATCCTGTTACTGTTCTCCCTCACTGTTAGGTATTTAAGGAAACAATTACACAGGCACAGACTGTACGGCTGAAATTCAGATTCCGACAGTAGCTTTCTTTTAATTGTTTGTAGGTTCAGAGGCTGAGGGGAAATTAGCATTAATACCTGGGGAAAGAAAATTCCTGTCGCTGGATTGGAACTCACACATGCTTTTAGATAACACGCTTTCAACATGATTTTAATGATCCCACCCTGGCAGATGGCAGGCAAATAAATGGAAAGACAAGAGTGATAAAAATGAATGTTTTCTTTTTTAATGGACAATACAAAATGATCTGTGCACATTGTAAGGGGAAGTGACAAGTGCTGTCAGAGTGGGGAGGATGATAAACATTTCATTAATATGCAGTTCATCGTGTTTTATTTATAAAGTCAGGTTATTTTTTTTAAAAAAACATAGATCGTTATCAGCATTAGGCTGTGATACTCCAGAACCATACCAGCTTACTGCTCAAATTGATCAGCATGGTATCTAAGAAGCCTCACTCTCCTTCAACCCACCAGGAAAAAGCTACTCAGTCCTTGCTTGTCGAAAACAATGACATTTTGTGAAATCCTTTGCAAGAGGGGTTTAAGAACATGACAGTAGTTTATAGATGCGTAAATAATTCAATCTCATCTTAATAATTTAAGACCCAAGACAGGTTGGTCTGAAATATTTATAAGGCCAATAGTTCGTAAAACAAAAAATAAAGAAAGTTTACCCCTAAATTGTCGAAGGAATGGAGGCTGTTTACATGATATTGGTGCATAATTGTCAAACACACACAAGGACATGCAATAATTTGGAGCAGAGGGTAGTTCAATGCCTGATTTATTAACAGGTGACAAATGAAGCAAAAGAACTTGCAAATTTATTTGCCATTTCATCACAACTTTGGGACAACTGAAAGTACCTGACAACCAATTAATGACTTTTCAAATACAAAAGTGGCTGTCACTTTCTACTCAGCAACACTTAATAGTCTCATCTAAAACTCTGCACCTTTGACAGTGCAGCACTCTCTCTGCCTACATCTTCTACTCTAGGACTCCTGTGGTGCAGCGAGGGTGTGCCTACCTTTCAGTCTGAAGCGCTGGGTTCAAATCACACCTGCTCCAGAACCGTGATATAATATGTCGGAACAGGTTAATGAGAAATATTCTCTAACCTCTGGTACTCTAATATCTATTTCTCACTGCTAACAGCTCAGCAGACATTGCTAGTGTTAATGTAGTAAATACACTCACTCATTTTATTGATAATTTCTTGATTTTATGTTTATGAAAAATCCTCAAGAGTTTCCAGGGATTTCAATTTGCTCGCCTCAAACCTATGCCCTCTGGTCTTAGATACGTCTGTCATAGGGAAGAGGTTCTTATGATCTGTCTTGGCTTCACCTCCCATACTTCTGTATACCTCAATCAGATTCACCCTTAGCCTCGTCTGCTCCAAGGAAAGGAACTGCAGCCTTTCCAGTCTCTCCTCATAACTAAGACTTTCTACCACAGTTAACATCCTGGTGCATCTCCTCGCACCCCCTCTCCATTGTAATTATGCCCTTCCAATAGTGTGGCGACCAGAACTGCACACGGTATTCCAACTGTGGCCTAACCAAAGTTTTATAAAGGACTTCTTCGCTCCTATATTCTATGCCCTGGGCAATGAAGGCAAGCATCCTATGCGCCTCCTTCACCATCCTGTCTACCGGTGCTGACACCTTCAGAGATCTATGGACTTGTACACCAAGGTCCCTTTCTTCCTCTGTACTCCCTAGTGACCTACCGTAGACTTACTTTATTAGATCTTCCAAAATGCATCACCTTTCACGTATATGGTTTAAATTCCATCTGCCCAATTTACCAGCTGATCAGCATTAGTCCGTAATCTGAGACCATCCTCCTCACAGTCAACACCACCAATTTTCATGTTGTTTTCAAACTTATTAATCATGCCTTCTACATTCACATCCAAGTCATTAATGTTCATAACAGACAGTAAGGATCCCAGCTCTGATCCATTTAATACACTCCTGGTCACAGGCTTCCAAACACAAAAGCAACTCTCCTTTGAGTTTTTGCCTCCTATTTGGAGGTCAATTTTGGATCTAGTTTGCCAAATTGGCTTGAATCCCATCAGCATTTGGACCAACCTTTCATGTGGGACTTTGTCAAAGGTCTTACTGAAGTCCACGTAAACCATGTCAACTGCACTACCCTCGTTGATATATTTAGTCGCCTTTCAAAAAACATTATTAAACTGGTCAGCCAGGATCTTCTTTAAACAAATCCACACTGACTATCCCTGATTAATGCCTGTCTTTTCAAATGTTAATTTATCCTGTCCCTCAGAATTTTTGTTGAATAATTTCCCTACAACTGACGTCAGGCTAACTGGTCTGTAATTACCTGGCCTAGGTAAAAATAATGACTGCAGGTGCTGGAAACCAGATTCTGGATTAGAGTGGTGCTGGAAAAGCACAGCAGTTCAGGCAGCAGCCAAGGAGCAGGAAAATCGACGTTTCAGGCAAAAGCCCTTCATCAAGAATAGAGGCAGAGTGCCTGAAGGGTCTGAGTGCCTGAGGTGGGGGCACCTTCCTCTCAGTTATCTCTCTACCCTTCAGGCACTTTGCCTCTATTCCTGATGAAGGGCTTTTGCCCGAAACGTTGATTTTCCTGCTTCAATTACCTGGCCTATCCTGCTGCCACACATTCGCGATCTTCCAATCATCTGGCACTTCCCTTGTGGCTAGCAAGGTAGTACATATCTCTGCCAGGGCCCCAGAAATCGCCTCCCTTTTCTCCCAAGGTAGCCTGGGATACATCTCATCAGACCCTGGAGATTAATACACTTTATATCTGCTCAAACAACTAATACTTCCTCCTTAATAACTTTAACATGCTCTGGAACCTCACTATCCCAAATGAAATGTAATGCCTTTCTCCTTTGTAAATACAGATAAAAATATTCATTTAAGTCCTCAACCACATCCTCTGATCCCACGGATAGATTGCCCTATTCGTTCCTTGATAATCCTGTTGCTCTTAATATACTTATAAAATCCTGTGCGGTTTTCCTTAATCCTATCTGCCAAACATAGTTCATGGTGTCTCTTTGCCCTCCTAAGTTTTCTTTTATGCACCCCATTACACTGTCAGAAGGACCTCCCCTGTTTTTCAATGCTCTGTATCTGACATGCATTTCCTTCTGAATACTAAAAGTGCCGGAAATCACAGCAGGTCAGGCAGCATCCATGGAGAGACAGCAAGCTGATGTTTCAAGTCCAGATGGACTTGCTACACTTTCCCTTCATTGTTAGAGAAACACACTGGTTCTGAACTCTCAATATGCTACTTTTAGTAGAGTTCCACTTTCCTAATATAAACTTGCTGCAAGAATCTGCTCCCAATCTGTGTAGATAAGCTAAGACTGAAAAGGATCAGACCTGAGACCTGCTGCATTCTGGAGAGATTGAGAAATGGATTCAGGGCACTTACTTTCTTATTAAAATAAGAGTTGCACTCATTTCAGGCTAACTTTCAGGTTGTCTAAGATGAGCTTGTGTATTATTACACAGGAAAAGCAATCATTCATTCCGCCGCTGAATGGCTGTGAAAAGGTTAGGAGTGTTAGGCTCTAACATTTTGAAATGTTTTCAGTGTGAACCTCGACAAAAAAATATTTAGGTCCAAAACTACTGAACAATGTTGAAAGACTGTGTGTTAAAATTAATCAAATGGCAATGTATAAGTTTTTTAAAAAGTGACCAGTTGAATATTTTTTGAAAGATTTTAGCATCTGCATTTCATACGAAATTGGAATTCTTTGCCAGTTAATACGGTGACTCAAAATAAAGTGTTGGAAAAATTCAGTAGATCTGGCAGCGTTGGCAGAGAGAGGAACAGAGTTAATGTTTCGAGTCCTGTATGACTCATCTTCAGAAAGAATAAAGTGACCGTCTCAGCTATTTACTCCATTGTATTTAATGGAAATTTTAAGGTGGCGATTTTAATTAGCTCTCCCCTTGCAGACTGACAATCCTAAGTCAAGTGTTTATTGAAAGGGAGATTGCTCCATTAACTAGCTCATGATACAGATTGAGAACTTCATACTTCTGAGCAAAGTTGAGTCCAGTGTGGCTGAATGACCCGTCATATTTGCTTCCAACTCCAACTGGCTCCTTCCCCCAGAATATATATCCGGCTAACTCACAGTCTCCCACTGATCACCAGACAATGTTGCTACTATTCCTGCCAAGCATCTGCTGCCCATGTTTCTTCACTGTTATAGATTTTGACTCTAACAATGATTAATCAGGAACCACATGGGATCAGAGTATCATGTCCTGAACATCCAGTCCCTCCATTATCGACACACAGTGGCTTCAATATCTACAGGGAACACTACAGCATATTGCCAAGGTATCTTTGGCAGCATCTTAGAAACTGGCAAAGTTCGCCATCTAGAAGATCGAGGGCAGCAGGTGCCCTGCAATATCCAAGGCATGTCCCATTCTGACTGTAGTTCCCTCATTGTTCAAAGACCTCTCTACATAACCTCTCCACCCCACATGCAGCAACACTTCCTGAAAGAATGCCCCTACATTTTGTATTCAACATGGCGTGAATTAGAAGTTTCTCAGTCCTTGGCAATGCCTCAAGAAAATGTGGATCCTGGCTGTTGTCAAGATCACCTTTTAATCTGATCTAGCTTTTTACACTCCTAAGCAGAACACAAGGATGTAGACAGCATCACAACACTCCAGAGCTGAATGCCAGAATTCTCACAGTGATGTACCAACATATTTGAGTATTAACTCTTTACAACCAGCACCTTCTCAAGGTATGGAATAACACATATCAGCCTGGCCAGCAATGCTTCCAACTCAAGAATAAATGGACAATATACCCTTAAGAATTGGGCATGCCATTTCGTCAATGGAACAAAGTGCCGTGATTTAAATATGTTACATATCATTTGGACATCAGTAACAGGAAAGTCTGGCAAGTCTCGTAACAGGACCTTTACCTGCACGCCATGCAAAGTGCATTTATTGAAACAAAAGTCCAATGTTTGCTGAGTTAAGTGAGTCAATTCTTCTATAATTAAGTATTTTGATTAAAGCACAAGCGACCATTCCGAACGATTTGCTAATTTCAGGTCAATGTCAAGCCTGCAATTTAACTTAGTTTATGTGAATGGATCGTTTTAAGAAACAAACTAACAAGATGGCAATCAGGATGTCATAATGACAGACTTCCAATCCACTGGCAGTGTTTTATCATTGTTAGGATTTCCGTACTCAACCGTTGACAGACCATATGAAAAGACAGGCTGCTATTTTCATCTTCACTAGTTACAGACTTTCTGATAATACCAAAAAATTAAAAGAAACAGCTTAAAAGATAGTCGACTGTCTTTGAAGAATCACTGAGGTTATTTTGCAAAAGTGTTTTTCGGGGATGAAGCCTACTACTGCAAGAATCAGCTGGAGAGGAAGTTGTTGGTAACAGACATTAGCAATCCGCGTGCTCTTTCGACCTTCCCCCAACCCCCCCCCCCCCATGAGATCTGGTCCCTTACCACCAGTGCAGCAGTCAGCCTTGCATTAAGGAAACCCTATCTCAGTCCACTAATACTTTGATTTAACAATAGAGGTAGACAGGCAGGAGGCTGGAAGAACACAGCAAGCCAGGCAGCATCAGGAGGTGGAAACGTCGACATTTCCGATGTAACCCTTCTTCAGGGGTTACACCAGAAACATTGACTTTTCCACCTCCTGATGCTGCCTGGCTTGCTGTGTTCTTCCAGCCTCCTGCCTGTCTACTTTGGATTCCAGCATTTGCAGGTTTTTTTTGTCTCTTATCATTAGCGGGATGTAGGGTGCTTCAATTGGCATTCCAGGACAGTACACTGTCGGAGATGAGGTGCCATTGTTCGAATCAGATTTTACAGTGACTGACTACCCACTTGCACTGTTACAATCCCATGGCAATAGATTGAAAAATAGCATGGGATTCACCCTGGCGTCCTGGTGAATGGTTAAACCCACACTTTAGCTGCTCGTCGCTGTCTGTCCTCAAATTGTTGGCTACATCTGGCTTAGTTGTGACATCTGTATTTCGTCAACTTTTTGAGAGATGGCACGAGCTAAACCAGGTATGAATGCTAAACCAGGCATGGTCATCTTGTTAATGAAAACCTTTAAATGGAAATAATCAAAAAGGTGGGATTTTATGATATGGAAATGTGACTGTTTCCTTTGGCAAGGCAGAGGAGTGTGTGGATACACTTTGGCACAAAGAACATGGAGCCAGAGTGTAAAATAAAGAGTATTGTTCTAACGGATGTGCAGGAGCAAAGCAACTTGAATGTATATGTGCAGGAATCGTTAAGCCAGAGGAAGTGTGGATGCAGGTACAGTTACAACATTTGGATAAGTACATGAATAGGAAAGCTTTCGACAAATATGGGCTAAGCACTGGCAATTGCCACGAGTTTAGTTTGGGAACATGGTCAACATGGTCTATTTGGACCAAACAGTCTGCTTCCATGCTGTATGACTCTATGACAGGTAGAGAGAGCTCTTAATAAAACATACAATATCTTAGGCTTCATTAATAAGGGACAGACCACAAGAGCAAGGAGTTATGATGGACGTATAGATTCACAGAACCTCTACAGTGTGGAAGCAGGCTATTTGGCCCATCATGTCACACAGACCCTCCAAAGAGCATCCACCCAGACCATAATATGGGGCATTCCCCATAGTTAATCAACCCAACCTGTACATCCCCAGATATTCTGGGCAATTTAGCATGGCCAATCCACCCAAACTGCACATCTTTGGGCTGAGGGAGGAAACTGGAACATCCAGACAAATCCAAACAGACACAGGGAGAATGTGCAAATTCCACACAGACAGTTGCCCGAGGTTAGAATTGAACCTGGATCCCTGACGCTGTGAGGTAACAGTGCTAACCACTGAGCCACTAAGACACTAGTTAGACCTCAGCTGGAATACAACACACAGTTCTGAGTGCTATGGAGAGATGACGAGAATGGTCCCAGGGATGAGGAACTTCAGTTCAGAGGCTAGACCCGCGAAGTTGAGACAGCTTTGTTTTGTTGAGGAGAAGGCTGGGGAGAGATTTGTGAGAGGTTTCCAAAGTCCTGAGGGCTCTGGACAGAGTTCACGAACTGTTCCCACCAGTGAAAGGATGAAGAACTAGGGAGCGCAGCTTGGAAGTGATTTGCAAAAGAATAATTGTGAGATGAGAATAATTTTATTTCACTCAGCGGTAGTTAGGGCTTGGGAAGTGGTGGTGGAGGCAGGAGCAAGCAAAACATTCAGGGTGAGGATTTAAGTGGGAAAAATATGCAAGGCTCTAGAAAAAAGACAGGAGACTGACACTAAGCCAAAGTACTCAGAAAGCTAGTGCGAACACGACGGGCTGAATGGCCTCTTTCCACACTATAGTAATGCTGTGATTTCAAAAGTATTTCTTTGGCTGCAAGGTGTTGCCTTGTAGAAATAGAAACACAAAGTTTCCATCCCACACTGGGGATTAATTTGATAATTTGGTCACCCAATGAGTGATTTTAATGTAATAACCCATCATCTCCTCCAGCCAGCACAATCTTTCCTCTTGACTGTCCAATGGGTGAGATCCTGCTCCGTGCAATGTGTGATGTAAAGGCAGGTTTTGTTTTCCCTGGGTGAACACAGGTTCCACAGCAGGAGGCAAGTTATCATCATGAGGGGTGTGACAGACTCAGGCAGAGTGCTAGTGGGATCATCCACACCAGGTACCCCCAGTTTCTTGGCTCATTCAACAAGGCACTCCAAATGGGTGACAGTGTCGCTACTAAAAGGTAACCTGGATGGTGGGGTAGGGGGGGGAGGTCCTGAACAAGCAAATGTCCTGAATGAAGAAACCTTCTTGAGTAGACTTTTAAATCATAAACTTATAGATTCCCTACAGTGTGGAAACAGGCCCTTCAGTCCAAAAAGTCCACACCGACCTCTGAAGAGTATTCCACCCAGTCCCATTCCCCTATTACTCTACATTTATCCCTGACTAATGCACCTAACCTATACATCCCAAAACACTATGAGCAACTTAGCATGGTCAATTCATCCAAACTGCACACCTTTGGATTGTGGGAGGAAACCGGAGTACCCGGAGGAAATCCACACAGACACGGGGAGAATGCGCAAACTCCACACAGTCACCCGAGGCTGGAATCGAACCTGGGCCCCTGGTGCTATGAGGCAGCAGTGCTAACCACTGAGTCACCGTGCCGCCCTTACTTTCAATCAGAAAGCTGATTTTGATTTTTGGATTCTTGATTTTATTGCCACATGTATTTTACAATAAGATTACATCAAAACACACTGAAAAGCTTTCATTTGCCACCATGATAGGGCGCCATTTTGACTAATTTCACAATAAGGGAAAAAGAGATAGAGAGATTGAAGAAAGCCCATCAGTCCTGTGCCAGTTCATCACTGTCAACAACGCCTATGCTACCATCCCTTCACCGCCGTCCAAACTGGACCCAACCAACATCGAAGTCGCCGATCCTCAGACTCTATCTTTGCTGCTGGACTGATTTTCCTCCACCATCATTTCATTGTTGCCTGCACCCATCCCACCAGTATCAGGGTTGCTTTTCTTGCCTCTGGGCCCACCTCATCGATATCGTCAAGACACCTTTCCACCATCACTTTATTACCGCCAGTGTCGGACCCAACAAATATTGAAGTTTCCAACCCTCAAGTGCCACCTTTTGCCACTGGGCCTAACTCACCTCCTCTGCTGGTGTAGCAACCACCAATTCCAGGTCCTGTTCTTGCTCCAGAAAATAAATTAGGGGGCTCACTCAAGGTCTAGCTTGAGGTCTACACTCTAGGCCTGGCTTGAGGTCCATGGCAGGCCTACTCAAGGCCTGCGTCCTAGACCCGGCTCGAGACTGTTCAAGGTGCATGCCCTGAGCCTGCTCTCATTGCCGCCAATGCCGTCCAAGCTCAGGACAAGGTAAGTAAGTTAAAAAAAATGTAAAAAAAGGAAGAAAAAAGATAAATAAAAGTGATCGGAGTGGATGAGCTGCGGCACAGGAGCTCTACTGTGCAGACATCTTGGAGTTTTGGCAATGGGTTGGGGAAGTCGGGTGTAAAGGTGATTCCTAAACACTGGGCACCAAAATTCCAGCCCCCACTTTGTTGGAGAGATGCCAACTTCACAGGAAACATTGCAGAAGGGCCTTACCAGATGAGACCGGGATTGTGTCTCTTCGATTTCTAAGGCTCTGGTCTCTAATGGACCATCATACTGCCTGAAGCAACTTCATCTGAAAAGATGTAACAGAACTTGGCTGCCATTCAGACCAAATCCTCTGAGGAAGTCATGTTGAGTTTGTTAGTATCATGTACAGTCAGATTTACTTTTATTGTGCATAGATAGACACTGACTTAAATTAACCCCGAGTCACTAAGGGAATGTTTGAGAGCGCTTTTAATTACAATCTGCTCGACAGACACAGAGGTCAGAAAAACAGTGAATCAAGAATCACAATAGTCCTACTGGACTGCTCCTGATTATTCACAGAGTGCTTCCAAAAGCTTCTTTTATTTTCAGAAGGGGGATTTGATTTGGGATTTCCCAGGGCTGACATGAATCCTGTAAATATTAGACAGTTCAGACTAAAATGGCAGCTAAATAGTAAGATGAACTCAAAAGAAAAAGGCCAGATGCAAACAAGAGTGGAGTGGGGAGACAATTCCTATCGCATAGTTAAGGAATTCCAGCGCAACAAACCGACCTGCTTTTCAATGTTTCATGCAAGTCTTTCAGAAAGGAAGATTAGGAATTCCATCTCACGTCTTTCACTGTACTCTGTCCAGTTCTGGTCTCCCTGCTTTAGGAAGGATATTATTAAATTGGAGTGGGTTCAGAAAACGTTTACCAGGATGTTGCCAGGAATAGAGGGTTTGAGTTATAAAGAGACACTGGACAGGTTGGCACTTATTTCATTTCAGCGTTGAAGGTTGAGGGGCGGCCTTACATAGAGGTTTAGAAAATCATGAGGGGCATAGATAAGGTGAATGGTAGGTGGCTTTTCCCCATGGTGGGGGATTTCAAGACTAGGGGCCATATTTTTAAGGTAAGAGGAGAAAGACTTAAATAAGACATGGGGGCAATTTTTTTTTTACAGAGAGCAGCTCATGTGTGGAATGAACTTCCAGAGGAAGTGGTGGATGTGGGTACAATTACAATGTTTAAGACATTTGGAATAGCGCATGAATGAGAAATGTTTGAAGGCATATGGGCCAAGTGCAGGGAGGTGGGGACTAGTTTAATTTGGGATTATCATCAGCATGGACTGGTTGGACTGAAGGGATTTTTTCCATTCTACGTGACTCAATGACTCAAAAAGGTCTCAAAACAGTTCACCGACGATGAAGTACTTTTGAATTGTAATCACCACTGTTGCCTGGTCAGAAAACGTACCTGCTCATTTTCAGATAACACAGACCAACTAACAAAAACTTATTTTTGCCAGAGGTCCTTGAGGAATACATATTGGTCAGGAGAACATTGCTGCTCTTTTATAAATGTTTGGTAGCATAGAACTTCGACATTGGATGTAAGAGCTTGGAGCTTTTCATCTTGTACACATCAGAACGAGGACGCTGCTCTTTGTCCAAAAGTTCCGATCTACCTGGGAGAGCTGTCAGGATGTTGTTTGCATATCTTATCTAACAGGCAGCACCACCCAACCCTGCAGCACACCTTCAGTGCTGCACAGCTATATCCTCATAGGTGCTCAAGTGTTTGATGTGGAACATGAACCGCTGAGCATTTGACTCAGAGACAACAGCACTGAGCTATGGTCGATACTTTAGCACGGTGCGCTGGTGTCAGGAGATAAGATATATTCAGGTCTTGCCAGGATTGGGAATTGACGTCTTGAAAATACCGGAACCTGGTGGTCACCTGACCCTATGGTGGCCGTTCTTCCCGGGATGCATTCAATGCCAGAAAAGCTGCCCAAGACGTGCAGACAATAACTCTGACTAAAACATTTGGTAAGCAAAGTTATTACAAAATCCAGGTGACCTCTTGTCACCTGAGTGACTGTGAGGGCAGTTTAAGAGGCAGGCAACAGCCTAGGGGTATTATCGCTGGATTGTAAACCCAGGTGATGTTCCAGAGACCTGAGTTAGAATCCTACCATGGCAGATGGTGGAATTTGAATTCAATAAACATCTAGAATTAAGAATCTAATGATGACCATGAGTCAGCTGTCAAGAAAAACTCATCTGATTCACTAAAGCCCTTTAGGGAAGGAAACTACTATGCTTATCTGGTCTGGCCCACATGTAGCTGCAGACCCAGGGCAATGTGGTTGACTGTTAATTACCCTCTAGGAAATTAAGGATAAGCAATAAATGCCAGACCCGGCCATGAATGAATTAAAACTGCAGGAGAACCAGGGGATCAGGATGGTGATCTGGTGATCTACAGGAGTCTCCCTTTCCCCTGTCAGCCTTGGGTGAAGGTTCAACTGCTCTAAAGTGAGCCTTCTCCCCTTACCCTCACCTTCTCCCCACTACCACTGCCTCAGCACTGAATTAGCCTGGCTGTTGAAGTTTTGCTTTCTAGTTAACTTTAAACAGTGCTATTGAGAAGGTATCTTGTGATGAAGTACCTGTAAGCTCCCTGCTTAATGTAAATGCACTGGATGTTGTGAGGTTTACCATGCTGTGTTATGGGGAAGTGGTGGACAGACATGGCTTGTATCGACTGGAAGGATAAATCATGGACAAAGAATAATAGGTGATCTGATTCAAATGTATAAGATATTGAAGGTTCTTGGCAGAGTAGCTGGAGAGAAGATGACTCCGCTTATGGGAAAATCAAGAACTCTGGGTCGTTCCTTAAAAATTAACGGTCACCAATTTAAAAGAGATGAGGCGAACATTTTTCTCACTGATGCCCATGGGTCTTTGGAGCACTCTTCCTCAAAGACTGGTGGAAGCAGAGTTTTCGAGCGTTTTTCAAGGGCAGAGGTGGCTAGACTATTGGTAAGCCTGGAGGTTGAAAGGTCATCAGGGAGTAGGTGGGAATATGAGATTAAGTTTCAATCAGATCAGCCATGACATTACAAAATGACACAACAGGTTCAAGTGTTGCTCCTCACTCGTATCTTCCAACATACAGATCTCTTCAAAATGGAAAGCCTCTGGTTCAATAGCCATTGGTTAATCTGGCCTCCCATTACTGTGTGGGATCAGGGGTCAACTGGTAGACCCAGAAGAACTTCGGGACCTGGAAAATGTCTCAATTCCTGGTATCCACCCCTGAAGTGAAATTCAGCTCCCAATGGTTTCAGGGCTGCCTTGATCTGATCGATTCTATGAGCTCCTGTTGTGTTTCGCCATTTCATTCCTTCATTCCAATCCCAATGAAGAAAGAATTTTAAAACGAGCCAGTTGCTTTGCACTGTGGACAGTAGAAATACTTTATTTGAACTGGCAACTTATGAACCTGCACTCTCTAAACCAGGCAGAATTATATTTCTCAAATTTCAGGTGTTTACTGCATTATTGTGGTCTCTGAAATATCCGAGTAGTCAGTTGAGGGTGCGAGTGAGAGGGCTCTCTGTCTGTAAGTTTTATTTAAGGCAAAGTTGCATTATCATTTAAGTGATTTATGCTGTAAATAAAGTATAACAGTGATATGTATACCCCCTGCATTTATGTTTCTATTACTCAGCATGTGTTCTTAAATTGATTACACAGACCTCTTAGTCACCCGAATATTTGATCAACCAGTACACTCCCGGTCCAATGGATGCTACTTAATAAAAGGTTTGCTGTATTTGACACATCAAATGGAACTACTGACAGGACTGGGAGATGTAATTGTACTTATGAGACCTTTGTTCAAATTCATTGTGTCCATTAGGTTTAATGCCATCTGACTGAATAATGGGACTATACTGATGCCACAGATGTTATTTAGCATTCTTTTAGACATAGTGGCAGTTTTGTTTCGGATGCATATTATTGAATAACACTCATTGTTAGCTAACCTGCTAACGCTGTCACTTTGAGTTCAGTGCTAAGGTATTGTTGGGGAGGGGATCTTTTCAGGCAATGGAGATTGACTTCACAAGACAAATTGTTCATCAAAAGGACAGTGGGTGGACACAAGGACCTAGTCCCATCTTGGACTAGGTTTCATTTCCAGGTGGATTCCCTCCATTTCCTCGCACGGTTGGCAGCCCTCCTGCTTTACACTCAGGACTTGTGCACCTAATCTCAGCTGGTATTGTAAAGCAGTACTTGAATGTGCTCAATGACTGAGCTTCCTCAACCCTCTGGGGTAGAGAATTCCAAACATTTGCCACTCTCTGAAGAAATTTCTCCTCATCTGAGTCCTCAGTGCATCACAGGTAGATAGGCCGGTGAAGAAGACATTTGCCTTCAGTGGCCAGAGCACTGAGTATAGGAGTTGGGACACCCTGTTGTGGCCGTACAGGACATTGGTGAAGCCACTTTTGGAATACTGTGTACGGTTCTGGGTCACCTTGACGCAGGGAGGACACTATTAAATTTGAAAGGGTGCAGAAAAGACTTATAAGGATGTTACCAGGGCTGGAAGTTAGTTATAAGGAGAGGCTGGATAGGCTGGGACATTTTAGTCTGGACCATATGAGGTTGAGAGGTCCCCTTGTAGAAGTTTATAAAATCAGGAGGGACATAGATGAGGTGAATAGCAAAGGTCTTTTCCTCAGGGTAGGAGACTTCCAAGCCAGCAGATATAGTTTTAAGGTGAGAGGGCAAAGATTTAAAAGGGACCTGAGGGGAAACTTTTTCACACACAGAGGATGCTGCCAGAGGAAGTGGTAGATGCAGGTACAGTTACAACATTTAAAAGAGAGTGGGACAGGTGCCTGAGTAGGAAACGTTTAAAGGGATACAGGCCAACCGCAGTCAAATGGGAAGAGTTTGGTATGGGAAACTTTCTTGGCATGAATGAGTTGGACCAAGAGGCCTGTTTCAATGCTGTATAACTCTATGACTTAGCCTTTATCTTGTGATGATGCCTGCTGGTTTTAGATACTTCAGTTGGGATTCCCCGCCACCACCACCCCTCCCCCACTCTAAGAATTTTTATAAGCTTCACTGAAGTCAACATACGTTTGTTGAAACTTTCTGGAATGCAGACCCAGAATCCTCATCTCTCCTCATTAGACATAACTGCCACCCCAGGGACTAACCTGGTGAACCACTGAAGTCCACGGAGTTCACCTGATGATGGAGCAGTGCTCTGAAAGCCTGTGGTTTCAAATAAACCTGTTGGACTATAACCTGATGGCTTGTGAGTTCTGACAAAGATCAATCAAGCTCAGGCTTGAAATTTTCAATGATGTTTCTCAATATCGCATTGGCAGACTCAGTTGGATGTTTCCCTTTGCTGTGAAGGAAAGCTTGCTAACTGCATCCCTATAGTCAAAAGAATACTAACCAGCTATCAATTATCTACCTTTCGAAAACTGATTAACCAGGCATTGATCTTATTATTGTTTGTGCAACCTAACCTTGGTTTTATATTGTCTAAGCTTAGAATATGAGGAGCATGAGGACACTCGAGATTCAGAAGCCGCTCAGTAGAGCAGAGGCTGAGAGATCATTCCTGCTGGTTGGAGAATCTAAAATCCTGGGCACAATGCGAAGGTAAAGGGACATTCATTAAGGACTGAAACGAGGAGATAATTGCTTCACTCTAGGGATTGGAAATGGGAGGACCGGAAGCAGCAAGGGCTGTGAAGGCCTCATTATTGAATAGCTTTAAGGCTGGGGCACTCTTATCTTTGGTTTCTCAAGGAATATGGGATCAGGTCGGGAAGTGGACTGGAAGCCCAAGACCAACTGTGAAAGGCGAGCAGACTAGATGGGCCAAATGGACTACTCCTGCTCCTATCTGTCACGTTCTTGTGAAATTCTTGTTGGTCGATATTTTTTTTAAAAATGTTGTTGCCCTGGATGATAACCTGATGGAGTTGTTTAGCTGGAAAGCACATCTGATCTCCCAGGTGAGAGCAGGCCTTGTAGAGGCCCCTCTGGGATTGCCAGCAGTTAGGGGTAAAAAATCTACCCCTTTCTTGAGCTGCTGAGCATATTGAGCTACCATGAGTACAATGGAAGGCACATGTTGTTCCCTCTTTCTTTCAAATTCATACAATGCACTGCAACGTTACTTTCAAGCCCTCAAGCTGGGGAACTTTTGAGAGCTGCCATGTTGCCCTGTCAGCCCTAGTTTCAGTCATCATTTACATGATGTACTAATAATTAGATAATAATTAGATAATAATTTTCAGTGCTGTTCTATCCACCAAAGAAAGACTTTTTGTTTATATGGTGACTGAAACAACTCCCAGATGTCCCAAAACACTTCACCGGAGACTTAGACTACTCTGTGGTTTTCTCGGCTATGAGGATCCCCAGTCCACACAGACAGCAAGCAGGACTGTAGAGGTAGACCGATCCTCTTGGCTGACTTGATCTCCACGTGGCCCTGACAGAGAGGCTGAGAGACCTGGCTGTGGTTGAGGCTGTATGGATGACATGAAAGTACTTCTGTTTCAGTTCACAAGGGAGTGCAGGAACATAGCAAGCAGGTTCTTGCTATCAGGGGGGCCATCACTGGAACATTTAAAATGCATCTTGGGTGTATGAATAGGAACATTTAGAGGGATATGGGCCAAGTGGGACTAGATTAGGTTAGGATAACTGGTCAGCATGGAGGAGTTGGACCAAAGGGCTCAGTGGTTAGCACTGCTGCCTCACAGCGCCAGGGACCTGGGTTTGATTCCAGCCTCGGGTGACTGTCTGTGTGGAGTTTGCACATTCTCCCCATATCTGCCTGTTTTCTCCATGTGCTCTGGCTTCCTCCCACAATCCAAACATGTGCAGGTTAGGTGCACTGGCCATGCTAAATTGCCCATAACGTTCAGGGATGTGTAAGTTAGGTGCATACGTTAAGGGAAATGTAGAGTAATAGGTGTAGGGGAATGGGTCTGGGTGAGATACTCTTTGGAGGGTCAGTGTGGACCTGTAGGGCCAAATGGCCTGTTTCTGCACTGCAGGGATTGTAATTCTAATTCTAAAAGTGAAGGTTCTGGTTCTGTGCTCTTCAGTTCTATGACTCTGACTGGGAGCCAGCAAAATTGTACCATGCCCTTATCTGGCAAAATGACCTGTGATGAGATGGGGCTGTGGTTCTTCTGGCACCCAGCCAGGCACCCAGGGTTCATAACATCCAACCGTGGATCCCTAATGTAAAGTTAACAACACAGCAGACAAATCAATTGCAAGAAAATTCCAGGTACAAAAAGCAACTCGAAGAATGCTGTTTCCCGATGACAAGGTAAATGCATATTATCAAGTTCTCCACAATGTTCAGGCAGAATCATTGGGAACCCATTTTTTATTTATTCATGGGGTGTGGGTGTCACTGGTTGAGCTAGTATTTATTGCCCATCCCAAATTGCCCAGAGGGCAGTCTACAGTCAATCACATTGTTGTGGGTCTGGAGCCACATGTAGGCCAGACCAGGCAAGGAGGGTAGTTTCCTTACCGAAAGGACATCAGTGAGCCAGATGGGTTTTCCTCACAATTGCCAATAGATTCATGGTCATCATTAGAATCTTAATTCCTGATTATTACTGAATTCAAATTCTATCATCTGCTGTGGCAGGACTCAATCTCAGGACCCCAGAGCATTAGCTGGATCTCTGGACTGATATTCGAGAGCGTTGTGCTGGAATAGCACAGCAGGTCAGGCAGCATCCGAGGAGCAGGAGAGTCAACGTTTCGGGCAAAAGCCCTTTGTCAGGAACCTCCAGCATCTGCAGTCCTCACTTTCGCCTCTCTGGATTAATAGTCCACCACGAGGTCATCACCTCCCCTTTTTACATTCATTAGCATGTCATGAATATTCATTAACATCATAGCCCAAAGGAATTACAATAGCGGCTGCAATCTTGTCAGGCCATAAGAGCAGAAGTAGACTGTTCAGCCCATTGAGTGTGCTCTGTCATTCAATGAGACCATGACTGATCTGATCATCCTCAGCTCTGCTTTCCTGCCTTTACCCCCTGCCTTTGTTTCTTTACTGATCAACAATGTGTCTCTCTCTCGACCTCGAACATAGAGAAGGACCAAGTCTTGACAGCCCTCTGTGGTAAAGAATTCCACACATTCACAATGCTCTGAGAGAAGCCATGTCCCCTCATCACTTTCTTAAATAGGGACTCCTTACTCTGAAATCATGCCCTCTGGTGCTAGACAAGGAGAAACAGCCTCTCCGTGTCTACCCTGTTAGGCACCCTAAGAATCTTCTATGTTTCAACAGGTCTGCTCTCTTTCTTCTAAACACCAATGAGTACAGCTCAAACTATGCAAACTTTCTTCATAAGGTAGTCACTCCCTCCCCGAGATCTGCCTAACAAACCTTCTGTGTACTGCCTCCCGTGCCTGTACCTCTTTACATAGATAAGAAACCAAAACTGTTAGCAGTACTCCAGCTAAGGGGAAAAACAGGAAGCAAATGCCTTTATAAACTCAACCATAGATATGAGGCGTGAATCTGGCGGAGTACACTTCTTCCTCCAAGTTCTGGAAAGTACACATATACCTTCAGTTACTTGGTTCTTACAAAAACAAAGCCATTTCCTTAGGCAAACACTAAACAGCTCGGGTGATGCTTCCCTGTGTTGATCAGAGTATGAGAAGTCTCATTGGGATGCAGTCAGGCCTATTGTTGTTAAGTGCTTTCAGTGCTGAGGGGGAGGACTCACTAAGCAAGTAGCCCAGACTATCAACATGATGAGGGCAGGCAAGTGGGGCTATACTTAAAAGGACTGATGAAGGGCTTTTGCCTGAAACGACGAGTCTCCTGCTCCTCGGATGTTGCCTGACCTGCTGTACTTTTCCAGCACTACACTAATCTTGACTCTGATCTCCAGCATCCGCAGTACCCACTTTCCTCTAAACTTGAAAGGTATTCAAACTCAGAACATCTTCCATGCGTGCCTTTGTTGAAGAACCATTGGAGGCATAGGTTCACCAAGTTGTGACGAGAGGTCGGTGCGCTGATGGTATAGGGACTGCTGAGTGTTGTAGCTCCTTTTATGGTTTAAATGGTGGAGAAAAGCTACTCCACTGTGATGCTCTGGCAGTTGCAATGAACAGACAGACAATGACTGCACCAGGCCGCTAGAGATGTCCAGCACTCAACCTCCTGTGTGACAGCCATAGAAATGTCAAACAACATCGGAAAATTGGAGCAGGAAACACATGCCAAGAGATTGAAGAACAGCTTCTTCTCCACTATTCTATTAACCCAACATACTTATGTAAGGTATGATTTAGCATGCAAAACAATACTTTTCCCTGTATTTGGTACATGTGACAACAATAAATCAAATCAAATCAAGGGAGTAGACTACTCATCCCTTTGAGCCTGCTCTGCCACTCAACATGATCGCGACTGATCAACTAACTCAGTCCTCTGTTCCTGCTATCTCTCCATACCCTTTCATCTCCTTAACTCTTCTTGAAAACAGTCAACTTCTTGGCCTCAGCTGCCTCTGTGGTAGAGAATTCCGCAGATTCCTGACTCTGAGTTTCGGAATTTCTCCTCATCTCAATGGCTTACCCCTATCTTTAAACTGTGCCTCCTGCTTCTGGACTCCCCTATCAATGGGAACATCCTTCCTGTGTTCACTCTGTTTAGTCCTGTTTGAGTTTTATAGGTTTCTATGAGATTCCTCCCACATCCTACCACCCCACCATCAACCTCCCCCCCACCCCCACATTCTTCTAAATGTGTCTCCTTTGCAGTGGGAATCTCACAATTCTTTACTGGAGCATGAGGCATTGATTGGACAGCAGTACAGAGGGTAGCATCCTCTTAAGGCACTAGAACCAGGTTCTGTTGAGCCACCAATGGGCATTAACCTTGACAGCCATCTCCAATCAGACTGCCCTCATGTGGTAGGATGGGCAGGAGGCAGGAAGAACTCCAGTTTTAAGCCAGGCAGCATCAGGAAGTGGAAAAGTTGACATTTCAGGCGTAACCCTTCTGGGGGCACGTGCGGGGGGAGCTGCAGATAAAGGGGGTGCTGGGGGCAGGGTGCTGAAGTGGGGATAGGTGAAGACAGGTGGAGGGTACGACCTGATTGGTCAATGGGAGGAATGAATCCGGTTGGCAGCAGGGAGTAGTGGGAGGGATGGGGAGAGACTGGGAAGGGAGTCGGGGGATGGGAAGGGAAGTTATTTGAAATTGGAGAACTCACCGCCGTGTCTTCCAGGCTATAGGCTGTCCAATTGGAAGATAAAGTGCTGTTCCACCAACAGAAGCTGTGGTTTGTTTTGGCATTGGAGGAGGCCAAGGATGGTCATGTCGGAAAGGGAGTGGTTGGGGGAAATGAAATGGGCGGTGACTGGGAGGTCTGGTCGGTCCCTGCGGACCCAGCTGCAATGTTTGGTGAACTTGCCTTCGTTCCTGGACAGTTGAAAAGCAAACCTCTGAGCAGGAGACATTAAAACCTGGTCTCCCGCATCTCTAGGGGTGATGAGAAGAGGGTGGGTGACCCTCTTGGGCTGCAGAGAGGGAGGTGCAATCTGATTGCCTTTTAATTTCAGCTCTCGGCATTTAATGCCTGAAAGATCTTAGAGTGGGGAAAGAGGCTACTTGGCCCATCGGATTTGCACCAACCCTCCGAGCAGCATCCTACACAGACCCACCCTCTTACCCTATAACCCGGCATTTCCCATGGCCAATCCACATAACCTGCACATCTTTGGACTGAGAGAGGAAACTGGAGCACCCAGAGGTGCAAACACGGGGAGAATGTGCAAAGTCCACACAGACAGTCGCCCAAGGTTGGGATCCCATCCAGGTCCATGGCATTGTGAGGCAGCAATGCTAACCACTGAGCCACCATGCCACCCCATCTTCATAGTGGGGCACAACTTCCTTTTTGCCCACTGCTAAAACACAGCATTTCACTGTTCATGACTATGATCAAGCTGAGAAGAATGTCTGACATGGGGTAAACTGTCCTGCCCATGGGTTAAAATCCCTTGCTCTTTTCTACTTGCCTTCAGCCAGAGAGCAGTGGATCTGTGGGACTCATTGCTGCAGAGAACTGTGGGGGCCACGTCAATGAGTGCCTTTAAGACAGAGACACAGGTTCTGGATTGGTAAGGGGATCAAGGGTTACAGGGACAAGGCAGGAGAATGGGGTTGACATACATGGAATGGTGTTGCGGACACAATGGGTCAAATGGACTAATTCTACTCCAATGTCATATAGCCTTACACTTAGTCTAAAGACAAAGCAAAATTCTCCACAGCATCTAGGCTGTGTGTTCAGTTGCGATGGAAAACAGCATCAAATTAGGTTTACACAATAGTTAAATGGGTCCCCAAGTGTTACCCTGGCTGAGACCGACACTCTTACACACTGACCCAATCTCTCACAGTTTATGCAGTAGCTTTTCAGTAAAGATGAATGAAAATTATAGCTTGTGGAAAGACGGTCCCTGAAGGGATAACCACCCGAGACAGTTTGCTTGCACTCAGCTCATGTGCAGTCCAACCTGACAGTCTGCTGTGAAAATTAATTGTGTCGCTCTGAAACTAACTCAGTGGCAAAGCAGGCTTGAAGGGGCTGAATGGCCTCCTCCTGCCTGGACAATTATTCTGACCTGCAATTAATCTTAATAAATCAAAGAGAGTTAAGTTCTTGAATCCATTCAGGTGATGGGGACTTCAGTTGAATTTAATCTACCGTCTGTTCGTAATTTGCCCAAACCACTGAGTTGGTCAGCTGCAGTTACATGGCCATGGTTTATGATAAGTTCAACCAAGCTTAACATAGACATCAGCAATAGCATCCCCAACATCCTGGCTGGCCACTCTGTTGTGCTCTGCTTTGAACATCAGTGCTCACAGCTTCTACCCTACCCTGGTGTTGTGTGATTTTTAACTTTGTACACCCCAGTTCAATACCGGCATCTCCAAATCACTTCTGCTCTCAGCTAGCCATTCCTCAGACTCCTGGCATATTCTGGCACAGATGTCACTCCAAATTCCCCTGCAGCTTGGGAAAGTGTGATGGACTGACCCCTTTATCCTTCTAGCAGCCCTGCCAGAACGATCAACTTTTGTGGCCTCTGGCCATCACTTTCGAGAGGTTTATTAGCCGCATCAGTGACTGAAAGAACATTTCTATATTCAGTCCCTCTGGCTGCTGTCCAGTATAGTTCAACTTCACAGTTTACAACCCTTATCTCTCCCTGCTTTTGCCCTGTCACCACCATCCCTACTTTTCTCTGTATCCCTTCGTACCCTTACAAAAAGAAAACAATAATCGCGGTGGCTCTGTGGTTAGCACTGCTGCCTCACAGCGCCAAGGACCCAGGTTCGATTCCACCCTTGGGTGACTGTCTGTGTGGAGTTTGCCCATTCTTCCCTTGTCTGCATGGGTTTCCTCTAGGTGCTCAGTCTAAAGATGTGCAGGTTAGGTGGATTGGCCATACTAAATTGCCCCATACTGTGCAGACTAGGTGGATTAGCTATGGGAAATAGGGGAGAAGGTCTGAGTGAGATGTACTTCAGATGGTCAGTGTAGACTCAACAGGCTGAATGGCCTGCTTCTATATTGTCAGGATTCACTGAATCTCGGTGTTAGGAAATTTCAACTGCTCACGCCCAACATCTGCATCCTTCATTTTGGGAAGGGAGTTCCAGATTACCAGTGCTCCTTGTCTGAAAGGATTTTGGGTTGATTTCTATCTTGAGCTGTGTTATTAAAAAAAAACCTGAAGATGCTGGAATTCAGAAACAAAAACAGAAATTGCAGGAAAAGCTCAGCAGGTCTGGCAGCATCTGTGGAGAGAAATTAGAGTTAACGTTTCGACTAAATGTTAACTCCAATTTCTCTCCATAGATGCTGCCAGACCTGCTGAGCTTTTCCAGCAATTTCCCTTTTCCTTAGCTCTGTTCTCAGCCCTCGTCCCAGATGGAGTCGTTTTTATTTGTTGTTCCCAGGGGGCTTATGGTATGCCCCTATCTCTGGGCCTGTCAGTCCAAATTTAAATCCTACCTCCCTGGAGGTTTCTCATGACTAAACAGGCTGATGAGAAATGATTTCTCCATATCAGCCAAAGCAACTTTTCTCATTAACTTAAATATTTCATTCAAGCACATCTCAACCTTAGGAGACAGTGAAGTCTGCAGATGCTGGAGATCAGAGTTGAGACTGTGTTGCTGGAAAAGTACAGCAGGTCAGGCAGCACCCGAGAAGCAGGAGAATCGACATTTCAGGCCAGAGCCCTTCATCAGGAATACTCCTCGGGTGCTGCCTGACCTGCTGTGCTTTTCGAACATCTCAATCTCAGACACGCAAGGTCCTACAAGTTTACGCAGCCTGTACTTGCAAATTAATCCTCTAAGACCTGCAAAAATTATTTGGGTAGATCTGCAGATTGAGTGAACCTACAATCTCCAGCAAAACTTGGGAATCCATGGTTGAGTTTCCCTCATAATAATATGCCCCTCTCATCACTGGATCATTGTGGCCTCCACACTTTATTTTCACCTGCCCTAGGGAGGGATGCCTCCAGGGTTCACACTTTGAACCCCTTGCTTTCGCGTTGCCCCTAACCCCGACCTTATTTGTGAACTCCATATCCCTGTATCTTACCCCGTGGGCTGAAATGGGTACCTCTGGGGTTTAAAGAGAGACTGCGAAGACAAAGCAGTCAGGTCCTACAGACTGAAAACAGGATTGCACGGACTCGTTTGAATTTACAAATGTCTTTTATCTGCTGATTCACGTTGAAGAATTTGTAGCCAAGTTGGAATGCAGCAGAGTTGGGGCTTCCAAATCCCACAAATATAGTCCATAAAATGTGGTAAATTTGTAACAAAGGCAAACGTGGGAGCTGCTGCACTGGTTCACTAATGACCAGATAGTCCGTTTTTTAATTAATTAATGGGATTTGGGCACCAGAGGGCCAGCATTTATCGCCCATCCTCAGCTGCCCTTGAGAAGGTGATTGTTGAGTGCTCTTCTTGAACCACTGCAGTCCACGCGCTGTAGGTAGACCCACAGTGCCTTTAGGGAAGGAGTTCCAGGTTTTTGACCCAGCGATCGTGAAGGAACGGTGATATATTGCTGAGTCCCAGGATGATGAGCGGCTTGGAGGGGAACTTGCAGGGAGTGGTGTTCCCATGTATCTGCTGCCCTTGTCCTTCTAGATGGTCATGGTTCTGCATTTGGAAGGTGCTGTCTTAGGAAATATAGTCACTCTGGTGAATTAGTTCTGATGTAAGGTGGTAGAGGGGTTACAAATGCCAATAGCACCATGGAGAACTCCCCAGTTCTTCCTAAAATGGGATATATTTAGATCCACCTGAAAGACAGTGAGAGTGTGGCACTCCCTCAGTATTGCGCTTGGCAGTACGAGCCTGGTTTATGTACAGAACGGTTTGGAACTCCGGCCTGTCTGTCTCTGAGATGGGTGAGTGCGTGAGAATTGAGATATAGCTGACATTGAGGCTGGCAAGTATTAGATGAAACTGCCCACTGGGGAGGTGCGAGGATGCTTCTGAACAGTACTGGGATCAGTCGGTCAGGGAATGTTGTCCAAATGGACCCTAGTTGGGGAAAGGGGAGTAAGGTGGTGGAAATGGAATAAAGACTTGTACACCTGTTGTCTTTCATTGTGTAAAACAAATAAAACAGCGGCTTTTTGCTTAAAAAGCCAGTCTAGTAAACAGGAGATGCCAGGTTCAAACCCCAGTGGTACTTGCATGTTGTATTGAAGGCCCATTGTTTAAACTTCTCGTAAGTGTCATGTTGCTGAGCAAGTGACTCAGTGTGCTGTTTGAGTTTCAGACTATTGATGATTTAGTGTTTCCGCTTCTATTCCCTGGTTTAGTTCTACCAGTGAATATTGTTTCTTCCCTTGCCTCCATCTTGAGCGGGAATGAAGACCATTCTCAGCAATCAGGTTGCTGACCACTTCTGATGGCATTGATGTGACTTTGAAAGGCTGAAGAGATATTGTAAAGGGGCCTCGAGAGATATTGCGCAGAGAATTTAATCACATTAACCTAGAACCCAGCCCTCTTGGCTGGAAGAAAAAGAAGCTCCGAGTTGACAAATGGTGGGGTAACAGAAAAGAGCTGGGCACGGTGCGGACAATCTGTAGTCATGTACAGGATATGATCAAGGGGGTCACATGAGGCTTCTGTTACAAGAGGAGATCAGTCTCTGCTCACTTTCCCAATAATGTGGTTGTTCAGGATTCAGGATCTCTAGCAGAAATCTGTAACCTCCTTGGAGAGAAGTATGTTCGTAGGGAGTCCATATGAAGCCAGGTGTTTCATGGATAGTTTCCCAGGCCTAGAAAGATGAGCTTGTTCTTGAGGGAAACAACATTGAGTTGGTGTCAAACTCCACTGTTCTTATTGAACAAGCAGCAATCATGAAAAAGAAGGTTACTTGTAAGTTCCTGGATGGCATCTATGTGAGTGAAAAGACCACTGTTGTTCCACAGTTCAATGATTAACACTCAGCTCTTTGTGATGCTTAAAACTCAGATTATGATGTAGAATAAATGTTATGGACTAAAAAAAAAATTAACAGGAGAGGGACTTTGAGATTTGACCTTGCCACCCATTTCCCTGTAAGTTGCTGTTTCTTGTAAACTGCTGCATATTTAGATTACATTCCAGTGTGGAAACAGGCCCTTCGGCCCAACAAGTCCACACCGACCCGCATTTTACCCCTTACCTAACACTACGGGCAATTTAGCATGGCCAATTCACCTGACCTGCACATCTTTGGACTGTGGGAGGAAACCGGAGCACCCGGAGGAAACCCACGCAGACACGGGGAGAACGTGCAAACTCCACACAGTCAGTCGCCTGAGGCAGGAATTGAACCCAGGTTGCCGGCGCTGTGAGGCAGCAGTGCTAACCACTGCGCCACCGTGCCGCCCTTTGTTCATTGCTGACTGTACTTTGTATATCTTGATAAAATTTTTTTAAAAACAGGTGATTTAGACTCTCCTCAGTTCAGGGGCCTGACTCTGAGCTGGCTGGTTGCCTACAGCCAGTGTACTGTGCACGAGTAAATAAAGGGTGACTTGGTGACGGGATACCAGCCTTTGTGCAGTTATTTCTCATACCCTTCAGGACTTGGATGGCTTAAAGCGAGGGCTTTGTGCATTGTTCAAAATCTCTTGTAAGAATTGGATGTAAGTGGGCTGTTGTGATTTAACACCCCTCACTACCTGCTCTCAGACACAGTCAAAAAGGGCATGCAAGATGTGGAGATTCCCTGGGTGTCCCTGGAAGTGAAATCTGTGCCCAAACAGTCAGCAATGGGATTAAAGCTTCAGGTGTCTAAGGCACTAGCCCTGCAGTAGTCATTGTGTATATACCACCCAGAATGACAGCCTATAAAAGGCAGGGTTAATCTCAGCCGCCTCATCCGTCAGGGAGCTACCAGTGCATCAAGATGATGATAGATGTGAAATTATTACAGGGCTGTCACCGAGGTACTTACTGCCATTTGTAACTAGCTCGGGAACTCACATGCTTTTTATTAAACATCCACATTAAGTCAACCCTGGTCACTGTCAAGCTGAATTCAGTGGTCTTACTGAAAGCAGTAGCTATGAGAACTATCACAGCCGACGCTGAAGTGAAACACCAAGGGGCCCCGACTCACGACACTGGAATAAATATTGTTACAAATAGATCCTTTGTTAAACCACAAGATGCAAATTCCTGCCACAGATCTTGAGGGGTGAAGAAAAAAAAAAGGAAGTGCCTGATTGATTTAACAGTTTGAATATATGAAGCCTGCAAACTGCTCGTAGGCAGATATTTTTCATTGCAAGGGAAATACAGGCAAGTTTCACAGTTACTAAAAGGTGTGAATTTACAGCTTCCCAACCGACAGTGTCAAACTACCCAGCTGCGGATAAAATAATTCAACTACCAATATAAATGAGCCATTTTGTTTCGCTCTGTGGAGTTTGTCATTTACCTCCAAATAGGACGATGCGTGAGCAGGAAATGGAAGTTTGGAACGGTTGGCGAGATACAAGATGCTTCCTTAGCCATGGCAGATCTGATATGATATACTGTTACTGCAACAGAGAGGTAAACTCCTATCCTTTACTGCAGTCACTGGGTTATTCAAAGAGGGACACTTTGCCAGTGACATGCTAGCCCATTATCTGTCTCTCGCTTTGCATAATTATCCATAATGAGGCAGCATTTTAGAATCCATTCGTTCCCCCGAAACGTAACCTGACCGACTGTGGGAAGATAAATTTTACTGTTGCTCATTTGTACCACTGCCCCATTGTGAATGCCAACCTTGGTCCAAAGCATACTTTGAATAAATGCCAGGATTTAGGAAATAGGGAGGTAAAGGAGTAGCTGATTCACATATTCTCTGTGAACTCCCCTACCACCACCAGGCTGCTTCCTTGCACTGGACTTCCCCTTCGATCATTGCTAAAAACAGGAAATGCTGCGAGAGTTGGTGTCATCATCAAAATTAGCTGAGCGGCTGTATTTTTAGCTGATATGCAAAAATATCATGTTCCCTCATTCTTTCCATGTGTTGCACACAGGGACCCAATCTCCATCCATCACCTCATAATCCAAGCGCACTGCTCTGCGTAAGGGTCAGTGGACCCGAAACGTTAACTTTGATTTGTCCTCACAGATGCTGCCAGACCTGCTGAGCTGCTTCAGCAACTTCTGTTTTCGGCACTGCTATGTCAGCCTGCCCTAAGCTCATGGAGTTATCGCAGGGCCCAGGTGGAGGCTATTCGATCCATTGAGTCTGTGGCATGTTACTCGCAGAGCCAACTAATCATCTGCATTCCTAATTCCATCCACATAATCCTGAAAGATTGTTTCCTTTCAATGTCCATTCAATATCTTTCCATAAGGCAGAGGAGCAGACGAAGGTCATTCGCTGTTCATGGCTAATCTGAAATCCCACAATTTGGATGGCATAATGGCTCAATGGTTAGCACTGCTGCTGCACTCTGCCAAGGACCCGGGTTCGATTCCAGCCTCGGGTGACTCTCTGCAAGGAGTCGCACATTCTCCCCATGTCTGCATGGATTTCCTCCCGTAGTCTATAAGATGCACAGGTTAGGTGCTAAATTGCCCAGTAGTGTACAGGGATATGCAGGCTAGGTGGGTTTCCCACAAGAAATTACAGGGATGGGGTGGATCTGGGTGGGATTCTCTTCAGACGGTTACTGTGGATATGATAGGCCAAATGGCCTGCTTCCACACTGCAGGGATTCTAAGTAGGCCATTAAGCGCTTCCTGACTGTTCTGCCATTCAATGAGATAGTGGTCAATCTGATAATCCTCTTGGCTAACTTTTCTACACAACTCTTGATTCCCTTCCTGATTAAAAATATGTCTATGGCAACTGTCAATGTACTTAATGAACCAATCTCCACAGCCCTCTGTGGTAAAGAATTCCACCCAGCCCATAATCCTTGACCATCTCTGCTTCCCTCATGGAGTCCGGGATCTAGCATGTACTGAAAATTGTTCAATCAAGCTCCAAACCTCCTCCCTTTTTCTGAGTTTCCATGTAATCTTACTTTTAAGAAAATCTACCCATCTATTACATTAGAAGCTCTATTCCGATCACCTTCATTTTATCATTCAAACTGGATCTCTTCAGTGGAGACACCACTTTGTACTTGTCGGCATGGTCTGAACAGCTTAAACCCCTAGCTACTGACCTCAGCTGAAACCCTGACATTCCTGTTAATTTTTTTTTTAATGACTTGCATGAAATTTTCATTCCCTAAAGAATCACGAATATCCACAATGCTGACATCAGGAAGCAAACACTTTACAAACGTAGCATGGGGTCCCCTAATAATAATATTCAGTATTAAATCCTTCTACTGTGCTTGAGAAACAACTAGCAGCCACAAGATGCTACATACTTTCAGCTCGCACACTACCCACTTACCTATTTCACACCACGAGTGTCCCTATTCGGCTCACAAAATAAGTGGAACGTTTGCAAAACTCTCGACTGTATATTTTAAAGATTAATGACAGTCTGTCATTCTGTGGAAAGCTGTAATTGAACTCTTCTGTCTGGATCTGTCTTACTAAGCTGACTGCTGAACAAAATCACTGCTTCGCTCGTGATGTACGATACAGATTGACTGGAGTAAATGCTAAGACAGCCGGACCAGCGTCGATCAGAACTGAGAAAGTCTTCCAGGCTGTGCAAGGGGGAGATACTTAAATGGGGATGAAAGTCTGCATCCATTAAAGACTATTAATGCCAACCTGGCAGACCTGTGAATTTGGATGGAATATCATTGTATGAGTCTGAGCCTTAACCTTTCACCTGAAAAATGAGGGACATGGGCCAAACGCAGACAAGTGGGACGAGTTTTAGTTTGGGAAACTTGGTCGGCATTGGACCAATGGGTCTGACTGCCCATGCAATGTTCCTCCACATTTATTCATAGCAGATGGAGTTTATAGAGGACATCCAGAACAGCCTTTGAGAAGATGACGATAAATAATCCTCTTGGATACAACTGACTGACTTCCTAGATCCTTTCAGAGGGCAGTTAAGAATCAACCGCAAGTGGGCCTGGAGTTACATGCAGGCCAGACTTGGTGACAATGGTAAATTTCCTTCCCTCAGAGACATATGTGAACCAGATGGGTGGAGGGTTGCTCTCTGAGTGAGATCAGAAGATAAAAAAATGACAGACCTCATCAGTGTTACAATGCACAGGGAATGCACAAGAACCAGAACTAATACTGTAGTGCAGACCTGCCCTGAGATTAGCTGTTTGACCCCCTTTCCCAAGCTCAACTGCAACAGTGAGTCCCAGCTTAAAAGAACATTTCTTGCAATAGTGATGACAATTTACATTAAAACTTTTTGTGGAATGGGCACAAGTCAAGCAATTTGGTACACTTGCCTTTATTGGTCAGTGCATTGAGTACAGGAGTTGGGAGGTCATGTTGCAGCTGTACAGCACATTGGTCAGGCTATTTTTGGAATACTGCATTCAGTTCAGGTCTCCCAGCTATAGAAAAGAGTGAAACTTGAAAGGATTCAGAGAAGATTTACAAGGATGTTGCCAGGGTTGGAGGATTGAGCCATAGGGAGAGGCTGAACAGGCTGGGGCTGTTTTCCCTGGAGAGTCGGAGGCTAACCTTAGAGGTTTATAAAATCATGAGGGGCATGGATGGATCAAACAGCCAAGGTCTCTTTCCTAGAGTCCAAAGCTAGAGGGCATCTGTTTAAGATGAGAGGAGAAACACTTAAAAGGAATGTAAGGGGCAACTTTTTCACGCAGAGGGCGGTGCGTGTATGGAATGAGCTGCCTGAGGAAATGGTGGAGGCTGGTACAATTACAACACTTAAAAGGTACCTGGATGGGTATATGAAAAGGAAGAGTTTAGAGGGAGATGGGCCAAATGCTGACAAATGGGAGTAAATGAATTTGGGATGTCTGGTTGGCATGGACGAGTTGGATCAAAGGATTTGTTTCCTGCTCTATGTCTCTATGATGTTTTAACTCTACAGTAATTGCCAACAGAGTCTGACTGGGCAGTTGGAGACGAGTAGTACAGTAAAGTGTGACTGTAGGTTGTTGGAGTAAATGCTCACAGTAGGGCATTACCACAAACAGGTGGAGGTATAATTGATGAGATTAATGTAGTTTGTATCTGCCTGTGCCACCAGTCAATGCACTGCAGCATCAGAATCCACTAGTTGCTTGATGAAGGACTGCCTCTATCACAGAGCAGCAATCGTGCCGAAGACAGAGGAAGATATTGATGAAGAACTGTGGCTGGCTGCACTTTTCACTAAACCATGACTCCTCCTGCCCACTTGGCCTGGGAGGGGACACTACCAGAGCTTCTCAGCCTGGGGTTAAATTATGATCAGCATTTCGAGAATGGGTAGCCACTGTTTAGTAGGACATGTAGGGTTCGACCTCCAGTTACTTTCCCAACATGCTACTTCACGGGTGCTTGGAACATTCTGCAAGAACTTTTTATTCACAGTTTGATCCATTGATACATTCTCTCAAGACTCTGCTCCCTTCCAGTTCTCTCTCTGCAATCTCATTCTAACAGTTTACAAAATGCCAGTACCCAGAGGGTGTATGGAGGAACACTAAGTCTAGCTGTCATTGTTTCAGAATATGATGTTTCTCTTTTCAAATGCAGATGGGAGACAGAATTTGCTTTCTCTGAGTCATTCGGAATGTGGAACTTTGTTCCCTGGGAGTTGGTGAAGGCAAGATCTTTGTATTTATTCATAGTCTACTTGGATGGATTGTTGATGGAGGAGGGAGTTAAGGATTTTGGGGGGGGAGAGCAGGCAGGAATGTGAAGCTGAGCCCATGAACAGACCAGCCATGATCTTATTGAATGGCTGAGGATATTCAAAGGACCCAATGACCTACTCTGGCTCTTAAATCCTATGCTCCTAATGTTAATATCATCAAATCTACAGACACCACGCTCAGATGCAACAGGGAAGGCACTCTCATTTGCACATTACTGATGGGGAGAAGCTAACAGGAACACCCTACTGTGAGCCAGTACTCTAACAATCTACAGTCACACTTTAATGTAATATTGGTCTCCAACTGTCCTGTCAGACTCTGTTTGTAGAGGAGGCAGCCTCAATGGTTAGTTCCAATCCTTGCTTACAACCTAGGTCTGGTACCACAACACTGATGCTGAATATCCTCACTGACACAGCTCCCATACCATGTCTAGTATACTGATCGTGAAGGAACCTGTTTGGGAGAGGTCACAGCACAGAAACAGATAAGTGAATAATTTTAAGTGTGGCCTTGCTATAAATCTGCAGTAATGAGTAGAGTGGGTTCTTTCTTGATTATATGTTTTATTGAGCTATGTCTCTTGATTAAACTTAAAACCATAAGCCATAAGTACTAAGTTAGCCTGGAGCAGTTTTGTAGAAGAAATAGATGGTTTTATTTTCTGGGTCTGCAGATTGGAAGAAGCAAAAATGGTCCTCAGTAGAGTGATACGGTCTTCTTGTCAGATGTGGAAGTTTATGTTACTGAGGATTATATCTGCAATAAATGCCAATGGTTGAGAATCCTATCAGATCGAATGGATTGGTTGGAGCAACAGTTAGAGACAATAAGGAAGTTACAAAAGCAAGGGGATGAAATGGATGGCAGTTATAGGAAGGGAGAAAAGTCACAGATACAGTCACATAGATGGGTTAACTCCAGGAAAGATAATAGAGATAGGCAGATAGTGCAGGAGTCTTCTGTGGCAATCCCCATTTCAAACAGGTTTTGGAAAATGTAGGGGGTGATAGATTCTCAGGGGAATGTAACATGAACAACCAAGTTTCTGGTATTGAGACTGACTCTAATGTAATGAGGCATACACCAAGTTGCAACAGATCAGTTGTGTTAGAGGACTCTCTAGTCAGAGGTACAGACAGACATTTCTGTGGCCAGCAGTGAAAAATCAGAACGGTGTGTTGTCTCCCTGCTGCCAAGATCAAGGATGACTCAGAGACGATGCAAAATGTTCTCACGGGGGAGAGGCGCCAGCAGGAGGTCATTGTATACATTGGAACCAATGACACAGGAAGGAAAAAGGTTGAGATTCTGAAGAGAGATTACAGAGAGTTAGGCAGAAATTTAAAAGGGAGGTCCTTGAGAGTAGTAATATTTGGAATACTCCCAGTATTATGGGCAAGTGAGGATAGAGCAGATGAATGCATGGCTGAGGAACTGGTATATGGGAGAAGGATTCATATTTTCGGATCATTGGAATCTCCTCTGGGGTAGAGGTGACCTGTACATGGATGGGTTCCACCTGAATTGGAAGTAGACTAATATACTGGCAGGGAGATTTGCTAGAGATGCTCTGGAGGATTTAAACAAGTAAGATGGGGGTGGGATGGTTGGGACCCAGAGAGATAGTGAGGAAAGATTTCAATCTGAGACTGAGTTGAGAACAGAAGTGAGTCAAACAGTCAGGACAGGCAGGGACAAAGCAGAGAACAAGGTAGGATTGATAAATTAAACTGCATTTATTTCAACTCAAGGGGCCGAACAGGGAAGGCAGAAGAACTCAAGGCATGGTTAGGAACATGGGACTGGGATATCATAGCAATTACAGAAACATGACTCAGGGATGGACAGGACTGGCAACTTAATGTTCCAGGATACATATGCTACAGGAAGGATAGAAAGGGAGGCAAGAAAGGAGGGGGAGTGGTGTTTTTGATAAGGGATAGCATTACAGCTGTTCTGAGGGAGGATATTCCCAGAAATACATCCAAGAAAGTTACTTGGTGGAACTGAGAAATAAGAAAGGGATGATCACCTTATTGGGATTGCATTATAGACCCCCTAATAGTCAGTGGGAAATTGAGAAAAAAAAATTTGTAAGGAGTTGTCAGTTAACTGTAAGAATAATAAGGTGGTTACGATAGGGGATTTTAACTTTCCAAACATAGACTGGGACTGCCATAGTGCTAAGGGTTTAGATGGAGAGAAATTTGTTAAGTGTGTACAAGAAAATTTTCTGATTCAGTATGTGGATGTACCTACTGGAGAAGGTGCAAAACTTGACCTACTCTGGGGAAATAAGGCAGGGCAGGTGACTGAGGTGTCAGTGGGGGAGCACTTTGAGGCCAGCGACCATAATTCTATTAGTTTTAAAATAGTGATGAAAAAGGATAGACCAGATCTAAAAGTTGAAGTTCTAAATTGGAGGAAGGTTAATTTTGAAGATATTGGGCAAGAACTTCCAAAAGCTGATTGGGGGCAGATGTTCACAGGTAAAGGGACGGCTGGAAAATGGGAAGCCTTCAGAAATGAGATAACGAGAATCCAGAGAAAGTATATTCCAGTCAGGGTGAAAGGAAAGGCTGGTAGGTGTAGGGAATGCTGGATGACTAGAGAAATTGAGGGTTTGGTTAAGAAAAAGAAGGAAGCATATGTCAGGTATAGACAGGAGAGATCTAGAGAACCATTACAAGAGTATAAAGGCAGTAGTAGTATTCTTAAGTGGCAAATCAGGAGGGCAAAAAAGGGGTTGTGAGATAGCTTTGGCACATAGAGTTCAGGAGAATCCAAAGGGTTTTTACAAATACATTAAGGACAAAAGGGTAACTAGGGATAGAATAGGGCCCCTCAAAGATCAACAAGGTAGCCTTTGTATGAAGCCGCAGGAGAAGGGGGAGATACTAGATGAGTATTTTGCATCAGTATTTACTGTGGAGAAGGATATGGAAGATATTGAATGTAGGGAAATAGATGGAGACACCTTGAAAAATGTGATGGGGGCGTCTGGTGAATGGAGTAGTGGAGGAGGCTGGTGGTGGGCCTTTCAAAGTTATATTCAACCCTCTTGCCACTCAGGTGAGGTCGTTGAGCTTCTTTGGGAACCGTATCCAGGTCCTGGGGGGGGGGGGGCACTGCTGGCACTGACTTGCCCCCTGTTCCTATTCCCCCGCTCAAGTTTACCTGGAGGGGCCTCCTAACTCCTTGTTCAGGCAGGGTCAACCTTATCCTGCCCCACATCCTAATCGAGACCTCAGGAGTGGCACTGATGAACCTCTGAGAAACTGTGCCCCATGTAGTGTCATTCCAATAACCTTCCCAGGCCCGACACACTTACAGTCACAGAGTCATAGAGATGTACAGCACAGAAACAGACCCTTTGGTCCAACTCATTCACACTGATCAGATATTCTAAATTAATCTAGTCCCATTTGACAGCACATGGCCTACTGCCCTCCAAACCCTCCCTACTGATATACCTGACCAGGTGCCTTTTAAATGTGGCAATTGTACCAACCTCCATCACTTCCTCTGGCAGCTCATTCCATATACACATCACCATGAAAAAGTTGCCCCTTATGTCCCTTTTAAATCTTTCTCCTCTCACCCTAAACCTATGCCCTCTAGTTCTGGACTCCCCCACCCCAGCGTAAAGACCTTGACTATCACCCTATCCATGCCCCTCATAATTTTATAAACCTCTATCTGGTCATCACTCAGCCTATGATGCTCCAGGGAAAACAGCCCCAGCCTATTCGGCCTCTCCCTATAGGTCAAACCCTCCAACCCTGGCAGCAACATCCTTGTAAATCTTGTATTTGTATAGCTTGTATTTCTACGAGCCTCTGAAGATTTACAGCTCCTACTCACGCATCCTGCCACTCATCAATGCAGTTAGTTATGGCTGGGTGCTGCAATTGAGTAAATGAGCACGCAGCACATTCTGTGCATCAGAATGAACAGTGCAGGTTACTCACACATCAATTGCCTTATCCAATTTTTCTCCCTTAAAAACCGACCCCAGTTCACCTACTTTCATTGAATAGAGACGTTTAAATCACCCTCAACAATCAGCCCCTCCTACTTGACCCTAATCCACCCAAAATGTCCACCCCAGTCAAAGGTCAGGTTCCCTCCATTGCTCGCACTCACAACAGCAGGTGACTTACCTGTCACTGCCGCCTCCTCCTCGTGTGTACTCACCATCTGATTTGTAGCCTGCATGTCAATCAGACTGACATGACATGCATTGTGGAGTCAAAAGTGGAGAAATGTGTCCCTAAAACATGGGCCGATCCCAATTTCCTGACAGAACCTGCATCCTTTATGGCCACAACTCCTATCCAATTTCAACCCACCCTGAGGATCACGGCCATCACGGCCTTGGGGTGGGTTCATACCAGAGCTGAAATAATCATGGTGCAGATGCAAAACAGGCAGGTGCAGGCTAGGCCATGGGAACAAAAAAGAACAGAAAAACTGGAGCAGGTGTAGTCCATTCGGCCCTTTGAGCCTGCTCTGTCATTCAATATGATCATGGCTGATCGTCCAGCTCAGTCCCCTGTTCCTGATTTCTCCCCCATACTCTTTTGATCCTTCTAGCCTTAGGAGCTATATCTAACTCCTTCTTGAAAACAGTCAATGCTTTGGCCTCAACCTCTTTCTGTGGCAAAGAAAATTCCATAGGCTCCCCACTTTCTGCTGAAGAAATTTCTCCTCATCTTAGTCCTAAGTGGCCTGTCTGGTATCTTTAGACTGTGGTCCCTGGTTGCGCTCTGCCTGGTCATCAGGAACATCTTTGCTGCATTTAGTCTGTCTAGCCCTGTTAGATTTTATAGGTTTCTATGAAATTCTCCCTCATTCTTCTCAACAACAGGAAGCAGAGATGGCTAAAGAGAGGTTGAATACTGGTTTTCAAAATTATAAGGGGTTTTGACAGAGTAAATTAAGAAGAAATCATTTCTGTCACTAGCCAGAGGCAGCATAATTCGCAGAAGCACCAGGAGGTGTTGACTAAGGAAACAGTTTACACAGAGAGAGGTTCTAATAGGGGTGGCACTGCCTGAAAGAGTGGTGGAAACAAATTCAAGTGTGACATTGAAAAGGTAATTGAATAAACAATGGAAAAGGAAACATTTTTAAGGTTGAGGGTTAAGAAGAGGAGTGGGACGAATTTGCCAGCTGTTTGCAATGAGCAGCACACATACAGTGGGCCAAAAGGGCTCCCTTCACCTCATAGGATTGTATGCTTCTAACTCCATTGAAACATGAGTCCCTGGTTTCCTCTTAACCCATCTGAGCTAAGCGGAGAGTAAAATAGGCCAAGGCATCAAACAGGCGCCCAGAACAGGCCCTCTTAGCTTTAAATCACCGCATTGGAGTCTTTGGGTAAAAGTGAAGTGAGGCTTCTTGAGATCATACAAGAATGGTTAGGAAATCTGGCCCATTCCTTCATAAACTGATCCAAACTTGAAAGAAATGGGTAGCACATTATCTCTTTTTTAAAAGAAAGGAACATTCCACCAAAAATAATAAAACTGGGCTCTCCTAAAATAGTATGAGGTCAGGAAAAAGTAACAGGGCCTATATACTGGTTCAGTTCTGAAAAGAGTTGCATGTAGTTAACTGGGCAGGAAAAAATGCCAAGCACATCATTCAAACAGGCATCGTTGCCATTACAGACATTAGAGCAATACTCGACTTTGTGTCTTCATCACCATGGTGAATCGAAGAATGTTTTACCCAGTATAAGTAGTACAAAGCTTAATTGTCCTCACTGCAGCTTGTACCATTCACAATAGCCATAATAACCACATTCTAATGTGGAACACATATACTCACATAATAATAGACTCAAAATAAGACCTGACAGTATCAAAAGCATGGCCTTATTACTCTTCACAGAAAGAGTTAAGAAATCTGGGAGGTATATAGTCTATGTTAAGATCCCAAACCAGACTGTCAAATGTAGGTTACAATCGGATTAGGGACGAGAATTTATTTTTGTTTGTCTTTTTAAAGTGAACAAACGAGTAAGTGGTAGAGAAACTTAGTAGATCTAGCAGTACCTGTAGAGAGAGAAAAACAGAGTTTACGTTTCGAGTTCGGTATGACTCTTAACTCCGAAGAAAAGTCATACCAGACTTGAAATGTTAACTCTGTTTTTCTCTCTCCACATATGCTGCCCAACCTGCTGAGTGTCTCCAACATTTTCTGTGTTTGTTTCAGATTTCCAGCATCCACAATATTTTTACTGTGCTGTTGTTTGAGAGATCCATGGGACTTATGAAGAGAATAACATCTCAAGATTCCATGGGTTTGAACAAATAGCAATCAACTTTACTACACAATGTTAAAACAATGATACCATTTATAATATATATATATATATATATATATACAACTTATTTCTAATACCCAGAATTGAGGTGTAAATATAATTAATAGACTGTGATTGAACACACTTCAAATACCAAATGCAATCAAGAAAGATCCAATGGTTTTCTCAGTAAATACACCCCCCACCAATGTGTTAGTCATATGACCACCAAATCTTATTCCATTTCACAATGGATTATAATTCTTCAATTTTCCAAACTGCCCTTGAAACTCCCTCTTTAAGAATTGCTTCGTCATGGATAGCCTTAATGGCTGCTCCCATTCTGGTAAAAACAATGACTGCAGATGCTGGAAACCAGATTCTGGATTAGTGGTGCTGGAAGAGCACAGCAGTTCAGGCAGCATCCAAGTAGCTTCGAAATCGACATTTCGGGCAAAAGCCCTTCCTGATGAAGGGCTTTTGCCCGAAACATCGATTTCGAAGCTACTTGGATGCTGCCTGAACTGCTGTGCTCCCATTCTGGTCAATCATCCTTGCTTCTTTAGTCTACTGTCCTCTCGTCTCTGAAACTGAACTCCAGTCCTTATCTTCAAGCATTAATTCAGCTCTTTACAGGTAGCTGGCTTCACCCTCAAGTCAGCCTCATCGTTGGGTTATTTCCTAAATTCCAATTTTACTCATTTACACCTAAGAAATGCCATTTGTGAGCTTTTTATCCTCAACTTTCTCAGATGCACTGAAGTGTAAATGCTCAGTGGCTTCTTCCAAGCCCCTTGTACATTCGCCCCTTAACACCACCACCCCCGCCCCCCCCCACCACCGCCACCCCACAACGTAGAACCAGCAACTTTCCCACTTTCTCAGCTCCCTATAAATTCTTCCAAGTTCTGACTCCAACATTTAGCTGCCTGCCAATTCCTCAAATATCTTCCCGAGTTCAAACTGTACGGAGCCACACAACAGCTCTTGATTCATCACCTTGTCCCCCAGAGTATTTATGTCCTTCAGCTCCCTTCCCAGCAGTGCAGCTAACTGCAGCACTCCTAACTTCGAGTCTGTTTCTGTCCTTGTCTTTTTCTTCAAACCTGTGTCCTTTGAACTCCTCTTCAGTGATTTTCCCCCCCTCCCCGCCCCATTTCGGAACAATCAAATGGATGATCTTTGGAACCAAGTGTAGCTTAATGGTTAAATTTTCGCAGCCTACTGGAAATGGATTTCATCACAACTTTTAGTCAGAAGACAACAGAAGAGCTTTATTTTATTAATTCATGGGATGTGGGTGTCACTGGCTGGGCCAGCATTCATTGTCCATCACTAATTACCCCAGAGGGTCGTTCGGAGTCAACCAAATTGCTGTGGGTTTGGAGTCATATGTAGGCCAGACTGGGTAAGGATGGCAGTTTCCTTCCCACAGGATGTGAGAGAACCAGATGGCATTTTCCCTGACAATCAATAATTGTTTCATGGCTATCAGTAGACTCTTAAATCCAGGTGCCAGTGTGAAAGATGGATGTAATAGAAAGAGGTGCAAAAGAGCAGGCCACAGTTGGTATCTATGTTCTTCGATGATAATTACCTGATGATGTAGCAGTCTAGCATATTCACACGAACACCAGTCGGTACAATGGATTAGTCAAAATATATTTCACTGTAGTATGTGATTGATCTTATAAAGATAAATTACAGCACAGCTCCTTGGGGGCTTTGAGGTAGTCTTCCTAAAATTAGCATTATCAATTGCGTGACAAGTACCTGTTATCTCCTGATAAATCCTTCCGTGTGGGTTTGCAGTCAGTATTAATCTCATGACCACCACCCTTGACTCACTTGTCGATCAGGACAAAACAGTTAACAATGCCCGAAGCAGGAGCACTACCAAGTAAGCCCCTCAGATTCTGGTTATCAGATTATTGATTTGATAAACACAGTACACATCTGATGTTCTAAATACTGACGTTTCTTAAACAAAGTTGAGGAGGGTAAGAAAAATCCTTCAAATAAAACTGTAGGACTATAACCTGGGGCGTTGTGATTTTTAAGAAAGATCTAGGCACAGTATTGTGAATGATTGAACACTTGGATTCATATAGTGACTTTAACATGCTGCATTGTCCCAAAGTGCCTCACAGTAACAAGATAAAATAAAGTACAGTACATCAAAATATATTAGATCAAAAAACCTAGTCAACAATATCTTTAAGGAAGAACACAAGATAGAGAGGTTTATGGAGAAGGTGTCAGAGTATAGACCATAGACAACTGAAAGCATGGCTACCAATGATGAAGCAATTAAAATTGAGGATGCTCTTGAAGCCAGAGTTAGAGGAGCACAGATATCTCCAATAATTGTTGTGCTGGAAGAGATTATGGAGACAGGGAGTGGCAAGGCCAAGGAGGAATTGGAAAACATGGAGAAGAAATCTGAAATCATGATGTTGCTTGACTGGGCGACAATGTAGGTCAGTGAGCTCAGGGGTGATGGAGACGGTGGGCATGGAAGCAATAGCGTTGTGGTGGCAGAAAAGACGCAAGTTGCCAGGACCCCAGAGAATGGTATCGACATTGGTGACTGGAGGAGCAGAGAGGGTGAACTCTATGGAAAGGGAAAGATAAACTTTTGAAGCTTGAGTGATATCAATTTAATATTAATTTATTCAGAGACTATAATTTATTCAGTGATTTATTCTGTAATCCAAGATGGCACCTGATCATGATGACATTATCCACTTTTCACTGTACCTAGGTGCAAGTGACAACGCATTCAATAAATCTAAATCTAATACTGAATCAACCAATTTACTCTCAGCAATGTTTAACAACCAGCAATGTAATAATGACTGGATAATGACTCGAAGCTTCTATCTATTGTCAGCTGGCCAAAGAGGCAGGTGCCTACTACCGGTGACCCCCAGACTTGTAGTAGCTCGCTTTTCCTCTCAGTGACTTGAAAGAAAAGTGTTCAGACGGTGGAGAAAGAAGTCAAACTCACATTCTGCTAACCATGGCAGCCACTGTGTAAGAGAAATAACAGTGTGGGCTCGCATTAAACAGCGCCGCTTAATTAAGTTTGACTCCTTGCGTCAAAACTTTCAGGACAATCTTGCAACGAAGCGCAACAGAAACAGAGCTCTGAGCAGCAGAGAAGTGATTGAATGAGAAAGATGTGAAGGCAGATGGTTGTACTTTTGTAACTTAATCAAAACACTGTGAATAGTCGCCTGGCTCTGCCTGAAGTCATGTGGGAGAGTAACAGCTGATCTGTATTAAAGAAGATTAACTCTCAGTGCCAAGACTAAGGGGTTGGATTATTTTAATGCAGTGTGTTGCAATACAAGCAGTCAGGACAATTACTGCCATTAGTTTTGAATGACTGATCTGTAACTGCAACTCACAGCGTTTGCGAGCTGGAGACTTCATGAAGATGAATTTCCATACCATCAAAGACATTTTAATGGGCTCCAAATCAAAACCGCAGAGTCTGGTTCACGAGTACATAAAACTCCAAATGAAGGCTTCCCATCCAGAAGTATTTTGTTGGTTGTCATTTGACGACTCCCAGCTGGTAGCACAGGGGAATGCACCCAATGCTGCTTCTTTACAGAAACCAAGTACAGATGCTCTCTGAAAACGCCAACTGCTGCATCTACAGCTGACTTGAATATACTTAACAAATAACTGCAATTTACTGGAGCTTCGAAAGAACATTTTAGTCACTTTTTATTAGTGTCTCTCACTATCCCTTATTCCGCTTTTATTCCACCGCAGCTGGTGCGAGGAGGCCTTAAGAACCTTTTTCTGATTACGAGAGCTGCCTATAACAATTACACACGCTACTCACTAATGGAGGGTTAATGTTGAGATTAAAGAGAAGGGGCTTCCTTCTTGCGAGAGCCAGGGTTTTTTTTTTGAACCATTCTAAAAATAAAATTTGCTGCAGCATCCTTCTGTCTGTGCCTCAGCCCCAGCTCAAAGCTCTGCTAACCAGTCTGATAATGACTAACAGGGTTAATACAACCACAATGGTTAACCCTCTGTGAGCCAGCAGTGTCTGCAGCGGGAGCACGTTGGTGGTCTGAATAAATGTGGCGCAGAGGGATTGCCATGTGGGGTCTGTGGTTCTCAGTGTTTCCCTGGTTTCTGAATTTGGATAGGAAGCAGGCTGGTGCTGCTCCCGAAGAAGAGGGAAGGAAAGCTGGACCCAAGAGCCCACATTTGGGTTCGCAGTCATCCATTCCCAAACCACTGGCTGCACCCACTGCGGCCTTTCAGAAAGTAAACAGGCCTTCCTGTTGACGCTCTCTGGAAGCGCGCTGTCACAAGGGTCCACCTTAACATTACGCTCGGCTGCCAATAAAAAAATAAGAACACAAGGCATCTGAAATGAATCAGTCGCTCGCTGCAAAAAAGCCAGAGAGGAGTTTCCTCCCCACCTCCTTCTCAAGGGTAGTTCAGAATGGACAATAAATGTCGAAATCCTAGACATAACTGAGGATAAAGTCTTTATTGTGGCACATTTGGATTCAGTATTACCAGGAACAGGGCAAGTATATCAGTCCGGTTTCCTGTCGATGATGACTTGCATTTCCGTTCAAGAGTATGGGTCTGTGAGTCAGAGAATCCTTACAATGTGGAAGCAGGCCATTCGGCCCATCGAGTCCACACTGACCTTCCAAAGACCAGCCCATCCAGACCCACTCCCCTGCCCTACAACCCTGCATTTCCTATGGCTAATCCACACCTCCCAGGACACTATGAGCAATTTACCACAGCCAAATCAACCTACCCTGTACATCTTTAGACTGTAGGAGGAAACCGGAGAGCATCCGGGGGGGGGGGGGTGGGGGGGAAAGAGGGGGGAAATGTGCAAAGTCCACACAGACAGTCTCGCAAGAGTGCAATTAAACCCTGGTCCCTGGCGCTGTGAGGTAGCAGTGCTAACCACTGTGTCGCCCTATGCTCACAACGCAGCTCTGAGGTTCGGTTATTCAGGGCTATGCACTAATGTGGCCAGGTACAACTTTGTCCCAGCAAGATGCAGTGGAGGGGAAAGGTGTAAAAGATAACATGGAGAAGGGATGAATTTATTAAAGAAGCATGATTTTGGCCAAGCTGTATGAGGACTGCTGGCCTTTGCACTCAGGAGACTGAATTCTGCTTTAAATATGAGCTAGGTGGCAAAGGCTTTGACAGCACCATGAGACAGGACCCAACCTTGGGTATGCTGCCAAGGAAAATGCCACTCTCCCTGGGCATTGTCCTCCACCATAGCTGGCAGGAAAAAGAACAGGAGTTAACAGAGATATTCAGCAGGTCTGGCCGCATTGGAACTTGCCTTACACAGGGTCTTTAACCTGCCACGGTCTTTAGCATCTGCTATGTATCGTATTTTTCCACAACAGGCAGAGATTACCTGTGATTACCAATTATTTGAACAGATCATTGATATGGCATTTCTAGCATTTGTATGGGATTATCAGTATAGAGGCAGTGTTGTAGAACAGCATGTGAATTATTGAAGAATTATTTTGACTTGTCCCTGCTTAAAATACAAGTTGTTCATAAGCAAAGGTCTCGATATGGTAAAAAAAATACTAGCAGCAATATGTAGCAAAGGCTGTCGTATGCTTTACAAAATCCCACATCTCTGTAAACGGTAATACTGTTATTTGGTGCAAGGCGTGAACTAATTTAATTAGAAATTCCAAATTAAATTAGGCTATGCCTTCCCACAAACAAGTAAACAAAGTTAATTCTGGCCCTTTCTGAACCCCGTTCATTCCTGATGCCTTTGTGCTAAAAATAGTGTCTCTTCGTCTAAATCAGATGCTAAATTTCATTAAATGAGACCGAACGGGGAGGGGTTGAGAGCACTGAGACTGTGCCTAGTTCTCTCAATAAAAGGCACATTGTCTCTCTCTTTCTCTCTCTCTCTTAAGGCAGGCAAGCTGCAATAAAGCTGCCTGCTACTGAAAAATAAAACCCACAACTCGGAGCCCAAGCATCGCAAACTGACCTTTTCCATCCTGCAGTTATTTAGTCCCAGACTGTTGATGACTGCAACCTTCCCGTCCAATGCCTGCTGTTCCCTTCGAAGCTGCTCCTTCATTTGCCTGGCCTCTTGAATTGCCTTAGCCACGGCATCATGGTCATTCAAATAACCCGAGGATGTGATGGACGACAGGATGTCTGGATAGAAAGGAGTGGGGAGAAGAATAAAGACCAGCTTGTTCGCAGAATCAACTTGAGATGTTGAAGAGAAGGAGCAAGGGGCTTTGTGAATAATATCCAAAGTGTTACAGTACATGGAATAGACCATTATCATTTTCTTTTTAAGAAACACTAAGCTTCTCTACATTGCTCATTAGAAACAAGTTATGAAGGGACTTAATAAATACTTTGAAAATATTGCCTCCCAGTTAAACCTTGCTCTAAAAGTACCATATCTCTTGTGAACGCTGCCATCCACTGTGCGGACCCAATCTTTGGGTTTCGACCTGCTATTCAGCTATTAGGTGCATCGCAGTGAACCACGATCCTTACCTTATCCTCCTGCCCACATCTCGTCATTTCCAGCACAGGCTGTTGGATGACAATGAGGATTTGGAGTCTGGTCAAATGCCTCCTCTCCTGCTTGGCCCAAGAGCACCAAAGCCAATTGCAGTCCCGAGATCAAACCTAGGGGTCATCCTTTAAGGACCAGAGATGAGGAGAAATATTTCTCTCAGAGGGTTGGGTGACACTGGAACTCTCTACCTCAGCTGATGGCGGATACGGAATCGTCAAATATTTTTAAGGCAAAGACAGATAAATTATAGTTATAGATTCGAAGGTTATTGAGGTAGATAGATAATGGAATTTGAAACAAAAACAGAGCAGCCATGATCTTACTGAATGGTAGAACAGGCTGGAGGGACTTAGTGGCCTAATCCTATACCGTCCATTTGCGCAGAACAGTGAATAAACTGCTTTCGCTCCACAGGTGCTGCCAGACCTGCTGAGCTTCTCCAGCACTTCCTGCTTTTATTTCAGATTTCCAATTTCCGCAATTCTTTTGTTTCATCTTAGTTAATAAACTGAGAGGAAAAGAAATAGAAACAGATGGAGTTTTCTGATCCATACACCTCAGCTTTCCTTTGGTTGATGATAATACAAAACATTTATATTGAGTCTTGGGTGGTTGTAGGATGTCCCACAGCCAGAGGGTTTTAAAGTGTTGTTACTATTGTAAAGTGGGACGTCACAGGAGATGGAAATAGTATACTGTACTGTTAAAGACTTGGATTAATAATGGCACTACAGCAGCTAGGGAAGATAAACTGAGTTCATGATAATGCTGATGCTAATGCTATAGGATTGTAGTCAGAAATAAAATGAACAGAAAGTGCTGGAGAAACTCAGCAGGACTGGCAGCAATGGAAAGAGAGAGAAATAGAGTTAACATTTCTAGTCCAGTGTGATCTGGAGTCCTAAGGGTTTTTGGAAGAGTCATACCAAATTTGAAATGTAACTCTACTTCTCTCTCTCCGGAGTTCCTCCAGCACTTTCGTTTATATTTCAAAGATGCAGTATCCACAGTGCTTTGCTTTTATACAGAGTTACAAGACAACGGCCTAGTGGTATTTTCGCTGGATAGTTAATCCAGAGACCCAAGTAATGTTCTGGGGTCCTGAGTTTGAATCCTGCCATGGCAGATGGCTGAATTTGAATTCAATAGTGCAAACAAATCTGGAATGAAGAGTCTGATGTTGACCATGAATTCATGGCCACTTGTTGGAAAAACCCATCTGTTTCACTAATGTCCTTTAGGGAAGGAATCCTTACTTGGTCTGGCCTACATGTGACTCCAGACCCACGGCAATGTGGTTGACTCTTAGCTGCCCTCTGGGTAATAAATACTGGCCCAGCCAGTGATGCCCTTAACCCGTGCATGAATAAAACAAAAAAGAACCCAGCTAGTTCATTAACAGTCTTTAGGGAAGGAAATCTGTTGTTTTGATGTGATTCTGGATCCACAGCAACATGGCTGATTCTTAACTGCCCTCTGAAAGAGCCAACAGTTGTTTTGATGTAGCTGGCTTATCACCACCTTCTCAAAACGCTGCCATGATGCCTACATACAGTGAACAAATACTGAAAAAATACACAGGCAACATGGAACACAGAAGGATCCCACACAATAACCAGATAACCTGCTTGTACTGATGTTGGTTGAGGGGTATATATATTTGTCAAGACATGAGGGAGAACTCTGCTTTTCCTCTTCCCATAGTTCTGTACAGACCTAATCCTCCACTTGAAAGGACAGACAAAGCTTTTCAATTTAACTTCCCATCCAAAAGCAGATTCCTCCCACACTGCCAGTATTTGCCTGGGTTCCATCTCTGACTGAAATTTGAACTCGCAACTCTCTCACCTAGAGGCAAGAGTGCAACTAATTGAGCCAATCACAAAGGCAGCTTCTGCATCGATGAGGCGGTCCTAGCGCCTGGCTGCTCGGGCGGAGACGAGTTTGGGTTCTCAGCGTCCAGAGCAGATTCATGGAGGCGGAGATGAGTTGGGCCAGTGCAGTACCTTATGTCATCGCTGGTGTCTGCATCGGTGAGGTGAGCCCAAAGCAAACACATGACAGCGGTGGCAGAGTCGAGTTTGGGCTGGTGCGGTACCCAATGGCATCTGTATTGGCGAGGTCTGTGGAGGACCCACTGTGAGGGCTTTGGTTGAGGCAAGATGGTACCAAAGAGTGGTGCCTTTTGTTCTAACGGCAGTGATGTGGCAAAGGGAACCTATGCCTGGCCACTAGGCCAATGGCGAAACACTTAACAAAAAGGCCTTTAAAGTTAAACACTTTTACTTCATTTCTTCATTTTTCAGGCTGTATCTTCAACGTTTTGGTTTATTTCACTGTGTTTTAAGATGCCGCTGGAGAGAGGCGACACTATGCAACACTTTTCACTGTATTTTGCAACAAAATACACGTGAAAATAAATAAATCAAATTGATAGCCCCAAACATTTTCAAGACATAACTCCAGCAAACATAAAGTCATAGAGATGTACAGCATGGACACAGTCCCTTTGGTCCAACCCGTCCATGCCGATCAGCTATTCCAATCCAATCTAGTCCCACCTGCCAGCACCCGGCCCATATCCCTCCAAACCCTTCCTATTCATATACCCATCCAAATGCCTCTTAAATGTTGCAATTGTACCAGCCTCCATCACCACCTCTGGCAACTCATTCCATACACGTACCACCCTCTGCGTGAAAAAGCTGCCCCGTGGGTCTCTTTTATATCTTTCCCCTCTCACCCTAAACCTATGCCCTCTAGTTCTGGACTTCCCAACCCCCAGGGAAAAGACTTTGTCTATTTACCCTATCCATGCCCCTCATAATTTTGTAAATCTCTATAGAGGTCTGAAGTCTAATATTAATCTTGCAGCATGGTTCAGTGAAACTAAAACGCAAAATAATAAGGAGTAATTTCACTTCTAGCAGGAAACTAATTCTAAAAGTTGAAAGAGAACTAATTGCTTAGAATCAGAAGCAACTCAAGAAATCTATTTCTTGTGCTGTTCCTATCTCACAAACTGGTGGAGCTAATGACCAAATGGGCAAATGATTCCAGTTCAGGTCAGTTTAATTGATCCTTTTGCAATTAGCACGGTTTAGTCAGATTAGATTAGATTTTTTTTTAGATTAGATTACTTACAGTGTGGAAACAGGCCCTTCGGCCCAACAAGTCCACACCGACCCTCCGAAGAGTAACCCACCCAGACCCATTTCCCTCTGACTAATGCCCCTAACACTATGGGCAATTTAGCATGGCCAATTCACCAGACCCGCACATCTTTGGACAGTGGGAGAAAACAGGAGCATCCAGAGGAAATCCACGCAGACACGGGGAGAATGTGCAAACTCCACACAGTCGCCAAAGGCTGGAATCCAACCCGGGTCCCTGGCGCTGTGTGGCATCAGTGCTAACCACTGAACCACTGTATCACCCCACCTTTTAAGTGGTCAACAGTGAGTGTGGACAGGTAGCAGCCATGACTCAATGGCTGGCAGCTGTAAATCAGAAGGTTGTGGGTTCAACGCTCTTCCACAGACTTGAATCCTAATCTCAAGATTCATAGCCCTTCAGTAATATCGAGGGAATGCAGCACTGTCAGGGATGCTGTGTTGCAAGGGCAAAGTTTAATCATGGCCTTTGTTACGTCCCTCATATGGGGCAGCCTGCATGCCCCCTAGTCTGATGGCGGTGGGGGTCTGTGAGGGTGGATTGAATTGGATGGGATGGGGACCAGATTCCAAACTGGTTTCAAGTTGGTCATGGTAGCAAGGCAATTGATAGCTGTCAATACTGCCGACAACAGAGCCCCTTAAACTGCCATTTGTTCCCTAGCTAAAGATCTACTGGGGCATTGGGGACACAATAAAGGAGGTGAGTTAGATCACAGCTGGAGTATTCAGTACCCAGTTGTGGGTCACCCATTATAGGAAGGATGTGGATCCACTGGAGAGCACAAGAGCGATTTACAAGAAAGGCTCCAAAATGAGTGGTTAGCACTGCTGTCTCGTGGTACCAGGGATCTGGGTTCAATTCCACCCTCTGGCGACTGTCTGTGTAGAGTTTGCATGCTCCCCCGCGTCTGCGTGGGTTTCCTCTAGGTGCACCAGTTTCCTCCCACAGTCCAAAGATGTGCAGGTTAGGTGAATTGGCCATGCTAAGGTGCCCATAGTGTCCAGGGATGGGCAGGCTAGGTGGGCTCACCATGGTTAAAACCCCACGCAGTTGGGGATGCGGTAAGGGGGTGGTTCTGGATGGCATGCTCTTCAGAGTGTCAGCGCAGACGTGATGGGCTGAATGGCCGCTCTCTGCACTCGAGGGGTTCTACGATTCTATGAAAAACTTTAGTAACTGGGAGAGATTATTCTACTTGAAGAGAGGAAACCTAAGGTGAGTTTTGATAAAGATTCTCAAAATCATGACCAGGCTACAGACGATAGAGAGAGAGTAGCTGTTCTCACTCGTAAATCAAAGGGTGTAGATTAAAGTGACATGGAAAAATACCAAGGGTAATATGAGGAAAGATAAATCACTTTACATAGCAAGTGCTTAGGGTATGGAATGCAATGCCTTGAAATGTGGAGGGGCAGCTTCAATTTGGGCATTCCAGTGGGAATTGGATGATTTAGATAGAAAATGATTACACGAGAAGAGTTCTCTGGAAAGGTGACTGGATTTGAAACATTAACTCTCTCTCTCTCTCTGTCAGACCTACAGAGTTCCTCCAGCACTCTCTGTGTTTGTGCCTTCATCATCATTCCCAGCTATCGCCTCAAATATTTTGACCAGATTTGTTAAACATGATCTTCCTTTAACCAAACTATGCTTCTCAGTCAACAGGTTTTGAATTCAAGTTCCAGCCTCGGCCTCGACAGTAGAATTGCAGGTAGATACTGCAATGCCGTACTGAGGGAGTGCTGCACTGTTGTGCGTGTAGTCTGATGAAATTCTGAACTGTTCCCCCCCACTGCTTGTTCAGGCCCTTGTAAAAGTTTCACTGGCAGGGTTGGAGGATTTGAACTATAGGGAGAGGTTGAACAGGCTGGGGCTGTTTTCCCTGGAGCTTCGGAGGCTGAGGGGTGCATTATAGAGGTTTACAAAATCATGAGGGGCATGGATAGGATAAATTGACAAAGTCTTTTCCCTGGGGAGGGGGAGTCCAGAACTAGAGGGCATAGGGGAGAGAGGAGAAAGATATAAAAGGGGCAATTTTTTCACGCAGGGGGTGATACGTGTATGGAATGAGTTGCCAGAGGAAGTGGTGGAGGCTGGTACAATTGCAACATTTAAGAGGCATTTGGATGGGTATATGAATAGGAAGGGTTTGGAGGGATATGGGCCGGGTGCTGGCAGGTGCGACTAGATTGGATTGGGATATCTGGTCGGCATGGATGGGTTGGATGGAAGGGTTTGTTTCCATGCTGTACATCTCTATGACTCTATGATTCTGAAGAAGGACTAAGTCAGTATTCCCAGCGTTACTCCCCAGTATTTACTCTTCAATCAACACCATTAGAACAGGTTATCTGGCCATTACCTTGTTGCTGTCTGTGGGAGCTTGCAGTGTACAAACTGGCTGCTGCACTTCCCCACACTTCAACAGAAAGTGCACTTCTGAAGCACCTCATTCTCTGTGAGGTTTGGGAATGTCCTGTACTCGTGAAAGGTTCCATGTAAACGCAAATTATTTTGCTTCTGAAAAAAGGGTTTTGGTCTGTTGCATGCAAAAATATTGGCAGCATCTTTAACTGATATTCAGAACATAAATAATGTCTCTAATCCACTCCGTGACCCTGAAAAAGTGGCTTCCCTTCCAAACTCACAGCACGCAGGACAAAAGAGCTACACCAAACAATAACCACCCCTACATTCTTTCACTGTTATCGTGCGTGTTCCTCTGCAAGTTTTTACAGGAATGTGAAACAATTCGCACAAACAAATAAAAAGCACATAGCAGCTGCAGTGACATCACAAGAAAAGAATTGGTCTGAGTTTTCTCCGAACTTGTCATTTCATGACCAGCCATCGTTAAAGTCACACCCAGGAATTTGGCCGTATAATGCAAGTTAATTGAGAGTGCTGACTTGTTGCTTTCTCAGTTCATTGTCAAGTTTACTGATCCAGTCCAGTACCGCAAGTGCAGTTTGTTATCAAAAGCTAAATCTGGCTCAATGTGGAGTCCTGGCCGAAAGGGAGAGAGGGGTAGGGGCAGGGAGGAATGGCATAGGCCAGGAGGGATGGGGAGAGGACCAGTAGGGGAGCGATTGAGAGGGGTCAGTAGGGCAAGGGTGGAAGTAGAGGAGACAGTTACACAACACACACTAAACAATGGGCATGGGGAAGGAGCAGTGGGAAGGAGCAACAGTAAGAGTGGAGAGAATGAGACACATGAGCAAGTTATCATTTGAACCTTAAACCAGTCACTTCTCCCTACAAAGCATAGAGAGGATCCATTTTTGGAATGCAGAACGTCTGACTCATAAATTCATGCATCTGGTAACCAGTGTTCTGTTGGGAAAAAGACATGCACATGCAAATCTACTCGGCACGCTCACACTCACGGGCACAAACCTGCTCACCCATTCATTAATCAAACACACAGACTTGCTCACACATAATTCACTCACGCTCAATCACTTACATGCATACAGACTCTCACATCACATGTTCTCACTCACTGAATCCCTATAGACCATTCAGCCCATTCAAGTCCACACCAACCCTCTGAAGAGCAGCCCACCCACTGACAACCCCTTACCCTAACCCTTGTAGCTCCACATTTCCCATGGCTCACCCACCTAGCCTATACATCCCTGGACAATACAGGTAATTTAGCACGGCCAATCCACCTAACCTGCACATCTTTGTGCGGTGGGAGGGAACCAGAGAACCTGGTAGAAACCCACGCAGACACAGGGAGAATGTGCAAACTCCACACAGTCACCTGAGGCTGGAATTGAACCCGGGTCCCTCATGCTGCGAGGCAGCAGTGCTAACCACTGAGCCACCACACCACCCTACTCAGTGGCACACATATATTCACTTATACATAATCACTGGCACATACAGACTTAGTCTCACACGTACCCACTCACAGACATATACTGGCACACATGCTCACACACATACACTCACTGGCACAATCACAGACATTTCCACAGACACAAACTTGGTATAAAGTGTAAAGGAAGAAGAGAACAACTAGTCTGGTGCCGTACCTATTGAGGTCATTCGACCAGGCGGGCCACTCAACGTGGCGGACATGACCGGTTTGAGGTGGCTAGATCCTGTGCTCATTTTCAAGGGGGGAATCTGGGGAGAGTTGGGTGACGCAGGCGATTTTGTGGGGTCGAACGTTTTCGGCTTGGCTGAGAGGTTCAGCGGCTGTGTCACCTCATCCTAGAGAGAAGGGAAACATAAAACCACACACAGTGAGTGAGGCACAAACAGTGGAGCGCGTCGTACTGAGCAATGGATACACTCGTGGCTCTGAGAGCCAACAGCCAAGAGAAGCTGACAGTCTTCTTCATAAATACTAATTTTTCCGCTATCAGTGCACATAATGAGAATCAAAGAGCTACGTTCAATTGTAAAAACATGCTTTATAAATTAATCAGGCTGCTGATATCATCCTGTTGATGAAATAATTGCATCAAATTAAGAGAGGACGTTCACATGACAGGATGGCAGAATCAGATAACATTCGCTTCCCAGCTGCACCCACACACTCCTCCAACTGATTAATAAAACAACAATTAATTCACTGAGGGCACAGGTGGGGGAGCAATGGGGGCTTTTACTCCAAACAACATTTCTTTCTTACGCTGTCCCACTGTCTTGTAAATCCTGACGATCAGGAGTAGACCACTTGAACTTCCTCTGCTATCCAATTAGGTCGCTCCCCATCCTGTGCCCATTTGGGCATTCCGGCTCTCTGCCCTGAGGGCAAAGACTGGTCAAGCTCAGTTTCCAAACTGCTCGGTCCACCCTCAGGCTTGACGGCTTTTAGCTGCAGGCAATCCAGAAAAGACGCAATACTCCAAATATTGACTTCTTAAGATTATACTCTTTAAATCCGAAATCAAGTGGCAGCTGTCTTAGCAGAGAAGTCTCCTTCAAAAGGACCTGATTCGAGGAGGACTTTGCATGTTCTTGAAGCCCCTTCAAGTCAAATGGGGGTTTTTGTGATAAAGATCATAGCGGACCCTAAGGATCACCTACATGTCAGATCCAAAGGTTGAGGCCTTAAATCATTTAGAGTCATTTCTCAGCATCCAGCAACAGATAGCTTGTCCTCAGATCCAGGAGATCGCTCAACCTAACTTGAAGCAACCCATTCCTAGTAACACTGACACCTTTAATTGTAGCTACATTCTCTCTGTCAGTGTCTCCCGTTCTCCTTTTGAGGGTTTGGGCCTGGACTTGTTCTGAAATAGTCTACACTCACCAACAAAGTACTGCCATGGAGTGCCAACACTGTCTGCGGGATGGATACCCAGAAGACTCCCCACACACCCATCAACTGATAAACGGATCAGTTTGTCCACCTTACAAACACACCTTCTATGGCCAACTAATCCTGGTATGGAACCCAGACACGGAGTTTCTGGCTCAGATTTAGAGATTCTACAATTGCCTCAGAAGGCCAACAGCAATTGCAATATTTCTACTGTGCTTGAAGCACAGGACACCAGATTTTATTTTTTGATGAGGCTTCAGATCTCCTTATCTTGGGATCCACATGCTAAAAATCTAGAATTCTCTCCCACCAAAAGATTGTGGATTCAAGGACAACTGGTCCCTTCAAGATTGAGACTGATTGATTCTTCTTCACTGAGAATATTGGATGTCAGTAACAGGGGGTCTAGGTACAGACATTGACATTAACCCCAGGGAATGGAAGCTTAAAAATGTGTTGCTGGAAAAGCACAGCAGGTCAGGCAGTATCAAAGGAGGAGAATCGACGTTTCGGGCAGAAGCCCTTCTTCAGGAAGCTGAAGAAGGGCTTATGCCCAAAAGACTTAGTGGAATTTGGGTAAGACTTACTGGAATTTGGGAAAGACTTACTGGAATTTGGTTATAGAAACTAGGAGTAGGGGTAGGCCATTTGGCCCTTCAAGCCTGCTCTATCATTCCTGAAGAAGGGATTATGCCTGAAACATCGATTCTCCTGCTCCTTTGATGCTGCCTGACCTGCTGCGCTTTTCCAGCAACACATTTTTAAGCTCTGATCTCCAGCATCTGCAGTCCTCACTTTTTCCCATGGAATGGAAGAGCAGGTGCAAAAGGTTGATTGTGCTTGACTGTTCTGAAGACCTGAACAATAATACTCACAGGAAATTTGTTTTTTCTCGGAGTGGCTCCAAGTTATAACTGATTTGGAAGGTCACACATAGTGGTAAGACTTACTGGAATTTGAATATAGAAACTAGGAGCAGGAGTAGGCCATTTGGCCCTTCAAGCCTGCTGCATCATTCAATATGATATTGGTTGATCATCTATCACAACACTATATTTCTGCTTTCTCTCCATACCCCTTAATGTGTTTAATATCTAAAAATCTATCAACCACTTTCTTGAATACACTTGGCCTCCTCAGGCTTCTGTGGGACAAAATTCCACAGGATGACCACTCCCTGAGAGAGGAAATGTTTCCTCATCTCATTTCTGAATAGCCTACCCCATCCCCTGAGACTCCAATCCATATTTCCAAACTCCTCAACCAGGGGAAACCTCCTCTCTGTATCGAGTCTGTCCAGCCCCATTAGAATGTTACACTTCACAATCAGATCCTCTCTCATTCCTCTAAACTCAAGTGAAGACAGGCCCAGCCAAACCAATCTCCCTTCATAGGGAGACTGCTGGCTTTATAGAGGAGAATTGCTGAGCACTGCTGCCATCACTCTCTCAGCTGCTTTGGAACAGAAGTGAAGACAAGGAAGATCCAAGATATTGGGCAGCTCCATTACACTAGGGCAAAATGAGGAGGCGAAATACAGATCCCATCTCGAGAATTGAACCCTGTGCTATTGATATTACTCTGCATCATGCTCCCTAGATGACTGAGTAACCAGTTATAGAGTCATAGAGATGTACAGGATGGAAACAGATCCTTCGGTCCAACTTGTCCATACCGATCAGAGATGCCAACCTAATCTAGTTCCATTTGCCAGCACTTGGCCTATATCTGTCTAAACCCTTATTCATATACCCATCCAGATGCCTTTCAAAAGTTGCAGTTGTAGCAGCCTCTACCACTTCCTCTGGCAGCCCATTCCATACATGCACCACCCTCTGCGTGAAAAAGTTGCCCCTGAGGTCTTTTTTATATCTTTCCCCTCTCACCCCTAAACCTATGCCCTCTATTTCTGGACTCCCCCACCCCAGGGAAAAGATGTTGTCTATTTATCCTATCCATGCCCCTCATGATTTTATAAACCTCTATAAGGTCACCCCTCAGCCTCCAACACTCCAGGGAAAACAGCCCCAGCCTATTCAGCCTCTCCTCCAAATCCTCCAACCCTGGCAACATCCTTATAAATCTCTTCTGAACCGTCTGATAGGACGGAGACCAGAACTGCACACAATATTCCATTACCCTTGATGGCCTCAAAACTAGATACTGGAATCCTCTTCTGGTTCTACAATAGTCCGCGAGGAACTCTCCATGATTCTCTTACATGACCCTGAATTTTATTGTTCTGTCACTGGTGATAGTGGTGTCTGCAGTTGCGTGGATTGCAAACTTTAAAGATTCCCAACCACTACTCCACCCCCAACACCACCACTACCATCTCTGTACTTCTTCAAACCTATTTCAGTGCCAAATCTTTTGGTCATCAGTCATCTTTTGGACCTATTGCTTCCCTATGCACCTTGTTGTCAAATCAATCTCCTGTACGGTACCTTGGGATGTTCTACCATACTGAAGACACCAAATTAATTCAAGTTTTTGTTGTTATTGTTGTTGCAGACATATTACAACAACTTTTAACACTCTTCTATACATATTTTATCTTTCTCGATAAAAATCAATGGAGCACAGCAGGTATCTCATCTGCTGTCAATCTTCAAATTATATTTGCTTCTCTACTGAAACTGAACTCTGACATGCATTCAGCAGGGAAGCTTCAGCGGAATCAATTCTTGGCATCACAGTTTACTCGTGCTGACAGATTCTCAGGCTCCCTCAAAAGCAGAACAAGCAACAAGCTCTGCGTTTCTTTACCCACACCACCCAGCTTATGATTTTAACATAGCCTTTACAGAAATAAGTGTTCATCGGTGTTGAAATGCATGGTGAAATTAACAAAATTGCGGGAGGTTACAGAAAAGGAATAGTCATAGGTGAGACACGCGACAGAGGTGTCAATTTCGTCACACCTCAGGACTGAAAGTGACAAGTCTCCAATCTCGTTGGTTCTGTCAGGATGGAGCCTACAGGCAGGTCAGTCAGACTCATCACTCAGCAGGGCTTTTTTTCAACGAGGGCTTTTTTTCATTTGTTCACATGGACATGCATATCACTGACTGGGTCAGCATTTATTGCCCATCCCTAATTCCCCCTGAAAAGGTGATAGTGTGCTCCTTCTTGAAGTGGTGCAGTCCATGTGCTGTATGTGGACCCACAATGCCTTTAAGTAGGAAGTTCCAGGATCCTGACCCAGTGACAGTGAAGAAACGGCAATACATTTCCGAGTCAGAATGCTAAGCTGCTTGAAAGGGAAACTTCAGGTGGTGGTGTTCCCAAGTATCTGTCAACCTTGTCCTTCTAAATGATAGTGGTCACAGGTTTGGAACGTGTTGTCTGTGGAGCCTTGGAGAATCTTTAGACAATACACACTGCTGGTACTGAGCATCAGTAGTGGGGGGAGTGAATGTGGTGCCAATCAAGCTGTCTGCTTTGCCCTGGATGGTGTCAAGCTTCTTGAGTGTTCTTGGATTTGCACCCGTCCAGGCAAGTTGGTGGGGGGGAGGCGTATTCCATCTCACTCCTGACCTGTGCCTTGTAGATGGTGGACAGGCTTTAAGAAGACAGGAGGTTTGTTACTGGCTGCAGGATTCCGAACCTGTGACTTGCTCTTTTAGTCATTGTATTTATATGGCTGGTCCAGTTGGTTTCTGGTCAATGCTAATCCCCCAGATGTTGACTTTGGGGGTGGGGGGGCATACAGTGATGGTAATGAAAATTGAAAACGAAGAGGCAAAGGTTAGATTCTGTTTTGTTTAAGATGGTTATTGCCTGACACATGTCACTTGCCTCTTTTCAGCCCAAGCTGAATGGTGTCCGGGTCTTGCTGCACATTACATGGACTGTAACAGAATTTGAGGAGTCACAATGGTGAACATTGTGCAGTCATTGGCAAACATCCCTACATCTGACCTTGTGATTGGGGGGGGGGGGGGGTCATTCATGAAGCAGCTGAAGATGTTTAAGAAATCAGACTCGAAATGTTAACTCGGCTTCTCTCTCCACAGATGCTGTCAGACCTGCCAACTTCCTCCAGCATTTTTTTAGTCTATAGCCTAGGAGACTCCCCTGAGGAGCTCCTGCAGAGATGTCCTGGAGCTGAGATGACTGACCTCCAACAAGCATGTCCATCTTCCTTTGTGCCAGTGCAGAATTTTCTTCCAGATTCCCAGCGATTCCAGTTTTCCTGGAGTTTTCTTCATGACACACTCAACCAAATGTCAACGGCTGGCGCTCTCACCTCACCCTCTGGAATTCAACTCTTTTGTCCATGTTTGAATCAAGGCTGTAGTCAGGAGCTGAGTGGTCCTGGCGGATCTCAAACTGGGCGTCACTGAGCAGGTTATTGCTGAGGAGGTGCTGCTTGATAGCACTGTTGATGACTCCTTCCATCACTTTGAGATGGTTGAGAGTAGACTGATGGGGTGGGTCATTGACCAGTTAGAATTTGTCCTGCTTTTTGTGTACAGGACAATTTTCCACATTGTTGGTTAGATGTCACTGCTGTAACTGTACTGGAAAAGCTTGGCTAGGGGTGTGGCAAGTTCTGGAGCACAAGTCTTCAGAACTATTGTTGGGATGTTGTTTAGGCCTGTAGCCTTTGAACCTTTCAAAGTCTCCAAACGTTTGTTGATATCATGTGGAGTGAATCGAATTGGCTGAAGATTGGTATCTGTGATGCTGGGGACCACTGAAGCAGACCGAGATGGATCATCCACTTGGCACTTCTAGCTGAAGATGGATGTATATACTTCAGTCTTGCCTATTGCACTGAGATGCTGGGCTCCTCCATTATTGAGGATGGGGATATTTCTGGAACCTCCAACTCCCGTTAACTGTTACGTCCACCATTCATGACTGGAGATTATACAATTGGAGAGCTTAGATCTGATTTGTTGATTGTGTGATTGATTAACCCTGTTGTTTACATGCATTTTCTAAGGTTTGGCACACAGGAAGTCCTGTCTGGTAGCTTCACTACATTGACACCTCAGTTTTACATATGCCCTGGTGTTGCTCCTGGCATGACCTCCTGCACTCTCCATTGAACCAGGTTTGATCCCTTGGCTTGATGGTAATGGTTGAGTGTGAGATATACAGGGTCATGAGGTTGCAGATTGGACAGAGTACAATTCTGCTGCTGTTGGTGGCCCACAGTACGTCATGGATGCCTAGGCAGGATTTTGTCTCCACAAGGACTGTGCAGTGATCGCTCTTATGATACTGTCATGAACAGATGCATCTGCAGCGAGCAGATTGGTAACGGTGAAGTCAAGTATGTTTTTCCCTCTTGCTGCAGACCCGGTCTAGCAGCTATGTCCTTTAGGACCCAAGCAGCCTGATCGGTAATGCTGCTGCCAAGCCACTCTTGGTGATAGACATTGAAATCTCCCACGCAGAGTACATTTTCCACCCTTGCCACCCTCAGTGCTTCCTCCAAGTGTTGTTCAACATGGAGGAGTACAGATTCATCAGCCAAGGGAGGACGGTACGTAGTAATCAGCAGGAGGTTTCTTGTCCCTGTTTAATCTGAACCCATGAGACTTCATTGGAGCCGGAGTCAATTTTCAGGACTCCCAGAGCAACCCCCCCTGACAGTATATCACTGTGCTGCCTCTTCTGCAGCGACAGGACATGTCTAGGGATGGTGTGGCAGTGTCTTTCATCAGTATGACAATGTGAGGCTTCTGTTGTGGGCAATTACTCCCAGTTCTGGCTCAACTTCCCAGATTTTCATGACTGTGCAGGGCTGAGCTTGCCACTGTTGTACCTGGTGCCAAGGTTGATGACTGGAGATTTGACCCGTTTCATTCCTTTTAGACTTTGTACCAGTTTGATACAGCTGGCCATTTCAGAGGGCAGTTAAGAATCAACCACACATGTAGGCCAGACCAGGAAAGGTCAGGTGGTGTCCAAGATCCTGCGGCACCATCTGAAAGAGAGTGGTCTCCCAGCTGCAGTGAGACCATGCATCCCCAAGCACCATCAGCTAACAGATTCTCTCCGGGTGTTAATATGTTGCTGTTTGAGGGATGCTGCTGTGTGGGAAGTGGCAGCCGTGAGGGCATTGGATAGTTTTGTTGGATCGTAATGGTGAACAGGAATATGGGGAAAGACCAGGAGATTGGCACTAGGTACCAATGCTGGACTAAATAATGGAGCTAGTACAGGTGTGATGGGCCGAATGGGGGGGGGGGTGGGGGAAGGAAATTCTTAAAATGTGCATCAGGAGGGCAGCTTTAAAATGCAGTGAAAGTAAATGTGCATTTATGTGGCACCCTCACAATCCCAGGACAGGTTGAAATGCTGCACGGCCAGTGAAGTACATTCGAAATGCAGCCTCTCTGACAATCTCGAAAACCCAGCATTCCAACCCGCCCATTGGCCAGGTCCCACAAACAGGCGAGTGGTCACCATGTTCACATGATATATGGTGGGCAGGTCCGAGAGAGCATTATTGTACATGTTTCTACAGTTTCTGCCGCCGATGACCTGTGAGTCAGAGACCGACAGTCAGGACAACAGGTAGAAAAATATTTAGTCTTTCCAGCAGCGTCATTCCTCACAGAGAAAAGCAAATAAAAACAAGAGATAACAACGCAAGAGTGCTTAGATAGCTACAGTCACATCCGGTGGAGGGGTGCAAGGTTGCAATGCATAAAGCACAATAAATATTTTAACAAGAAAACAGTGATAGTTTTTGGAGTTTGTAAAGCAGACAGTATGCAATTGTGTTGTTCAGCATGACCATAGAATGAACATCTTATTTGACCCTTGGCAATGTCGGTTTCTGCTCACCGGCCAGTACAGCACACTGACTCAAGACTATTGCACTCAATTCCGGGTATGGGGGACCTTCAAATTCTGCCTGCACAAGCATGTTGGTAAGCAAGGGTGACCTGGTGATGCAAACGAGGGGGAAAATGGACAAAAAAGGAAACAAGTAAACCACACCAGTACTCAGAAGGAAATACGCAGAGAAAAAATGAGGTACCAAGGTAAACTGGCCAAAAATATAAAGGAGGATAGTAAAAGCTTTTTTAGGTATGTGAAAGGCAAAAAAATGGTTAAGACTAAAATTGGGCCCTTGAAGACAGAAACAGGGGAATATATTACGGGGAACAAAAAAATGGCAGAAGAATTGAAATGGTACTTCAGATCTGTGTTCACTGGGGAAGACACAAGCAATCTCCCTGAGGTAACAGTGGCTGAAGGACCTGCACTTCAGGGAATTTATATTTGCCAGGAATTGGTGTTGGAGAGACTGTTAGATCTGAAGGTTGATAAGTCCCTGATGGTCTACATCCCAGGGTACTGAAGGATGTGGCTCGAGAAATCATGGATGTGTTGGTGATTATTTTCTAGAATTCGATAGATTCGGGATCAGTTCCTGCAGATTGGAGGGTGGCTAATGTTGTACCACTTTTTAAGAAAGGTGGGAGAGAGAAAGCAGGAAATTATAGACCAGTTAGTCTGACCTCAGTGGTGGGAAAGATGCTGGAGTCTATTATAAAGGATGAAATTACGACACATCTGGATAGTAGTAACAGGATAGGTCAGAGTCAGCATGAATTTATGAAGGGGAAATCATGCTTGACTAATCTTCTGGAATTTTTTGAGGATGTAACTCTGAAGATGGACGAGGGAGATCCAGTAGATGTAGTGTACCTGGACTTTCAGAAAGCTTTTGATAAAGTCGCATGCAGAGGTTAGTGAGCAAAATTAGGGCGCATGGTATTGGGGGCAAAGTACTGACTTGGATTGAAAGTTAGTTGGCTGACAGGAAACAAAGAATAGTGATAAATGGCTCCATTTCAGAATGGCAGGCAGTGACCAGTGGGGTACCGCAGGGATCAGTGCTGGGACCACAGCTTTTTACAATGTATGTTAATGATATAGAAGATGATATTAACAATAACATTAGCAAATTTGCTGATGATACTAAGCTGGGTGGCAGGGAGAAATGTGATGAGGATGTTAGGAGATTACAGGGTGACCTGGACAGGTTAGGTGGGTGGTCAGATGCATGGCAGATGCAGTTTAATGTGGATAAATGTATGGTTATTCACTTTGGTGGCAAGAACAGGAAGGCAGATTACTACCTAAATGGAATCAATTTAGGTAAAGGGACAGTACACAGAGATCTGGGTGTTCTTGTGCACCAGTCAATGAAGGTAAGCATGCAGGTACAACAGGTAGTGAAGAAGGCTAAAAGCATGCTGGCCTTCATAACAAGAGGGATTGAGTATAGAAGCGAAGAGGTGCTTCTGCAGCTATACAGGGCTCTGGTGAGACCACACCTGGAGTATTGTGTGCAGTTCTGGTCTCCAAATTTGAGGAAAGACATTCTGGCTATTGAGGGAGTGCAGTATAGGTTCACGAGGTCAATTCCTGGAATGGCGGGATTACCTTACGCTGAAAGACTGGAGCGACTGGGCTTGTATACCCTTCAGTTCAGAAGACTGAGAGGGGATCTGATTGAGACATATAAGATTATTAAAGGATTGGACACTCTGGAGGCAGGAAACATGTTTCCGCTGATGGGTCACTGCCGAACCAGAGTACACAGCTTAAAAATATGGGGTAGACCATTTAGGACAGAGATGAGGAGAAATTTCTTCACCCAGAGTGGTGGCTGTGTGGAATGCTCTGCCCCAGAGGGCAGTGGAGGCCCAGTCTCTGGATTCATTTAAGAAAGAGTTGGATAGAGCTCTCAACGATAGTGGAATCAAGGGTTATGGAGATAAGGCAGGAACAAGATACTGATTAAGGATGATCAGCCATGATCATATTGAATGGTGGTGCAGGCTCGAAGGGCAGAATGGCCTACTCCTGCACCTATTGTCTATTGTCACACATGGACTAAACTGCAGCAATTCAAGATGGCGGCTCACCATCCTCCTTCTCCAGTGCAGTTAGGGATGGACTACAAATGCTAACCTCCTCACTATCGGCCACATTCTATGAAATAGTACCTTTTAAAATCCTGAATTGCAGTTGAGTTTTAAACCGTTAGAGTGGTGAATTGGGGGAGGGGAAGGGTTTGATCCTCTGTGTCGGTGACAATGTGAACAAAGGAGGAAGATTTCCCACCCTGCACCACACAAGGTTTAATCTATTTGAAACGACCCAGCAGCAAAGTGACGGGATCAAACTGCAAATCCCTCCTCCCACCACCTCCCATTTAACACTCCAGCCATGCTGGCTTCCATTGTCTTCGAAAAAGAAGTAAAATGGGTGAGGTGTTAAATCAAACAAGCTTTGCAGTTTCTGTCAGTCTTAGGTCAGATTACAATTATCTTTGATACAGACACACTAAAAGATGTGTTAATGGTTTCACTGGAAACAATGATCTGAGGAGGTCTTTCACTTGTACGTAATTACCAAGATTAATCTTCTCCCAAGGTGCTCTCACCTCTGAGGCCAGCTAAAGCTATTCAAATCGAAATATTAACAATACTCCTGCTTAATGCAGCTCAGGTTTCTTTTTGAAGAGCTCTGTTTTTTTCTCTCTCCAATTTCAACAGTAAACAACAAATTCCAAAAGTGCCTGACCTTCCTGGTGTTCTGCAAAGGAGACAGAACTGACATTTATACAGTACTTTAGTGACCTATAAGGGTCTCACGTGGCCTCACAACCAGTGGCTTAATTTTAATGTGAAATAGAGTCATAGAGATGAACAGCACAGAAAGAGAACCTTCAGTCCAGTTCATCCATTTTGACCAGGTATCCCAATCTTGTTCCATTTGCCAGCGCTTAGCCCATATCTCTCTCAAGCCTTCCTGTTGGTATACCCTATGCCCTCTAATTTTGGACTCCCTTGGCTCACGACCTTGACTATTCACCCTATCCATGACCCTCATGGTTTTATAACCTCTATAAGGTCACCCTTCAGCCTCTGACACTCCAGGGAAAACAGCTGCAGCCTATTCAGCCTCTCCCTGTAGCTCAAACCCTGGCAACCCTGGCAACATCCTTGTAAATCTATTCAGAACCCTTTCAAGTTTCAGACCATCTTCCCTACAGCAGGGAGACTAGAATTGCATACAGTATTCCAACAGTGGCCTAACCAATGTCCTGTACAGTCGCAATATGACCTCCCAACTCCTGTACTCAATACCAATAAAGGCAAGCATACCAAATGCTGTCTTTACCACCTAGGGACTGCACTTTCAAGGGACTATGAACCTTTCAAGGTCTCTATGTTTGCACTGATAACACGGGTTCATCAGTTGGATGCAGAGCCAAACACAGAAAAAGCCAAATACTGTACAGCAAGGTCCAAAAAATGTAACATGACCCAACGACTCATAAATCAGTCCGACTCGTGACAGACAGACGAATGTTACCTCACAAAATTCCTTACTCCCCTTGGAATGGCTCCGTGGGATCTTGCTGAAAAGACAGAAGGAACCTCAGTTTCTAAACTCTTCACACATTTATATCTATCTATGTTGCCAACAAGAGAAGCAGCTTCCATTTTTAAACCTTTCCCCTTTGAGGATATTCATGTCGGCCTCCCCATCCTCAATTGAGTTTGCTGTCTGTAGCTGTAGCAAAGGAAGGGGTAAGAACTAGACGCACAAACGTTTAACAATTCAGAAACGAGCACAATTATGTCTGAGGCGAACTAGTCGGAAGGTGACAGCAGTACCTTGCTTTTTGGTGGAGGTGTAGTTCTGCCTTTCTCTGCCTGGACGCTGTTGGGTGATAGAGTGTTGTTCAGACTGGCCTGTGACATGCTGTGTAACTTGGCTCCAGGGGACACCTGCATTGCAGCGAGTTGGGCTGCATACAACTGCTGTAAGAAAGCAATGGATATCGTTTATAAACACAGGTATTAATTCACTACATTAGCGGCATTAGCTCACAGTTTTGCATTGACTGGGATTGCTTCACTGCAGGACTGTCCACCTCACATGGCACGCAGTGATGAGCAATCACTCACATACTCCAAGTCAAAGAAAACCCACTGACGGGTCGAACTGTAGATGCAGAAAAGGTGCCAAAAGCAACTTTGTTTCCTTTATCAGGGCTCAAATCACAGTTGCATTCCATTTCATTATGTCAGTATTGGAAACTTCAGGTTATTTTGCAATGACTTTTGTTTAGCTGGATATTTGCCAGCACTGTGACAGGCCCAAGCCTCTGTGTTGAAAAAACAATAACTGCAGATGCTGGAAACCAAAATCTGGATTAGTGGTGCTGGAAGAGCACAGCAGTTCAGGCAGCATCCAACGAGCAGCGAAATCGACGTTTCGGGCAAGAGCCCAGGGGTATTGGGCTCGTTGGACGCTGCCTGAACTGTTGTGCTCTTCCAGCACCACTAATCCAGAACTAAGCCTCTGTGTTGTCAGCTGGGCAAGCTGAGAACAAAAGGATCTGCACCGAGCCTTAGGCCATAAGACGTGGGAGTAGAAGTAGGCCATTTGGCCCTTCGGGTCTGCTCCACCATTCATCGGCTGATCTGATCATCCCCAACGCCACATTCTTGCCTTAGCCATCTGCAACAAAGAATCCCAGATTGTCTATCCTCTGAAAGAAAAACAGTTCTCCTCACCTCTGCCTTACTGAGTCCGGGCATCTGGTCCTAGACCTTCCCACAAGGGGGAACAACCTTTTTGCATCAACCTTATCATGTTCCCTAAAAACGTGCCATGTTTTGATTTGTGTCTTTTCTCATTCTTCTAAACTTCTAAACCCAGCCTACTCAACCTTTCTTCATTAGAAAGTCCCACCAGACCCAGGATCAACCTAATGAACTTTTTCTAAACTGCCTCCAAAGCCAGAATCTTTCCTTCGAAAAGAAGCTCAAAACTCTTCAAGGTAAAGAGGCTGAGGCCTGACTGGGGGGGTTCTGGAAATTCTGAGGGCAGTGTTGGGCTGGCCAATGATTTCCCCTCCATTTCGTGGGTCAAATAATGACAGCTGTCAGTATCAGATGAGCCTAATGTCCCCAGAACAAATGCACTGGTCAATGCCAACGGCCAAGATGCTTGTGTTAAACTAAACTAATTATTTAGTTACAAAAACAGAAATTGCTGGAAAACTCAGCAAGTTTAGCAGCATCTGTGGAGAGAAAGCAGAGTTAATATTCCAAGTCCAGTGACATTAATAGAATCTGGGAGTCATAAGAGTCACGGTGCGGAACAGCGGCTCAGTGGTTAGCACTGCTGCCTCACAGCACCAAGGACACGGGTTTATTTCCAGCCTTGGACGACTGTCTGTGTGGAGTTTGCACATTCTCCCCATGTCTGCGTGGGTTTCCTCCGGGTGCTCCAGTTTCCTCCCACGATCCAAAGATTTGAACTGATCCTGCTAAATTGCCCAGTGTGTTCAGGATTGTGTAGGTTAGGTGCATTAGTTAGGGGTAAACGTACAGTAATAGGTTCAGGGATTAGGTCTGGTTGGGTTATTCTTCAGAGGGTCAGTGTGGGCTTGTTGGGCCGAAGGGCCTGTTTCCACACTGTAGTGATTCTAAAGAGTCCCACAGCACCGAGACAGGCCCTTTGGCCCAAACTGGTCCATGCTGATCAAAATGTGCATCAACACTAACCCCATTTCCCTGCACTTGGCCCATATCCTTCTAAATCTTTCCTATCCGTGTATTTGTCCAAATGCCTTTTAGATGTTGTTAACGTGCCCATCTCAACCACTTCGCTGGCAGCTCATTCGTAATGTATACCACCCTCTGTGTAAAAAGGTTGCCCCTCAGGTTCCCTTTTACTCTTTCCCCTCTAACTGTAAACTGATGCTGTCTAGTCCTTGAACCCCAACCCTGGGAAAAAGACTGAGTGCATTCACCCTATCCACACTTCTTCAGAGATCAAAACTTTTAAAAAACTGCTAATGCTGTAAAGAAAAACAGAAATTGCTGGAAAAGCTCAGCAGGTCCGGCAGTACCTGCGGAGAGAAATCAGAGTTAACGTTTCGGATCCAGTGACACTTCTTAGATCATTTTTTACTATTGTATCACATTGGTGTTTTGTACATAAACTTGGTCAAGTGATGACAGGGCTCTGAAACATTGACAAAAGGAGCAGATTAAGATGCCCCAGCCCCTTCAGCATGCTCCAACACGGAATTAAATAATGGCTGATCTTGCACCTTAACACAATTTTCTTGCAGTAACTCACAAACCCTTGATGGGTCTAACAGCTAGACTTACAAACTTGCCAACTTCAGAGGTTAGTTGTTATGTGGTCTTACCTCCCATGAAACAGGTCAAGGATAGTGAGAATCCACTCCTGGTATACCCCACCTAACTGCTCCATTCTGCAATGCTGCCACTGACTCATGGTATCAGGATCAATATCTTCCATTTTACTTCATACGAAAGGAACTACAGCTTTCCTTCTGTCAGGCCCATCAAAAAAAAGAGGAGCATCCCAAGAACACTTTTCTCAAACTGCTGGTTCTAATTTGGGCTGGAATTGGCCTGGCTATCTCAGCCAAAGTGGCCAAGGTCCTCAGATGAACCTACTGCCGCCATGTTAACACCTCAGTATTGATGTTAGCAGGGTACTCGGGCTATTGGGACCAAAATATGGTCTAATCCAGTCCTCACACAGCATTCACACACCTATGCTCTGCAAGAGCCCTCCCTGGACCATCAGTGGCTGCCAGACCCTCCACAATTACCCTCGTGTCTCCAACAGTGTATGGAATATACACGCGGACATCCAGGTTACAGCAGCCTTAGACTGCACCGCCCTTCGATCAAGGCACAGCCCTGAAACAAAAATTACCGGATTGTTAAAAGACACCACTCTTTTAACAGTTTTTGTTTAATAACTGCATTCAATTCTAATCTCCCTGCTATAGGAAGGATGATGCGAGGCTTGAAAGGGTTCAGAAAAGATTTACAAGGATGTTGCCAGGGTTGGAGGGTTTGAGCTATAGGGAAAGGCTGAACAAGCTGGGGCTGTTTTCCCTGGAGTGTCGGAGGCTGAGGGGTGACCTTATAGAGGTTTACAAAATCATGAGGGGCATGGATAGGATAAGGTCGCTTGATTGGGGTGGGGGAGTCCAGAACTAGAAGGCATAGGTTTAGGGTGAGAGGGGAAAGATATAAAAGGGACCTAAGGGGGAAACTTTTTCACACAAAGGGCAGTGCGTGTGTGGAATGGGCTGCCAGAGGAAGTGGTGGAGGCTGGTACAATTACACCATTTAAAAGGCATTTGGATGGGTATATGAACAGGAAGGGTACAGAGGGATATGGACCAAGTGCTGGCAAATGGGACTAGCTTAACTAATGATATCTGATCGGCGCGGATGAGTTGGATCGAAGGATTTGTTTCCGTGCTGCACATCTCTGTGTCTCTAAGTCTGATAAAATATCAGGAATGGGGATGAATTTTTTTTTAAAAACTTGGCATTCATGTGATGAAACCTCCACTGTTCTCCCCCTCAATTTGTGAACCTTGCCCCCAACCACCCGGTTTAGGCAAGAGCAGCAAATTCTACACAGAGGGAGCATCAAACCCTTTAACCCTCCTTGACACGGTTCACACTGTTAACAAAAGTTGCAGTTGGCCGTCAGAGTTAACATTCCTCCTCCAGGGCTTGAGGCAGATGATTTTTTTTCTCTCTCTCTCAACCTTCCTCTCTAACATGGGGAAGCAAAACGTAATCACTGATTTTTGTTGAAACTTTCATTTTTTTTCGCTATGTAATGAATTCTATATTTAAGCATGATTTAACAAAGGCCAGAACCGTTGATTATTTTCAGACAATTTCTTTTTTGCTTCATCAATGATAATCCCGCAGCTGTAGTTCTGCATTCTTCGCTGTAATTTCCCCACCCAGAAATTTTTAAAGGGTTGGGGGGGGGGGGGTTGGTGTGGGGGGTGGGGGTGGGAAAGAGTGTTCAAATATCCCACATGAGGAATTTTTCTTTCATGCTGCAATTCACTGTATCATTCCCCAAACAATAGCAAATATAATGCTCAGAAGCAAGGAGGTTTGCTTGTAAATCGCGATGTGATTTTAGGTAATTTCAGTCCAATTACACCCAGTTTGTTCCTCTGATTGATCCAGTGTGTGAGAGAGAATAAACATGCTCTTCCGTGAGCTGATGCATACTAAATTGCTGACATCTTGCTGTATCCAGTCCACTGGTTCAAAGCCTATTTGCTGTTTGAATTGAGTTCCATTACAGGGGCCAATAGCTATCACTCGACATCCTGAATGGAGGTATAGTTGACCTGACAGCCACTTACTATCACTGAATGTAGCATTCGCTGGCAGCAATGTCCAGAAGTGACTAGCAAGAGAGAGAGAGAGAGAGAGGGGTGAATGAAAATAAAGGACATGACATGTCTGCCCTCTGGGGCAGCTCAGGGTATTCATGGGGCAGAAGAAACTAGAAAGGGGAGGGGGTGGGGAGAGAAAGAAATTATGATTGGAGGGAGGCAGAAGAGAAATCTGGGCTGTGATGAGGTGCATGATTCTTTTTGTTAAATTAAATTACCATTTTCCTGAAATGAAGGCCGCCAGTTCCTATTTCGCATGGGCAGGAGAATGAGAGCATGTTGACCAAATCAAAACACAGAAGTGAGTATTAATGCAGAGTGACAGATAACACCATTTCCTCACTGTGCAAGCTATTTTCTTCTGTAAGGGGGCGGGCTCATTGGAGCCAGATTCACAGTTTCTGGCTAATACTTCCTCAACCAGAAGAGAAGCATGTGGGTTAAAAAGGCAGCTGTTATCTCCCCCTCTCCACTCTGGGTCTCACCGAGGAGGAAATTCAGTATTAAATTCTGACCTGGCCTCAAACATCTGCATTCAGAGGAAGAGCAGCTCCGGTCAATGTGGAAGCACGTGTAATGGTCCTGCTTTACAGCACCGTCTCTGCCACATTAAGAAAGGTAGTTGTACTCCTGAATATCATACAGCTGTTCATTTAGTGCCTGTTTGAGGGAGTCAGCTGGCTCTTCACTCTCACAGTGGTCACACGGTGACAGAAGCAGAATTAAACATCTCCGGTCAGTTCCGCAGACTGTGCAGAGAACTCAAATCCACCCTCACAGTACGGCCACCGTACTATTCATCACCAATCGAGGCTGGCTGTGCCCACCACATTGGTGGTGCCTGCCGGATAGTGCTCCAATTCCTCAGTCATTTGGCCATGGGTTCAAGCCACACTCCAGAGAGTTAAGCACACAATCCAGGCTAACACATCAGTCAAAACAGAGAGGTGCCAACTTTCAGATCAGATACTGAATGGAGGCTCGTAACAACGTACAAAATAGCTGCAGGATTAGCCCATCCGATCTGCACCAATATTACACACTATTACAATCACCTATTGCAGACCTCTCCACCATTACACACAACTACAATCTCCCATTATGGACTGCTCCACAATTAAACATTATTATAATCTCCCATTGCAGACCGCTCCACCATTAAACACTATTGCAATCTGCCATTGCCGACCTCTCTACCATTACATACTATTATGATCCTATGTGTCCGTTCTAATTTCCCTGGTAACTCGCTATATCACTTGATTCCCTAATATGTCAAGTATCTATGATATCAGTCTTGAATATACTTAAGGATGGAGCATACAACCATGGGTACAATTTTGGAATTCAGTACAATTCCAAAATATCCTCCCAAGTGGATGTAAAACCAAACAACATGGCAGTACTTTGAAGGACAGAAGAGCACTTGGCTATAACCCGGCCAATATCTGTCTCTGCATCACATCACTAAAACGTTATTATCATTGCTGGCTGTGCAATCTTGTGGGATGAAAGTCGGCTGTTGCGCTTCCTGCCTTCAACACTGGCCACATGTCAAAAGTACTTTGCACTTTCAAATGGGCCAGGGATGTGAAAAGTGCTGTACAAACCCATCAACTCTACAGATGACACATTACTCTTTGTACTCATGCCCAACTCCCCAAGTTAAAACATTCTAACAGAGAACATCACTGACAATTGAGAACAATTCATTTTATTTTACAAAATTGATGTTTTGGGTGAATCTGTTCAAATTGTACAAGATTATAATAGATGTCAAATGACATCTTGAAAGATACAACTAATTATGTGATAAATCTATTCATTCATGTGTACCTTTAGGCACAAGAACATTAATAGAATCATTAAAGAATGTAAATGTGCTGCCATCAGTGTATAATTTGCTTTCATTGTTATACCTCTATGCATCAACTGTACTAAAGTGGGGACTCCAACAGTCAACATCTTACCAGAACTGATCGCTGTACAAAGACAGAGCCAAATTAATTCTAGACTCACCCTCAAAATCCTGCGCCTGCAGTAAAAGAATCTGGTACCACTGCACTTGCCATTGTTTCTATAAATTATAAACTTTCTCAGAACAAAGTCTGTGCATCAAGTCACTGAAGTGGGTCACTTGCACAACTTTATGTTGACCCAATGGTTATGTTGCCAATTATTGACATTTCCCTTGGATCACAGGTTGCAGTGGAGATGACATGAAATAGTGTTTTCAGTTAGACATCAGCAAGGATGAATCAGACCCAACCAATCACTGGGAAAGGGAGGGAGATTTTTGTTATTTTGTACTTGGCAATGCATGAGTGAATAGGAGAAACGCGGCGAATCTGGCAGCAACTGTAGAGAGTGCTTCAAGTCCAGTATGACTCTGTCAGAATCTGCTAGGCATGACCCACCCAACCCGTTGATGAAAAGAGGTTGGCGGTGTTACTGTAGAAAGCCCCAGTCACTCATCTGTGGAGTTAGTCAGCAATTGTTACATTATTTTGATAAGGTTGTCACTAATACTCCTAAAGAGATAGACAGCTTAGCGGCATGGTGTAAAGACACCAATCTCTTCCACAATATCACCAAAACAAAGGAGCTGGTCATCGACTTCGGGAGGCAATGTGAAGGACATGCCATTGTCTGCATCAATGGTGATGCCGAGGTGGAGGAGGTCGAGAGCTTTAAGGTCCTAGGAGTAAATGTCAGCAACAATCTATCCTCGTCCAACCACCTCGGCGCTATGATCAAGATAGCACACCAACGTCTCTACTTCCTCAGAAGGTTAAAGAAATTCAGCATTTCTTTAATAATCATTATGGATGCACCAGAGAAAGCATTCCATCCACACATCGCAGCTTGGCATGACAACTGCTATGCCCAAGACCACAAGAAATTACAGAGAGTTATGAGTGCAGCCCACTCCATCCAGTCTTCCTTCCATTGACTCCGTCTACACTTGCCATAGCCTCGGGAAAGCAGTTGACATCTTCAAATACCCCTCCCACCCCAGTTATACCTTTTCCATCGGGCAGAAGATACAAAAGTTTGCAAACATGTCCCAACAGATTCAAGAACAGCCTCTTCCCCTGCTGTTCTCAGACTGATGAACGGACCTCTCATATATTAAGAGTTGATCCTTCACAACACCTTCTCTATCGCTGTAACACTATATTCTGCATGCTGTTCTATTACCCTGATGTACTTGTGTAAGATATGTCTGGTGAGCACACAAAACAACAATTTTCACTGTACATGTGACAGTAATAAATCAAAACAACTTTTCCAAAAAAAACCAAATTGAATACACTAAAATATCTCACTGGGTACAATCAGAAAAGGAAACTGACACCAAGGGGAGGAAGGAGTTAGGTCACATCTGTGAGGCTGCCATTAAGGAGTATCTTATAGGAGGAGAAAGAAGTGGAAGGTGAAGAGGGTTAGGAAGGGAATTCCAGGGGTTCTGGACTCAGACAGCTGACAATGGCCAATCAAGTCAGCTGTACACATAACTGCAATGGCATCAAATCTCCCATAGCATGACACGGTCCATCTCTCTCGATCTCTCGCCAGTTCATCACAAACAAGGTGACAGTCCATGAGAAAAAAGGAGGTATGTTTATCAGAACCTGCTGCTGAGCTCCGCACACAGTGTTTAGCACAGGCAGCCTGCTCAGTTAGACATGACAAAAATGGGCTATGATGCAGAGCGATTTTCAATTCCTCTGCACTTATAATCAGGCTGGAGATGTCCTTTAATTAATGCAGCGAGCGCTTACTGATGAACGCTTGCTTGACTGAGGTGATCATGCCATGTTATTACCTAAAAGCCCAGCTCAGCCAGACACCTAAAAATGGAAGCCTACAATTGGCGATGGGTGAGGCTGTGTTACACCTCACTTTATTTAACACCTTGAAGACCGTTCAAAACCAGAACAAGCTGTTGGATGGCACAAAGTCTCCTGTCTCTGATGGGCCCCATGGGTCAGAGATGAAGCTAGGCAGCCATTCTCAAGTGAAAATCCAGATCGGCTGAAAACATTTAGATTAAATTAGATTCCCTACAGCATGGAAACATGCCCTTCAGCCCAACAAGTCCATACCAACCCTCCGAAAAATAATCCACCTAGACCCATGCCCCTACATTTTCCTCTGCCTAATGTACCTAACACCAAGGGCAATTTAACATTGCTAATTCACCTGACCTGCACATCTTTGGACTGTGGGAGGAAACTGGAGCACCCAGAGGAATTCCGCACAGACACGGGGAGAATGTGCAAACACCACACAGTCACCCAAGGCTGGAATCGAACCCGGGTCTCTGGTGCTTTGAGCCACCGTGCCGCCCAAAAATGTGCAACAGGCAAACAACCTCCAGTGTTGGGGAAACAAAGCTGCTTGCTGGAGTTAAGATACAGATCATCCATGATTTAACTGAATGCACAATGAGAATGGATGGCCTGGGCAACTGATGGAATGGCTGTCAACAAGGGGGATGCTCAAGAGGCCAGAGTGAGTGTGGATTGAGGTCTCAGAAGGGGATTAGGTTGGAGGAGGTCAAGGAGCCAGGCGAGAGTTATCAGTCTGCATTACTTTGACTCGACTAACTAGGAAGATAGGAACAGCAGTAGGCCATTCAGCCCTCAAGCCTGTTCTGCCATTGAATAAGGTCTATGGCCTAAGTCCATATGCCTGCCTTAGGCCCATACTTCATGTTACCCTTGTTTAATAAAAAAAACCTACTTGTTCAGAAGTAAGTTTCAGAATTGAATCAACATGGACCGCCACCAGGGGAAGTGATTTCCAGATCTCCACTACTCTTTGCATGTGGAAGTGCTTTGTAAACTCACTCCTAAATAGCCTGGCCCTAATTCTTAGACTATAACCCTAGGTTATAGAATCTTCAACCAGTGGAAATATTTTTAGCCACCCTGTCTTTTCTGATTAACATCCTGAAGATTAGAGCTCCCTCTAACCTTCTAAATTCTAAGGAATAAAAGCCTAATTTGTCATATCCTTCCTCAAAACTTGACCCCTGAAATCCCAGTACCATGCTTGTAAATCAGCACTGAACTCCCCCTAGGGCCAGTAATCCTACTTCATAAAGCTCTATATCAGAAAGACTTCAAGTTACTTTCAAACTATCAGCAATTGTTTCCATTTCTCCCAATCTTTTAAAGTAACTGCTCTTTCCGTGTACAGGACAGAGGGTTGAGGGGCATGCTTGGGCAATGTTAAATTTCAATTGTACCTTCTTCCCTTTCTCATCACGTGTTGTGGAGAGTGAACATTGGTACGGGTGGAGAGTGCAGGTCACTGGATCCAGTTGGCCGCATGTGAAAAGATTAAATTATAACATCCTTGATTGAAAAGACCATGTTTCTACAGAAGATCCTTGCACTTGCCCTATCCCACCAACTCCCTACAAGCACACCCTTTCAAGACTGATAAGTTCAGATACTCCCCCACTCTCTCCTAAAAACCCAGACCTCAAACACAAAGCATTTGCCTTACAGACCTTCTATGCATTGCCTTGCGTGTTTGATAACTCCCCTACCTCTTCACCAGAGCATTGTTTTGATCAGAACTTATTCTGATTTGCATTCTACTGCTTAGGTTCGATCTAACAAGATATTCTACTCACTTTGCTGAGCACTGCCCGATGCTGGTTGGAAATATTTAATGTCAGACCTACCAAGATTCTTAGATCACTTACTACCTCATGCTGAGCTATTTCTACACCACCATTCATGGAGTATTATCGTCAGAAACCATCAGAAACTCCTGAACCTCAATCCTGAGCTGGTCTTTCTCCCCCCAAACATACAATTCTTCTGACAAGTAGCTGCTGTACATGGAAGGATCTGAAAGGATTAAATGTAATAAGCACCACAAGCTATTACGATGTCGGGAGAACTTGGCAGGATCTTAGGGGAGACAGACCTAAGTCTTAGTCTTCCCGACAGTCTTTGTAGTCACGTTGAGCCTATTTTCACATCAAACCACATCTTGTTTACTCTACAGGATTCTAAGTCGATTATGAAATGACTACCCTCACACACATTGGACTACATAAACCCGTAAAGATCCCATACACTTTGAAGAAATGGATGGCAGCACACATAACAGTACCCAATATTTCCTCACTATTCAGCCTAATATTTTTAAGTCTCGCCCTGAATCGTTATTGAAAAACATTTCAGGTGGAATGTTTGCCAAAGAGTCTTTGTAAAACTCCATATAACACAGCACAGAACTTACATAACAATTCAGGGTGGCACAGTGGCTCAGTGGCTAGCATTGCTGCCTCAGAGTGTCAGGGACATCTGTGCGGAGTTTGCACATTCTCCCCGTGTCTACATGGGTTTCCTCTGGGTGCTCTAGCTTCCTCTCACAGTCCAAATGTGTGCAGGTTATGTGGACTGGCCAGGCTAAATTGCACCTAGTGTCCAGGGATGTGTAAGTTAAACAGATTAGCCATGGGATATGCAGAAGTATAGGATAGGGGAATGGGTCTTGCTGGTATGCACTTTCGAGGGTCAGTGTGGGCTGAATGGCCTGCTTCTACACTGTAGAGACTCTGTGAATTGAAACATGAAATTTGAAGTGTGATGCCTGCGTGCATGACTTCTACACTTATTTTAGCAAATCTTGTGTGGCATTGCTCATAGTAAATCAAGGAATGTGTCACTTGGTAACCACATTACACTGCACCATGTAATTGACAGAGTCAACTTTCAGCAAGTTGCCAAGCACACTTAGAGAAACCATTGAGCACAACACAGACACTTCCCCAGTGCAAGTGAAGAAAGCATGAGGAAAATGAAAGTGAACAGAGTAGGCCTCAATCATCGCTTGGCAACAGACACAGTTCAGGCCCAGAGATGGGACGTTAACTGCCTTTCACTCAGCAAATTGGAGGTCCGGTAGTGTAGTGGTTACCAAAAGCTGCAGGTTCAGGTTCAGGTTCAAGCCGCACTTGTGGACCTGGGAGGAGGCATTACTGACGTGGTTAATAATTAGCCCCAGTGGATCCTCTCCACTATTCCACAGAACGAAAGAGAGCCGTAGTGTGACACTGAAAGCAAATTGGAGAACGGCACAGAACTGGGTTTGTTGGAGGAGTAATAAGTGAAGAAATAGAAGGGAGATTGGGGTTCACTTTCACCCATTCACCATGCAATTGTAATTTTTGCTGCTGATTTTTTTTTGTGGTTTTGTTGGAAAGATAAATGGGATGGTCATCAAAAATAATTTTGGCCCCGTAACTATTTTGACTTTGAAATAATTTTTTTCTTCAAAGTTTGTATCCATAAATGACCATTTTTTACAGGAGTGGCCAGGAAGGAAATGAGGCCATCAAAAACCCTTGCTTTCAACAATAATTTTAAATCACCATTTTCTTGCACATTTGTGAACAATCAGCATGGCACGTTCACAATGCTTCAAACAGCTGACCTCTGACCCTGAGGAGTTAAGTCAGTGCCAAGACGGAGTCCATTCCCTCCCCCCAGCTTGTACCTAATGAGAATAATACACTGGCCTGATTGGGTCGGGCGGGGAGATTGCTACCTGATTTTACATAAAACAAAACTTGAGGAAAAGGCAAAATATTTGCGGTACAATCCAGCGCTTCGGAACTGTGGAAAATGACAAGCCTTGCGCTAAAATCCCTGACCCACTGCTTGGAGGAATTTATCCATTTTCCCCTTTGAAGTGGCCCAAAAGTAAGGTACACCAGAAAACTGCCATAGATTTTGATTTTATTGTCACATGTATTTTACAGTAAGAATACAGTAAAAAGCTTTCTTCTGTCGCCACGATACGCACCATTTTGAAGAATTTAAAAATAAAGGAGTAAAAAAGGTTGGCCAGTATTGGAACCTGCCGACCTCCTGGGAAATCTAACAATTCAGCACATCACAGCTAAAAGAAAAATGAAGTATCTGAACAGAACTACTCTGCTGTTTGAGAGTGGAGCCTTGCTGTGTGCAAATTGGCTCCCTCATCTCCAAGACTGTAACAGTGACCAGCACTTCCAAACAAAAACGCATATCATTGGCTGGAAAGCATTTTGGGGTGCCTGAGATCATTCAAGATAAATCCAAGATCTTTCTTCATTTACCAGTGAGGAATTATGGTTCAGGTTAAGTCCTTGTCTCATTCAGCACTGTAATTAGCTTCGCTGCTGCTGGCATAGAAGAAAAGAAGGAATTAAGAGTGGGTTTCTTTTCACAAGGTAGAAGAACATTAGAGGAGAAAGTGAGGCCTGCAGTTGACGGAGATTGGCACTGGAAAAGCACAGCCAGTCAGGCAGCATCCAAGGTGGAGAGTCGATGTTTCAAGCATAAGCTCTTCATCAGAAATGGGAAGACCACTGTATGATAATCAAACATAATTGTAAACTGCCTCCTATTTAGTTGGAAATGAAGTGTTCTTTTCCTGTGTATCAGCTACTGGTGTTTGGTCCTTAAAGGGTTAAGGCTGCATTGCACAACACCAATTACAGGAGTTAGACATATAATTCTCACCCGCTACACCTTGCAAAGAGCTCAGCTTTTGCTCTTACCCTTCAAAGAAGCGACACATGCATTACAAATCACAGAAACAACAGCACATCCAGCTGCTGCTATTGAGGTAAATTCATTACATTCCTCAACTCGAGTGAAAGTATTAAGCACTGGCTGATCTGCTCTCCACAAGCCAATCCTTGTGCAGAAGAGTAATCCATTACAATATGTTCCAACATCTGCCTCCCCATATGATGCATGACCTATTCGATTGACCCTCTTTAAACAGCGCCAGCGCTCCTGTTCATTACAGAAGGAGGATGAACAGGGTGCTCATTTCATCTTCAGGTCATCAACCAGTAAATACATTTCCATTCAAAACCGGACTTGTACACGCGCAGCCTGAATCTCTTTCATTCCCAAGCATAATATTCTCATCATTTATTTTCCAATAGCCAAGACTCAAATTGGTTGGCTTCCCTCACTGTCTCCCCCCCCCAACGCCCCCCCCCCCCACTCCCCCTTTGCTCTTGCACATTTATTTCTTTCTGTTGATGTGCTCCACAGCAAAGGACCTGTCATTCACTATGCCAGTGAGAGATGTATGCTACATGAAAACAGTGACCTTCTCTCTGTTTGTGACAAGATCCTCAGGTCAACTGCCTAAATGGCAGCCCCTGTGACACTCAGTCAGCTTCAGTGATTCTACTGAGGTAAATCTAAAGCTAATTTATTATCCATCATCTCTGCTTCAGACAATAAACATTTCCGGGCTTTGTGCAAGGGAAGACTATAGAGGCTGGTACAACAGAATGACCGCTCTGCTAACTACCAGCTGCTTGTGCAAAATGTCATGCCTTAAAACAGAGCGCTTAATCTATGAGGCCTTTTATAACGTGAAAGATCATTTTATTTTTAAAAAGAAAACTGCACTCCATTGTGCACCAGTGCTATGGATTCTACAAAGTGCAGACCGTGTGGAATTCAAATTGTTTCGCATAGAGTCACACAGAGACAGACCCTTCGGCCCAACCAGTTCATGCTGAGCATAATCCCAAACTAAACTGGTCTCACCTGCCTGCAAGTCGCTCCTACTCACGCCCTTATCTAAATGTCTTTTAAACGTTGTAATTGTACCCATATCCACCACTTCCTCACTTCCACTTCCAGAAAGTTTGTTCCACACGCGAGCCACCCTGTTTGCAAAAAAAATTTGCCCTCATGTCTTTTTTAAGTCTCTCTCCTCTCACCTTAAAAATATGTCCCCTCGTCCTGAAAAACCCTCATCCCAGGGAAAAGACAACTCTATCATTAACTCTATCTTTTCCTCTCATTATTTCATAAACTTCAGGTTGACTCTCATAGTAAGTAATGATCAGGCGACTGTGCAATACTAACCACGTGAGGAATTCTGAATTGACCTGCCCCTGCTGCTTGGTGTCCTTCTCACCTACCTACAGACAAATAGGTGGGTTTCGGGGTGTGGAAGACATAGCAAGCTGGGTAGGATCGACTCGGGACATGTGGGGAACAACCACTCGCAAACTCGGAAACTGTGCGGAAACAAACCGCAGTGGGGTTTAAACATGCCCTGTTTGGAAAACAGAAGTCAAAACCTTAAGATTAGGGTTGACAGATCGGATTGAGCAGGTTGTAAGATCATGAGAAATAGGATTGGCTATTGGCAAAATCTTGGCTGATTAGATTGTGGCCTTATTTTTCAGTTTTCCGTCTGCACCCCCGCACCATAACCCTTGTCTCTAGGACTGCCAAGGTACAGTATTTACTGCCAGGTACCACCTTTCCTTACTTCCCACCATCATTCAGTTCGACTTATTCACTCTCACAGTGTATTCTCTTCCCACACCATCAAAACTTGAGTAGACTTCATTACCCAACTGGACTATACTTGACTGTGAGCCAAATATCCTGTCTGATAACTAAAACGTGTTTCATTAAATTATTGCTAAAAACACAATTTATTTATTTGAGTTGCTTGCAGGGTGAATCCTAGAGATTGATCTGCAATTTCTGGACACTCGAATTGACATCACTTCCCCGTTACAAACTACAAAACTGGATGGCAAAAATCTATCTATAAAGCAGGTCAGATTACCAGGGCACAATATTCCAATTTGTAAAATTAGAAACAGCCAGCATTAATGTTCTTGACTCCTGGCTGCATTAATTTTGCCTTTTAACAAGAATTAAACATAACCAAATTTCTTCAGTATTCGCCCTTAGCCTGATTCTAGGAGAGACTAGGAATAATAAAAGGGCAGCGATATCTCACGTTTGAAGTCAGGATGTGCCCTGTGCACATAAGCAAAGTGTGCAGACAGTAAAATGAATAAATATTCTTGAAAGTAGAATTCACAGATTCTGAAAATAAAGCCCCTGGATTTGAGTGACTCAGATAGGATAAATTTAACTTTAAACATTGATGCAACATGAACAATATTGAATTAGCCACCCATAATACATCACACCCGATTTTCTTTCCAATGTAAGGAAAAGCCAATATTTTTATAGCAGCTTTCATGCGTTCCAGATGTCCCAAAGCAACTTACAGGTAATTAAGTTTTGAGTCTCTGTAGTAACAAAGGAAATGCAGCAGCCAATGTTCAGATCGACAGATCCCACAAAATAGCAATAATGATCAGATAATCTATATTTTAGGTGTTAGTTTAGAACTCGCTTACTCTTCTTCGCAATAAGGTTATTGGTTCTTTTACCTCTACCTGGGCATATTATCACATTCTAAAGACAGCACCTATAACAGTGACAGAATTTCCTCTGTACTGTACTGAAGAGTCAGCCTGGACTGTACGTACAGGTTTGCAAAGCAGGATTTGAAGCAACAACTTTCTGGTTCAAAAGTCAATGAAGGGAGAAATCAGATGGTCTATATGGGAGGAGGCAATTTCAACATTGCTCACAGGCTTTTTGTAGAACTGAAGCAGATTGCAGAGTTAAACAGGGATGAGGCCAGTAAGGGATTTAAACAGTACAATAAGAATTTTAAATTGGAAGCGTTGGAGGGCTGGACACCAATATAGACTGATAAGGAAAGGGGTCATGGGTGGGGAAACGGCACAGGATAAAACACGATTATGAAGGTTCTGGATTCACAAAGGCCCCTGGCATGTGGGAAATGGGATATTGTCCAAAGGACGATTGAGATAAACTTGACAGTGGACTTCACAAAGTGAGTTTGAGTTAGAGACGGGCAATATAATGGAAGTGGAACTGTGATAAAATTAGTCTTCAATGACTCAGGAGATCCCAGAATGATTTATTGATGAAGAAGTTAATGAAAGTGAAGCTAATGCCTAACTTGATGCAGGTCCAAGGAGATAAAACATGAATCTACATTAATCTCATTTAGTATCACCAAACTGCAAAGTTTTCTTCTGAATTTTCAATCAGACATGTAACTGTAAAAGCAATAGATACTATCTGTGTCATTAACCATTAGCATATTTGTCATCCATGTTTCCGAAAAGCTTTGACCCATCCATCTCACTTACCTATTGCTGTAAGTGTATTGCTAATGAACTGTAAGGAAGGAGCTTGCATTTCTATATCATCCCGTGCATCCCCAGGGGTAACCCCAAAGGACAGCCAATGAATATCTTTTGAAATGCAGTTTTGCTGGAAAATGCAGCAACATACACATAACAATTATAAGATAAACGACTAGATTGTCTGCTTTCTAGTGATGTCTGTTTGAGGATTGAAGACGTTGAACACTGGAAATATTCCTTTCCTCTCCTCTGAATAGCCCCATGGGATATTTCTTGGCCACCAGTGCAGGCAGAAGGAGCCTCAGTTCACTGTCTCATCCAAAAGATGGTACCTCCTTTGGAAGTGTTACTCTGGATCACTCTGTCCCTCTCTCCATAATGTACTGCCTCAAAGGCAAGAGAGTTAACACTGATCCAGTGACACTACATTTAAGCCCTTGATGCAATTCAAAGATAAGCATGACTAAAAACGAAAAAATGCTGGAAATCACACCCGGTCAGGCAGCAGCTGTAGAAAAAGAGCAAGCTAACCTTTTGAGTCTAGATGACTCTTCATCAGAGCTGCTCTCTCTCTCTCTCTCTCTCCACGGATGCTACCTGACCAGCTGTGACTTCCAGCACTTTTTGTTTCCAGTCCAGCATTCGCAGTAATTTGTTCCTTCAAAGATATACATATTGAGGATCACAGGGGTTCCGTGTTTTGGAATGCCTACATGCAACATCTATGCCTATAGATTTTAGAAGTACAGTTTACTTTTTCATATCTTAGACAGACTATGCAGAAATACTCATCTCTTTGTGGTGGCAGGAGATAGAAAGAAATGTAGAAGGGCTTTTTTTACATATTGCTGGGCTATCTGATGTGCATAATCTAGTGCCCAGATTACAAAAGACAGAAAGGACAGGAAGTGCAGGTGTTACTCAGCAGGTCTGGCAGCATTAGCGTTTCGTGTCCGATATGACTCTTCAGTTCCGAAGAAGAGTCATATTGGACTCGAAACAATAACTCAGTCTCTCTCTCCACAGATGTTGCCACATCTGCTGTGTTACCCCAGCACTTTCTGTTCTTATTTCAGATCTCCAGCATTTTGCTTCATATTTAAATTGAAAGAGTGACCGATGGAGGTCAAGGGGAACAACCATCCTTCCCTTTCCCTGTACTCCAACTGTATAAGAATGTAACACAGAGCACAGGATAGAAATTAAAATTTGGCGGTTGCGTTTGAAAAACAAAGTGCATTGACGCACAGAGGCTAAAAACTAATAAAACTATTCAATGCTGAACATATTGATAAATCTACCAGTGAGAATCAGTGACATGTCTTTCTGTTTTCCCGGGCTACAGTTCCTTACCACATTTCAATTCAAACTTCAGCTGATCACAACCAGGGCAAACTTGGTCTAAATTCACTACGCCATGAGAAAATCCATGACAAGAACTTATTTGTCAAACGCTAGATCTTTTATTCACCACTATTTTATTCTCTAAGCAATACTTCCCAAGGTCTGGCCTGTCTTTCAGGCCTATAGGCCACTACGAGAATGTCTGCCTTACCTGTAGCTGAAGTTGGCCAAGTCCTGGTGTTGCGGCTGCTCCCATGGTTGTGGGGATAAGCTGAAGTGGGTAGGGTTCATCTGCGAAAGAGAGCAGTGTTTGTCTTGAGAACATAATCGTACACACACCACCTATCAGTCTGCCACAGCAACCCCTGTCCCCTTCCCAGCAAAAATTGTTCAACTTTGGTCTTCAGCTTCTGACTCTCAAAACGAACACTTACGTTAAACTGTAACAGTACAATACAATGATAAAGCAACTTTGCCCTGCCTTCAGATTGCCTTATAAATATGTCACACGATGCAGATTTAAACTTGAATCCATCCTCCCAGGCTCCTTTACCAGACAATCCATTCCCACTGTGCTCAGTTAAATGGGGACATTCCAATGGGGAGAAATATATGAATGCACGAAGCATTAGACATAAGATGAATGAGCTTGAGGCTCTTTTGGAAATTGGCAGACACGATATTGTGGGGATAACTGAGACGTGGCTTCAAGTGGACAGGGCCTGGGAAATGAATATTCAAGGCTACACGTGCTATCGTAAGGACAGGCTGATGGGCAGAGGGGGTGGGGTGGCCTTGTTGGTAAGGGAGGATATTCAGTCCCTTGCACGGGGGGACCTAGAGTCAGGGGATGTAGAGTCAGTGTGGATAGAGCTGCGAAATACTAAGGGTAAAAAGACCCTCTTGGGAGTCATCTACAGGCCCCCAAACAGTAGTCTGGATGTCGGATGTAAGTTGAATCAGGAGCTGAAATTGGCCTGTCGCAAAGATGTTACTACAGTTGTTATGGGGGATTTTAACATGCAGGTAGTCTGGGAGAATCAGGATGGTATTGGACTTCAAGAAAGAGACTTTGTGGAGTGCCTCAGGGATGGATTCTTACAGCAGCTGGTGCTGGAGCTGACCAGGGAGAAGGCAATTCTGGATCTGGTATTGTATAACGAACCAGAATTGGTCAGAGACCTCGAAGTGAAGGAGCCATTGGGTAGTAGTGACCATAATACTTTAAGCTTCAATCTGCAATTTGAGAGGGAGAGGGTACAGTCGGAAGTGACAATATTTCTGTTGAATAAAGGGAACTATGGAGCTATGAGGGAGGAGCTGGCCAAAGTTCAATGGTGCAATACCTTAGCGGGGATGACCGTGGAGAAACAAGGGCGGATATTTCTTTGTATAATGCAGAAGTTGCAGGATCAGTTCATTCCTAAAAGGAAGAAAGATCCCAGGAGGAGACATGGGCGGCCATGGCTGACAAGGGAAGTTAAGAAACATATAAAGTTAAAAGAGAAAAAGTATAACATAGCAAAGATAAGTGGGAAAACTGAGGACTGGGAAGCTTTTAAAGAACAACAGAGGATTACTAAGAAGGAAATGCGCAGAGGAAAAATGAGGTACGAAGGTAAACTGGCCAAGAATATAAAGGAGGATAGTGAAAGCTTTTTTAAGTATGTGAAAGGCAAAAAAATGGCTAGGACTAAAATTGGGCCCTTGAAGACAGAAACAGGGGAATATATTACAGGGAACAAAGAAATGGCAGAAGAATTAAATGGGTACTTCAGATCTGTGTTCACTGGGGAAGACACAAGCAATCTCCCTGAGGTAACAGTGGCTGAAGGACCTGAACTTACGGGAATTTATATTTGCCAGGATTTGGTGTTGAGAGACTGTTAGGTCTGAAGGTTGATAAGTCTCCGGGACCTGATGGTCTACATCCAAGGGTACTGAAGGAGGTGGCTCGGGAAATCATGGATGCGTTGGTGATTATTTTCCAGAGTTCGATAGATTCGGGGTCGGTTCCTAAGGATTGGAGGGTGGCTAATGTTGTACCACTTTTTAAGAAAGGTGGGAGAGAGAAAGCAGGAAATTATAGACCAGTTAGTCTGACCTCAGTGGTGGGAAAGATGCTGGAGTCTATTATAAAGGATGAAAGTACGGCACATCTGGATAGTAGTAACAGGATAGGACCGAGTCAGCATGGATTTATGCAGGGGAAATCATGCTTGACTAATCTTCTGGAATTTTTTGAGGATGTAACTCTGAAGATGGACGAGGGAGATCCAGTAGATGTAGTGTACCTGGACTTTCAGAAAGCTTTTGATAAAGTCGCACGCAGGAGGTTAGTGAGTAAAATTAGGGCGCATGGTACTGGGGGCAAAGTACTAGATTGGATTGAAAATTGGTTGGCTGATAGGAAACAAAGGGTAGTGATAAACGGCTCCATTTCGGAATGGCAGGCAGTGACCAGTGGGGTACCGCAGGGATCCGTGCTGGGACCGTAGCTTTTTACAATATATGTTAATGATATAGAAGATGGTATCAGCAATAACATTAGCAGATTTGCTGATGATACAAAGCTGGATGGCAGGGTGAAATGTGATGAGGATGTTAGGAGATTACAGGGTGACCTGGACAAGTTAGGTGAGTGGGCAGATGCATGGCAGATGCAGTTTAATGTGGATAAATGTATGGTTATCCACTTTGGTGGCAAGAACAGGAAGGCAGATTACTACCTAAATGGAATCCATTTAGGTAAAGGGGCAGTACAGAGATATCTGGGTGTTCTTGTACACCAGTCAATGAAGGCAAGCATGCAGGTACAGCAGGTAATGAAGAAGGCTAATAGCATGCTGGCCTTCATAACAACAGGAATTGAGTATAGAAGCAAAGAGGTGCTTCTGCAGCTGTACAGGGCCCTGGTGAGACCACACCTGGAGTATTGTGTGCAGTTCTGGTCTCCAAATTTGAGGAAAGACATTCTGGCTATTGAGGGAGTGCAGCGTAGGTTCACGAGGTCAATTCCTGGAATGGCGGGATTACCTTACGCTGAAAGACTGAAGTGACTGGGCTTGTATACCCTTGAGTTTAGAAGACTGAGAGGGGATCTGATTGAGACATATAAGATTATTAAAGGATTGGACACTCTGGAGGCAGGAAACATGTTTCCGCTGATGGGTGAGTGCCGAACCAGAGGACACAGCTTAAAAATACGGGGTAGACCATTTAGGACAGAGATGAGGAGAAACGTCTTCACCCAAAGAGTGGTGGCTGTGTGGAATGCTCTGCCCCAGAGGGCAGTGGAGGTCCAGTCTCTGGATTCATTTAAGAAAGAGTTGGATAGAGCTCTCAAAGATAGTGGAATCAAGGGTTATGGAGATAAAGCAGGAAGAGGATACTGATTAGGAATGATCAGCCATGATCATATTGAATGGCGGTGCAGGCTCGAAGGGCTGAATGGCCTACTCCTGCACCTATTGTCTATTGTCTATTAAAGTACTCCACTGTTTCTGTCGTATTCTAGAGATATCTGTCTGGACAAAACTTCTCCTGGATCTAATCTTCATTGTAAGAGATTGTGTTGATTTAATCACAAAATAATTTAATTTCAGCGTCTGTAGGCCAAATAGTAAAACAAAATCCAAAATGTGACAACTATCCAAATTCCAATGATTTTGGAGCACATGTTTTAATATTTCAGCAATGTCTACAGCCTTCCTATTTAGCTGTTTCGTTGGATAGTCCCAACTTGGTCCAAAGTTTATTAAAGAAGAATGAAGAGAGATGTAAAACAAGTCAGTCACTCATCAAGTTGTATGTCACACCTTTGCCAGGCAATGACCAATCCCAACAAGAAAGAATCTAATCATTGGCCCCTGACATTCAATGACATTCAATCCCACCCAATATCCATATCCTGGGTGCTAACATTAACCAGAAACTCATTGGACTAGCCATAGAAATGTCGTGGTTGCAAAAGCAGTTCAGAAGCCAGAAATCTTGCAGTGGATAACTCACCTCCTGAATCCTCAAAACCTGTCCTACACATACAAGGCACAAGTCAGGAGTGTGTGGAATACTTTCCACTTGCCTAGATGGGTGCAAAGCCAACAACACTCAAAACGTTTGACACCATCCAGGACAAAGCAGCCACTTGATTAGCGCCACATCCATAAGCATCCACCCTCTCCACCACCGACACTCAGTAGCAGCGGTCTGTACTAATGACAAGATGCACTGCAGAAATTCACTGAAGATCCTTAGACAGCACCTTCAAACCCATGATCACTTCCATCTGGAAGGACAAGAGCAGCAGCTACATGGAAATACCTCCTCCTTCAAGTTCCCCTCTAAACCACTCACCATTCTAACTTGGAAATATATCGCCATTTCTTCACTGTCGCTGGGTCAAAATCCTGGAATTCCCTCTCCAACGACACTGTGGGTCAACCCACAGCAGGTGGACTGCCGTGGTCCAAGAAGGAAACTCATCCCCACGTTCTCCAGGGTAACTAGGGATGGGCAATAAATGCTGGCACAGCCAGCGATGCCAACATTCCATGAGTAAATAAAAAAAAACTTTCACCCAAGACCTACTCCATTCACATCAAAGATTTTGTGATTCCCTTCATGTTGACAAGGTGGATGATCTTAATTTAAATTAAATTAAATTAAGAGCACTGCTTTTCTCTTCGCATTTGTTCGGTTGTGCACTAGGATTGAGTTCAGTCAAGCAAGCAAAAGAATTCTGCTATCACCATACCAGTCTGTTAATAATATGCAGTTACCAGCACTTCAATTGAAGACTTTAACTCGGACAAATCCTTTTGTGAAGCAACATCTCTTTTGGCTAAGTCTATTGAGCAAGGTCAGTTTGAAGTTCATCTATGCAGTGTTCAGGTGATACAGTGTTAAATCAGGCATTATTTTTCAAATGAGTAAGCTACCACTGATTCATGGATGTTTGAACAAATCATAAGAAAAAGTCTCTTTGAAAGAGATATGCAGATAGTCCTAGTTCTCTGCCTTTTTCCCATGGTCTATAATTTTTTGAAGTAGTCATCCCAATTCTCTTTCAGCAGCTAATATTGAATGTCCTTTCAGGCAGTACATTCCGGATCATAGCAATTTGCCACATGAAAATGTTCTCCCTATCTCCTTGTTTTGTAGTTATTAGTCATACATGAGAGCAAACAGTTTCTCCTCTTAGAAATTCCAGTCGTTTTGAACACTTCTGCTGAATTCCAGTTTGCCCTTCTTTCCTTTAAGGGTGAACAATCCCAGCTTCTTTAGTCTTTCTACAAAACTGAAGTCCCTCATTTCAGCGTAATTCTAGTAAATCTCCTCATGCAGGTCTTGACATCGTTCCTAAAGTGTGAAGGGCCCAGAATTGGAAGTGATATTTCAGCTGAGGTCTAGATCGTGAGTTATAATGGTTTACCATAACTTCCTTGTTTCAGAACACACACATACACAAGACTGATGTGTACAAAAAGACAAGCTAGTCTGTCATACCACAGCATCATATCCATTTGTGGAAATACTACACTCTGAGGCTCTGGGATGCCCCTTACACAGTTGACACTCTAGTTTAATGTCTGTACATTTGGGCAAGATGGATTCCTCACAGTGTCAACCACACCAGGCTTAGATGCAATACATCTGTTTCCAAGATTTCATGTTAACACTATGGTTTTCTAAACAGTAATAGCAACAGTAGTAGACGTGCCAACGTTAAGGGCATTTAAATGGTCATTGGGTAGGCATATGGACGAGAATGGATAGTGTTGGGGTTCAGATTGGTTCCACAGGTCAGCACAACATGGAGGGCCGAAGGGCCTGTACTGCGCTCTAATGTTCTATATTCCAAATGCAGTTCATTGTAGGAAGCATACCAATGACTCATGTACTTTGAGAGGAGCTGGATATGCGTCCTGGAAATATCACTTTATTACTGATCCAAATGAAAATTCAGTATTATCTGGATCAGTGAAGCATACTCAGCCACTCAAGTCATTCAGAACAACCACCAACCACTGCCAGTGACCAGAATGACAAATAGTCTGAGAGTTGGAGTGGCTTAATGAGCATTGTACGATTTGCAGAATCTTCAGGTTCCTGCATGTCCAGCATTGCACGGAAGGCCTGGTTGAACCAACACTAGCCTATCGCCACTGAATGCAGAACATATCATGAAGGGTCCATCCAGACCTAACATCCAATGTCATAGAGCGAACAAATACCTCATGCCTTATTTGCAGAAACAGTTCATGTTGTACCACAAACCGTAATGATCAGCAGATAACTGACAGGGTCAAACAACGTTTCACGTTCAGTCTGATAATATTAGCCTCCAATAGGATCTATCCAGAGTAGAACATTTTCAACACTGATATTGCAAATATCCAATGCATTTATCTTACTGATGAGCTAGAGGAGATGGTTGAAAGGTGAAAGGAATCACTCAACTTCTTTCCCAACAACGCATCATCATCCAATACAATGGAAACAACTTAAAGTTGCTCGGCGTCTTGAACTTAGCAAAACATCGCTAAGGTGTCATAAAGCAGGAATACCAAACCTTGAGACATGGGTTGGACAATTGAAGGTATGGTCACTGATAGCAGGACAAAAGGAGTGTATGAAGCCATACAGACCTGAGACAGAGGAACATGGAGTGCTTTGAGAGCTGGAGGATGTTACAGAGATAGGGTGAAGTGAGGGATTGGAAAACCAGCTTGACAATTTTACATTTGACGCTTACTGGAGCAGGAGCCGAAGTAGCTCAGTCAGGAATATCTCCTGGAGGCTTACAGTTTCCATTAATCTCAGCGTGGGTAACTTCTCAGGTATTGCAGTAAGAACTCCTTCCCAGAGAATGTGCCTTGGCCCTGATAAACCTTCATGCTATGGGGAATTTGAAAAGGAGGTCCAACAGGGACTCAACAGGATGCCATTCAAATGCCTGAGGAAAAAGAGCAAAGATCAATATCAAGCTCAAAATTTCCCCCGGGTTGATGGTCCCTATGTATAACCATGATCTAAAATTTTCCCACCATACTTCTCTCATTTGACATTTGCAACTGTGCGCATTCAGATAGGCACATCTGGGACAGCCAGTCCCTCTGCATGAGATTGTTGGGGATGGAGGTGATGCACTGCAACAATTAAGTATCCATTCCTTCCCTCCCCTCCTTCATCCTCTGAACATTCAGCGTGGGAAGCCAGTGAGCTATCTAACCTATTGGTTGAGTTATGTTTATTTAGGTCTGTAGTAGTATCGTCAAATGCATGAAACATTAGGACTGCTAATTCATATTCGGAATACTTTCGTTTTGGCATGGTGCCATGTTTCAAAAGAAAAATCACAGGAACATATATTCTGTACACCATCTTAAAAGATGGTGGCAATTAGTGGCATTATATATTCACTCATCAAAATATAATTTGATTTTCTTGACATTATAAACAAGAGAAAGAAAATGCACCCACTATCCGACCCGACTCTCCATTTTGTAGTTTTTAAAACTAATACTGTCCAGTCTTAGTATCACAAATTATTCTAACTTGGACGTTTACCAATTTTATTCATCATTACTGGGTCTGAATCTTCAAATTCAATCTCTAACAGCATTGTGGAAGCACTTCCAACAACTGGAGTATAATGGCTCAAGAGGAATACTCCAATTCACACCTTCATAGGCATCCACATCCCAGGGATGAAGAATAGCCCATTCCTCCAAATCTCTTTGCCCGACATCAGTGTCATATTCAATGCATGAAACAGGCAGGGATTAAACCGAGATGCAATGGGACTTACCACTTCGACATACCCCTATGGTGAGCAATACTAATCTTTGCGTTCTGTCTTGCCCATGACTGGAGTGAACAACTTTGACAATGTAGGTGCAGCTGTGGTTTGACACATTAAGCAATGCAAAACACCCACCATGTATAGGATATTGTATTTTTTCTGGTAGTGACATGTTAAGGAAGAAGGGAACCTTCCCATTTTAAATATGATTAGATTAGGTTCCATACAGTGTGGAAACAAACCCTTCAGCCCAACAAGTCCACACCAACCCTCCTAAGAGTAACCAACCTAGACCAATTTCCCTCTGACTAATGCACATAACACTATGGGCAATTTAGCATGGCCAATTCACCCTGACCTGCACATCTTTGGACTGTGGGAGGAAACCGGAGCGCCCGGAGGAAACCCCGCAGACACGGAGAGAATGTGCAAACTCCACACAGACAGTCACCCGAGGCTGGAATCAAACCTGGGAACCTGGTGCTGTGAGGCAGCAGTGCTAACCACTGAGCCACCATACTGCCCCCTAATGTGGCACAATCAGATAGTATAAGAAGGATCACCTTTGCAGGGTTGCAGCCCAGTATTGAACAGGCATTCAGTAGCTTCTAGACCGTGGTTGGGGAGGGGGGGGTGGAGAGAGAAGCATCACAGCTGATGAACCAAACATTAATGGGGGTGGGGTGGGGGTGTACAAGTTTAGCTTCAGACTCCTCATGTTGCTGAGAGTAGCAGGTCCTCTCCACCTGCCAATTAAAGTTGATGTGCCTCCTGTCAACAATGGTTGTTTCACTTTGCCACCCCCCCCACCCCCAGTTCCCTAGCAAAGGTAGCAATACTGATAGAAGCTCACCCAATAAACATCTTCTTTTGGTTAAACATGACTCAGATTAGCTGATGAAAACCTTGCCTTGCCAGTTTTGCACATAGCAAAATTGCCGCCTATTCCTTTCAATGTAAAATGAAAGCATCCACATGACCAATTGTTTAACCAGTCTCTCCGAGCCTGCACTTACCATATGTTGGTCACACTTTCATGATGTGTACTTCATGTCTGTGCAAGATACATACCTTGTGCCCTTAGTGCTAAGGTGTATTTTGCAGGATGGAGAAAGATTTATTCAGGATGATACCATTTTTATTTATTCACTTACAGGATGTGGGCATTGCTGGTCTGGCTTGCATTTGTTGCCATGTAGAAGGTGATGGTGAGCTGCCTGGGTGAGCCCCTGCACTCTGAGTAATGTTGGTATATAGACTGCTGTTACAGAGGGAGCCACAGTGAAGGACTGGCGATATTGTTCAGAGTCAGGAAGCTCTGTGCCTTGGAGGGTCTTGCGAGTGGCAGGGTACCCTTGTTCCTGTTGCCCTTGCCCTGGTTTGGAATGGGGTGCCAAAGCAGCCTTGGTGTATCGGTGATCTATAGGGCACCTCACCCAATATTGACACACATTACCAGATGCTCGTGAGAAAGCTCTTGCAAAGTTGATTGACCTGGGTATAACTTTACCATGCCCACACAGTGTCTCTGGGGAGTGGACTGGCACACATATGAGACAGAAACATGAGGGGACAGCTCACCATCCTCACAGCTACCCAAAAGTAAGTCCAGGTCACAAAGAATCAAGCACAATCTTGCTGCTCCTGCCCCCCCCCCCCCCCCCCCACCTCAAGGCAGATTGTGTGCCTACACCATGTGGAATGGTTGCCAGGAGAATGGAGGCAGATTGTGTGCCTACACCATGTGGAATGGTTGCCAGGAGAATGGAGGTGGGCATCACGTGGCTAACAGCCAGCAGCAAGGACCACTCCTGTAGGAAGATGCAGGCCTTGCCCTTTCTCCCACTCTGCACTGCCACCACCTCCCACGTTTCTGGGTGTGAGACTCAGTCTCTGGTCCTCCCCTTGCAGTACCAGCAGTGGTCACTGCTCCCAGTGGCACTGAAGAGCTGCCAGCCTCTGACTGGCCAGAGGTGTGACATCCTGCAGGACCCGAGAGCCCTAATGCTGACCAGGAGAGTGCCTGATCAGCTTTTAATCTCATCTAGGCACCCAGGAAGGATTGTGGCAGGGTTGCCACAAGATGCGTACTCAACTATGACCAATGCACCAGCCGAATGATTGGCTTGCAGTGCAATTTAGAGCTAACCAGATTGCCATTTGTCTGAAGTCTGATGTGAACCAGATAGGTTTATCCAACAGTCAGATATATGGACACGAGTACTGAGGCTGGATTTTCATGGAATTCGGAAGTCTCAAGGAATCTTTCAAAGTGACAGGCATAGCCAAGATTTGGAAGATCTGCCACCATTTCCTGATTAAAAGCATTTCCAATTGCCCCAATGTGGGCTCACATTCACAGTCTGAACATTAAGAGGCAATAACAGGATTTAGTATTTGGTATGCTTAATGAAATAGATGTCAGTTTTTTCAACATGAGATTAATCTCTGCACGAGTTCTTAGACCTTTGTTTGGGCTTTATGAAGAGGAATTTTATTTTCACTGAAGTGTGTAGAGGCAGAAAATGATTTGGAGATGTCGGTATTGGACAGGGGTGTACAAAGTTAAAAATCACACAACACCAGGTTATAGTCCAACAGGTTTAATTGGAAGCACTAGCTTTCGGAGCGCTGCTCCTTCATCAGGTGGTGTGGAGGACACAATTGTAAGGCACAGAATTTATAGCAAAAGTTTACAGTGTGATGTAACTGAAATTATACATTGAAAAATAGCCTGATTGTTTGTTGAGTCTTTCATCTGTTTGAATACCGTGATAGTTTCACTTCTTTCATGTGTAAATCACAACTTTTTTTTAAAAAGTTACATTCTCAGGTTAACTGTAACAATTGGTGTTAGCTAGACAATATGTTGAAGGTGTTAGCCCCCTGTGTTCTCTGTCTATGCCGTAATGTTTAGACTGATTCTAATCTAAAAAGTGAGATAACAAGAGTCTTACATGAATTCATGCAGCTTTTTGAGCAACGTACAATGTAACTCTGCAAGTACAAATTTACCCCACAAACGTACATGTATACATGTGCATGTGGGTCTGTGTGTGTGTGTTTGTCTTTCTGGGTTGGGTGGTTGTGAGTGTGAGAGAGTGTATATGTGTGATATGTGTGTGTATGTGATTGTAGAGTGTCCTAAGTCTGTGAGGGGGTGCATGTGTGAGTGTGGGTGTGTGTGTCTGTGGGAGTATGTGTGTCTGTAAGAGTGTGTGTGTGTGTATCTGGGGTGGGGGGTTGCGAGTGTCTGTGAGAGAATGTGTATATGTGTTTGCGTGAGTGTAGAGTGGTCTAAGTCCGTGAGAGGATGTGTGTGTGTGTGTCTGTGTACGTGTGTCCGTGTGAATGTGTGTGTATAGGAGTGCCAGTGTGTGAGTGTGCACGCACGTGTAGGAGTATCTGTGTGTGTGTGTATAGTGCAATGGTGGTCACCTGTAGTGTGACATGAACCCAAGGTCCGGGTTGAGGCCATCCCCGTGGGTACCAAACTTGGCTATCAGCCTCTGCTCGGCCACTTTTCGTTGTTGCCTATCCTGAAGTCCACCTTGGAGGATGGTCACCCAAAGGTTCGAGGCTGAATGTCCTGGACCATTGAAGTGTTCCCCAACGGGAGGGAACCCTACTGTCAGTTGATTGTTGCCCATTCATCCGTTGTCATAGCCTTTACTCGGTTTCCCCAATGTACCATGCCTCAGGGCATCCTTGCCTGCAACGTATAAGATAGACAACATTGGCTGAGTCACATGAGTAGCTGCCATGTACATGGTGGGAGGTGTCCATGTCCACACTCTGACAGGTCTTGCAGCACCTACCATGACAGGGTTGTATGGAGTTGTCCTGAGAGCCGGGCAGCTTGCTACGAACAATGATCTGTTTGAGGTTTGGCGGTTGTTTAAAGGCAAGTAGTGGAGGTGTGGGGAAGGTCTTGGTGAGGTGCTCATCCTCATTGATATTGTGTTGCAGGTCACGAAGAACATGGTGTAGTTTTTCAGCTCCTGGGAAGTACTGAACAACGAAGGGTACCCTGTCGGTTGCAGTTATGTGTCTGTCTCCTGACGACTTCATTACGGTTCTTTCCTGTGGCACGTCGGAACTGGCGATGTACCCCGTTCTTATGAGGGTATCCCTGAGTACTTCCAGGTGTCCTGAGGCATGGTACATTGGAGAAACCGAGCAAAGGCTATGGCAACGGATGAATGGGCACCACACAACAGTCAACAGACAGGAGAGTTCCTTCCCAGTTGGGGAACACTTCAGCCGTCCAGGACATTCGACCTTGGACCTTCGGATGACCATACTCCAAGGTGGACTTCGGGACAGGCAGCAGTGAAAAGTGGCCAAGCAGAGACTGATAGCTAAGTTCCGTACTCATAGGGAGGGCCTCAACCAGGACCTTGGGTTCATGTCACATTACAGGAGACCACCATTGCACTATACACACACACACAGATACTCCTACACGCACACACCCAGGCACTCCTATACACACACGCACACAGACACACGTATACACAGACACTCACACACACCCTTACAGTCACACACACTCCCTCACGCATCCTCTCACAGACCTATACCATTCTATACTCACACACACACATATACGCTCTCTCTCAAAGACACTCACAACCCCCCACCCCAGACACACACACGCACGCACTTCTACAGACACATGCACCCCCTCACAGACTTAGGACACTCTACACTCACATACACACACATATACACTCTCTCTCACACTTAACCCCCCAACCCAGACACACACAGACAGACAAAGACCCACATGCAGACATATGTTTGTGGGGTGAATTTGTACTTGTAGGGTTACATTGTACTTTGCTCAAAAGCTGCATGAATTCATGTAAGACTCTGTTATCTCACTTTTTAGATTAGAATCAGTCTAAACATTATGGCACAGACAGAGAACACAGAGGGCTAACACCTTCAACATATTGTGTAGCTAACACCAATTGTTACAGTTAACCTGAGAATGTAACTTTTTAAAAATACTTTGGTGATTTACACATGAAAGAAGTGAAACTATCATGGTATTCGAACAGATGAAAGACTCAACAGACAATCAAGGTATTTTTCAATGTATAATTTCAGTTACATCACACTGTAAACTTTTGCTATAAATTCTGTGCCTTACAATTGGGTCCTCCACAACCACCTGATGAAGGAGCAGTGCTCTGAAAGCTAGTGCTTCCAATTAAACCTGTTGGACTATAACCTGGTGTTTTGTGATTTTTAACGAGGTAGAAAATGCATTGGAATGTAAGTTCATCTTTTTTCCATCTCCACATAAGTCCTCATTTGGCCTACTCAGGATGGATCGTGGATGACTGACTAAGGATCCAGCAGAACGTTTTTTACACAAAAGGTGGTAGGCATATGGAAGTGGTTGAGGCTGGTACATTAACAACATTTAAAAGGCATTTGGATAAAAACATGGACAGGAAAGGATTAGAAGGGGCCAAGTGCAGAAATATGGGGTTAGCTTGGATGAAAAGTTTGGTCAGCATGGACCAGTTTGGGTCAAAGGGCCTATGTCCATGCTGTAGGACTCTGTGGCTTCATGACTCTAAATGCTACAAAGGGAAAGGAGCCTGACGTCCAAGAAAACAGGGGCATAACCCTATGGCAACCAAAACTGCTCTTCCAGGTCAAAGGGCATCAACTCCATCCTGCATCCACATGCCCCTGAGCAAGGGTTACACATACTGCAGTCATTTGTGCTGTGGTAAGTCTGAGACTTTTCCAACTCAAGCCATCAGCCTCAGTAGTCCAAATCCAACTCTGACTTTTTATTCTCTCACATCTAGTTAGAGAGTTGTTTGGTAGTACAGAATTTGGGTTTTGCTGGAAAAGAACACATTTTGACAAAGCTGTTTATCTTGCACTCATCAGGACAATTCACAAGAATACCAATTCATGCAGAAAACCCACACTTATATTGCATGGAAGACAGTGCTGATCGGTTGGCAGCTGGACTCATCAGTAAAGGTATTGCCATGGAAAATGCACCAATTGATGATGATTGACAGTTAACTGTCATGCTTTGTTTACATATTTAAACAAGTGGGTTAACTCTTGATTGGTCAGGGATTGCCCTGAGGAATGAATCTATGAATGATTGTCACTTATTTTGTTGAACGGAAACAGCTGCATTATATGTACAGTTCTTTCTCTCTGCAAGGCACAGCTCTTTATGCATTAATATATGTAGCTTTCAGTGCACACAAGTGTACCACACTGCAAGATTACTGGACAGTCAAAAATTGGTTGAGTAATTCTTCACAAACAAAGGATTATTTAGCAAATGTTGTCCAATTGTGTTTTGCACCTCCTAACAATTGCCTTATTTTTGTGAACAGTGGAAAGATATGCTGATTGATAAGGTGTAGAAGTCTTTGGGACAAACAGCTTACATACCAAGCATCATACCAGCACTGAAACTTAGATAACGCATTACTCACTTGTGAGATCAGCACAGCGCCTTTTAGGCAGGACTGTTCATGGCATGCACCACCTGTGTCACCACTGCATGAAATGGTTAGCTTCACCAGTTATAGAGTCATAGAGATGTACAGCACAGAAACAGACCCTTCAGTCTAACCCGTCCATGCCAACCAGATATCCTCACCTAATCTAGTCCCACCTGCCAGCACCTGGCCCATATCCCTCCAAACCCTTCCTATTCATATACCCATCCAGATGCCTTTTAAATGTTGCAATTGTACCAGCCTCCACCACTTCCCCTGGCAGCTCATTCCATACATGCACCACTCTCTGCTTGAAAAGGTTGCCCCGTAGGTCTCTTTTATATCTTTCCCCTCTCGCCCTAAACCTATGCCCTGTAGTTCTGGACTCCCCCACCCCAGGGAAAAAAACCTTGTCTATTTACCCTATCCATGCCCCTCATGATTTTATAAACCTCAGTAAGGTCACCCCTCAGCCTCTGATGCTCCAGGGAAAACAGCCCTAGCCTATTCAAACTCTCCCCATAGCTGAAATCCTCCAACCCTGGCAACACCCTTGTCAATCTTTTCTGAACTCTTTCAAGTTTCACAACATCCTTCTGATAGGAAGCAGACCAGGATTGCGCACAATATTCCAAAAGAGGCCTAACCAATGTCCTGTACAGTCACAGCATGACCTCTCAACTCCTGTACTCAGTACTCTGACCAATAAAGGAAAGCATACCAAACGACTTCTTCACTATCCTATCTACCTGCGACTCCACTTTCAAGGAGCTATGAATGTGCACTCCAAGGTCTCTTTGTTCAGCAAAACTCCCTAGGACTTTACCATTAAGTGTATAAGCCCTGCTAAGATTTGCTTTCCCAAAATGCAGCACCTTGCATTTATCTAGATTAAACTCCATCTGCCATTCATCAGTCCATTGGCCCATCTGGTCCAGATCCTGTTGTAATCTGATATAATCTTCTTTGCTGTCCACTACACCTCCAATTTTGATGTCAACTGCAAACTTGCTAACTATACTTCTTATGCTCACATCCAAATCATTTATATCAATGACGAAAAGCAGTGACCAAGCACCAATCCTTATGGCACTCCATTGGTCACAGGTCTCCAGTCTGAAAAACAACCCTCTGCCACCACCCTCTGTCTTCTACCTTTGAGCCAGTTCTGTATCCAATTGACTAGTTCTCCCTGTATTCCATGAGATCTAACCTTGCAAAACAGTCTCCCATGGGGAACCTTGTCAAACGCCTTATTAAAGTCCATATAGATCACGTCTACTACTCTGCCATCAATCCTCTTTGTTACTTCTTCAAAAAACTCAAGTTTATGAGACATGATTTCCCACGCACAAAGCCATGTTGACTATCCTGAATCATTCCTTGCATTTCCAAATACATGTACATCCTGTCCCTCAGGATTCCCTCCAACAACTTGCCCACCACCGAAGTCAAGATCACCGGCCTATAGTTCCCTGGCTTAAACTTACTTAAACAGTGGCACTACATTAGCCAACCTCCAGTTTTCCAGCACCTGTGACTATCAATAATACAAATATCTCAGCAAGAGGCCCAGCGATCACTTTCCTAGCTTCCCACAGAGTTCAAAGGTTCACCTGATCAGATCCTGGGGATTTATCCACTTTTATGCATTTCAAGACATCCAGCACTTCCTCCTATGTAATATGGACATTTTTTCAAAATGTCACCATCTGTTTCTCTACATTCTATATCTTCCATGTCCTTTTCCACAGTAAACAGTGAGCAAAATAATAGGTTAGTATCTCCCACATTTCCTGCAGTTCCACACAAAGGCCGCCTTGCTGATCTTTGAGGGGCCCTATTCTCTCCCTAGTTACTCTTTTGTCAGTAATGTATTTGTAAAAACCCTTTGTTTTCTCCTTAATTCTATTTGCCAAATCTATCTCATGTTCCCTTTTTGCCCTCCTGAGTTCCCTCTTCAGTATACTCCTACTGCCCTTATACTCGTCTAAGGATTCATTCGATCTACCCTGTTCATACCTGACATTCAGTTCCATCTTTTTCTTAACCAAACCCTCAATTTCTTTAGTCATCCAGCATTCCCTATACCTACCAGCCTTTCCTTTCACCCTGACAGGAATATACTTTCTCTGGATTCTCATTATCTCATTTCTGAAGGCTTCCCATTTTCCAGCCATCCCTTTACCTGCAAACATCAGCTTTTGAAAGTTCAGATTTAGATTTAGATTTAGATTCCCTACAGTGTGGAAACAGGCGCTTTGGCCCAACAAGTTCACACCGACCCTCCGAAGAGTAACCCACCCAGACCCATTCCCCTCTGACTAACGCACCTAACCCATGGGCAATTTAGCATGGCCAATTCACCTGATCTGCACACAGTCGCCCGAGGCTGGAATCGAACCTGGAACCCTGGTGCTGTGAGGCAGCAGTGCTAATCGCTGAGCTACCGTGCCGCCCATTCTTGCCTAATACCATCAAAATTAGCCTTTCTCCAACTTAGAACTTCAACTTTAAGTTCTGGTATACCCTCTTCCATCACTATTTTAAAACTAATAGAATTATGGTTGCTGGCCCCAAATTGCTCCCCCACTGACACCTCAGTCTCCTGCCCAGCCTTATTTCCCAAGAGTTGATCAAGTTTTGCACCTTCTCTCGTAGGTACATCCACATACTGAATCAGAAAGTTTTCTTGTAAACACTTAACAAATTCCTCTCCATCTAAACCCTCAACACTATGGCACTCCCAGTCTATGCTTGGAAAGTTAAAATCCCCGACCAAAACCACTCTATTATTCTTACAAATAACTGAGATCTCCTCACAAATTTGTTTCTCAATTTCCCTCTGACTATTAGGGGGTCTAAAATACAATCCCAATAAGGTGATCATCCCTTTATTACTTCTCAGTTCCACCCAAATAACTTCCCTGGATGTATTTCCAAGAATACTCTCCCTCAGCACAGCTGTAATGCTATCCCTTATCAAAAATGCCACTCCTCCTCCTCTCTTGCCTACCTTTATCCTTCCTGTAGCATTTGTATCCTGGAACATTAAGCTGCCAATCCTGCCCATTCCTGAGCCATGTTTCTGTAATTGCTATGATATCCCAGTCCCATGTTCCTAACCATGCCCTGAGTTCATCTGCGTTCCCTGTTAGGCCTCTTGCATTGAAATAAATGCAGTTTAATTTATCAGTGCTACCTTGTTCTCTACTTTGTCCCTGCCTGCCCTGACTGTTTGACTCATTCCTTTTCTCAACTGTACCAGTCTCGGATTGATCCCTTTCCTCACTATTTCTCTGGGTCCCACCCCCCCTTACTAGTTTAAATCCTTCTGAGCAGCTCCAGCAAATCTCCTTGCCAGCATATTTGACCCCTTCCAATTCAGGCGCAATCCGTCCTTCTTGTACAGGTCATTTCTACCCCAGAAGAGATTCCAATGAACCAAAACTGTGAGTCCTTCTCCTATATACCAGCTCCTCAGCCATGCATTCATCTGCTCTATCCTCCTATTCCTGCCCTCACTAGCTCATAGCACCAGGAGTAATCCAGATATTACTATTCAAGGTCCTCCCTTTTAAGTTCCTGCCTAACTCTCTATATTCTCCATTCAGGATTTCATCCTTTTCCCTTCCTATGTCATTGGCTCCAATGTGTACAATGACCTCCTGCTGGGGCCTCTTCCCTCTTGAGACCATTCTGCACTCTCTCCTGAGACATCCCTGATCCTGGCACGAGGGAGGCAACACACCATTCCGATTTTTTTGCTGCTGACCACAGAAACGTCTGTCTGTGCCTCTGACTAGAGAGTCCCCTCACATAATTGATTGCTTAACCTGACATACACTTCATTGCATTAGAGCCTGTCTCAATACCAGACAATTGGCTGCTTGTGCTACATTCCCCTGAGAATCCATCACCCCCTACATTTCCCAAAACAGCAAACTTGCTTGAAATGGGGATAGCCACAGAAGACTCCTTCCTACCTGCCTACCTCTCTCATCTTTCCTGGAGTTAACCCATCTATGGGAGTGTATCTGCGACTTTTTGCTCAAACTTTGAACCTTACCTTTCCAGGATACTCTGTGGTACACTGGGCACTTTTCAGGACATTGAATAACCACTTTTGTGGCCTCTTATGAGTTTGTTCAGCAGACAGCAAAAAATAATCCAAATCAGGGTAGCCATCATCTTGCAGGATAGCTATGAAGTGCCTATTCCAGCTACATCAAGCTTGCAAGGTATGCAAATAGGGGAGGTGACGGTTTTGTGGTACAATCACAATTAATACAATCACTGGACTATTAATCTAGAGCCCCTGTAATATTCTGGGGACCGGGGTTCAAATCCTGCCACTGCAGGTTGTGGAATTTGAATTCAATAAAAATATGGAATTTAGAGTCTGATGATGACTGTGATTGTTGGAAAATTCCATTTGGTTCACTAATGTTCTTTAGGGAAGGAAACTGCCATCTTTACCTGGTCTGGTTTACATATGACTCCAGACACACAGCAATGTGGTTGACTCTTAACTGCCTGCTGGGCAACTAGGGATGGGTAATTAATACTGGCCTAGCCAGAGACATCTGTATCCTGTGAGTGAATTTTAAACATTTCTAAAAATGGCTCAGGAGAGTTAGGAGAAGTGAGGCCTGCAGATGCTAGAGATCAGAGTCGGAAAGTGTGGTGCTGGAAAAGCACAGCAGCTCAATCAGCATCCGAGGAGCAGAAGAGTTGACGTTTCATCAGGATTGATGAAGGGCTTATGCCCGAAACGTCCACTCTCCTGGTCCTGGTCCTCAGATGCGGACTGAGCTGCTGTGCTTTTCCAGCGCCACACTTTTCAACTCTGGAGAGTTAAGATCTATTTACCAGGCTGCTGGTAAGTCAGACCTTGTATTTCATGGAACTATAGGAATTCCAATGTGTATAAAGACCAGTGAAGGTAGTTTTGTGGTAGACAGTAGTAGAAGACTGGAAGGTGATGATTTTGTGGTATTGTCGCAAGACTCAATCCAGAAACCCAGGCTCAAATCCAACCATGGAACATGACAATGAAGTCTGAAGTCAATAACAATGTAGAATTAAGAGTCTCATTGTGACCATGAAATCATTGTTTGGGGGGGGGGGGGGGGGGGGTGAGGAAACTTATCTGGTTCACTAATGTCCTTTAGGGAAGGAAACTGCACGAGACTCCAGACCCACAGCAATGTGGTTGAGTCTTAACTGCCCTCTGGGCAATTAGGGATGGGCAATAAATGCTGTCCCAGTCAGAGAAGCCCACCTTCTGTGAATGAATAAGGCAAAAAAGGACAACTGGCCAATTTCTTAACTTGAACATTGAGGGAATTTGACTGGTCTATTTCAAGCACGACTCTTTTGTGAGTGTGCAGGAATTCATTTGTTTAAGTGAACTTAAATTCTGTGGCTGCTCTGTTATATTTCTAGGTCATTAGCTTAGACCACAAACGAGTCCAGATGTAAAGATCACCATTCTGCCACTGAGTTACTGGCTGGAGGTATCAAATGAAAATGACCTCCTGTTTCAAAGAGATTCAGGGCACATGCATCAGGGAGATATCCCCAGTCACTCTCACCCTCCTGCAAACAGCAAGCAGCAGAGAAGGATGACAGGAGATCACTCTCAAGCTACCGTCAGAGCTGAGGAACCAGGAGAAGCAGCAGGAGAAGGAGGGAGAAAATGGGAAGTCAAAATAAATAGAAATTAAGCAAAGCTTTTTTTGTTAGTAAATGAAAGGATGGGAAGAAAAGATTTTCACTTTAAATACTCAACCATGTTGATCTTGTAAAGAGTTTGTTGCTACATGTGTTCAATGGAATGCAAGTACATCCACAGCAGATGATGTGTAAAAATAACATTTCAATACTGTCAGCTCAAGACTCTGTATCCTAAAATTGCCGGGTGTTACAATTACAAAATACATATATTTACTAATGCTGATTGAACAGACTTAAGGGGTTAAAGATATGCAAATCCTTAACAGTGAGATGTCACGTTCACATACTTTTGGACATTAAATTTAATTTTAAAAAGTGCTGCAGCCAATAAGGTAACACTAAACCAGTTGGACTGAGGTTGGAACTCATCTGCAGCTCTGGACACTCTACTCCTGTTCTTTAGGGAAGAAAGTTTAACGTACTTAATTGGTCATGACTCAAGACTAACTGCAATATCTTCTCAAAAGACCCAGAAGGCATCTCAGATATTTCACCATAACAAGGTCTAATATGAATAAAATTGGACAGGCCACTCAGCATCAATCTCGGCACCAGACAGAAAAGTTAAGTAAGGGCTTTAGGACATTAGAGCAAGTTTGCAATGATGTCATGAAGCTGCTCATTACTGAACATAAACAGCAGAGTCTGGGTAGAGTTACCATGAGAGAGAGAGACTGGCAGGGAGATAAGCATGTGGAGTAAAACAATAAGCATTACACAACAGTCCTTTTGCTAATGTAACAATATGATTGGGGTTCAGCATATCTCTGAATACCATGTATTGTAGCATTTCGCCTGAATGTATAATAAACAGAGTTATAAAGAAACCCAAGCCTTGTCTTCTCCTTGGGCAGTCTATCTTAAACCCAAGCTTTTCCCATAATGCCATTAAAAAAAGATGGTGGCAGCAACGAGATTCATTGCCCAGAAAATAGTTGCAGCAGTGAAGATCAATAAACAGACCCGAAATCATTTGAAAAGAATATTTTTAAAAAGAACACTTTTTCACAAAATCTCTGAAACACCTGTCAGAAGAGGAGTCATGCTGAATAGCCTTTTTTAAATTCATTCATGGGATGAGGATATTGCTGGCTAGACCAGCATTTATTGTCTCGAGGGCAGTTAAGCGTCAACTGCATTACTGTGGGTCTGGAATCACATGTCGGCCGGGCCAAGTAAGGAAGACAGTTTCCTTCCCTGAAGGGCATTAGTGAACGAGATGGGCTTTTCCAAAAAATTGACATAATTAGCATTTTAATCCCAGATATTTACTGAATTCAAATTTCCCCATCTCCCAGTCCCTGGGAAATTACCTGGGTCTGTGGATTAGCAGTCCCTTGATAACATCACTGGGCCACAGCTGCAATGAAGGAAAAATTTCTGAACAGAAAACTCCTACAAAAAAGCCACGGTTGTAAATTTTACAGCCAGTAACAGGACAAACAAGCTTTGAAGGGAAAAATATAACATTGAGACCAATGGAAGCCCATCAGGAGACAAGGGGATAAATGTGCATCAAGGATCTACAAAAGGAAGCTAGTTAAGTTAAGACTTCTAACAGTGATCCAGTAGTTCCAGATTATTCATCCAATGACAAAGTCTACAATGAGCAAGTTAAAAAAAATCCAGAAACCAGCGTAAAGTTAATTGATTGAAAATTTTGTAGATATAATACTATTTCTTGGAATGTGAAGTTTTGAAGCCTTGATGGTGAAGTTTGACATTTTTAAAATTATGTTGATGGCTCAGGTGTGAAATGCAGGTTTTATTTGGCAAATAAGTTTTAATTAGTTTTAATCATTAAAAAAAGTTTAGATAAATAAAATGAAAACAAATCAGATCAAATGATATCAAATTCAGTGGAACAGACCTTCAGATGCAAAGGACAGACATCACAGTAACCATTTTGATAGTCAAAAAAAAACAACCGAATCCACTGAGACCATTTTGAAGAAGTTTCCACACTGAGATCTTTTAGAAATTCTTCAGTTATCCTTGAAAATATCTTCATTCATCTCTATGAAGACGTCATATTGGTAAAGGAAAATCCAACTTTCCATTGAAAAAATAGCAGAGACTGACAGGTTCCAGCTGTAGTTCTACAACAGCGAATATTCAATAGCTTTCAACAACTAAGACAACAAAACAAGGCATTAAATTTACTGTCACACAAAGAGATCAATAATCTACATTTAAAGTAAAAAAGGACTTCAAGTGACCATCAACAATCAGCCAATGCAACAAAATGCACCAATAATGACTTCCCACCTGAAAATCCAAGCTTTCACACTCAGTTGATACATATGCAAGTTGTCTAACAATTATTAAGATTTTGAACGATGTCACTCTTTTCTTAGAGAAGACCACTATCTGATACAGATCTTGTCAATGGAGAAGAAAGAATAACGCATATATTCCTGTGCTTACATCAATGCCAAACCCTTCAGCAAGCACTACTGAACAAATGAAAATTAGCAGAGAAAAAGAGAGCTCACCAACATTTACTCAAGTATTGTAAACATTTCTAATTCACCTATTGATAGGGCTCAGTTAAGTCAAAACCTTTGGGAGCGGTGGAAGATATAAGAAAAAGAACTAACAGTAAATGTTGTATGAAGAAGTAATCAAGGTATCTCATTTGAGAACATTTATAAATGATAATCGACCTTTAAGGCAAGGGAAAAATGTTGTGAGGACCTTGGGACCCTGGAGCAACCTTGTAACCATGTCATGGAATCTTTCTCATTGGACATACATAGTACAATGTGGGTGGAGTCAGAGAGAGACTGGAAGTGAGAAACCCATCCAGAGAAGCATGTGGAGTTGACCAACTAGACGATAGAGTTCATAGAACTGTCTTTTAATAATGTAAGAGTAGGATGAGTACATCTCTGAGTAGCATTTACGTAGTATTTACTGTTAATAGAAATAAGCAGTTGTAAAGGAGCCTTAGATTGAAAGCAGTTCATGAGCTTAACTTCTCCTTGACTTGCTTAAAATCAATCTCTTGGTTGAAGGGATAAAACCACATAACAAAAGAACAAGCAAACCATAGATAACCCACTCAATCCTGCAAAGCACCCTTCCCTAACAAAAGGGGAATTATACCCAAATTATGAGTGTTGTTCTACTGACTAGTTAAGTAACATGCTGACATAGACTCATTGATTTACAGCTTTCAGCCAACATCCTACAGCTGAGACTCCTCCATCATTATCCCTGGGGTTGAGAGTGTGGGGACTGCAGCATGAACTCTAAATCCCACGAGGTCACATGGCACATCAGGCCATATATGGACAAGGAACCTCCTGCTGATTCATCAGATCACACCTTGGTTTTCCCGCCTCTTCCTCTAGCATTTGTTCCTGGGCTTTGAGCATCTTCCTTTGTTCCATGTTTCTCCCCTCTCATTTAAAGTCCTTAACCTCTAATACAGCCCAACCACCCAGCTCATTTTCTCAAGGAGTTATTTTCCTCAGCATTTACACTGAATGCGTTTTCCATCCCAGCTAGTTTCAATCTCCATCTCAGTCCATCACTTTCTTTCTCCTTGGAGTTCAATGCCTTCTGAATCTGTCCCTCCACATAAACTCTCCAAGCCATGTTCATTCCCCTGACCTTAATGTCCCATACGGCCTCATAATTTCAATCGTAACAATCAGAATTAAGGCCACCACTTCCTTGTATTATTCTCCAACAACATTGACTAAACCCTACTTCCTTGTGTAACTGTTTCAGAAAATAAACACCACTCAATTGATTTATGACGGTACTCACAAAATCCCAACCCTCTAGCCTATGGCCCTCTGTGCACCACAACCTTCCTGCAGTGATCAATTTGATCAGAGAGTCACCTCCAACTCTGAAGCACTAGTTCCCAATCGAATCATATGTCTCTCGCTCTCCGTCTCTCTCACTCTAACCATTCCTCTACACATCCCTTGTCCCCCACTCTCTTTAGTCTCAGCAACTCGGATTTGAAGGGATATAGCAGACAAGTGATTTAACCATCACCACCAGATCTGGCTGGGCCATACAAAATCGTACGGAGTCCTGATCTTGCTTCCTAAAATGTTTCACTATTTCAGAACCATCCTAGAATGAAAGGATGACATCTGCCTTCTCTGTTGTAAAGGAGGAATAATTTTCAAAAGGGTGGCAAGGGGATGATTTTTAAAGAAGTGTTCAAAACTATAAGAACTTGCTTTAAGGTAAATCAGCAAAACTTACAGACATTTCCACTGGTTCGTAAGTTTCTAAATATAGGGTTTAAAATTAAAATCAACAGAACTGATACTACAAAATAAACAAATGTCTCCTGAACTTAATTTGTTAATCATAGATCAGGCTCAGCGTCAGTCAGAATTTGCTGAGAGACAGGTTCTGAAATAATTATTAATGATTCCCTGATAACACCATGATGGAGAAACTCATAATTGTCAGTTACATTATCAGTTAGATAAAATTCAAAAGAATATGTAGAATCGGAGTCTCTTTGCAAAGCACACGTTCTGCCTTTCAAGTATGGAGTCAACAAATAACAAATGGGCTTTCCTACCCACTTGCCTGAAGGGTAAGTTAGCTTCATTTCACACCCCAACAAAACATTGCTGTTATGTTACATGACCTCTTCATCCCCGACTTATTTCTCTGAATACCAACCAGCCTGTCTTGCTGACAGACTAACAACATACCACAATGTGGCATATTCCCAGAGTATCTCCAGGACCTCGTCCCGACTGCACTGCTTGCTGTTGAGCATTCCAAACACTTACTGCATCCTCCGGGTTTGTAGGAGAATCCAGGAGGCAGGAGGAATCCTTGCTGGGCTGCTGCAGCTGCCAATGTCCGCTGGTCTGGAGGGAACACTGGAATCATCAACGGAGGCAACTGACCTTGAACCTGCTGAACATGAAACAAGAACATCAACAAAAAAATGGAAACAATCACAAGAGATGTTTTTTTCTTCATAATAGGAGTGAAATTGCAGTTAAATGCAAGGACTATTCCCAACACACAATTCATCGCAACATGTGTCATACATGTGATGAATTTGTCTCCAGTGTTTGAAATGCTAGTTTCATGGTTCTGGGACCAGAAAGAATCTAAGCAATCTTGAGTGCAAGTCTAACTTGACATCTTTAACAATAAGTTGTTGGGGTGAACACCAGAAACCCAAACGAATTACACATGTCCTTTGGGGACATCACCTTATCACCCTGACCTGACCTGGTCCCCACGTGACTCCAGACTCTTGCAATGGTGTCAATTCTTCCCTTTGTAAAGCAACAAGGAAATAAATAGTTTGGAAACAGATTTAAGTAGCTCACTTTCACAACCTCAGCACATTAAAAGCACTTTGTAGCTAATTAAGTATTTTTCAAAATGTGATGTCACATTGCAAAGAAAGCTTTGCAAGCAAATATGCTCATGGCCAACAGCCATGAGATAATTACCTGATCATTTTTGTTATCAATGTTGGACGAGGCCAGAATTCTCAGGGAGAATTTCACTGCCCCTCTTCAAAGACTGCCATCTTTTAACTCTGCGTGACAGGGCAGTGTAGTGTAAAGTGTTAATACTCAAATATGTCAATAATCAACTACATCAGCAGTGACCTAAGAGATCACATGACGAGAGACTTTGGGGAGACATGCAACTATATAGACCTGGTGCTAAGTCTAAGAGTGTACATAATTCACAGAATATTAAATCAAAGCTAACCCTACCAAGATTTGGACTTAAGCAGCCTCTCATACAAATTGCCAAGAACCCAAACTCTTCCAAATCCCACCATGATAGCAACCAAAGTGGATGGGACTTCAGTTTTCATTCAAAAGGCTGTAGCTTTCATAGAGTAGCATCCCTGCATTATTACACTGGGATGCTGTCTACCAAGTGAGAAATGAGTCCACAATTTTCTGACTCAAACAAGTGTACTGTACAGCTAAAACAATCTCATTTCCAGAATCTCTCTCATGGGGGAATGAATATCATGATGCACAGCCATCTTAGGGAATTCGTATTGAGACAGACAACTAACATAGTGAATATTGAGACATATGGCTAACATGGGGAATGAATAATGAGACACACAGCTAACATGGGGAACAAATATTGAGATACACAGCCAACATGGGGAACAGATAGTGACGGCTAACATGATATAAAAGGTTCTATTGGAAATGATATTTTGGAGTTCAACAGTTTCAGAATGATCGTGAAAGGTGTGATTATAGGGTCGTATAGCATGGAAACAGACCCTTCAGTCCAACTCATCCATGCCAACCAGATATCCTAAGCTGATCTAGTCCCATTTACCAGTATTTCTATTCATATATGCAACCAGATTATTTTAATGTTGTAATCAAACCAGCCACCACCAATTCCTCTAGCAGCTCATTCTATACACGCACTATCCTCTGCATGAACAAGTTGCCCCTTAGATTCCTTTTAAATCTTGCCCCTCTCACCTTCAACCCATGCCCTCTAGTTTTGGACTCCCCTACCCTAGAAAAAAGGATCCAATAAGAAACAGTCAAATGGACTGAAAAAAGCCTAAGACTTCTGTTCATTCCTCAACATGTCTGTGTATTTTGTTCAGGGCAATGTGGAATTTAAATAATAATTTTTTTAACAAATGTGGATTTCACTAATATTATTACAACCCAACTCTGGAGACTTCATGTGTAAGAAGTAAAATACTTTCCATTTTATATGTACGAAATGAAATTCATAAAGTTCAGACAAAGCACATATTCACAAACAAAACAAAGTGATTTCTAAGCTAAAATAAAACACTGCGGATGGTGGGTGTCTGAAATGGAAGCAGAAAGTGCTGAGATAATGCAGCAGATCTAACAGAATCTGAGGGGAAGAATTAGAGTTAATGTTTCAGGTTGATGACGCTCAACCCTGTCCGATCTTGAGCCCAAGACCTGAACTCGGTCTCTCCTGCCACATACGTCACCTGACCTGCTGAATATTTTCAGCATTTTCTGCTTCCTTTTACTGAACTAACCTGGCAATTTACTTTAATCTCAAGCAACGGGTGTAGAAGTTTCCACTTACCTCATGGGCAATTTAAAATGCTTTTCAGAGCGTGGCTGCCAAATTGGTGACAAATAATATGGTGTAGGGCCATACCAATTAGGTAGAGGGCCCTGACTATACAAACCCGATCCACGCCAGACGGCAAAAGAAAGCCAAACAGCAACAGTCCACCCACAAACACGAGTCATTCTGAACCCAGTGCCAAGGTAAAATCTTGGTCCTGTAACTCTAAAGCACTGCTAATTGCCTGCGTGTTTTAATTGTGCCTGGACTATACCACACACTTTCCTGTCTCCTGGTAGTTGTCGCCCTGATATGGTGTGGGGAATTTTCTTCCATTCACACAATTTTTCTACAAATCTTCTGCTAAAATTAACACTACCATTCAGCATAGGCCCCACAGTAGACTAGCCCACTGCCAGGCTCAGGGACATTGATGACGGTCTGGCAGATTTGTCCTGTAAGGATCATAGACGCTCTTAAATCTCCTGCCTCCCTTGCCATTGTCAGAAAATCTTAGCTCAATGATTCAAATGATTGTTTGTTCATGTTGCCTTCTCATGACTGAAGCCAGTATTTTTTCTACATTCACTGCCACTCCTCACTAATAATATAAAATTGTAGTTAAATGTATATTTTGAATGCACAAAGAAATGCCTTCAGTGCTTCCACTGAAATCAAGCCTCCCATCCACAGACAGTATCACTGTTATATAAATGTGTCCTTATCTACCTCCCCTCTCACTGAAAAAATTACTATTTATAGTGATGGGAACGTTCAGAATGTAAATAACACGTTAGTGTAGGAGAGTAGAAGGCAATTATCTGAAGGTTGGGTTAAGATCAATTACTAAGCTTATGTGGGTGGAGTTATGTCGCCTTGTTCAATAATATCTGACCTATGCCAGCTCATTCACTGCAAAAGCAGATCAATTTCTCATCCCCAGCACCAACACGTTTTAAACGGGTTGGTTAGCTCAGTCAGCTGGACGGCTGGTTTGCAATGCAGGGGTTCGGTTCCCACATTGGCTATAAGTCCCTTCTTCGCAGCCTCTCTCCTCACCTGAGGTGTAGTACCTCTCAGGTTAAACCACCACCAGTTGCCTCTATCTCTGTCCAGTGGGAGAGGAGGACTGTACTGACTTTACCTTATTTAAGAGTTTAGAGACATACAGCATGGAAACAGACCCTTCGGTCCAACTCATCCATGCTAACCAGATATCCCAACCCAATCTAGTCCCACCTGCTAGCACCCAGCCCATATCCCTTCAAACCCTTCCAATTCATATACCCATCCAAATATCTTTTAAATGTTGCAATTGTACCAGCCTCCACCACTTCCCCAGGCAGCTCATTCCATACACGCACCACCCTCTGGATGAAAATGTTGCCCCTCAGGTCTCTTATATTTTTCCCCTGTCACCCTAAACAAATGCCCTCTAGTTCTGGACATCTCCACTCCAGGGAAAATACTCTGTCTATTTATCCTATATATGCTCATAATTTTATAAACCTCTATAAGGTCACCCCTCAGTCACCGACGCTCCAGGGAAAACAGCCCCTGCCTGTTCAGCCTCTCCCTATAGCTCAAATCCTCCAATCCTGGCAACATCCTAATAAATCTTTTCTGAACTCTTTCAAATGTCACCGCATCCTTCCAATAAGAAGGAGACCAGAATTGCACGCAATATTCCAAAAGTAGCCTAACCAATGTCCTGTACAGCTGCAACATGACCTCCCAACTCCTGTACTCAAGACACTGACCAATAAAGGAAAGCATACCAAGCGCCTTCTTCACTATCCTATCTACCTGCGATTCTACTTTCAAGGAGCTATGAACCTGCAATCCAAGATCTCTTTGTTCAGCAACACTCCTAGGAGCCTTACCATTTAGTGTATAAGTCCTGCTGAGATTTGCTTTCCCTAAATACAACACCTCACATTATCTAAATTAAACTTCATCTGCCACTCCTCAGCCTATTGGCCCAAGTGATCAAGATCCCATTGTAATCTGAGGTAACCTTCTTCGCTGTCCACTACACTTCCAATTTTGGTGTCATCTGCAAACTTACTAACTATACCTTCTATGCTCACATCCAAATCATATATATAAATGACAAAAAGTAGTGGCCCCATAAAGGTTTCAATTGAGACTTTGATTACATTGATGAAACCTTTTAGCTTGAGGAAACATCTAGAGGCAGCACTGCTGCCTCAGAGCGCCAGTAACCCAGGTTTGATTCCACCCTTGGGAGACTGTGTGGAGTTTGTACACTCTCCCCATGTCTACGTGGTTTCCTCTCACAGTCCAAAGATGTGCAGGTTAGATAGATGGCCATGCTAAATTGCCCATAGTGTCCAGTGATGTGTAGGTCGGTGGATTAGCCATGGGAATTGCAGGATTACAGGTATGGGGTGGGTCTGGGTGGGATGTTCTTTGAAGGGTCAATGAGACTTGATGGGCTGAATGTCCTGCTTCCGGACTGCAGGGATTTGAGGAAACCATAAAAACAAAATAGTCCCTGATAAATAAGAAGGAATTCAGAAGAAACGTCTTTGCCTAGAGAATGGTTTGGATGTTGAACTTAGTGTCATAGAAAATAGTTGAGGCAAGTCGCCTGGATATATTCAAGGGGAAAGAACCAGAGAAAATAGGAGCAGCAATTGGCCATTTGGCCCTTCAAGCCTGGTCCATCTTTCAATATGATCCTAGCTGATTGACGCATGGGAGAACTGAACAGAAGGATGTGTTGACACAATGAGATGAAGGAGGTAGGAGGATAATGTGCAGATAATAAATATCAGTACAGGCCAGTTGGGCTGACTGGCCTTTTTTTTGTCATGTGTGAGGGGAAGGGTGCGGTTCACATTATGCTTGCTCCACTGAATACAGATCAGATAAGGATCAGACGCTGGATCTTATGAAGAAAAATATTCTTCAGTCTCTATTACCTTTTCACAAAGCTCAACTGTGTTGTCTTTTAAGCAGAGGCACACTGACTATATTTGGATTACGGGTAGTCTCAAACAAAATAAAACAAACAGCTGTGCAGAATATTTTACACAGACGAGATCGGCAGGAAGCCCCAGAACTTCTAAAGGTTCTGGAGATAAAAGTGACTTTGCCAAGCATGAAGATTCTGAACAACGCATTGAAAACAGAGTGACAGATGGTTCCTACCAGGGACTGCGCTGCCAAGAGAAAAAAAATTATAGAAAAAAAAGTGATGTTATTGAAAATGACTAGAAAGTTCTCAGATGAATTCAACATTCCCATCTCTTTGCAAGTGCTAGTCTGCCTTAAGGGCTAATGAAGAGAAAACATAACCTGTCAATACAGAGATTACAATGTAACACAAGTCAGTACTTGAACCTGACTGAACGCTCAACAGGGAGTAATGCATCTCAGAGAAGATTTGCTAACAGACCCACCAGGAAAATTTGCTTTTTGACTCGACAACTTGTCAGATTATACCACCCAAGGTCATTTGATTGGAGCAAATAAAATGCGTAAGTTAAGGACTGGTGAACTTTGCTCAAAATTGTGGTGGCTTAGCCAATAGCCTTCAGAAGAGGCGGGATAGAGACTTGATGATTTTAATGTTGGTGATTGAAATACATCTCCATTATAAACAGCAGCTCTTCCATACACCGTACCAGTGAGATAGTAGGGAATCGGCTCCTTCCCATCTTTCTTTGAGGACTTAGATCATTAACAAGGGATTATTGATGACTTCACAACAAATGGATTCAGTGGGCTGTGGCCTGCAGGATGGGTAGGGCCTGGGTGAGGTATGGCCAATTAAGTCTTGAATGAAGTTGACAGTTTTATTTTAAACAGATGATGATGATAAAAGGGCGAGTCACTTTTTTTTTGTGTATTAGGTTCCATTCTGATAAGCCATTCTCGTTCACTCACTAACACAATGGCTAGGCTACCTGCCACAGCATTTGGGCTGACCGTGGCAACGGCCCCTGAACAAAGTGATCCAATGGCCCAGGTTCATCTCTGGGGACGTGGGTTCAAATCTCAGCATGCCAAATCAAATTCAATGACTAAATCTGGAACTTAAAGTTACTCTCAGTAATGGTGAATTTGAATTGATGCAAAAATTCACCGGGTTCTCTTTATAAAGGAAATCTGCCATCCTTACTCCACCTGGCCTACTTGTGACTCCGGACCACCAGTGATGTTGACTCTCAACTGCCCTCTGCAGGGGCTGAGCAAACTATTATAGATGGATAACAAATACTGGCCCTAGCGAGTTTTGAGAAGATTTGTAGCCCAGGTTGAGGCTCTGGATGTAGGTTTGCTCACTGAGCTGAAAGGTTTATTTTCAGATGTTTCATCAGCATACTAGGTAACATCTTCAGTGAGCCTCTGGCTTCGTCCGGAGGTTCACTGAAGATGTTACCTCGTAGGGTGACAAAACATCTGAAAATGAACCTTCCAGCTCAGTGAGCAAATCTGCATCCACACATACTGGCCCTGCCAGTGATTCCCATATGCCATAAGAATACAAATGCTGGTGGAGACCTTCCTGGTACCACTTCACTAAGTGATGTGAGTATCTTACTTGCTGTGTCCAACCAACTCCTGGTACATGTATGACAGCACGTTCTATATCATAGCAGTGACTATACTTCCAGAGTGTGTCATTGGCTGTAAAGCCCTTTGAGATGACTTGTGTTTGCTAAATCATTCCTTTTTTTAAAAACTTTTTAGTGCACAGGAATGCAACAATACATATTAAGTACATACCATGCTACACTTGCTGAGCGACTTGCTTGATTTCAACAGAGTTGCAGCTCATTACTAAAGTCACAAGGTTGCAGGTTCGAGTCTGCAATGCAGTACTGAAGGAGTGCTGCCGTGTTGGAGGCACTGTCCTTCAGATGAGATGTTAAAATGAGGGGGATACAAAGGACCCTACGTCACTGTTGTGAAGAGAAAGGGAATGTTACCAAAGTCCTGGCCAATAACTCGCCCTCAATCAGTATCATAAGAAGTGATTATCTGGGCACGATCACACAACATGCATGTTAACTGGAGGCTTGCTGTGCACAAGTTGGCTGGTGTTTTCATACACGACAACAGCAACCATCCTTCTAAAGCACTTCACTGGCTGAACCATATGTTATAATGTCATGTAATTGTGAGGATGCCTATCTAGCTCCAAAATTTCTATTATTCACGAACATTCTGGATTTCTTTTTAAGTTTGCCTCTTCTTAGAGGCTTTACTGCCTCGAGTGCTTATGCAAAACCGTGGCTGCCATTAGGCGTTGAACATTCTGCTTTATATCTCGACTGATCATAATTAGAAACAAAAACTCTTCAACACACTGAGTGAATGGTATTTGACTAATGTGCAGGCAACCAGCAACATGCTTATTATTCAAAGTCTTTGAGGAAACAGCAGTAACACAAGCTCATTATCTTGACTACCTTTTCATTCTTTACTTGCAACATTGCGCTAAGCTGATAAAACAAAACAACTTACAATTATATTTGAGTTATGAAGCAATAAAATAACCCAGAGAACTTCAAAACGAGCATTATTATACAAGGTTTGACATTGAGTGATATGAGGAGATGTTAGGACATTAGGAGATGCTCTGGTGACTGAAAGAGATAGGTGATCCAAAGGAGAGGGAGGTCTCCGGGTAGAGAGGTTTAAGCAGGGAATTACAGAGGTTGGGGTAAAGCAGCTGATGTATAGACACCGATAGTGGAAACTGAGGATTGACAAAAGACCAAAATTGGAAAAGCACAGCTAAGTCAAAGGTTTGTGGTGCTGAACAAAATCAGAGGGGCAAGGATGAAGAGGGATTTGAACATAAGAAACAGCATTATAAAATTGAAGCTCTGTTTAAGCCTATGAGACCTCTGTCCACCATCTACTAGGCACAAGTCAGAAATGTGGTGGACCACTGGCCAATTACTTGGTTGAGTGTAGCTCCAACCACACTCAAGGAGCTGGACTATCATCCAGGACATAACAGCCTACTTGAACAACAACACTGTCACCAGGACAAATGTTAATTTCCTCCAACATCAACGCAGTTTGTACATCTGCAAGACATACTGCAGCAACTCAGCAAGTCTCCTTCAGTAGCACCTTCTAAATCCTCATGCTCCCCCACGTTTGAAGGACAAGGGCAACAGAGAGAGGAATCACCTGCTAGTTCCTCTCAAGCCACTTGGAACTATATCACTGTTCCATCAGTGTTGCTGGGTCAAACTCCTGGAATCGCCTCATTAAAGGTACTGTGGGTGTTTCTACACCAGATGGATTGCAGTGGTTCAAGAATGTGACTCACCACTACCTTCTGAAAGGAAATCTGGGATGGGTAACAAATGCTGGCCCAGCCAGTGACAGCTACATCCCTTGAATGAATTTTGAAAGCAGGTTAGTAAGCATCAGGGCAATGGAATGAAACTACAATACAGAGTTTTGAATGACCTTAAGCCAACGAAAGATGCAAGGTGAAAGGCCAGCCAGACGTATACAGTTGAGTTAACAAAGGTCGGGCAACAAAATTAGAGACTATTCTGCTTTATTTCAAAATCCCCCATGCACAGAATTCTCAAAAGGATTATAACATTCCACCTCATTTTGGTGGAATGCAGTTCAATCTTCATGTACACTCCGCTATTAACTTTGGAAGACCATGTGGTAAAAGGCGAAGAAAGGGAATGGGCAGAATTCAAAACTTGTCTCACTAGGATCATGAGCCCAGCATTAAAGAGCAAGCACGGTCTGGGCTTTGAGGCTGAAGCTGAAGCTGGGGAAAGAGCTGACATTTTGCTACATCTGATTTGCCCGCATGTGAACAGCCAATGGATCAGAACCTGGAGTACATAGTAATAAACCACGCTGGAAGCATTGGAGAACATTTACTGAGTTTGCATGTCTCACCTCATCTACATTACAGCAAAATGATTGTTTTAACCTTTAGCCCAGTACAAATCTGAAAGTCCACTTGAATCTTGTGTGTTGGAGCCTAAGGGTTAACATTATGTCCTGTTGTCCAAGCCGCAATCTTCCATCATCATTGTTGTCAGTGCACTGCTAATTCTGTAGCACCTGAGTGCATATCAATTTTGATATGTAATTTATAATTAAGTAATTAGTCACTTCCCCTCGCTGTTTTTTTTAAAAACAATTACAGCAAATAATAAATCCTTCCAGACAGTAAAGTCATGTTCAACAGTATAATGCAGAATTGCACAGACTGATTAGAAAAGCTACTAACTGTGTGCTTGTTAAAAACTTGACCATGCTACGGGTATGAATTATTCTGTGGAACAGGCTGTCAATCTAAGCAAAAAAAAAGGAGATTGCTGGAAAAGCTCAGCAGGTCTGGCAGCAGCTATGGAGAGAAATTATAGTTAATGTTTCGGGTCGAGTGACCTTTCTGAGGTAGGTTCACGCAACCTGAAACATTGACTCTGATTTTTCTCCACAGATGCCGCCAGACCTGCTGAGCTTTTCCAGCAATCTCTTTTTTGTTCTCTCTCTCTCTTGTTTTACAGATCCACAGCTTTTCGGTTTTTGTCAATCTAAGTTCCACCTCAGAAATGGGCTGTAGGGTGGTTTGGGGAGGGGCTGTTGGTTCTGTCGGAATGGGGCTTGTTGCGTTTTGAGCAAAACCAGTCGTAGTTGCAGAGCAAATAATATTAATGGCTTGGTTTAAGTCTTTAATGGCTTGGTCGAAAACACTGGAACAGCTGCAAGCCTTGTCCCAGCCTGTTGTGCTCCCACAATAACTATTACATGCCAAGTAAAGCGACAGCCTCGTTTTCATTTATCCAACAGCAGGCAACGTCAATCCACAGAGTTTGCTAAACAAGAGGATTTTTCAATCAGCTCGCACTGTTTATCCTTTAAATTCACTCTCTTTCCTGAAATGCTCTGGACAATAGTACTGGATCCATCTGCACTCCATGCTAAACCCTTCTAATCCCGGAAACAACAGCTGTAAACTCCAGCCGAACACAAAAAAATGTGTGTGTGTGTTTGTGTGTCTGACTGAGAGACAGACGGATAGAATGAGACAGAGTATTGTTGGGCTAGTCAAGATTGCTGGTGTTGGTGCAACTTTCTTACCAATGGATCTAACGCAAGTAGCGTTGGTAGTACTCCACCAGTGCGTTGAGGTGTCTGCTGTAAACAGTCCCCATCTCAGAGCCATATCGGAGGGGATCCACTGAGACAGGCTGGGCACACCGTCCGTATGACTGACATGAAACTCCCCAGGCAGGTGCACTACTCCCAGCTTCGAAACGACAGGCAAACCCCAGGTGGACAGAGGAAACACTTCAGGAATTCCCTCAAGGCCTCACTGGGGAATTGCAGCATTCCCACAGCCACCTGAGAATTACTGGGCCAAGACCATCCAAAGTGGAGGAGGAGCTTCCTGGAAGGCAATGAGCAACTCGAGCCTGGCCATCGGGAAAAAGCGGAAGCCAGGAGAAAATGGCGGAAGGAGCGCGCTGCCACACTAATGTCCCATCCACCCCTTCCCATGACCACCACCTGCCCCATGGGTAACAGAGTCTATGGTGGCCACATCGGTCTGTACAGCCAACTCCAGACTCACCCTGAGAGTGGGAGAGAGTCGTCCTTTTCTGTGTGGGACCACCAGTGATGACGATGTGTGTCGTGTCTGTATGCAAGCAACATGTCTGTGTGTTTGTGCGTGCATTTGAGAGTATGAGTGAGAGATGTCCTTATCAGGGTCCACAAGATCTCAGTCATAGCCAAGACACATTTTTCAATATTCAGATGAATTGACAAATCTCTCACATCTGCCAAACATGGAAACGCTTCCCGAAAGGAAATAAACTGAAATTTCTTTGTAAAGTTAAAGCGGGGATTTTTTTTGTTATTAAATAGGTGGTAAATTGGCTGCCTGATGTATACGTTTAGCAAGATAAATGATTGTGAGAAGAAATCATCTACAGTTCTGATAATTGCGCCAATTACAGGTATCTTTCATTAAGAAGACCAGCTTGCATACCTTTGAAAGCTCATTCTGTGAATAACACACAACTGCCAGTAATTAACATGTAATGTGAACACATCTGTTCATACACCAAATTCTTCAGTCAGGTAAACAGAGAGAGAGACTTCAAATAACTCTTTTTTAACAAAAAAAAGCCCAATGTCGGGAAAAAAACATTTTCTCTCTCTTTCTTTCTCTCTCTCTCTCTTTCAACAGTCCTGCTTTGTTCCTTTTCTCTCTCAGATGCACTTTTCTCTAGAGTGCACAACGCACTAATCTCTTGTTAGCTGAATATGTTCTGGCTGTTAATTCAGAATGAGAATGGGCTTTTTGTTTCTTCTTCCGGAGTTCCTTTACTCTCTCAGCTGTTGTCTCTGGTCACTTGCTGCCTACTTATCAACTCCACAGAACAGCACCCTGTCTGATGCGATTGTAGGAGCCTTCTGCATGTTAAGAGCTCTTCATTACTGCAACTTCAAAAAACTGCAGTGTGCTAACAACCTCCCGACCTGATAGTAATTAATCTTCTCAGACACAGTGAAAAACATAACTTCGCAGAACATACAGCACACCTTCAAAGGAGGCAACCTGACAAGATTCCTTAGATGGACTTCAAATAGGTGTTAAAGGATTTTCACCAGGTTTCTCCACGGTAACTTCAAAGTACAGACCCCAGGCTTAATGATAACAAGTTAACTTACATTACCTCATTATTTGGGCAGCCCTGATTTCCAATCAGGATTATCCTGTTTATTCCATTAAAAACATGACCGTGAAAATGTGGGATTTGTAAAATAGAACCTAGAACATTATAGCACAGTACAAGCCCATCAACCTTCGATATTGCGCTGACCCGTGAAACCAATCTGAAGCCCATCCAACCTACATAATTCCATGTTCATCCCTATGCCTATCAAATGACCATCTAAATGCCCTTAAAGTTAGCAATTCTACTACTATTGTGGGCAGTGTATTCCACGCCCCTACTACTCTGAGTAAAGAAATTACCTCTGTCATCTGACACATATCTATCATCCCTCAATTTAAAATTATGCCCCCTCATGCTAGCCGTCACCATCTGAGGAAAAAGGCTCTCACTGTCCACCCTATCTAACCCTCTGATTATCTTATATAAATGCAATTGATTCACTCACAGCCTTGAAAAAAGGAAATCTGCTGTTCTTTCATGATTTGGCCTACATGCAGCTTCACTCTTACATCAAGATGGCTGACCGTTAATGGGGATCCGAAGTTGGTTGGTAATAAATCACGTAGTTGTATCAAAGCTGTCCTAGCTGTTGAAGGCGGCAGTCTGGCTTCACATTCCCAGGATAATCATGGAAGTGCGCTAAAAGTCAACCTCGTCAACAATGCCCACATCCTGAAAACGTAGTTTTTTAAATGTTCAGCTGCAGTGGAGGGGAGTTTGGTCTCAGCCTCTTTCATGACTTAAAGCTGTCAAAGTATATTGAAGGATTTAGGCTTCTCGCATTTGAAGACCATTGACTGTGAGATTTTCATAAAGGTCACTTCCTGTTTCTCTGCTGTAAGTTACTTCTCCTGTAAGATACTGCCCTGGGCCTTTGTGGGAGAGTCAGGCTGCAGCAGTTCAATAATCGCCTTCCATAATGCTCCTCACTTTGGGGAAACGATGCCCACCACAAGCAGGGTAAGAGAGGGTCACCATGGCTCAGCGTCAAATTGTGACAAGGGACTTGTGAGCGGACGTTAAAAATGTACAAGAGAGAGAAAGAAACTGAAAGATGTAAGTGATAGGTTGCGATGAAGTACAGTGGCAGGAGGCTTGTGCAAAGCTGAAAAATGGGATGTGTCTGTTCCTGTGTTGTCAAACAATGTGTAATCCTGCGTAACCTCCAGACTTCTGTTGCAGAGGGGAAAAGCAGCAACTCACTGGGAACGCCATCACCTTCAAGGCTCCCGACCTATATCCCTTTTACTTCATTTGCAAAGGGTCAAAGTGATTATGCCCATCACCTAACCTCAAAGTAGAGCCACTAACAAACAAGACCCGAGGTGAAGCCATCTCCATGCCAACTAGCAACAGGCAAGAAATGTGACTTTGTCAGTTCAAGAACACAAAGAAATGCAGAGGACGGTGCACATATGGAATGGGCTGCCAGAGGAAGTGGTGGAGGCTGCTACAATTGCAACATTTAAAAGGCACCTGAATGGGTATATGAATAAGAAGGGTTTAGAGGGATGTGGGCCAAGTGCTGGCAAATGGGACCAGATTAGGTTGGGATAGCTGGTTGGCATGGACAAGTTGGACCGAAGGGTCTGTTTCCATCCTGTACATCTCTGGGACTCTAAATTGTTTCCTGCAAAAAAAGTGGAGAACTTTGAGTTGGGAACACCTAAGTTATAAGTTTGGGCAGTGAAGTCTCCGAGACTTCTGTAACCTAGGCAGGTGCTTCAGTGTAGCCCTGAAGGAATACTGCACTGTCTGAGGTGCCACCTTTCAGAGATGATGTTTCATAAAGGACACCTCAGGCAGATGTGAAAAATCCTGTAGAATCCCTACAGTCTGGGAGGCAGGCCATTCAGCCCATCGAGTCCACACTGTCCCTCCAGACAGGATCCCACCCAGACCCACTCCCCTATCCTATAACACTGCATCTCCCTCGGCCAATCCACCTAACCTGCATATCTTTGAACTGTGGGAGGAAACTGGAGGACCAGGAAGAAACTCACGCAGACACGGGGAGAGTGGTCAAACTCCACACAGACAGTTGCCAGAGTTGGAATCGAATGTGGATCTCTGGCGCTATGAGGTAAGCGGTGCTAATCGCACAGCGCCCCATGGCATTGTTTGATGAAATGCAGGAGAGTGCTCCTGGTTATTCCTTATCCCTTAACTAATAACAAAAGCTTGCATTTACCTAGCACCTTTAACATGATGAAACATCCCAAGATCCTTCACAGAGACAGTATAAAAGACAATACAATACCAAACGAAAAGACATTAGTCCAGATGACGGACATCTTTGTTGAAGATGTGAGCTGTAAAGAATGTCCTAAAGGAGGGAGAGAGGAAGTTGGCTTTGGCGAGGGTTTATGGCTTAGTTACCTGAAGGCATTGTCATAAATACTGAAGCAATCAAGAAGCTAGAATTGGAGGAACGCGGATATCTCTGAGGGGTTTGTAGGGCTGGAGAGAAAGGGAAAGGATCAGACTTTGGGGGAATTTGCATATAAGGATGCGAAGTTGAAAGACAAGGCATTACGTAGCTGGGGGCCAGTGTAGTTGATAACTATGACCATTTGTTGAGAATTATGGAATGAGCAGCAGAGTTTTGGATGATGTTACATTGATACAGAGTACCAAGTGGGAGACCAGACCATTTGAGTAGTTAAGTATGGAAAGAGAAAAGGCATGGGTGAATGCTTCAGTCGAAGAATTGTTCAGCTATGGACAGAGGTAGGCAATGGTATGGAGGTGCAGAAAAAGCAGTTTTAGTAATGGTCAAGACATGTGGGTGAAAGTGCAACCTAGAATCAAAGTTGGTATCAGATGGTGTTGGTGGCAAGGAAGTGGTGATTGTGACAGGAACTGTAGGCAACGGTTGTAGTTTTCCCAAGATCTAATGGGAGGAAAACAGATTAGCTGCTCAGTATCACACTGTTCTTTGTGGGAGCTTGCTGTGCACAAACTAGCTTCTGCATTTCCCAAATTACTCCAATGGCTGCACTTCAAAGGTAGTTGATTGATTGTAGCATGCTTTGGGAGGTTGTAGAGATGAAAATGCAGACATAGCTTGCTGTTCTTTAGATTTAGAATCAAAAGCCCTGCTGCTTAATCTAACAGCCTGACCAAAATTTAGCAATTTCTTTTTTTAAAAATATCGAACCATCTATTTATTATTGCGAAACAAGGGGCACACAATGGTAAAGAAATTTGCTCCTGGTTCATTCCACACATATTCCATTATACTTTGTTCAACAGAAACAACCTTTGTGTCACTGGAATTTTCTCGTTTAGAAACATGCTCAATGCAGTATTGGAACCATTGACACGGTGGGGCAGGTAGCATGCTCTGCAAACTCTAGCAGAAAGCTTTTCCTCTTGGCTAAGTCTGAAGCAGGGGTGCTGAGTGCCATTCATGTGAAAGGCTTAATCGGGACAAGTTCAGCAAAAAAGCGAAATCTTAACAGAAGTAAATTTATAGAGCTTCTTTCACCCTCAGCATGTTCTGAAGCACATTTTGGACAATGTGTTTGAAGTGTAATCCCCGTCTCAACACAGAGGAAAGTACCATCCGATTTGCACAGAGCAGGCTCCCAAAATCATAAATGTTAATGATGCCAACTGAGGGTCAATCTTTTCGGAAAGGAGCGTGTTGGTGAAGGAATGGGGCTGGGATACTTATCTCTGGTCATTACAGCTTCACCCCAGCCAAATAATGAATGTGATTACTCACTACACCAAGGACAGCAACGATACAGAGGGCTGTGGAATGATGTAAAATAACATAGGAATCTGTTACAAAAGTGCGACGGCAAAAAGAGAACTGTTTGGACTAATTGGGTTTGGCAGAATTTTCAAATGGAATAATATCAGGAGTGAGGAATAAGTGGCTTTGCAACATCAGCTCACTTTTTTCAAGCTGTCAGGAAAGCAGTGCACACAATAAACAGGCCTGATCTGCTGTCACTGAGATTACAGTCTGAGAACTGGCTTCTCTCTCAGCACTGACCTCATGCTGCATGGAATTTGTGTGAACAAAGAGTGATTTCGAGTTTGAAAGCTGCAAACCACTCGATGACATTGTTCCAATTAAACCTGGACTTTCTCAGTCACTTCCGAGTGTCTCGTTTCACCGATAACTCCTCGCGACTCCAGTGCGGATAAATCCCGTGAATTTCTCGCTTGATAAAGAATGGGAAAACCCACTGACAATAATCCTCTCTCTCACGTAAAGCGTTTCGCAGGACAAAGATGCCTTTGTCTGTATTTCATTAGCAGCTATTATAGAAAGGTTAGAAACATGCTGCATCCTTTTTTAATTAGTCTATTAAGTGGCGGATCAAGACTATCTTACGTCAAGACTACCTGTGGGTGGGCATATCTTTGTGGCCATATGTTAGAGTGTGAATTTCCTGAAATAGCTGCTATTAAATGGGAAGCATAAGTTGTTCCTGAGCCATTGCTCCCATGTGTTGTTAAGCATGAGTGGGTTATGTAACCAGGTTCCAGCTCGTAGAGAGCAGGTTCCTTACACGTTTAGGGCAAGTCAATGAATTAGCAGCTGGAGCTGGGTAGCTCCAGGCATCGGCTCTTGTGTAGGTGTACTTCTGGTTGACATTTAATGTGGCTCAGGCAGAACTCAAACTAAATGAGCTTGATATTGTGAGAAGGGAGGAATCCAACAGTCGAGTGCACCATCTCCTCACGCATATCATCATTTATGGCTTTTTAAAAAAAAGGGAAAGTGAGACTTCACTCCCCTACTGATCAACTCCTTCCAGCCTCTTTGAGCTTTTGCCTGCTCTGTGCCTTAAAGATGATTTCCGATTGACAGACAGTGACTAACTGGTCTGAATTGTGTGTGTCTCTCACACACACACACACACAGACACACACACGCACAGACACACACACACACAGACACAGACACACACACAAATAGGACTGCAATGTGGAACCTTGCAGGTCAGGGGCAAACGTGGCACCCACACAACCGGAGCTGTAACACACAAACATCTATAATCTTAGGATACTCCATCAATGGGATTTTAATCAGATGGGCCAAAGGGCCGAGGACTGGCAGATGGAGTTTAATTTAGATAAATGCGAGGTGCGGCATTTTGGTAAGGCAAACCAGGGTAGGACTTATACACTTAATGGTAGGGTCTGGGGGACTGATGCCGAACAAAGACACCTTGGGGTGCAGGGTTGCTTGAAAGTGGAATCACAGGTAGACAGGATAATGAAGAAGACATTCAGTAGGTTTGGGACAAGTGAGGACTGCAAATGCTGGAGATCAGAGTCAAAAAGTGTGGTGGCTGGAAAAGCACAGCCAGTCAGGCAGCATCCGAGGAGCAGGAGAGTCGACACTCCAAGTATCAGGAATTTCGTGCACTTGCTTTCACCAATCAGAACATCGGAAGGATGTTGTGAAACTTGAAAGGGTTCAGAAAAGATTTACAAGGATGTTGCCAGGGTTGGAGGGTTAGAGCCACAGGGAGAGGCTGAACAGGCTGAGGCTGTTTTCCCTGGAGCATTGGAGGCTGAGGGGTGACCTCATAGAGGCTTATAAAATCATGAGGGGCATGGATAGGATAAATAGACAAGTCTTTTCCCTGGGGTGGGGGAGTCCAGAACTAGAGGGCATAGGTTTAGGGTGAGAGGGGAAAGATATAAAAGAGACCTAAGGGGCAACTTTTTCACGCAGAGGGTGGTGTGTATGTGGAATGAGCTGCCAGAGGAAGTGGTGGAGGCTGGTACAATTGCAACATTTAAGAGGCATCTGAATGGGTATATGAATAGGAAGGGTTTGGAGGGATATGGGCCGAGTGCTGGCAGGTGGGACTAGATTGGGTTGGGATATCTGGTCGGTGTGGATGGGTTGATCCGAAGAGTCTGTTTCCACGCTGTACATCTCTATGACTCTATGACTTGGAAGATCTTGTTGCGGCTGTACAGGACATTGCTGAGGCCACATTTGGAATACAGTATATAATTCTGGTTGCCCCTCTATAAGAAGGATATTGTTAAACTTGTGATGGTTCAGAAAAGATTTACAAGGATGTTGCCAGGGTTGGAGAATTTGAGCTATAGGGAGACGCTGAACAGGCTGGGGCTGTTTTCCTTGGAGCATTGGAGGCTGAGGGGGTGACCTCATAGAAGTTTATAAAATCATGAGGGGCATGGATAGTGAATAGACAAGGTGTTGTTCCTGGAGTAGGGAGTCCAAAACCAGAGGGTGTAGATTTAAGGTGCAAGGGGCAAGATTTAAAAAAGACCAGTGGGATAACTTTTTCATGTGTGTATGGAATGAACTGCCAGAGGAAGTGGTGGAGGCTGGTACAATTGCAACATTTAAAAGGCATCCGGATGGGTATCTGAATTGCAGGGGTTTAAAGGGATTTGGCCAAATACTGGCAAATGGGAGTAGGTCAGACGAGGATGTCTGGTAAGTGTACACGAGTTGGATTGAAGGGTCTCTTTCTCTGCTGTATAACTCTATGGCTCTATGACTGTATAACAGAAAGTGTGCTGACAACGCCTCCTACTTCAGTGTATTAACCTTTGCACCTTTCACCTAACAAACTGACAGGTGTGCAGCTCCAGCATATAAAGGATATGGCGTCCCTATCAAACAAACTGTCACTCATACCTGGGGCTAGCTCGTGAAGATCAACAGTCTCTACACTTGGCAGAGAGAGACAGGGATAAAATAAGGGAGGGTGAAGGAGGAAATCATTTCAGGGGCTGATGGTGGATCTGAGAATTGGACCATGCGCACTGGGATGAAACATCTACTCTGATCTGTAAAGTTATTTATGATTCTATAGGAGTTAGGGACGGCACAGTGGCTCAGTGGTTAGCACTACTGCCTCACACCACCAGGAACCCAGGTTTGATTCCAGCGTCAGGTGACTGTCTGTGTGGAGTTTGCACATTCTCCCCGTGTGTGTGGGTTTCTCCGGGTGCTTCAGTTTCCACTCATAACCCAAATATGTGCAGGTTAGATGAATTGGCCATGCTAAATTGGCCCATAGTGTTCAAGGACATGTAAATTAGGTGCAATAGTCAGGGGTAACTGTTGAGTAATAGGGGAGGGGAATGGATCTGGGAGGGTTGCTGTGGCCTTGCTGTGCCGAAGGGCCTGTTTCCATACTGCAGAGCCCTCTATCCATAATCAAGGGTCCAGGACTGACGATAGGGTAGATTTATCACAGCTCCAACTTACAGAACCTAGAAATAGCAGGAAGCTTGTTCCAGTGTTTTGTTGTGTTACGGAAGATACTGTGTTGACATGGATCGTATCAATACTACTGTTTGTCACACGTGCCATTTCTCCTGGGTGCCAATGTCTGTGGCCCTCTCCACCATCTGCCTGAGTGCACACCCCCCAACCCCAGCCACTCGCTGATCCTTCCACCTGCAATCATTCCTGCTCACTGATCATCCTGCTCCCTCCCTTCCCGTCTCCCTATCCCACTTATCATCCTGTTCTCTCCCTTCCCATTTCCCACATCCCGCCGATCATCCTGTTCCCTCCCTTCCCATTCCCCATATCCTGCCAATCATCCTGTTCCCTCCCTTCCCATTCCCCATATCATCCTGTCCCCTCCCTCTCCATTCCCCACATCCCACTTATCATCCTAATCCCTCCATTCCCAACCAACACCCCCCATCCCATTGATCATCCTAATCCCTCCCTTCCCATTCCTCCATATCCCACTAACCAGCCTGCCCCATTCCCACTGCAATTCTCCTGAGCTGGCACTCAGATGGAGGCTTTGGGAGATTAGTGGCACACAGGGGGCAGCAGAGAGGAGGGGTGAGCCAGAGGCCCAGCGAGGGGGAGAGTGAGTGGGTTGCTGAGCACAAGAGGTAGTGAGTCAGAGGGTCAGTGAGGGGGAGAGATAGAGAGTGAGAGGGAAAGTAAATGAGAGGGAAAGTAAATGAGAGGGATAGTGAGTAAGATGGAGAGTGAGTGAGATGGAGAGTGAGTGAGATGGAAAGTGAGTGAGCGCGTCAGTGAGTGAGAGGGAGAGTGAGAGAGACAGAGAGTGAGTGAGAGAGTCAATGAGGGAGAGCAACAGTGAGTGAGAGGGTCAGTGAGCAGGAGAAATAGTGAGTGAGAGGGAGAGTAAATGAGACGGAGAATGAGTAAGATAGCAAGTGAGTGAGAGGGTCAGTGTGTGAGAGGGATAGTGAGTAAGAGGGAGAGTGAGTGGGAGATGAGTGAGTGACAGGATCAGTGAGGGAGAGGGTCAGTGAGAGGGAGGGAAGTGATTGAAAGGGAGCGGGAGTGAGAGGGAGAGGGAGTGAAAGGGAGAGGGAGTGAAAGGGAAAGGGAGTGAAAGGGTCAGTGAGGGAGAATGAGTGAGAAGGGTAGTGAGTGAGAGGGAGAATGAGTGAAAGGGGTAGTGAGTGAGAGATAGAATGAGTGAGAAGGAGAGTGAGTGAGAGGTAGAATGAGTGAGAGGATGGTAAGTGAGAGGATAGTGAGTGAAAGGGGGCCAGTGAGTGAGAGGGACACTAGCAGTATCAGTGAGTGAGAGGATCAGTGAAGGGGATAGTGACTGAGAGGGACAGTGAGAGTGAGAGAGAAGGTCAGTGAGAGTGAGAGTCAGTGAGTTGAAGGGTCAGGAATCTTGAAATGGCAGCAAAAGTGAGAGGCGGGAGCTGGAGGTAAGTGGAATTTGTAAGTTATTTGAGTTAGTTGGATGTAAATATTTATTAAGTCACAACATCTTTCAGTTAATTAGATTCAAAGTGTCCAATCAGTTTTTAATGTAAAAATTACAAGTCAGGAACCTAACCCACCCTTAGTTTCGTAAAAGAAAGTGATGCTTGTTCAGCACAGTTTTTTTTTATAATAACAATTTTAAGTTTATGGCCCTCAATTTCTAAAGTTGTTTGATTGGATTAGATTTCCCAGTGTGGAAACAGACCCTTCAGCCCAACAAGTCCACACTAACCCTCCAAAGAGTAACCCTCCCGGACCTATTTCCATCCGACTAACACACCTAACACTATGGGCAATTTAGCATGGCCAATTCACCTGACCTGCACATTTTTGGACTGTGGGAGGAAACCAGAGCGCCCGAAGGAAACCCACGCAGACACTGGGAGAATGTGCAAACTCCACACAGTCAATCGCCAGAGGTTGGAATCAAACTGGGTCCCTGGCGCTGGGAGGCAGCAGTGCTAACTACTGAGCCACTGTACTGCCCTTCAGCACAGCTTTATTTACTACATCATTTATAATAACACATTAGGCCCTATTAAACAATGAATAGCTTTACTCTTACTTAGTTTAGAGATTCCTCAAGTATAGTAGCAACAACTATACCAGTACCCAAAACAAAGAGGAGAGTGATGTGAAATAGAGGAATTGGACCAGTCTGTTTAGGTTCAGAGTGATGGAAAGAGTCCACAGCATTTCATAGAATATTATCAGCTCACAACTCACTTGAGGTGATCACCTGAAGTCAACAATGTTGAGAAGCAACAAGCAGTGCCTCTCAAATCCAGGGCGATTCTTTGAGGTGGTAACGGACAAGGTTCACCCAATGGACGTTAATCCAATGGATGTTTAACCTGCTTGATTTTTCAGAATGCACTTGGTAAAGTTCCACCTGATGTTTAGAGAGATTAATGCTCCTGGAATTCATTGGCAAATTAATTAATTGCATTGAAATCTAAGTTCTGGATTAGTGGTGCTGGAAGAGCACAGCAGTTCAGGCAGCATCCAACGAGCAGCAAAATCAACGTTTCGGGCAAAAGCCCTTCATCAGGATGATGAAGGGCTTTTGCCCGAAATGTCGATTTCGCTGCTCGTTGGATGCTGCCTGAACTGCTGTGCTCTTCAGCACCACTAATCCAGTATTTGGTTTTCAGCATCTACAGTCATTGTTTTTACCTTGAAATCTAAGTTGGCAATTGAAAACACAAGGTGACATATAAAACAAACTCCCAACTGGACAAAACAGTTCTTGGAAACTCCTGACAGTTCAGTTCTGAATCCACTCCTGCTGACACTATCAATGACAGGGAGAATGCAGCAAGTGATAGAGGATCTGTTGAGTGACACCAAGCTACAAACTAATGGGAAATTGAAACATTGAAAGGCATTGGGGCAGAATAGACAGATGGAGCAAAGGATGGCTGATAAATCATAACGTGGATGAAGTATTCACATTGGAAATAACTGTCCATGAGGAAGGCATTCCATCAGCAAGGATACTGTCACTATTACCGACTATTAAGTCAGTCAATGAATAACTGTTGTCAATAAGTACTGAGATGGCTCTCAAGGGCATTTGACTCGATTTCAAATCAAGTTGTTGTAACCCTTTATATATATATAGGTGATATTAAAGAATTAGATGAAGGAACTGTGTAAGATGTATGCACAACAGGGCTCTGGCGGTGTACTTGTAGTGTCCCTACCTCTGAACCAGGAGACTTGGGTTGAAGGTCTACTTGCTCCAGAGGTATATTGTAACATCTCTGAACAGCTTGATGAGAAAACACTTAATATATACACATTGTGGAGAAAGCACACTGAGGGGGGAAAATATTCAGTGGCATTGGGAGGCTATAGCCTTGTGGTGTTATAGACTATTTAATCCATACACCCAGGTAATGTTCTGGCGAGCCAGGTTCAAATCCAATCACGGCAGAGAGTAGAATTTGAAATCCATAAAATAAAATATCTAGAATTATCATTCTAATGCTGACCAGGTTACTGACGTCAATTGTTGTTTTAAAAACCCATCTACTCCATGATTTTTCTTCAGGGAAAGAAATCTGCCATCCTTACCTGGTCTGGCCTACATGTGACTCCAAACCCACAGCAATGTGACTAACTCTTAACTGCCCTCTTCCCAGTTAGGAATGGGCAACTAATGAATAATCTCATGAATGAATGGTTTAAAGAAAGGAGACGCAAGGGGTGGACTTTTCTCTTCAAGACCTGGTGTCATGGAGTTACTGAAAAGTCCGTGAGGGACTTTTCTACAGGTCTGGTTTTCCCAAACGATTATGTTCTTTAAAGACTCATTACATCTGCAGGTGAAGGTAATACGGGAAATTCTATTGGTGGACAGACAGGAGGTTCTCTTCCCACCACAATCTTCTAGGTGCCATATTTACCAGGCATCTGGACAGCTCTACCTTCTCTGAACCGCACAAACATCAGTGAGCTTTGCATCCTGCTCCCATTCCCATCAAACCTAACCCTGGAGATGGTGGAGAAGAGCCAGAAGTCAGCCTCAAACATTAGTGACTTACTCCTGCAAAGTTGGAGTGGCCGAGCCAAGGAAAAGCCATCCTGCCTGATGGGGGCAGTGTGAGCGGAGGTGGTCAATGTAGAATCAACCCCCAGGTGTGCCTGGACACAAGGCTATAAGAGGACGGATAATCTCTTGCAGTCTGCCAGAGTAAGTGTCACTGTCTACTAAATATTTCACACCCCTTTGACTCTGTCTGAGCTAGCCACCAGACAGGGCTATCAGACACACTTTTTGATCAAATGCCTTATGTCTGATCAAAGGCTCTCACTTCATCGTGCCCGTACGTGTGAACTCAGAGCAATGTGATATGGTATTGCCTCTCACATATCTCCACATCAAAGTTCACTTCAAACAGAAAGGGGCATTCAGCACTGCACAAAGCACCAGCTCCTCACCTACCATCACATGCAGGAGAACCTCCACATAACAGACCTTCTCACCAAAGTGGGCACAAGGACATCACCACAAAAGCTACCGTGAGCTTCAACACCTCAGACAGGCACAAGCATCAAATGAAGCTTCATTAAAATCCATCAATTCCCGATCTTTCACCACACACAGCCAGCTTTCATTCAGGGCCCTCGCGACTTCAATTTCCGTCGGACCACTGTCGCTTTCCTCGCACACACGGATAATCACAGCCCTGCATGCTCACCGTAATTATCAGCGCTGGCAAACTGTTCACGTACCCGTGATAATGTCTGGAGTTTCCTCCACCCTTGACAAGCACAAGAGCTTGGACAACTGGTGAGAGTCTGCCAAGACTGGGGGCAGTACACCTGAACTCAGAGACCTCACTACCCTCAAAGGGCAGACTACTGAGTTGGCAGGAGAGCATAGGGAATGGGGCTGTGCCCACGACGGGATTGGATATGTCAAGCTGACTCGTAAAGAAACCTTCCAACAGCTTCTCACATCCGCACATCAAACACAAAGATGTTGAAGGTACTTTTGAGTGTGCAGGGTAGAGATGCTATCTCGTGATGATACTACTATTTTGTTCTTCTCTGCCAAGGCAGGCCCATCGAAAAGCCTCATTACCCAGAGTCCCACACAACGTGTATCTCTGAGGACAATCAGCTGGCTTTCAATTCAAATATCGTTCTCTCGAATGCTTCAATTGAACCTCCCACCGCCATCACGCTTCCAAGTAGTGCTTTCAAGAATACGCTTCACCACCACCACTCCCACCAAATTTACTTTAGATATTCTTGTTTCTTCCTCTCCCTTCCCCACTGTCCTACTTCAGTCACCTAACCCCACCACCCCCGCACCCCCCCCCCCCCCGACCACCTCATAAATCTGGCCCCTTTCACGATTTCCCATGTCATTCTTTTCCTTTCCCATGAACCCGCCCCCGTTCAGAGTCCAATATCCAATCTGACTCTCACTCTCCCACTTACAATTCTGTTTCATCACTTTGTCAGTCCATTGTTCTCCAAATGATCCCATTCCATTCCTCAACACCCAATATTCAGTTCCACCTTGTGTTATCACCCATCATCTCTCTAGATTTGGCTGTGCAACCCAATGTGCTCCCTTCATTTTCCCGGGATGCCCCGTACATCCTTGCGCCTCTGCCTGATGCCTAACCTCATTTTATGTTGCACGCCAGCCTTCCTTTCGTTTAATGGCCCTTTCAGTTGATCTGCTTTATTTTTGCCTTGAACAATGTTGCTTCTATGAGCCACTGTTGCTGCATTGGCATGGCAGACTAATGGGGCACTTGGCCTTCATTCAGGGCCCTCTCGATTTCAATTTCCACTGGACCACTTTCGCTTTACTCATGCACACAGATAATCACAGCCCTGCACGTTCACAACTGTAGCGGTATTATCAGCGCTGGCAAACTGTTCACGTACTGTGATAATGTCTCATGATTCCTCCCTTAAACTACCAACAGGTTCAAGTAGTGGAGGAACTGAAGGAGGTGCCGAATCTCACTCAGGAGAAGTGTTACTGTCTGAGAAACCGACAGGTAATGTGCTCACCTGATCTGGGAGGGTGTATGGTTGTTTCGTGCAGTTTTATAACACACCTTTTTCCTATCCTAATCCTCTGATCATCTTGTACGTCTCTATGAAATCCCCTCTTAGCCTTCTTCTTTCCAATAAGAACAGACCCAAGTCTCTCAGCCTTTCCTCATAAGACCTTCCCTCCAGACCAGGCAATATCCTCATAAATCTCCTCTGCACCTTTCCAATGCTTCCACATCCTTCCTGAAATATGGCGACCAGAACTGTACACAATATTCCAAGTGTGGCCGCACTAGCATTCTGCATAATTACAGCATAATATTGCGGCTCTGCCTCCCAGTACTCTGCTTTCCTGTTATTCTTCCCAAAGTGCATCACCTCACATTTAGCTGCACTGAACTCCATTTGCCACCTCTCAGCCCAATCCTGCAGTTTATCTAAGTCCCCCTGCAACCTGTAACATTCTTCCACACTGTCCACTATTGCACCGACTTTAGTGTCATCTGCAAATTTACTAATCCATCCACCTATGCCTGCGTCTAAGTCATTTATAAAAATGATAAACAGTAGTGGTCCCAAAACAGATCCTTGCGCCACACCACTAGTAACCGGACTCCAGGCTGAATATTTTCAATCAACCACTACTCGCTGCTTTCTTTCAGAAAGCCAGTTTCTAATCCAAACTGCTAAATTACCCTCAATCCCATGCCTCTGCATTCTCTCCAACAGCCTACTATGTGGAACCTTATCAAAGGCTTTACTGAAGTCCATGTATACCACGTCAACTCCCTACCTTCATCTACATGCTTGGTCAACTTCTCAAAAAACTCAAGGAGGTTGTCAACTCAAGGTTGACAAAACCATGTTGACTATCTGAAATCAAGTTGTTGCTTGCTAGTTGATTATAAATCTCATGTCTTATAATCCTTTCCAAAACCTTTCCTACAACAGAAGGAAGGCTCACTGGTCTATAATTACCTGGGTCATCTCTACTGGCCTTTTTGAACAAGGGCACATTTGCAATTCTCCATTTCCCTGGTATGAAACCTGTAGACAATGATGACTCAAATATCAAAGCCAAAAGGCTCTGCTATCTCCTCCCTAGCTTCCCAGAAAGTCTGCGGATAAATCCCATCTGGCCCAGAGGATTTGTCTACTTTTACTCCTTCTAGAATTGATAACACCTGTGCGTAACTAACCTCAATCCTTTCTAGTCTAATATCTCATAACTCATTCTTCTTCTCTATAATATTCTCCTTTTCCTGAGTGAAAACCAATGAGAAATGTCGTTTAGCACCTCCGAACTCCACAGGGTCCATACTCGACTTCCCACTTCTGTCTTTGACTGGCCCTATTCCAACCCTAGCCAGCCTCTTATTCCTCACATACCTACAGAAAGCTTTACGGTTCTCCTTTCTTCTATTTGTTAAAGACTGCTGGTGTCCTCTCTTTGCTCCTCTTAACTCTCTCCTTAAATCCTTCCCAGCTGATTTGTAACTCTCCATCGCCTTATCTGAACCATCTTGCCTCATCAATACATAAGCCTCCTTCTTCTGCTTATCAAGAGATGCAATTTCTGTAGTAACTCACGGCTCCCTTACCTTTTCGCTTCCTCCCTGCCTGACAGGGACATACCAATCAAGGACACGCAATATCTGCTCCTTAAACCAGCTCCACATTTCCATTGTCTGCATCCCTTGCATTTTGCTACCCCATTCTATGCATCCTAATTCTTGCCTAATCGCATTATAATTGCCCTTGCCCCATCGGTAACTCTAGACCTGTGGCATGTATTCATCCCTTTCCATCGCTAAGCTAAACGTAACTGAATTATGGTCACTCTCTCCAAAGTGCTCATCTACAACTAAATCAAACACCTGGCCTGGTTCATTAGCAAGCACCAGCTCCAATGTGGCCTCCCCTCTTGTCGGCCCTTCGACATAATGTGTCAGGAAACCCTCCTGTGCACATTGGACAAAAACTGATCCATCCGATGTACTAGAGTTATAGCATTTCCAGTCAATGTTGGGGAAGTTAAAGTCCCCCATAATGAACACCTTGTTCCTTTCACTCCTGACCAGAATAATTTTGCTAATCCTCTCTTGGAACTCTGCGGAGGTCTATAAAAAAACTCCAAGCTGTGTGACTTCTCCTCTTCTGTTTCTAACCTCAACCCACACCACCTCAGTGGACGAGTCCTTGTCAAAAGTTCTCTCAGCCACTGTTACATTATCCTTGACTAACAAGGCCACACCTCCCCCTCTTTTACCACGTTGCCTGCTCTTAATGAAAGATCTATACCCTGAAATCTGCAACATCCATTCCTCGCCCTGCTCTGTCCATGTCTCCAAAATGGCCACAACATCAAAGTCCCAGGTACCTAACATGCTGCAAGATCACCTACCTTATTTCGGATACTTCTGCCGTTCAAGTAGACACACTTCAAACCAGCTTGCTGTCTGCCAGCACGTTCCTGTGACCCTGAAATCCTGTCCCTGTCTTTCCTACTCTCATTCCTCTGGAACTACAACTACACGTCCGGTTCCCATCCCCCTGCTGGAACTAGTTTAAACCCACCCGAATAGCACCAGCAAATTTCCCACCCAGGATATTAGTACCCCTCTGGTTCAAGTGAAGACCGTTCTGTTTGTACAGGTGCCACCTTCCCCAGAATGAGCCCCAATTATCCAAGAATCTGAAACCCTCCCTCCAGCAGCATCCTTGCAGCCACGTGTTCAGCTGATATCTCTCCCTATTCCTTGCCTCGCTATCACGTCGGGAGTAACAAACCAGAGATAAAACTCTGTTTGTTCTAGCTCTCAGCTTCCACCCGAGCTCCGTGAAATCCTGCCTTACATCCCTATCCCTCTTTCTACCTATGTTGTTGGTACCTGCATGGACCACGACTTGAGGCTGGTCACCCTCTCCCTTCAAGACCCCAAAGATACGATCCGAGACATCACAGACCTTGGCACCTGGGAGGCAACACACCAACCGCAAGTCCCGTTCGTTCCCAACAAACCTTCTATCTGAACCTCTAACTATTGAGTCCCAAATGACTAACACTCTCCTCCTTTCCCTCCTTCCCTTCTGTGCAACAGAGACAGGCTCTGTGCCAGAGACCTGGGCCTCACTGCTACCCCCGGTAAATCATCCCCTTGAACAGTATCCAAAATGGTATACATGTTTTTCAGGGGAACGACCACAGGGGATCCTTCCACTGTCTGTTTTCTGCCCCTTTGAACAGTCACCCAGCTTTCTTCGTGCCTAGGAGTAACTACTTCTCTGTAACTCTTTATCTATCACAGCCTCTGCCTCCCGAATGATCCTAAATTCATCCAGCTGTCGCTCTAATATACATTACTGTGTTGGAGAGAGCATTCAGAAAACAACAACATGGACAACGTTAGCACACAGGAATTTAAAGTTATTGTTAAGAGCCATAAAAGGTAGATGCTTTGGGATCCGGGACAGACAAAAGTACCTTATCCATCCAGTGTGTGACATCAAACAATAGCATGCACTTTACTGGTAATTTTCAATTATAGTGCTCACAGCAGGGATGGATTCTGAAACCTCCATCCTAAAGAGATGAAAAGATTGCTAAGAAACAAGCTCTTGGTTTAAAAAGCACAGAGAGGGGCAGATCATCTAGATTGAAACTGATAATTTCACTCTGGCTGTGAGTGCAGAATCATACAAGACTGACAAATTTGTTGAAATTTTACTCTATAGAGTAGTACAATAAGCCTGTGTTAACATTACTTCCACACGCCCTTCTGAACCCACAATGTCTATTACATTGAAGAACAGGGAACATGGGAGCACAGCCAAGTGCAAATTTCACGTCAAATCCATCAAGGAAAAGCACAGTTCCTTCGTCATGGCTGGGTCAAAATCCTGGAACTGCTACCCTCTCGGCACTATGGGTTTATCTACATTAACAGGACTGCAGCTGTCTGAGGTAGTGGCTCACTATCACTTTCTCAAGGGCAATTAGGCTGGACAAAAAATGTTGGCCGTACTGGAGTGCAAGCATCCCGTGAATGGATTTTTAAAAGTAACAAAGGTTTGGCTGAATGCCTGGTTAGGAATGGAATTGGAGGAATGTCAATAGAAAAGATTTATGTATGAATTGAGGCAGTTCCCAAAGTGTGAAAGGTGTCATTCCACAGGGAAGAAATTGAGAAGGTAGGCAGTAATGCTTGAGGCCTAGATAGAACCTTCCAGCACAATAGGAGGCCTCTCAAACTCTTGCTCCTGTGCTGGCTCCTTGAAAAAGCTGATCAAATTGTCCCAACACTTCCCCATAAACCAGCATAACTGCCTCTTTGAACTTTAATCCCACTCTCTTTTTATAGTTTGGCCTTCAGTTCCCTCCATAACCCTCTCTGACTTTCCACCTCCTTTGGACACTGCACAATCTACCTCTGTGACAATGCTTTTCAATATTTAACCTGATATCTCCTTATGTGGCTCATTCTTTGTTCCACAGAATTGCTCTGAAACGCCTTTGAAACATTTCATCACTGTCAAAGGTGCTAGATAAATATAAACTGTTATTGCTGTTGGACATTAAATCTGTTTCCACTACCATTTCCAATACATGGGTATTGTTTTTCGTGATTCAAATGGCAGGGCCTAAGGAACATCTCACAAATTCTTGCCTCAGATGATCAAAAGGTTTATGGTAAAATATAGGATTTGTAGAATCAACAAGCTTGCTTAATTAAATGGCCTTTGTTTACATTCTGTGATTGTTAAAACCAATAGCAGAGGTGGCAAGTGGCTCAGTGGTTAGCACTGCTATCTCCCAGTGCCAGGGACCTGGGTTCGATTCCACCCTTGGGCAACTGTCTGTGTGGTATTTAAACATTCTCCCTGGGTTTACTCCGGTTTCTTCCCACAGTCCAAAGATGTGCAGGTTAGGTGACTTGGCCATGGGATAGTGTCCAGGTGGACTAACCATAGGGAATGTGAGGTTATGGAGATGGGTCTGGATGGGATGCTTTTCAAAGGGTTGGTATGGACCAAATGGCCTGCTCCCACACTGTAGGGATTCTGATTCTAGCAGCCTGCATTTAATAGAAATTCAAAAACTGTTACTCACAGATATTGTCATTCATATACTGAAACCTTTAGTTACTTCTGCACTTGGCAATTCCAATGCATTCTTTGACAGTCTCTCATATTCTATCATCCCATAAACATGAGATTGTCCAACCTCCCCTTGGCCATGTCTTAACTTAGTAGTCCCACTTGACAATCACCCACCTGCTCACCAGCTTTACACTGATCAAGCAATGGGTTTACTTTAAAATTCTTACCTTTGTTCTGAAATCTCTGGGAGGGATCGCCTCTCCGTCTTTTCATTACCTCCTCAATCCCTCGGAGATATCTGTATTCATCCAACTCTGGCCCCTGAGCCTCCCTGGTTTTAAGTGGATCCCCGCCCCCCATTGGAAGCACCACCTTCAGTTGTCATTGCCATAAGCCATTGAATTGCCTTTGCACCTCTCTCCAACTTGTTTCCTTCCTTCTTTAAGACAGTCTAAAACCTATTTTGTTTGTCCAAACCTTTGGTCATCTGACTTCTTCCTGTTGCTCAGTGTCAAATTTTGTTTTAGAATGTTTCTTGTGAAGCTTCTAAGGTCACTTTATTGTGATTTAGATGCTAAATAAATAAGAATTGGTGTTATTGTAATGCCTTTAATGCAGTAAGGCACCCAAAGGCACTTCAGAGGAGAAAGCAACATGGACAATTTGACCTTGTGAGTTCAGGGCATTTGAACAAACTCTTGGTTAAATAGTTAGGTTTCAAGAGCTTTTTAAAGGAGGCAAGCCAGGTTAACAGTTTCAGGACGAGAACATCAGAGATGAGAAAATTGAAGGAGAAATTTAAAATGAGGCTATGAATACTGCAGCAAGTAACCCACTTCCTGTCTACACAAAGCCTGTCCTTCATTTGCCATGCTCAAGTCAGGAGTGTGATGGAATACTCCCCACTTGCCTGGATGAGTACAGCCCCAACAACACTCAAGAAGCTTGACACCGTCCAGGACAAAGCAGCCCACTTGATTGGCACCACATCCACAAACATCCACTTCCTCCATCACTGATGCTCAGTAGCAGCAGTGTGTACTATTTACAAGATGCACTGCAGAAATTCACCAAAGATCCTTAGACAGCACCTTCCAAACCCATGACCATTTCCATTTAGAAGGACAAGGGCAGTAGATACATGGGAACACCACCCCACTGAAAGTTTTCCTCCAAGCCACTCACCATCCTGACTTGGAAATATAGTCGCTGTTCCTTCACAGGATCAAATCCTGGAATGTCCTCCCTCAGAGCATTGTATGCCCACCCACAGCAGGTGAACTGCAGTGATTCAAGAAGGCAGCTCACCACCACCTTCTCAGTCAGGAATGGGCAATAAATGCAGGCCAGCCAGGATGCCCACATCAACATATGCAGTGAGGAAACTCAAGCACAAAGGCCAAAATTGGAGGAGTGTAGAAATCTTGCAGAAGTATGGGGCTGGGGGAAGTTACCTTGAGAGGGAGGGGGGTAGGTTAAGAAAGGTTTTACCAGGATTTTTGCTTCAATATTCAGACATTTTTATTCATGCTGCTACAGGCTTTGAGTTATTGTTTTTAATATGTGCGTAATAATCTCTTCTCCTCACAGTGTTTGCAAATCAGCAAAAAATGGAATTCGTAACTAAGTGTGTCTTCACATTCATTGTCAACAGAGTGACAGCCATTTTTCTGATGTGCGCAATATAGCTTTACTATTGATTAACAGCCATGTGCCCCACAAATGCAGAACTGAAATCACATTTCTGCAGCAACAATCTCACAATATCTCATGGATGTCATCGGTTTCCTGATTAAAAATAGTTTTAAGAACAAATTAAAAAAGGAATGACAGGAGCCTCATTTGAAACCAATGGCATAACATCTTAACATCCCCAAAATTACATCAGTGTCTTGTAAGATACTATTTGATTCTGTTCATTTGCTGTCGCACTCTCTATCCTGATTTTAAATGTTAATTGTTCAGCCAAGAAAGAAGAGGTATTCTCTGCTTTAAGATTAGAGTTGTGCTGGAAAAGCACAGCAAGTCAGACATCATCCGAGGAGCAGGAAAATTGACGTTTCGGGCAAAAGCCTGCTCCTCAGATGCTGCCTGACCTGCTGTGCTTTTCCAGCACCACTCGAATCTTGACTTTGATCTCCAGCATCAGCAGTCCTCACTTTCGCCTATTCTCTGCTTTAAGCACATTTTCCTGCATTAAACGCACGATGTGAATGCAAGTCTTGTTGTTGTGATGTGATGTGATTTGAGATTTAATTTACAAGTTAAAAATACATTTTAAGGAGCACTTTAAAGGCTAGAGTTTTTAGTGAGGGAACGTCAGATTTTAGGGCAGTTGAAAGCACAGACTCCAAGGATAGAAGGTTACATGGCTGGAGAAGATTGGATACATAGGGAGATTATGAATGTGTTTGAAAATACGAATGAGAATTTTAAAATAAACCCAGTGAGAGCCAGTTTAGGTCAGCAAGCGCAAAGGTAATGAATGAACAAGATTAGGTGAAGGTCAGGGCAGATGCAGCAGCGCTTCAGATGAACTTAAATTTGGGACGGTAAAAGACTGGTGAGGAACCCAGATTGTATTGGAAATGTCAAGTCTAGAGTAACAAAGAACAAGGATTTTATCAGATGAGCTGAGGCAGGAGTGAAGTTCAGTCAAGTGATGTTGCAGAAATTGAAACTAGCTAACTTAGTGATGGCACAGATATATGGTGAAAAGGTCTGAGTGACGAATAATGCCCTCAGCCTCAGAGAGCTGACAGGGAGGGGACTCCCATTAGTGACCCATGAGCAGAATTTGTTACAGGGACCAACAAACGGAGTACCAAAAATGGTGACATATTCGGAATTCACCACTTGGTTTTTATTGTATGGTGTCACTGTCAAAGCCAGCATTTATTTCCCATCCAATCCCTAGCTGACCTGGAGAAGATGTTGATGAGCCACCTTCTGGAACAACTGCAGTCAATGGGGTGTAGGTGTCTGTTTGGGAGGAAATTTCAGGATTCTGACCCAGTGATAATGAGGAATTGTGATATATTTCCAAGTCAGGATGGTGAGTGTTTTGGAAGTGAATTTGTAGCTATTACAGTTTCCATATCTCTATAATCCTTCTCCTTCCATGTCTTAGAGGTCTCAGGTTTGGAAGGTGCTGTCAAAGCAGGTTTGGTGAGTTGCTGCAGTGTAGATTACAGATGGTACACATTTCTGCCACTATCTGCTTTGGTGGAGGGTGTGAATGTTAAATGAAGGCAATGGCCTGTGATGATAATGCCATTGAATATCAAGGGGCAATGGTTAGATTTTCTCTTGCTGGAATGATCATTGCTTGGCACTTGTGTGACATGAATGTTACTTGCCATGTATTAGCCTGAGCCTGGATATTGCCCAGGTCATGTTGCATTTGGACATGGACTGCTTCAGTACCTAAGGAGTTATGAATGATGCTGAATTTTGTACAATCATCAGGGAGCATCCCCGCTTCGGAGTTTATGACGGAGGGAAGGTCATTGATGAAGCAGCCTAGGACACTACTTTGAGGAACTCTGTAGAGAGCTGAGATGATTAACCTCCAGCAACCAACACAACCATCTTCCTAGGTGCCAGGTATGAATCCAACCAGTAGAAAGAGTTCCCTCTGATTTCCAGTGATTAAAATTTTGTTAGTTCTTCTCTGTACCAAACTCAATCCAATGCTGCCTTAATGTCAAGGGCAGTCACTTTCACCTCACCTGTTGAATACAGCTTTTTTTGTCCATATTTGGACAAGGGCTATAATCAGAACAGGAGCTGAGTCAGACAGTCAGCAAGTTACTCCTGTGTAAGTGTTGCTTTACAGCACTGTCAACGACACCTACCGTCATTTATGACAGAGCAGTCTAAAGGGGTAGTAATTGGCAAGATCAAATTCTTCCTGGACATTGGAATGACCTAGCAACTTCTCAATTGGATTTATGGCCTACACTGCTGTGGTGGTATTGCAACTACCAACATTAAACTGGAACATTGAAACAGCAGTTAGAAGCAAGCATTAATTTTGGCTAACTGACTACAAAATGCAAATTATTTGCCCCCAAAAGAAGCTTAGACCAGGTATTTTTGAGCATTGGGAATTTTCTTTCCTTTTGTGACTACCTACTGAGGAGGTCTGTATTGGAAATAGGCTCTTAAATATTATAATGGATTCAAGTGAATTATTTTTGAGAAGATTGATGAGATTCTTCTTCATTGTTTTAATGTAACTGACTTTTAAAACAAGATTTATCAGACATTTTTCATTAACGTAAATTACTTTTTAAGTAAATCAGATAAATTTTGGTCAAAGGCGAAGGTAAAAACTTAAGAGATCTTATGAATCTTGCTGAAAGTTAAACGTGACCTTTTTTTAAGCACAAGTTGCCAGAATTTTAAATGTTCCAGTGTGCGTCATTTTTTTAGAAAAAAGATTTATCTGACTGCCTCAAAATGTGCATGTAAGTAATTCCAATCAAAATTATTGCACTTTTTAAAGAACGTGATAAAATTCCTTAATCTTGCAGAACAATTTAAGTCATATAAATCTGACATATCCTTTGTTCCAGTGCTGTTTCATTGTTGCTGTCTGGACTTTACAGCCTTGCCAATGTAGGGACCAGAACAATGTTTTGTCAGAGCTGCGCTGTCTCTCAGATGGTCCACTCACACCGATCAGCTGGCAGATACATTGACTTCCCATTCCAAACGTCAACGCTACTCATGGACTTTGGAGGTCCGTGCAGGATTATGGAAAATTAGAGAGAACGTAGAACCAGAAACTCCGACCTGCTTCTTTCATTAATGCAGATGCTGGGTGGGAACACTCCCCCTTTCAGATTGAGAGTTGTGGCCCTCAGCTCACAGTCCGTAAGCTTGTCGTTCAGCTAAAGGTCATCAGTGAACAACATCATCAAGCCACTGACTGTGAACTCCAGCCCACTGGTTCAGTCTCCTCAAAATGTAAGTGGAAGGAAGTTGGTACTGGATGTCAGACAAGACATCTGACCATTTTGAGACAGTGGGCAGGGTTGGAATAGGTGGTGGTAGTGTCAGTGTCAGTGTACCTTACTATTTTTACAATGAAGCAGCAAAAAGCAGGCAAGCAACATGGGGAAGGCACGCATCCTCGCGAGTATGCAGACAGAATTGTTTAAGATAGGAAGAGAAGCCAAAACTCTGGCTACAAAGTAGACAGGAAAGAATTGAACAAGTTGAATCCCACACAGCTAAACTCAGAGTTATAGTCATACAGCATGGAAACAGATCCTTTGGTCCAACTCGTACAGGCCATCCAGATATCCGAAATTAAGCTAGTCCCATTTGCCAGAATCTGGCCCATATCCCTCTAAACCCTTCCTATTCATATACCCATCCAGGTGCCTTTTAATTGTTGTAATTGCACTGCCTCCATCATTTCCTCTGGCAGCTCATTCCATACATGCACGATCATCTGCATGAACAAGTTGCCCCTTAGATCCCTTTTAAATCTTTCCCTTCACACCTTAAACCTATGCACTCTAGTTTTAGATTTTCCTATCCTGGGGAAAAGACGTTGGCTATTCACCCTATCGATGCCCCTCCTGATTTTATAAAACCTCTCTAAGGTCACACTTCAGCCTCTGATGCTCCAGGGAAATTTGCCCCAGCCTCTTCAGCCTCTCCCTATAGATCAAACCCTCCAACCCCAGCAACGTTCTAGTTAACCTTTTTGCACCCATTCAAATTTAACATCTTTCCTATAGCAGGGAGACCAAAACTGAATGCGGTACTCCAAAAGTAGCCTAACCAATGTCCGATACATGACATTTTTATATTCAATGCACTGACCAATAAAGACAAGAATACCCAATGCTGTCTTCACCACCCTATCTGCCTGTGACACCACTTTCAAGGAACTATGAACCTGCACCCAAAGGGCTCTTTGTTCGGCAACACTCCCCAGCACACCACCATTAACTGTATAAGCCCTGCCATGATTTGCCATGCCAAAATGCAACTTGGTGAAAAGGAGTTAGGGAGGGCCGGTGTATGGCCAACAGTGTCAAACATTTCAGAAGGTCAAAGGGCAGTTACCATAATCATGTAGCGTGCAAGTACCATTTTGGAACAGTAGCAGGGAGCTTTTAACGGGAAAGGTCAACATATATTTGGGAAGTGACAACAGTTTAAAAGACTTCAGTAGAAAAGGGAAGTTGGACATGGAAAAGGTCTACAAGCACATAGCAAGTATTTCTTTGAGGAGAAGGGCGAATGTGGCAGAATTGAAGGGAACGAGGGAAAGACCTGAGAACTGAAAGCTGTGAATATCAGTGAGCTTGAGGGCTAGGAGGGGATGGTGTGCTAATCATCAGTTTATGGAGATTAGGGGCGATGAGCGGCAAGTGGGGTCTCACACAGAAGGGCGTCGTGGAGACAGCAGGGAGGGAGTTTGGGGAGAAATGAGAGAAAGTTGCAAGTTCAGGGCTAAGGTAGGGTTGTGTTCGGGTACAGCTTCCAGGAATCTTGGCCCAATGGTGCAGGGAGTGGGCAAAGGCAGTAGAATGGATAGCCTTTAATTTTATCACAGAGAAATCAATAACCCATGAATCAGCTGTAGCTCAGTCGGTTACACACTTGCATTTCAATCACAAAGCTCTGGGTTCCAGACTCAATTTAAAATCAGTGTTGCCTTCCAGCGTGACACTATAGGATTGGTGCACTGTCCGAGACGCCATCTTGACCTCAGGGCCCTCATGCGCTTTGGTGGCTATGAAGGATCTCCTGGTACTATCTTGAAGAGTTATCACTGGTGTCCTGCTCAGTATTTGTCCATCAAAAAAAATATCTAGTCACTCTCCCATTGGACTATGTTTCAACTCCAACTATCCTTCGAGAAATACTTCAACTTTTCTTTATAGCGTTATTATGCATCACCAAAATCACCGTCACTTTTTTTTTAAACTAAGAACCACCAATAAAACACCCATGCAGTCAATCCAATATGTTTATGAAAAGCCCATTATAGATAATACCAGCTATCATAAGTGAGAGGCAGGTAGGGAAAGAGGGAAGGGGATAAATCAAAGTGGAGTTCGAGGGGGAAATAAAGCACCACATCTCTTGCGTTGCCCAACTCTTTCCAAAGGCATCAAGGGCATTGGTGGAGACCGCATGCTCCGTCTCCAAGCACACCTGGGCACGAACGTAATTGCAGAAGAGGGGCCGGCAGTTGGGAGAGATGCCCCCCTCCACAGCCCATTGCCTAGATCAGTTTATAGTCAGCCTGGCCAGGCCCAGGGGTATGGCCAGGAAAGTAGTACTTCATTAGTTGTCAACAATTTGAGACTAGGCAAAAGTGAGGACTGCAGATGCTGGAAACCAGAGTTTAGATCAGAGTAGTTCTGGAAAAGCACAGCAGGTCAGGCAGCATCTGAGGAGCAGGATTTTCCTGCTCCTCGGATGCTGCCTGACCTGCTGTGCTTTTCCAGCACCACTCTGATCTAAACATTTTGAGACATCTAGTGGATGTGAAAAGTGCTAAGTAAATGCAGGCTTTTCTTTCCTTTTCATGTTGGTAGGGGTCAAATGCAGACACAAACACAATGCTTGCATACATGCATTCAAAACACTTATTAAAATTCACAGAAATGCAATATAAGAAACAAACACACATATACAAGCTAAGTCAGGACTCTTGAATTGTGTCAGTGTCTCTAAGTCTGGACTAGTTGGTCAGAGGTCAAGTCCCACCAGCTCCTGAGGTATAGCATGTCTGAGCAACTTGATTAAAAGTACTGACAAAAGCTTTGTGTTTTTGAGGTGTGTGAAAGGAATACTTTAATGGATTAAAGAAAAACTCAATTGCTCGCTGAAGATAGTTGCGAGGCAAGGCAGGGATTGGGATGGTCAGGTGGCAGTGACAGACCCCTTCTTCCAGCCTCCCATTTAAACAGTGCTGCAAGGCAAAGCTGTCCCTTTACACATGGGTAGGGAAATATCGGTGTGTGTGTGTGTGTGTGTGTGTGTGTGTGCGCGTGCACACACACATGTGTATTGAATTAGGTTTTATTGCCAAGTATAGAGAAACAGGAATCCAGTAAAAACTTTACAATATTGCCATTTACAGCGCCATCTTAGGTACAAGGTACAAAACCTTAGGTAAAGACGAGAAAAATAAAGAAATAGTTAAAAGTTTGACATTACAGTTCCTGATGTATAAAGTAGTAAACAAGAAATAAAAGTTAAAAGTTCCAGTTTACAGTCCTTCTTTAGTTATAGATCTGCAGTTGTTTCCTCAGGAGGGCTCGATCTCTCATTCCCCGCACTGCCAACCACTGGAGTCCCTTTCTGCTGCTACTCCGTGCCCCCAACCACTATCACAACGCTGCCGACTGCCAGAGTTCTGCCTGGGCACACCAACCCCCTCACGGGTGACCCACAAAGTCTGCACTCTGGGGCCCCCAGCTGCTGCTATCACCACTGTTGCTGCCTCCACAGCCGAGTTCCCTCCAGAAGGTGAGCAGAGAGAGCAAAAAAAAACCCTTAGATGAACCAAAAATAGAGAAAAAAATTAGAAAAGAAGAAAGAAAAGCAATCAGAGTGAATCAGCTCCAGCTCAGGAGCCCCCATGTTGACTGAATGTCAAGACAGAGGGATGTCGAGAGAGAGTGTGTGTGTGTGTGTGTGTGTGCGTCTATGGGTGTCTGTGTCTGTGTGTGTGTCCGTGTACACATACATGAGTTCACAGGGACTTATCTGCAGACACTGGGTGGGGTCCCATTCTGGTAAGCAATAGGACATCAGCTGCGTTAGCTTCTGTGAGAAGCAATTGTTAAGTTGCAGGCACCAAGTCTCAGTTGTTTGGGAAAAGGTTGCAAAGTCATGGGAAACACTTGATTTCCCTTTTTTTTAAATGGAGCTGGGGCTGCTTCAGTGAGTAGTGAGAGTCAACATTTAAAATTTTATGGAAACAGCTGCTGCTGACAGACAAATGATTTACCACCGAAAGATTCAAGCCAAAAAAGGGTACAGGACAGCACTCTTCATTTCAGTACTCTTTATGGTAGTGTGTCCAGAAGCGAGCAGTGATAGACGGGTGAGGCTTCCCCAAGTTGTAACAGAAACGGTTTCAATTTATCTTCTGCAACATGAATAAAGCACAGACAAAATGGGGGCAGTTCGGGGTGCAGGGCTTCAAAGGGGTTGTTCCATCAAATGGAAAAAGAGGACAATGCTGCAAAGATTATAAGTAGCCCAGAATATTGGGAATAATTTAGCTACCAGCAAAGGATGACTGATATAAAAAATTAGTAAAGGGGGCAGCACGGTGGCTCAGTGGTTAGCACTGCCACCTCACAGCACCAGGGACCCAGGATCGACTCCAGTCTCGGGTGACTCTCAATGTGGAGTTTGAACATTCTCCCTGTGTCTGCATGGGTTTCCTCTGGTTTCCTCCCACAGTCCTAAGATGTGCAGGTTAGGTGAATTGGCCATGCTAAATTGCCCATAGTGTCCTAGGTGGATTAGGCAGTGGGATATGCAGGGTTATAGGATTAGGATAGGGGGTTGGGTCTGGATGGGATGCTCTTTGAAGGGGCGATATGGACTTGATGGGCTGAATGGCCTGCTTCCACACTGTAGGGGCTTCTATGATTCTAAGGGGAAAACTGGAATATAAAAGAAAACTAGCAAATGTAAAAACAGAATTGCAAATTACAACAATGCATATGCAGGCTATGTGCCCATCCTACCTGCACCTATTAACAGATTCTGGATTAGTGGTGCTGGAAGAGCACAGCAGTTCAGGCAGCATCCAAGTAGCTTTGAAATCAACATTTCGGGCAAAAGCCCTTCATCAGGAATAAAGAACTTCACCTTGGAATATTGTGTCCAGTTCTGGTCGCCCTACTATAGGAAAGATACAGAGGTTTTGGAGAGGGTGCAAAGAAGGTTTACCAGGATGCTGCCTGGACTGGAGGGCTTGCCTTATGAAGAAAGGTTGAAAAAGCACGGACTTCTGTTTCTGGGGAGAAGGAGGAAGAGAGGAGACCTGATCAAGGTATACAAGATAATGAGAGGAATAGATAGAGTCAATAGCCAGAGACTTTTCCCCAAGGCAGAATTGACGGGTAGAGGGTTTAAGATATTAGGGGAAAGGTAAAAAGGAGACCTCAGAGGTTGGTTCTTTATGCAGAGAGTTGTGAATGCATAGAATGCGTTGCCAGTGGTGGTGGTGGAAGCAGAGTCATTAGGGACATTTAAGCAACTGCTGGACAGACACATGGAGAGCAGTGAGTTGAGGCGTGCATAAGTTAAGTTATTATATTTTACATTAGGATTAAACCTCGGCACAACATCGTGGGCCAAAGGGCCTGTTCTGTGCTGTACTTTTCTATGTTCTATGTCCTACCTCTGTCTTCTTTGTTCCCTGATCCCAACATGACACGGTAATGATGGCCGTCCCCATACAAAGGCCATGGATGTGGTCACTTCCAGTAATCCATAATTCCCTCTGATACTGTTTCACCTCAGGTTTTTCCCCAACATTGTCCCTGTCTGCACATGCCTCTGCTTTCCTGCAGTAAGCCTTGAATCTCTTGCCTATTTTGGCATTTTGTCACAGCCCACACAGTCTTGTAAGATTCCCCATTTGGAATTAAAGAGTGACAAGTCTCAGACTTGATGACTTTTATCGTAAGATTTTTTTAAAAATCTAGTGGCTGTAGAGATAGTGAATGCATTGGTTGTAATATTCCAAAAAAGTCCCTAGTTTTGGTTAAAAAAAAGTTCCAGTGATTTAGAAACTTGCAAACATAACACTTCTATTCAAGAAAGGAGAGAAATAAGAAGCAGAAAGAGACAGGCCAGTGAGCTGAACATCTTTGGGAAATGCCAGAATCTATTATTAAAGAGGCTGCAGCAGGAGGCCCAGCAAATCACAATACAATCAGGAATTAAAACAAACATTGCTGGAAAAGCTCAACAGGTCTGGCAGCATCTGGGTTGAGAAATCAGTGTTAACATTTAGAGTCCGGTGAGCCTTCTTTGCAGCCTTCAGTGTGTTTGGAAGAAGGGTCACTGGACCCAAACATTAACTCTGCTTTCTCTCCACAGATGCTGCCAGACCTGCTGGGATTTTCCAGCAATGTCTGCTTTTGTTTCTGACTTCTGCGCTTCATTGAGTTTTATGTATAATACCATCAGGTACAGTTTTGTTAAAGGGAAATGTATTTGGCAAACTGATTTTTAAAACAGAGTTCCATTAGGATGTAACACACACGGCGAATTAAGGGGGAATTGTAGATGTGGGATTGTTGGATTTCCAAATTTGATAAAGGTGCTGCATAAACTCGCAACTGACATAACTGAGCGGTTTGCTTGGTCTTTTCAGAGGGCGCTTAAGTGTCGACCATTTTGCTGAGGGTCTGGAGTCAATTGAAGGCCAGACAGGGCCAGAATGGCCAATTCCCCTGGCCTGGCTTTCCAGTTTCTGACTTTCTTTCTTAAAAAAGTCCAATTCAAATTTCACCATCAGCAAGTGTGGGATTCTACCTCATGTTGCCAGAACCGGGGTCTTGGCTTCGACATGACTAGACCACTGACATGACCATGACAGTAGGTTCTTGGCCAATAGGCATCCCTCAACCAACTTCACTAAAAACGGTGAGCTGGTCAATATTATGTTGTTGTGCATGAGATCTCGCTGGGCTTCCATCATGACATCAACAACTACACTTAAAACCATACTTCATCACCTGTAAAGGACTTGCTGTGGCCTAGAATGGTGTGGAATAAATGTCTCACTCTCTCTCTCTCTTTCAACCCTTCCATCTTTATTTTGGTTGTGGGAGGTGGTGTGGGGAAGGTAAATGAATTGGAGGATCTGGAGATTTCAACTCTGCAGATTGGAACCTGACTCTCCCTGATATAACAGGCTCTGAGTTCACTTCAAATCGGTGTTCTGCCCTGTATTCACATCGTTTTGTTGAAAACCTTCATTTGCACTGGAAGAATAAAATGATCAAATAATAAAGGAATCAAGTAATAATGGATTTTCAGACTCCAAAGAGTCTTGTACATTGCTGGAAATCACACCCAAAAAAAACCTCTCAAAATCAGGTTGATTATTTTAAATAGTCAAATCCTTTAACATCTGTTGACAGCTTTTCAGACCTGCATCACAAGTCCATAACATTCCCTCTGTAACAATGTTTTGTTATAAAGTCATAGAGTTGTACAGATGTACAGTCCAACCCGTCCATGCCGACCAGATATCCCAACCCAATCTAGTCCCACCTGCCAGCACCCGGCCCATATCCCTCCAAATCCTTCCTATTCATATACTCATCGAGTAAATGCTGTAAGGTAAAAACAATGACTGTAGATGCTGGAAACCAGATTCTGGATTAGTGGTGCTGGAACAGCACAGCAGTTCAGGCAGCATCCGAGGAGCAGTAAAATCGACGTTTCGGGCAAATTCCTGATGAAGGGCTTTTGCCCGAAACGTTGATTTTACTGCTCCTCGGATGCTGCCTGAACTGCTGTGTTCTTCTAGCACCACTAATCCAGCATTTTAAATGCTGCAATTGTACCAGCCTCCACCACTTGCTCTGATAGCTGGTTTCATACATGCACCACCCTCTGTGTGAAAAAGTTGCCCCTTTTATACCTCTCCCCTTTCACCCTTTTGTTATCCCACAAATGCCAAGAGAAACTCTATAAACCAGTCAGCAGCAAATCTTTTCCTGGATGACATCCTATTTACGGAACAAGCTATAAGATTCAATGAATAGGGTAAGAAGCACACTCTAAGAGGGGCATTGGACGCCAAGGGTAGCAATACCAGCCTTGGTGCCAATCTGCAGAGACTGAATGTTCAGAGAGAAGGTTTGGGGCCAGCCCACAGGGAAAACCAGACTGCCACCCATCCCGAAGGGAAGTTTGAAGTGGCATCTGTGCAGCAGCTTGGGACAAGGGGGTTTGAGGAGAAGAAACATCCTCAGCACAAGCAAGTGCAGCGCAGAGACTCATGGCTAACGTTACAAACAGAGGCTTCACCTCCAGGTATGGTTCAGTGACTGAACCTAATAATGACCTGAGTTGTCAGGGCACTGCACACCACACTCTGAATCAGTCCCTGATGGGGGCTTATTAGTCAATGTTTATCGGACTGATCTTGATGGGCGTGGGAGAAAATAAAAGGACTGACATTTATACAGCACCTTTCACCATTTATAAGAATATCCCAAAGTATCTTACAGCCAATGAAGTGCTTTCTGAAGTACAGGTACTGCTGTTCATGTTGGAAACCCAGCAGCCAGATGGAGCAAGGTTCCACAAAAAAAGATGGGGGGGGTCATTTATTTCTGGGATAAAATATTGGCTAAACCAACTTCTGAAGCATGGTTAATGTAATGGAGCAACTCGAGGCATTTCACAACTCCGACACTGAGTGACACAAGAGTCAAACTACTAAGAGATTAGTCAGAGAGGTAGGTCATAAGGACTCCTCTATCATCACTGGATGAATAGCAAGTTCCTTTTCACTGTGTACCAATTGGTCAATGGGAGCATCTTTATATTCTTGCAGGATGATTCACACATAACTTTAAGAATACACTGAGCTTTTTGACCAAGGATTGACCTCCAGTCTGATAGACCTCAGCTGGATGAGCGTCAGCCCCTGTGTTTTACCATTGGACATGGAGGGCTAATGGAATATTGGCCCTCATTTCAAGGGGGTTGGAGTATAAAAGTACGGTAGTCTGACTGTAACTGTATAAGGTGCCAGTGAGACCACATCTGGAATACTGAGAGCAGCTTCGGGACCCCTTACTTAAAAAAAAGACACTGTATCATTGGAGGCAGTACTGAGAAGGTTTGCTCGGGTGATCTCTGTGGTATGGAGGGATTGTTGTATGAGCAATGGTTAAACAGGTTGGAATTCTACTCACTGGAGTTTAGAATAATGAGGGGTGATCTCATTGAAATATATAGGAATTTTAAAAGGGCTTGACAGAATAAATGCTTAGAGGATGGTTCCCTCATGGGAGAGTCGAGGACCATAGGACGTAGTCTCAGAATAAAGGGAGACCAATTTAAGACTGAGATGAGGAGGAATTTTGTCTCGCAAGAGGGTTAAGAATCTTTGGAACTACTTGGCACAGAGAGCAGTGAGGGCATTTAAGGCTGAGACAGTTGGATTCATGATCAGGTTGACAATCAAGAATTATGGGGAAAGGGCAGGATCGTGGATGTGAGGAGTGTTGGGTCAGCCATGGTCCTACTATTGGTGGAGCAGGCTTGAGGGGCTGAATGGCAGCGTTATGGGCAGGAGCTTTAATGTGTCGATCGATTCTGACATGCGAGTGGGCAGTTGATGCAAACTATGGCTCGCTGTGGATTGCTTCTTCAATGCAAAGTGAAGGCATGTTTAAAGAACTCTGCCTTTCCTCTAGGAATCTGGGGCGTCTCCCGTGAGCAGCAAGGCTCAGCGATAAAACAATGGATCGAGGGTCCTGTCGACAGATTTCAGAACATCGTTGGATCTCGAGCGGGCGTGCCAAGTTGGGTAGGCGCTGTAGCCAGAATGCCTGACAGCTACTTCCTAAAGCAGCCCTTGTGTGGAGACCAGGCTACACTCTCAAGGCACTCAAAGAGGAAGAGCTTCAAGGACACTTCACCTGAAAGCTCCACTTACAATGTCAACTTGTGATTCCTGGGAAGATCACTGCACCCAACGCAAAAACCTGCCTCTTTTGAAAGGCAGCAGAGATCAGAGGCAGAGAGAAACATGTAGAGGAGAGGGAATCCCAAGGCAGCAGCCTGTCGGAACCTCAATTTCTGCAGTGCCCTGTCTTGTTTGCCACAGAACGCTCCAAGTCTGCCTAAGCAGACACCTACATAAGCACTGGGAACCTTCCAGAGGGAGAACATGGGGTCTTCCTCGTCTCAAAAGGGGCTAAAACAGAGTTTCAAATATAAAGAAAAAGCTAACAATAGTACCCATTAATTGTAAATGTAAGGGAGGACAATAACCCTCCCACCCCCACCTCCAACAATGACGGTGCTGAAGTGCACTTCCCTCTTGGGAAATGATCGAACATCGGAAACCATTCCTAAGCTGTGCTGAGTTTGCTGAGATTATTTAGTAAGAAGAGTCGGGATGGAGCTCAAGTAATAAAATGACACCTCCATACCCCATGTTATTGGAGCAAGAAATTAACCTTTCTGCTCTGTGTACGTGTATGTGTGGGTTTGGAAGAGCGGGGTGGGTTTGAGTGGGGATGTTGGTTGGGAATCGGAAAGGAATCATTTTTCCCTTCAGCTCTCACTGCCTAGACTCACCACCAGACTCTCAACGGGAGAATGCACAATGGTGCCATTTGATCAGGAGATTGTTCAGCGTTGGGATGACTGGAGGAGCAGAGAGGAGAATGCAGAGAGTGAGGAAAAGTTGGGGGGGGGGGGGCGGGTGGGAAATGCAGATTTTAGCGGAGCACGTGCAGCTTGGGAGATTACATGGACGGGGACACAAAATGCTGTAGTGCATTTTGGAGGGATAGTTGATTTGAATGGGAACAACCCAACTGAGATACTCATAAACACCAGTCCATTGCTAATGTAGCAAACCATGTAGGATCACCAAGGGAGGCCATTCAGCCCAGAGTCTGATTGGTCTAGCTGCATGAGAAGCAGACAGTGCCTGCAAGGTGTACCCCACTTCCCCCCCACCCCCACCCCAAATACCTGTGTGCTTGGAAAGAGGTTACAGTAATCACTACCCTCCCCACACCACACCACCCCCCGCATTCTTACACAGTGAGGATCCTTCAAAAAACATCTCTCCACAGCCCTGAGAGCAGGCAAAATATCAACAACAATTACAACCCCTAGAGACAGAGAGAGAGAGGCTGAACTCTGACCTGGATTTGCTGCTGAAGGAGGTTGATCTTGTGTTGTTGTTGTAGTAGCTGCTGCTGTTGCCTAGCGATCTGTAAGGAAGGACAAGGAATGAAATTGCTACGGTGTCAATTTAGAAGATACTTTCACCATGACTGCTTCCTTTAGCTATGTCCCATCATCCTCTTCCTTCATTTAGTTTCTTGTGCCCTCTAGCCTATCGCAGAAGATCTCTTCCTTTTCTGGCTCCTAGACCTGACTCTAGCTCTGGAGTTCCTCTTTCACCATTTTCCGATTCCAATTTTTCCAAATAAAAAGTCATTGACCTGAAATACTGGATTGGTAGCCTCCATAGGAAGGGCATCAGGTCCCTGGCATTCTACTGGCATTGGTCAGCACAAAGGAGCCAACAGGATTGGCTCAAGAGAAAGCAGGACTGCCTCTTTGAGGTGGCAGCCCAGAGAGGTCAGCGTGCCACCAGCAGTGGGTGCTGTTGAGGCCAAGGGAAAAAAAGGGATTGGACCACCATGCTTGGAGGCATTTTCATACATAAGGGATACATTTATAAACAAAGGGTATAGGGCGAAACTTAGAAGGAGTGGGTCATCTATTGCAGGGCTATAGGCGCAGGAGTGTACTCACGAGAAGATCAATCAGGCAGGTCTCCTGGTATCTCCCAGCACGGATATGATACTGGGCAGGGGAGGGTGTAGTCAGGGGAAAGAATGGCCCTTAATTGGGCATTTCAAACGGTTGTGGTAACCAATGGGCACAAAGCCAAACCATAGCCTGCTGCGCCCAGTGCTTTCCACCATTTTACGGGCACTTTCATCTGTCGTGGCCTCTCCAGAAGCTGGTAATATCAAGCCCATCTCCTGTATTGCTGTCCCCATGGAGGGTGAATTTCATCTTATTGCTCTTTGAAAAGTGACAGTGCAGAACTTATGGGGCCAAATGGTCATCCCATTTGTACCAGATCCCCTGCATCTATAATACCTGGTTCCCATAACTTTACAAAAGGTGGACTCAACTGAAATGCCCCACTCCTGGCCTCCACACCCCATTTTGGCCTTTCCTTTAATTATCCTTTCATGAGATGTGGCCATCTGTTGCCATTTGTAAAAACTGAGTGGCATGCCGCACCGTTTATGAATCAGCCATATCGTTTCTTGTCTGAGGTCACAGCAGATTTCCATTCCGGAAGGGTGAGCCACATAAAATTTTACAAATTGGTTAGTTTCGAGGCACTGAGACTAGCTTTCAATTCTAGATTTAATTAATTGAAAGTTAAATTGAACCAGGTCAGGTAGGGAGAAGAGGGTGGGATTCAAACCCAAGACCAGCAGCATTAACCTTGGGCCTCTGGATTGCTAATTCAGTGGCATTACCACTATACCAACACCCAACACCCACTTGCTGCACATAAAAGAGGGTTGTGCTGTAAATCAGCTGAGTAAAGGAAAATAATCTCGCAATGTCGAATTGTCTACAGCGGATTTTGGCAATGGGAAATGAGCATTCACTTCAACTTCTGCATTTTCATGCCCTAAGTGCACCAAAGATTTCCTTTCATTCATCCTCACTCCATTCCCTTCACTGTTTGCTATTCTCCAGCACTAAACTCACTGACCTGTTCCTGGGCCACAACTGTACAGCGATTAGACTGAAGAGCTGTTTCTTTTGTGTACACTTTTCAATAGTGGGGGGGGGGGGGGGGCGTCAAAAGGAGTTATTCGACTGTGTGAGGCTGGTGGACGCGAGTGAGTTACTATAATGATCTAGGCCAATCTCACCCATTCCAGATGGGAACATGATTAGAGTTTATGGGAATTTATGTAGCACCCTTTGCCCACCCCAGGACAGTGCTTTACAGTGAACTGAAGTGTAGGCCCTATGCGTAGGGGGACAGGTGGCAGCGAATGTGCAGCAAGCTCCCACAAGCAGTGAAGTGGCAATGAATCATCAAGTATTTTCCAAGAGGAGAACTCCCCTGTTTTATTCTTTGAAATAGTGCTGTTGGATCTTTTGCATCCAGTTGAGAGCCTGGAATTGATTTAGCGTTCCATCCAGAAGCTTGAATTTCCCAGAATGCAGCACTCCCATGCTACAGGAGTGTCATCCTGAATAACATCCTTACGTCTCAAGAGCGCGATTTGAACCTTTGACCTTCTGACCTAAAAGAACCATGGACTCTGATTGACATTATGGGCCTGATTTCTCTCTTAATGCGCCTGCTAAGCCTTTTAAAAAATTTCTTTTGTCAAGCATCTAAGACAAGTGGATTTGGTTAGGTGTGCGTGTGTGTTTGGGGAAAGGGGGGGAGGGGTTACGTTGAAAGGCATCATACAAATTAAACCGGAAATACAATTTAATTAGACTAACAAAAGCTTTGTAGGCTGTACTGGATGATTAGTCGCAGTGAACAATCTTGACTTGCTGACAGATTGCAATTCAGAAGTTGATTGCTAGTTCATCAAAAACAAAAGCTGCCAACCCGATCAAAGGATACACAATGATGTGACACAATACTAATTAAATGGAAGTGATTTGATTGTTTACCAGGAACAGTTGTTACATTCATTGCAAATTTTTTGCTTTGTTGCAGATTGCAACAGATTGTTTCAAGGTAAGGCTGGCTTTTAATTACAGTACAATTAAAATAAAAACAGGCAAATGAGCCAACTAGTGAAATGTGGAATCTACTCACCTCCCATTAATAACAAACCTTTGACATTTGCAAATGTACAATGAACTGAAGATACGCAAGAGGAAACTAAGGCTTTTATTATTAGGTCAAAGACTTTAGCATGCTAATTAAAACAATAGACTACTCACACTTTGGACTTTGACCATTTTAAGGAAATTATCCACAGTGTACTTCATCATTTTAAAGAGGAGTTGTTTATCCTTTTGGAGAATTGAGTTAAACATAGCTTAAATGTCTGTGTGTAGTCAATTGTCTTAATTTGCATGAGAAAGCTTTTGACCCAATAATAAAAAGCTAGTTTCCTATTAAGTATCTCTCATTCATCATACAAATGCAAATACCAAAGGTTTGGTTGTTTTTAAAGCAGTGGTTCCTTAAGTGGTACTCTCAACCGAATCAGAAGGTTATGGGTTCAATTCCCACTCCAGAAATCATGAACCCTTAATCCAGGCAGACACATTGGTGCAGTACTGAAGGAGTTGGACATAGCCAGAGCAGTCCGTCTCTGGGATGAGGTATTAAACAGAGGTCCAGCCTGCCCTTTTGACAACGGCAACGTGAGGGGAGAAGAACAAGTAGCCAGTGTTACTTGGACACCTTAAGTTCTCACAGGGGATGGTGGCGGTTACAGCGATAGCGAGAAGTGAGATTATAGAGTGATTCGAATGCAAGGATAACAGACTTATATCTGAGGTTTGATGAACCCAAAGACAATGCGAGTCAATGAACGTCGGAGCAAGGCTGGACAGATCTTGGTGCAGGATTAGATAGCAGTGGTCGGTGAGCCAATGTGTACAGGAAGTAGGCAACGGAAAGTTACTTTAATGAATGATGAGCTGAAGGAAAAGCCAGCAAAGGTCTGGATTATTCTATAGTCTGTTAAGATCTTATTTTATCGTATTTTGTTTTGAGCTGCTACATCAACACAGAGTAGTAACCTCGAACTTGCACAGCACCATTTTCCATCTGAAACAATGCTGTATTTGTGCAGGGTAGCCATTCATTTGGTGAAAGTGAGGACTGCAAATGCTCAAGATTAGAGTCGAGAGGTCAGGCATCATCCAAGGAGCAGGAGAATCAAGGTTTTGGGCAAAAGCCCTTCATCAGCTATTCATTTGGTTCAGTCAAGAGAGCTTTGCTTCATACTCCGAACAGTCACATTATGCCATTAAATCAAATGGACAATTCTCAACACATCTGTTGGTGGACCACGTGGCTACCTTTTGATAAAAATAACTGGAGAAATGCAAGAGATGGGAATTTCTCAAATCACTTGTATTAATTTAGAAAGGGCAAGACTATCCCAGGTTCAATCCCCAATCAGGGCTGAGCTAACCTTTGTGGTTAATTCATTTTTATTCTTTCATGGGGCATGGTCATCAATGATAGCTCATGCCTAATTAAGAGTCAACCACATTGCTTTACATCTGAATTACCATTTGGGCCAGGTAAAGATGGCAGATTTCTTCCTTTTAAAAGGACATAGTGAAGCAAATAATTTTCCTTTTTTTTTAATATATTTGCCAGTGGTTACATGGATGCACTATATTCCAGATTTTTAAAAACTATTTACTACAGTGGGATCTGTACTCACATCCCCACAACATTAGTGTGGGGCTCTCCACAACTAATCCAGTGACATTGCCACTTTTCCACTGCCTCCCCTCCATAGCAACCGAACATATGTGGAATTTAAAATCTTGCCCGCCACTTGGCCGGCCTGGAAAGACAATGGAGCCAGACTCTGCAATATACACTGACCTATATTTCAACTTTGCAGCAGCAAAGGAGAGAAGGTAAAATGAATTTGTGACAATAAAAAGGAACATTTTCTCTCCATGCCGGTTTCTCCCATCATCCTCAAAAACAATGCATAGTGAAAAAGCAACTTGGGAAAATAATCATGAATGCAGAAGAATGCAAAATATCTCTCGACTCCACCATTGCTGCAGATACAAGTCAACAATTAAATCGACTGTAGCCTCTGGTTTAAAATTAATGAAAGGACTTTTAAACTGTGCCATCTTATTTTTCCCCTGTCTGCATCACATTTTCTTTTTTAAAGAAAATAACTTACTATCTTTGTGTGTTTGATTATTATTTACCAGAAAAAAAGCTCTTCTCTTGCACTTAAGAAAGCTTTGTTAATTGGCTTTGAACTTACTAATCAAAAAAGTTGAAGTGGGGGGTTAGACCTGTGTAAATAATAAAAAAAACTTGTGACTGACCAAAAAAAAGAGTGTAAAAAAGACAGGGAAGCTAATTCCCCCTTCTTGTCTGGTCATAGCAACATTCAGAGCAAAGAAGGTGATGAGGAATTGACGAGAGATGTTTTGACACAAAGTAAAGAACAAATAAAATTACAGCATAGGAACAGGCCCTCCAAGCCTGCACCAATCCAGATCTTCTGTCTAAACCTATTTTCTAAGAACTTGTATGCCTCTGCTCCTTGCACATTCATGTATCTGTCGAGATACATTTTAAATGATGCTATTGAGCCCACCCCTACCACTTCTGCTGGCAACACATTCCAGGCACCCACCACCCTCTGCATAAAGAACTTTCCACAAATATCTTCCCTAAACTTTTCCCCTCTCACTTCAAATTGGTGACTAAAATGAAGTGTTGATGTTTCCACAGCAAAGAGGACCAATGATGAGAAGCCAAAGAATTAAGAAAATTGGCAGACAGCGGGTTAGGGATGCTGGTTTGGTGAGAGATGACATTTTTCTTTTAATTAAACACAGATAATCTGGAACACACCACCTGAAAAAGGTGTAAGCAAGCAAATTCCAGGGGGATTCAATCATTTCAAAGGAGGGAAATTGATGCATAATTGAAAAGAATTTGTTTGTTGGGCTATGGGTCAGGAGTGGCAGAGCTACGTAATAATTCCCAAAGAGCCAACTTTTACTATGCCATAGTATGTATTGTCCAGCTTTTTTTAAAAAAAAGGTTTTAAGTTAGAGGTGTCTAGCTTTCAATTAAAATCCCAGCTTGTGAGGTCTTGGTGCTTCTTTTTAAAACAGTTGGAACAATAGATGCAGCCTGAATGAGTGTGGTCAAGCTCCCACAGAACCAGAATTTTTAGCTTCAGGTTTTCAATAGCAGTTGTGACCTTGAAGCTGGGTGGAAGCTGCAGTATCTCTCTCTCTCTCTCTCTCTCTCTCTCTCTCGGATGTTTTCTTGATGCTTTCTTTTCCTTCTGGACTGAGGTACTGCCTGTGAGACAATATTTTTCTGAACTTGCCTTTTGCCAAGGGTGCGTTTATGGGATGTTACTATATTGGATCAGTTACTGTTTAGTGGTAAAGTAATCTGCTATTCTGTTGAGCTTTGCAACAGAGCTAAGTTATTACCATTTCTTCTTTTTGTTATATTTTAACTATAGTTTATGAATAAAGTGCTTAACATTGAGTAGTTTGACCAATCGAGTTGTATCTGGAATGCAACACCTTAAAGATACCTCTAAAATAAGAAAAAGTTAGGGTCGAGACTATCTTTTGAATATATTTTGAGGGAGTTTAGTCTGGTCCATAACATGGTACAGGGGCAATGACCTGGACTGCCCTCCTCGTTGTATCATTCTGGGATTTGCTCCAATTCCTATGAATGAGTGGTGTTTTATACCTTAAATTAAATGCTATCAAATTCTAAGCCACAGCATGGTTTGAGTGTACTTATGTTAAACAGCTCCCAAGACAACCTTTTATTGCATTTATGATATTGGTTCAGTCATAAAGATCCAGACTATTAGGAATAGGTCATAGTGCAAACATCAGCTGATACTCACATCATGTTGGGAGTAAGAGGTACCATGTGTTCCCCCTGTAAAACCCTGGGATATCTTTGCAAACACTTAAAATTAAAGACCCTTCATGTAGCATTTTGCTTCCGAATCTTTGGACTCCCCGTAAACTGAATTCTTCCATTCATCCATACTCACTTGTTCCTGTTGCTGCTTGGCTAGTTCCATTTGCTGCCTCTGTTTCTCGATCTGTGAGGCTGCTAGTTTCTTCTGTTCATCATGAGCAGCCAGCAACTGTTCACGCAAGCTTGTCAACTGATTGATCATCGCCATGAGCTGCCGTTCTTTCTCTGCTAGACTTTCTGGTGTCCCTGTTAAAAAGAAAAAAATGGCAGCAGGGGGAAGAGAAGAGAAAAAGGGGGGAAAAAAAGCTTGTGATTGTTGTTGCATGAGAGGCAAGTAAATAGAGGGAAGGTGCAATTGGGAAGCACACAGCATTTGACCATTCAAAACAACAGCAATCATCCCAACGCCCTTCGTTTTATATGCCTAAACTTCTGTTAGTCATTCAACTTAGCACCCTTACACCACTCAACACATTAGAATGGCTGGACGTTTATCCAAAGTTGTTGTTCCATTGCTTAACATAACGATAACCAAAGAAGTTTTTAAATGACTGGACATTTTTTAAGCTCTTTTCAAACCAATGGATGTTTATGAAAGTGCCGGGTCCCTTTATAATCGCACCTGGTTGACAATGTTTTTGGATGCAAAGCTTTTTTCTGTTTTGAGGCTTTTTTGGCGCTTACAATTGTCTTATATATTCCAGAAGATTTGGAATTAACTTGTTCCATTACACACAATTTTTGAAAATGATACCAATTAACATTCTGTATTGGGAAGTCACAGCAAGCTATTTCTGAAGACGTGCCGCGGAAGGAGATGTACATGCTGGAATCTAAAGTAGGCTTGCAGTACTCAAAAGGTTAATGGAGAATAATTAAAAACATTACACGAATCTTCATTTTCCATTCAGCCCAAGTGACACCAGTCACCTCCAGTCATGTTATTATCCCTCATCACCACTGCAGCACATGTAGCTGTTTAGCGATCTATTTAATTATGATCAGCTTAAAGGGGCGCTGTCATAAAAAAAACTTCTAGTTTCTGAAATGACAAGCCAAACCATACCGAAATTAGCACTTTAGTGTTGAGTATTAAAAATGCAAAGCAGAGGTCTGTCACATGTGGGAGAGAGGACTTGCACATGTATAGCGCCTGGCACATGTTACTAAACATTCACAGAGAATGGAGCATTTTTGAAGTGGGTTGCAGGGAACTGTGGCAGTCGACTCTTGTGCAGCAAGATCTTACACACAACCAAGAGAGATGTGGTCTGATAATGGGACTTCTCCTACTCATCTGCCCATCCTTCTGAAGTTACAGAGGAATCTCTGTGGAGGTTCACTCCCACCCTTTACCTCTCTTGTATCTTTGCTTTTTTTTTAATGTGGGTTAGTGAAAGAGACATGAGGAGAACTTCACTACTTTTCTTACAATGGGGCGGAGGGATCTTTTAGACTACTGTGAAGCCGACAGAGCCTTGGCACAATGGCGCATCTGCAAGATGGTGCCTCCAACAAAGTAGCACCACTCAGCAAAATCACAGGAATGGAGCCGTAACCCATAACCTACTGTCACAGAAGTCTAGGTGTCTGGCTCATGACCCCTGTCAAAGAATCCACAAGAACTCAAACATCATGGGGCAGCACGGTGGCTCAGTGGTTAGCACTGCTGCCCCACAGCACCAGGAACCTGGGTTTGATTCCAGGCTTGGGCAACTATCTGTGTGAAGTTTGCACATTGTCCAGGTGCTCCAGTTTCCTCCCACAATCCAAATAGGTGCAGATTAGGGGGAATTGGCCATGCTAAAATGGCCCACAGTGTTCAGCAATGTGTAGGTTAGGTGCACCAGTCAGGGCAGATACACGATAAAGTGGTGGGGGGATGGGTTTGGGTGGATTGCTCTTTGGAGGGTCAATGTGGACTTCGGGCCTGTTTCCGCACTGCGGGGATTCTATTCTATGATTGCCCATAATGATTTGCTTTTGAAGAGTTTCAAAGTTCAACAACAATTAATGCTTATTATGTAAAAATGTTTTCAATGCAGTGAAACACCTAAACGTGCTTCACTAGTTAAAATTCAGTTGGGGGGGGAATCTTGAAACGAAGAAAAAAAGGGAGGACTTTAGGGAAAATGGCAATATTCACCGACGCAGTAACTTTTAAGAAGAGATTTAGATCTGGGGGAGGGGAAGTTAGCGATGGACGTAAGTGAAGAGGGAGAGAGGATTCAATGAGAAGGAATTCACAAAAAGAATTTAATGCATTTATCCATTGTATAGGTTATTCTTGGTTGGTAAGACCCCAGTCTGACCTTTAGTATGTTAGGGGGATGCAGGTACAACACTGCCTCAGAGTCAGAGGATCAGGATGGTTAAGATCAGGTTGGGCGTTCCCTCTGTCAAGTGCTCTCTGTGTTGATGCCCAATTAGAAGGTGGCCAATGCTGGCCGTGATGCATGCTGCAGTTGAACAGCTTGCCAACATTGATTAGTTCTGGTAGCATGGTGGCTCAGTGGTTAGCACCGCTACCTCATAGCACCAGGATCCCAGGTTCAATTCCAGCCTCGGGCAACTGTGTGGAGTTTGCACATTCTCCCTGGTTTCCTCCGGGTGCTCCGGTTTCCTCCCATAATCCAAAGATGTGCAGGTCAGGGTGAATTGGCCATGCTAAATTGCCTATAGTGTGAGGTGCATTAGTCAGAGGGAAATGAGTCTGGGTGGGTTACTCTTCGGAGGGTCAGTGTGGACTGGATGGGCCGAAGAGCCTGTTTCCACACTGTAGGGAGTCTAATCTAATCATGATGGCTAAGGAGCTGACCACTTCAAGAGAAGGGCAGCTGCAATATAAATACATGGACGTTAAGTTTGCATTTCTTCAAACCTTTCCAAAGTATAATAAACTCAAGTGAGTGCTGCCATTTATTTTATTTGAAAGTCCTGCTTTCACAGAAAACAAGATGCCCATCTTGCAAGCCAGGAATTCCTGACAATAGCCTTTTTGTGATCTCTTTACATTTCTTTCACATTTCCCTCGCTACTGCTCGCCTATCTGGTTGCTATTCTGTTTATGCCACTCTTGGCTGCATCCCCTGGTGGCGTTGGTACAGGAATCCTGGGCAGAAGGCGAGCTGGCCCAGCCTGACCTCACAAGACGGTGCAAGTGAGAACCATCTACCCCCCTGGAGGGCAACTTCCTCAACAATAGACAATGACTGTAACTGTCACGCATTGGAAGTGAACTGGTGGCTGTCTTAACAGCTCACTGAAGAGCCGGGCCCTTTAGATGTGCGCTTGAAGGGACTGCAAATATCACAGCAGAAAAAAAGCAGCTCTTTCAAGGCTTTACTGCTGGTTTTCCTCAAGCAGCATATAGAAGGTAGACCACAGTGGTTCGAGCTCCACTCATGTGAGAGCGGTAGTAATGATCTCCAGCAGAACATTACAAAGATGCGAGAGAGATTTATTGCTCTTACATACAGGTTTTCCGTCGAGTCAAAAGGCGCAACAAAAGTCTCCCAGCTGAGATTTGAAAGGAGCCAGCAGTCCCCTATGAACTCAGATAAAGTCACTGCAGTTCTAAAATGTTAAATGCTTTTAAGGCTATGAGTCCAGTCGACAACTCACTCAAGATAGCAACTCCCTCTCTAAATAAGAGAGGGTTAAGACTTAATGTGTGAGTCAAAATATTAGTTATGGAAAACGCTCTCATTACACATTAAGCTGATGAGGGGTAAATCAGTGGGCTTTTTAGCTTTAAATTTAAAACATCAGCATAGTCTAGACTGTGATGTTCTCGATTTCTTTGCACAATTGGCATTTTGTTTTGTTGAGGTCAGAGGCAGCAGAACAAACAGGACATGCAATCTGGAAACAGTACATTATTAAAACATATTTATAAACAGTAACTGTGTCTTTGACAGAGACCATTACTGGAATTGCCACTTACTGTTCTCTAATGAATGGTGACAAGCAGAAACCACAGAACAGGTCTCAGACTCGAGATATATATATAAAAACTAACTTTGTCATCAAAATTGCTGTACAGGACTAAAACTTCCCACATATGACATGACACTGCCTTTATTTGGTGTGTAAAATAGAAGATACAAAATTAGGAGGCTTGACAGAAATATCTTGCTATTAAAAGATATTTCCAGCCGGCTGCACCGACAGTTCAACTTTCTTCAAAACACACAAGTTAAAAAAAAAGTACCGAATCATTTCTAACCATTCAGAAACAGCGGGGAGAGCATGCAACAAAAACTGGATTGATAATTTACCCAACCTTTAATCTCCCCGATATTTCCCGAACCCATGGCTAAAAGCTTGTCCTTCCAGTCTTTTGATAAGAGCTTCTCGATACTGGGCGTTTCTACAAAGGGGGAAAAAAAATGTACAGCAAACAGAAAAACAAAACACAAATTAGCGTTATTTCATCTGTCACAAAAATGCATGCGTGGTCTTTGTGTATCTTTTTTATCCCGTCTCGCTGCATGGGTTAAAAATGTTTAACAACCACACAGATAAGAATGTACGGAATCGCCTTTTTTTTTAGCAAAAATTAATACCCTTACCGCAAAAAGTAATTGCTGTCAAACAGGATAATACATGACACAGAAGTTAACGGGCAGCGAAATGTAGAGAGAGAGAGAGAGAGAGACAGAAAACACACGCACACATACACATCACAAGGTTTCAACAATTTTACAGAACGCGTTCGGGACAATCAGAGGCCCAACATAAACACAAAACCAAAAGCAGATAAGAACTAATCCTACTCAGTTTATTACCACGAATCAAAGAGTTGTAAGGCGACAAGTAAAGCGGGTAGGGACTGGGTTGCATGTAGGGACAAGTCCAGTGAAATCACAGTCATTTTACAAGCAACATTCTGATCAACAGAGGCAAGAAATCCAGGTAGCACAAAGCAACATTCCTCATTTCTCATGCACAGAGGAGATCGGTTTCACTGCTTATCAGCAGAGGATTTAACACGGTGCCAATTGCTGGGGCTTCCACACATACAAGTTAACTGCTTGCTTCTCTGAGACAACTTTCCTCGTTCAATTTTCCAGCCCCCTTTTTTTTGTTTCTTCCAACATTAAATTCTTAAATGGACTCTGCCCTGGTCGGCAGCACACCAAAACGAGATCTTTGAAGAGCTCCTATGACTCGGTGAGCTGTTCTCCACCAGATATTACGAGGAGCAGTCACTAGTGTTCTTTTACAGCTGTCTGGTCGCCACCCCTATCATAATCTCAACAGGTGCTATTGGATACCTAACAATGACTGAGGCTTTTAAAACGCTGCTCTGACATTGAAATGGTACAACAAATGGGCATTTCTCCTCAGGTCACTCACTGTCTGCATAGTAACAGGATTCACTTTTATTTATCAACATGCTACAATATCCCCAGTTTTGCTTGTAAAAATATATTCTTAAAATCTTGAATGCATTTCAACTTTGGATTCAACGTTAATTAATGTTTTCCAATTTTTTTTGTTCTATACAGTGGGCATCTCCTAAAAAAAAATCAGCAGCATCAAGTCTTTTGTGCATGACGGGCACGAACATTGGAAGGGTAGCCAGCTATTCCCTGCTCATTGAGGAATTGTGTGCGCAAGAAGTTAACAGATCACAGAACTGAAATGCAAAACAAGGCCGTTATTCATCAATTTTATGCACCCAATCAAGAGCTTCCAAAGCAAGCTCCACAGCCTAATCTCGAGGTATCAGGGTGGAAATTAAAGATTTGCCTGCAAGTCAATGTCTTCTTGTGTGCTATTAAATACTACATCAAAAACACTTCATACAATAATTAAAGCACACTTCAAAAAACTTAATTAGTTAGAAGGTCCATCTATACACAATCAAAGCAAGATTGATAAAAGAAACATGTTGTCTCATTTTAAAAAGATCACCCAGGTCAGTCCTTGACCACATGGTCTTAATTTGTATCTTAAGAGGTAGCATTCAACATAAGACAGACTGTGTATTTAAACAGAAATTCAAAGTGCTTGCAGGAGTTTGAGGGAACGAATGAATGATTTCTATCAGAATGGAGCTGATTAATACAGTAAACAAAGATTAACCAAAGATTCAAAACTCTATAGACACATATTATAGGAAAACATTCATATAAATAACTACACACATACAAACACATTTAGATTTAAGCATTTTCCATTATCAGGTTTGGAGTTGGTTCACAATAAATTTCCTTCTCTTTCCACCTTCACCTCAGTATGTTCCCTGACCCAATCAAAATAAAAGGCCATTGCATGGACCTTCTTGGTCTTCCCCCCCTCCTCCCCTGCTATCCGCTCACCACAAGCCACCCTCCCCCCCCCAATTATCTCATATTTGTGGAGCTGGTCGTAGGCATTTCACAAATCAGAACAAGTCAACCCCGTTTTGTAACAAAAGGACTACTGTCACACAGCCAGTCTCAGACATGGTGAAAAGGAGCCCACAGGAAAAAGGCAGGCTCCACTTTTTAAAGGTTTTTTTTTCTGCTGAGCACAGTCGCTACATTCACTCCAGTTGGCAAAGCCAGCTCACTGTTCCTGGCTTGAGCTGTGAACAGGGCTCGGGATTGAATAACCAATTATACAACCACTGGCTGAGTTTATCCAAGGTTTTGCAAATTGTAATAATAGTACAGTATTCCCAAAACGTTTCATCCCCTTCCAGACATGGTGTCATATCCCATCACGCTTAATTTACATTTTACAACATAATATACGTTGAATATCTCACAGCAAAATAATACAATCACTTATTTTTGTTGAACAGGTTTAAGAAACAGTGAGGTTTAGTCTTGGGTCCATTTAAGACCGCATTAATTCAATATTATATTTCCTGTCCATTCCCTTGTTAGTTTAAACTGTAACCTGTGTTAACTGAGGGAAATGCATCACCAACTTTAATTCTTGCTCTTTTCCATCATCAGTCATTCTCAAATGATTTGCATTATTGCAAAAATTGTGCTGCAAGTCCTGGTTAGAAACAACCGACATTTTATTTTTTTTTTAAACATGGAGATTAACAAATGTCGCTAGTCACAAAAAGAAGCACTAACAGTTGCCGATGTGCTCTCCCTCACACATGCCTCTTCAAGGCTGAAATTATTTCTCTCACCACAAACAATTCTCAAAGCTTCAACTGCTGATTGCAAACTTCAAGGATCACAGCAATATAACAGCTTCGTCTGAGGGGGGATACCTTCAACATATGCCAGTGTGCCAGTGTACTCGGCATTATCACCTAACCTAACAAAATGGAATCTTATTCCACAAAATAGGCCGTTCAACACATCAAGTCTGTACTGGCCCTTCCAAAGTGTTGTCCAATCTAGTCCCAGGTTTCCCTCCATAATCCTGCACATTAGTTCTCTTCAAATAGCTATCCATTGACCGTTTGAAAATCCCAGATCATAACAACTTGCTGTGTGAAGATATCTCTCCTCATTTCCCCTCTAGTTTTCTTGCCAATTATTTTAAATCTGTGCTCTGTAGTTACCAGCCCAGAGGAAAGAGCATTTCCTGATTTAGTCAATCAACATCCATCATCATTAATGACACCTCTATTAGCCCTTCCCTGTTTGAAAGAGAACAACGCCAGTTTCTCTAACCCCTCCACATCATTAAAATCCCTCATTCCATCTATTTTTCTGGTAAATCTCCTCCGTACCCTCTGTATACCTTGACCTCCTTGTGTCTAAAACTGGGGAACATTACTATACAGACACTTAACCAGTGCTTTGTTCTGGTTCAGCCTAGCTTTATTATTTTTATATTTAATGACCCTGTTAATAAAACCTTTTTACATGATCTCTTAACCTCCTTGTTAACTTGTCCTACTATCAGTTAAAGATTTGTGAATTTGAGCTCCTAGATATATTTGCTCTCACATTCCATCAAAATAGTGATATTTACATCATACTACCTTAGCATTTGGAATCCCTACAGTCTGGAAGCAGGCCATTTGGTCCACATTGACCCTCCAAAGAGAATCCCATCCAGATGCACCCCATTCCTGTATTCCCAATGGCTAATCCACCTAACCTGCACTTCCCAGAACCTTAGGTAATTTCTCATGGCCTAACGTACACATCTTTGGACTGCGGGAGGGAAACCCCTCAGACACGGGGAGAATGTGAAAACTCCACACAGTCAGTTGCCAGAGGGTAGAATTGAACTTGGGCTCCTGGTGCTGCGAGGCTGGTGGACTTCACCAGTTTCCTCATTTCCCCTCCCCCACCATACCCCAGTTCCAACCTTCCAGCTGAGCACTGTCCTCATGACCTGTCCCACCTGCCAATCTCCCTTCCCACCTATCTGCTCCACCCTCTTCCCTGACCTATCACCTCCATCTCCACCCCCATCCACCTATTGTACTCTTTGCTACCTTCTCCCCAGCGCCACACCACCCCCCTCCCCCATTTATCTCTCCACCCTGGAGGCTCCCTGTCTCTATTCCTGATGAAGGGCTTTTGCCCGAAACATCGATTTTCCTGCTCCTCGGATGCTGCCTGACCTGCTGTGCTTTTCCAGCACCACTCTGATCTAAACTCTGGTTTCCAGCATCTGCAGTCCTCACTTTTGCCCAGCAGTGCTAACCACTGAGCCACCATGCTGTCCCAAAGTTCAACATTTCTTATCTGCATTACATTGTTGATGATATTAAGGTCTCACTAATGAAATGCAAGTGTCTTAGATTGGGTCTTTATTTAAGGTGAAAGTTATGGCATTTTGCAATCTGTATACCAAACAAGAAAAAGACAGAACTTGAATTTACATTAACACCCTTTCATAACCTCAAGATACCCCAAAGCACTTTTCAACCAACGAACTGCATTTAAGAAGAGTGGTTACTATCACAGTGTTAGACAAACACCAGCCAATTTGCATACGGCAAGCTCCCCCACACACAGCAAAGTGAGAATGATTTGATAACCTGCTCTTTAACAGTGTTGGCCAGAGGATAAATATCAAAGAAACCAGCAGAGCTCCACTTTTTACATCTTTTGACATGTACCAAAGTGGGCATATGGTCCCTTGGTTCAACATCTCATCTGAAAGACAGATACAAGACTCCCTGGAAGAAACTTTGGTGTCCAGTTAGGTGGTTGTGCTCATGTCTCAATATGGGACTTCAGACTCAGAGACAAGAGCTCTAACTTAGCACACGTTGACAGAAGATATAGAACATTGCACAATGAAATTCTAGATCTTCCTCCAGATGGGAAGTTACTGCCCACTTCTGGAGTCTATTGACTGATAAATACATTCTTCTTGCCAATTGTACGGACTCGCTTTCTCCAGCTCTTCCCTCGCCTTATGCATGATGACCCTCAGGTTAAACCACCATCCCTCATCGCTCTCTCTCTCTCTCTCTAATGAAAGAGCAGTCCTATAGTCTGGGGAGACTATGGAAACTTCACTCACCAATCCTATGCTGAAATAGGCATTAAAGTGATAGATGATAGCACGCACTAAGCATTGAAGAGACAGAAGAACAATCCCTTTGGAAATCCAATCTCCCATCAGTTGCCTAGCAGAATCTCTATCACTATTAAATTCAGGGCTGATATTCCTGATCTATACAGCGGATATCAAGATCAAAATACAAATTAAGCAAAACAATAGGCATGCAGGTTTAACACTAATCATTGCTGTTGTAGAATCAGCCTGGAGGGAAAGTACATGAGTTCGTGCATCTACACAAGTTAATGAAAACTAACATTTATTTGAACGTGAATTCACTCAGTAAGTCTGAGTTGGTATGGCATTATGGACTTCTACATGCATATTCCAGTCTGGAGCTGTGGATAATGATGGTCAAGGTTCCAGCTTTCTTTTTATTACATGGCTGACCAGGAACCTCCCGCTCTTATTCCCTGGTACTGACGTGCGTTGGATTAGCAGACTGCTCAGCCACATTATGAACGAACCTTCTATGGTCATCAAATCATTAAGCAGGACTCGAACCAGATGCTTCTGAATTAGAGGCAGGAATTCTGACCAACATGCCACAAGATCTCCAACATTTATATAGCCTTGTTTGGGTTTTGAGAAGGCTCTTGAAGTACAGAAGGAAGAGGCAGAGAATTGGAAGAGGATTACGCAAAGGAACTTCCGAACACAAGGCCGAGTAGGCTGAATGGAGGAGATTCCACAAGAGGCCAGAGTTTGAGATGACAGCTCAAAGATTACAAGAAAAGTAAACAGCAATGTGATCAGAGGCACTGGGGAAAAAAAAGGTTAGCAATCGTTCAAATTAAACTCAGAAGAGAGAATTCCAAATACAGTAGACAACTGGAACAAGTGGGAGGGGTGGTGGAATTAGCATCAGGGAGAATTCAGAGATTCCAGGGGTTGGTTGCTTCTGTGACCGGCAAATAAAGCACCAGATGACTTAAAGGGCATGCACCTCTCCTGAAGCAATATTTGAGTTTAACAGTCCCATTTAGAAAGTATCCAGATAACTGAAATGGTGAGGAAAATATCACTTCTATTAAAAGCCAAGAAAGGCACTTCAGACAACAATTGTACTTGTGTAGCTAGCTGCCTTATGTATCATACTGTTTTAAATTGGCTTTGTATTGCTGGTGATTATGTGTTTCTCTTTTCCTGTTGCTTTTGTCAAGGAATTTTGACAGAAAATTGCAGATTCGTTTAATCAGTATTCACAAAGTAAGCCCTGTGTGTATCAACAGAACAGCCTAATACAGAGAATTTATCCCCCTTTACGCAATTTGCTTTAAATATATGCAAATAAAACAACAGAAAGAGATTAAGGGAGCAGATTATTCCTGTCTTATATCCAGGAATATACCATTGTGAGACATTTTTACTCCTCGACTGTGATCCTGCTCTCTTCTCAGGTCACAGGGTTAGTATGAAAACTCCATGGGTTCATTACTGCATCAGACATTGTGCCTGAACCTAACTGGACTGATTGCCACAATACTAGCAGCTCTTGCAGGCATTTTTGTTCTAAACAAGTTTTTATTTAATTAAAGGGACATTTCGAAGGCCTCTATACACCATGGGTCCCAATTCAATTAAACAAGGCTTTGTCTGGTAATGTGCACATTTCATTTTCCTCTTCCACTCATGATAAAGCAGAGTAAATCAGCAATATTTTGAAACGGTCGCTGATGGATGAATAACTTGGCTTTATATAGCTCTTTTGTGCAATTTAACAAGGCACTTTGCAGGAAGATAATCAAACAAAGATCAGACATGGAGCCAAAAACAGGTGACCAAACGCCTAGTCACACAAGTCAGTTTCTCTCTCTCTGACTCTCTCCTTCTACCCAGAAGTGTTATTACACACAACTGAGCCACCTTCCCACCACCAAAATCACCGTGACATTTTTAAAAACTAAAAAACCACCACTGGTAAAAACACCAATTGAGCATTGACATGGAAAACCCATTACGGGCAATGCAAACCATCAAAGGGATTAGGAACAGTAGGAAGGGACTAAATCTAAATGCAGTTGGAGAGGGGAAATAAAGCACTGTATCCCCCACAGTGTCTCTCTAAAAGCACCGAGAGTACTGATGGACACCGTGCGCTCCTTCTCCAAAGACACATACGCACAATTGTAACGACAAAGAGGGGCCGACAGTTGGCAGAGATAGCCCCCTCCACAGTCCGCATCTATTTATGGCCAGCCTAGGCAGACCCAGGAGCAGACCCATGGGGAGATCCTCCGATCTGCCCACAGCGGGTACCTATGATTCAGGAGCGTAGGGCTGAAGTGCAACCAAACACTCAACAAAGGGTTTCTCAAATAACTAGAAAGGGATATCCAAACAGCCGCAACCAACAATTGGACTCCACAGTGCCGCAAAATGAACAGTTGGGCTGGAAGTCTGTGAACCGCCGCAATCTGTGGGTACAGGGGACTGCTGCGTGCAACACCCTCAACCTTAGGTCTCCCCGAGGGAAAATTTCCACATGGAGAGCTCTCCTCTGGGGATCCACACCACCCGGGGGTAAATAGGCACGCCAAGGATTTTAACCACCTTCTTTAAGACGGGACGGGGCGGGGGGGGGGGGGGGGGGGTGGGGAAGAGTTTGGGAAAAGAATCCCAGAAATGAAGTTCCAGTTAGCTGAAAGGATGGCTTGCAATGGTGGGTCAAGGGAGTGAAGGGTGCAAAAGAGATCAGAGCTAGAGAAACTCACAGGTGCTAAGAGAAAATCCCCAATTTATTATTTTGAGAATGGTGCCTTGTCAGTTAATGCATGTTTAGTTGATCCATGAGTGATGTGCTGAGAATAGGGGCATCTAACTATGGTCAGTTGGCCACATGCAGCCCATGGGCACTTGTTGAGTAGCTTACAAAACCAAGGCCATTCCATTGGCATTTGCAACCCCCAGGTCTCTGCAGACTCCCTGCCTCTATTCCTGATGAAGGGCTTTTGCCTGAAACATCGATTTTCCCGCTCCTCGGATGCTGCCTGACCTGCTGTGCTTTTCCAGCACCACTCTAACCTAGACTCTGGTTTCCAACATATGCAGTCCTTATTTTTACCTATTTAATTCGTAAACACTGGTTTCTTCTGTTTGAATCTTTTGTGCCTTTTTAAAATTCATTTGTGGGACTTGGCATCGCTGGCTGTGCCAGCATTTATTGCCTGCTTCTAGTTGCCCTCGAGAAGGTGGGGGTGAGCTGCCTTCTTGAACCACTGCAGTCCATGTGATACAGGTTGATGCACAATGCCCTTAGGAGGGAGTTCCAGGATTTTGACCCATCGACAGTGAAGGAACGGTGATACATTTCCCAGTCAGGATGGTGAGCAGCTTGGAGGGGAACTTGCAGCTGGTGGTGTTCCCATGTATCTGCTGCCCTTGTCCTTCCAGATGGAAACGGTCATGGATTTGGAAGGTACTGTCTAACGATCTTTGGTGAATTTCTGCAGTGCATCTTATACACACTATTGTTACTGAGCATTGGTAGTGGAAGGAATGGATGTGTTTGTGGATGTGGTGCCATTCAGGTGGGGGCTGCTTTGTCCTGGACGGTGTATCGAGGTTTAGAAATCACTGTTCATAACACCGTTATCTCACTGGTGGGCAAATTCCACATTATCAATAAAATACATTAGCAGCCATGGCCAGAGGTATATGCAAATAACTCCTTTATATTGGCTTAATAATGCTAATGATTATGTGTTTCACTTTGCATTTATTACACACATAAACTTTATTTAAGTCACACAGTTGTTGTGCAAAGGGCAATGTGTCTGGCTGAACAATAGATACAAATGGTGACTGTACAAGTAAGGAATGATACAAGATGGTTGTGAAATTTCTAGCAAGGTTCTTAAAACAGGGATAGTAATCATAACCTGATGAGGGTGAACTAATCTGTGGAAAGAATATTTCAGTGACAAATTGGGCAACCTGTGGAACAGGGCCCTTTCAGAATCGGTAGAAATAATTAGGATTAATGCATTCAAATATAAATTAGAGAGGTTACTTCCAGAAAGTAACGAATAAGGATACAGCATGAAAGTGACTGAAACAGGATATGTGGTCAATATCACATGGTTGAGAGGAACAGGTGACTTCGGATCTCTGGTTCCTAACCTCCATCAGTGGGGTTTACCTTGTCTTGTTTCTGGGTCTGTTGTAGACTAATTGATAGAGAATTAATCACTGTGATCTGTCAACAACTTTATTATTGGTATATCATATGACTCCCAAGAAGGCAGAATGTGAACAAGAAAGACTTTGAACTTTTTTTAATCATCTAGGTATTTCCACAAAGCTTGAACAACCCTGACTTTAGCCTTTTTTGTACAATGTCATATACTTCAGCCTACTCACACGGCTTTAGTGCAAATAGAAGGTCAAATTCAAGAAAGTTGTTCTTCTAGTTGGAAGGAGCAAAAGCAATGTCACAGTAACTTTGCAGAAACTGACAGAATAGTGATAACCTTCTGATAAAACTGGGTGCTCCGAGGCTGGATTTTCTTTTAACTGAAATGGGGCAAAGAACAAAATAATATTTTGTAACAGCAAGGTAGATTATCAATGTTTCAACTTTAGATTTTTCCCTCTTCCAGTAAGATCGACATCCCCTTTCACTGCAAGTTGTCCCTTCGTAAGCAAACAAATAAATACAACCCAAAGTATCAGATTCGACACCTGGACAAGTTCAATAATTTTGGTCATTTTCAGTAACTTCTTTCTGAATTGAATTTTGATGGTCTGCTGTTTGGAAGCCAGTTCCCACAATTCAGGTTTCCAGGAATCCCAGTTTGTACAAGACGGGAAAAACAGGATGCAAACCAGGGGCTGACCTGCAGAGACAAAAGTGCCCCTGCTCCAACCCTCCAAAATATAAACCAATCCAAACACACCCTTGTGCTGGTTTGCAAAGAGTTTCGATACCCAAGAGTGGATGTGTATTATGGAAAGGAAATTTGAGGAGATTCCCAAAGGATAATAGTAACAAGAGAATTACTTAACTTCCTGAGTCTATTTGATTGGATCAGGGTTCATCCATATTTTCTAATGTAATTACCATTGTAATGTAAGATATCATTGGAACCACTTTGTGCACAGTGAGTCCTCACAAACAGCTATAAAGATTTAAAATTTTGTTTTTGTGTGCTGTTGGTTGAGGAATAAGTATCGGCCAGGGTTTTAACGGAGCTTTTAAATAACATCAAGGAATTTCTTAGAGCCCTCAACTCAATGACACAACAGACCACTCTCCCTCACTATTGCACCAAGCTGCCAGTCGAGAATACATGCTCCTATCTCTAGAGTGGGGTTTGACCCATGACCTGACTCACCAATGAAAGTGCTGCCACTGAGCCAAGACCGACAGCAGATTTTCATTGACTTTTCTCCTATTGTAGAGCCAGACACTGTTATTGTACTTTGAGATTTACACCACGGCGCTAATTAAACCAAAGTTGGCAAAAAAAGGATCGGCATATGGCACTTAAAATGGCATGCCTCAGGTTTAGTTCTATGTGTGATTATTTGACATCCTTATAGTACTATTCCTGCTGCCAAAACAAAACGGCTCCTGAATCTGGTAGTCCAACAAGGCTGATTGTTCAGGGCGGATACACATTGACCAACACTGAACTGCAAGTGGAACAGATTGACAAATATTTCAGATCTCTTTTGCTATTGATGAAATCTTTATGCTAAGCTTCGCAAGACTGTATTTAAGTCAGGAAATGCAAATTCCCTGTGCATGCCACGAGACTTTAAACTGCATTTAGAGGCAACTCTCAGTGTTATTTAATATCATTTTGACCAGTTAAAAATACTGAGATGAGTGGCAGTGAACGTAAAAGAGCAATTAAATATTTTAGTTGTGGTTCTGAAATGCTCAAGTCTTCCTTTGGGTGTGTTTCCTTTATCAGAACAACCTTTTTGCGTTTAATTTCAAAGAAACATTTGTTGACATAATTTTGGATCTTAACATTATTGTTTAAATGTTTACCATTGTGTTTAATTGCTTCCAAAAACCTGTTTACTTCTTTATCTCCTTGATATATCTTGATATTTAGCAGCAGTATCAAAATAAGTTGAGCATTGCTTTGTTGGTATGTCTGAATGCTTTTGATGAAACCTCAATTAGCCTCAGGTACAGATAGATGTATGGCATCAGTTAAAAAATTAAAGTGGAGACTTTTGATTTCTCCTTTATCATTACTTTAGTGAACTCATCAGGAATACTAAAGTGGCCTTTGTCCAAGTCTTTGCCCCTCACTGATATAGTTTCCCCCTCTCCTCACAGGAACAGGTCCTGGAGGAGCACGTGAAAAGACTGGTGACAGAGCATGTGTTAGACTTTTCACATTCTGGCTTTCAGGAAAATAGTCAATATGTTACAAAAAGAAACAGCAAATTGGCTGAGCTTACGTTCTCGCAACATTACAAAAAAAAACCGACAGCAAATTCCGACCCTTTGATCAAGGCGCTAGCCCCATTTCAGAATTACCTCTCCTTACTTCGGCTGGGTTCCTCAAGCTTATTATAGCCAGCAGACTTAAGAAAGTTGGCCCGCCTGCAGTCAACAGAATCTCAACCCTCTCTTTGGAGGACACATCAGAACGTGAGCAATCACATTTATCACACTATCAACTCAGCCTGTTAAGGTCAGGGGATGAAAATTGTTAAAAATTGAAAGCGAATGGGGAAAAGGAATGTCAAGGAAATGGTGGATTACAAAGTGCAGAATAGAAAAAAGTTATGCCAGCCCTTGATGCCCTGATTAGATTAGATTTCCTACAGTGTGGAAACAGGCCCTTCGGCCCAACAAGTCCACACCGACCTTCCAAAGAGCAACCCACCCAGACCCTCTGACTAATGCACCAAATACTATCCATAATTAAGCATGGCCAATTCACCTGACCTGCACATCTTTGGACTGTGGGACGAAACCGGAGCACCCGGAGAAAACCCACGCAGACACGGGGAGAATGTGCAAACTCCACACAGTCAGGTGCACGAGGCCCGAATCGAACCTGGGACCCTGGTGCTGTGAAGCAGCAGCGCTAACCACAGAGCCCAGTGGTGCATTTTTTGAAGTGCGGTCACTGTGGTCATGTAGGAAATGTGACAGCCAATTGATGCATAGCAAGTTTCCACTAACAGAAACGAATCAATGGCCATAGCATCTGTTAGATATGCTGGTTGTGGTATGGGAGTTACACAAGGAGAACTCCTCCACTCCATCTGACTCTGAGGTTTGCAGCAGGATTTGCTGGATCGAGCTCCACTATTTTTATTTATAAACCTCCTCTTAGACATGCATTTCTGTGAACAGTTGGGGAGGGGGGGGGCGTGGGGGGTGGGAGGGGAGGTGGGGGGGAAAGTGAGGAATGGTTGAGAACTTGCAAGAGTTCAACCCTAAATAAATTTACAAAGACATCTGTTTAAATGCTGATGATGGCTCACAGATAAATCGTTGTGGAAATTCCCCAGTTCTTCATTAGAAAAAATATAATCAGATCTCAACTTGCATTTACAAAGTACCAAAGGAAATGGAGGGTGCTTCGCAGGAGAGTCACCAAACAGAATTCAAATCATAGGATCCCCACAGAGCGGAAATAGGCCCTTCGGCCCAACAAGTCCACACCGACCCTCCGAAGAGTAACCCACCCAGACCATTCCCCTACCCAATAATGTACCCCTGAGTAATGCACCAAACACAAGGGGCAACTTAACATGGCCAATTCACTAAACCTGCACATCTTTGGATTGTCGGAGGAAACCACAGCACCCGGAAGAAACCCACACAGACACTGGGAGAACGTGCAAAACTCCACACAGACAGACAGTCACCTGAGGGTGGAATCAAATCAGAGTCCCTGGCGCTGTGAGGCAGCAGTGGTAACCACTGAGCCATTGTGAAGTGTGAGGATGAAGCAACCAAAAACTTGATTGAGGAGGTTGGTCTTACAAAGGTCTAGGGGGTGAGACGTATAGAGGCAGATGACAGAGCCTCAGTTGTGTCGCAAGTCTCCAGAACCCACAATCTTGCAACACAAATGCAAATGCTATGACTGGACCATTGCTGTACAAACACACCAAAAAGGGTGGTGATTTGAACACAATGAAGGGCAGTGGGAGGAGATGCTCATATCCACCCACGCCCCTCCCGAGCTTTATTTTTTGGCCATTTTATTAAACAATAAAGAACTTTTGAAGAAAGATTCCTGTCAGACATTTTCAGGGTGTGAGGAGGTTAGGGTCTTAATAACACGTGCGAGTGATACTTGCCCACCCCATTCCCATTCATGGCAAAGGCATCTACTGGCTTTTACTAAAATTATTAATTATCCAGTGGAGTTTTAAAACTGGTCGTCAAAAAAAAAGCTTAACTTGCTAGCTTGCTTCCGCAGCCGATGTTTTATGTAGCAGTGTGTAGCACATTTGTGACACATTAACTCAGAACAGAAACCCCCCACAAATGCTGTGACACTGTCGGGCTTTGATGTTTGCAATCTGTAATTAGCAATGGAGCTGGGAGTGTCTGCAGTGAAAACGGTTTGCTTTTGTGTGGAAGGGAACTGTATGACCACTGCTTCCATTCCACTGTCTTTCATCCCCACCTTCACAAGCTGGCAGAAACAAAATCAGTGTCAATTTATTTGCTATCAAATGGCAACCTTGCGTTCCAGAGGGAGAGGTGGATGTAGCAGCAATTGTGAGTAGCAATGTTCAAATTGTGACATTTGAGCTATGAAAGAAATCACAAATAAAAACATTGTGAAGTTGCGTTATCGTCATGTTTCCGTGATCTTAGAACATCCTTAAGGACTTTATACGAAGTACATTTTCAAATATAATTCCCAGCATTAGGAAGGACAACTGCTCATTTTCAGAGTTAAGTGATCATAGTCCATTGTCTGATTCCTACTCACTGAGTCCCATCTTATGGGTTATTTCAATTTGATTTACCATGATTATGTAACTCAATAAAACACGGTTTAACACCATTTACCTGTCTTACTGTCATCTAGCTGCTACACTCCTACTGGATCCTGCCTCCAACAGTCATGTATTCTACATTAGATTCTGAAGGATCTTGTACAAGCAGCGATGGTGGTACTTCTCCAGCACCTCAAGGTGTCTGCTACAGACAGTTCATGTCTCCGAGCCATATAGGAGGGCGGGAACCACTACAGTTCTGTAAACCTGAGCTTGCTGTCAGATCTGGCAAGACAGATGCACCAGCACCAGCGTCCTTGACCAGGCCAACATCCCCAGCGTCAAGGCACTGAAGACCCTCGATCGGCTGCAATGGGCTGGGCAAGTCATCTGCAACACCACAAGACTCCCCAAGCAAGTGTTCTACTCCCAGCTCCGAAACGGCAGGCGAGCACCAGGTGGACAGAGGAAGTGCTTCAGTGATACCCACAAGGCCTCACTGGTCAAGTGCAGCATTCCCACAGACACCTGGGAATCACTGGGCCAAGACCGTCCAAAGTGGGGGAGGGGCATCCGGGACAGCGTCAAGCACCTCAAGACTTGCGGTCAGGACAAAGCGGAAGCCAGGAGAAAGCAGCAGAAAAAGAGTGCAATGCCACACCAACCTTCCAGTAACCACCACTTGCCTTAAGTATCACAGAGCCTGCGCTAGCCACAATGGTCTGTACAGCCATCAACAGACTCACCCTGAGAGTGGAGGAGAGTTATCCTCGTCTGCCAGGGACCACTGATGATGACGCTAGATTCTAAAGCCTCTCAGTAACTGTTACCTCTCACAATATCACTGGACAATGTTGACATGGAAGGGTCTTTCAATCAAACAGCCGTTGTATTACCTCATAGGATTAACTGTTCTCTCCATTCTTTACCAACATTTCTAACTCTCTTCAGTGACACCAAAACACTGTTCTTATTAACTTTCATGTCATGATACAGATCCCAGCAGATGAACACAGAGAAAGGCAGACTTGTGAGAGAGCAGCAGGATGGAGGGGTAAGTTGACTAGCTCATTGTCTGAGGAAGGGCACTTAATATTCAGAGAGAACTTGTGGGGGCTCAAATCTAAACAGTTACCAGTGAATGCTATTTTAAGTAATTTGATATCACACTTAGGAGCGAAACGTTCCACCTTGTGCATACAGGCCTTGCTTTAATAACAGTCTTTTTCACTCCATGACTGCACACAGTGTTGCAAGTGTCAACTTGGCTCAGCGACTAAGTACAGTTGCCTGTACAAGTCACGAGGATTGTGGGTTGGAGCCCCACTGTAGGGTTTTAGCCGTTTAATCTAAACTGAGACACGACGAAGGCATGTGAAAGTGCCGTTTTAGGGATGAGGCCATATCTGTTCAGGTAGTGCAGGAGAACCCAAGGCCCATTGAGGTATTCTGGCCAATTATTCTCCTTCATTCCACTTGCAGGAGGAGCAAAGTATTGCAGATGCTGGAATCTGTACTGAAAACAAAATGTGCTGGAGACCACAGAGGGATAAAGCAGCATCTGTGGAGGGACAGCAAGCTAACTTTTTGAGTCTTGATGATTCTTCATCAGAGCTCTGATGAACAGTCATCTGGGCGCAAACCTTTGGAGGATACTGGTGTACACCAACTGGCTGTTATCCTTTATTTGTAGCTACAACTACACTCCAAGAGTATCTCATTGGCTGTGAAATATGTGGAATGCCCCAAGGATACAGAAAAGTACTGTTTCCCTCCATGAGGAGTGAAAGACAAAGAGATATATGCAATGATTGCAGAACAAGGTACATCTGCAGGAGAAAATGGATTATTCTATTTATATATAAACACAAACACAATGGTTTAGCGAGGAGCCCTGAAGACATTGTGCACCTTTTCTTGGCTGGCAAACAGGAACAATAATTCACTGGCGGAATGTTTTGAAACATAATTGCTGAGGAGACGACAACCTGGCGATAGTATCGCTGGACTGGTAATCCAGTGACCCAGGCAGTGTCCTGGAGACCTAGGTTCGAATCTTGCCACTGCAGATGGTGGGGTTTGAATTCAATATAAAAAAATTGGAATTAAGAGTCTAATGATGGCTATGAGACCATCATCAATAGTCAGGATAAACCATCGTTACAGAAGGAAACTGCCATCCTTATCTAGTCATGTTCTTTAGGCTTCACCTTTCCTCAGTTTACTTGGCTATAGTTATCTGAATGAATCATGAGAGTTTTGCAGCACAGATGGAGGCCATTTGACCCATCATGGTTATGCCAGCTCTTTGAAAGAGTTGTCCAATTATCTAGCCGACATATGACTCCAGACTACATAGCAATGTGGGTGATTCTTAACTGCCCTTTGGGCAATGTGGAATGAGTAAGCAATGCTGGCCTAGCCAGCGAAGCTCACATCCAGTGAACAAGTAAAGAAAAATGTGTCGGCTACAACTATTCTTTCAAGGTGTTGGGAAGGGAAGTTTGTGATCAGAATGATCCTTATCGCTGCAATGTCTCCTATTGCTCAGGACTCACTTGGTCATGCCCTCCAAAAAAAAGGCCACTCAGCTGAGATTTGCCATCAAAACCAAGTGTGCCTCAGCGCAATCTGAGTTCCTAATGGCAGCTGATCCTCTGATGCAGTAACAAGAGGGTGCAGATGAGATGTTAAACCTGCTTTTTCGAGCTGATAAAATCAGTGAAGAGCAGTTCCTGGCATCCTGACCATAATTTATCCCTCAACCGACATCACTAAAAGCAGATCATCTGTTCATTTTCTCATTGCTGTTTTTGGGAGCTTCCTGTGCACAAATTGGCTGCTGCCGACATTATAGCACAGACAACACTTTGGAAGTACTCAATTGGCTGTCACACACTTTGGGACATCCTGAGATCGTGAAAGGCGCCGCATAACTGCGAGTTCTTTATCTCCTTTTATTTTCAGGAGAGAAACGAGGCAAATTTGTTTTTCCCCCCCCCGAGATGAAAGAGCAGCAGAAGGCAAAGTGTTAGCAACCAGAGTAACATCCTTTTCATTTTCTGTATAAAACAGTCAACAATCTGCCATCAAACAACACAAAAACTCACACACAGCATGTGGAGTCATGTTCTTTAGGCTTCACCTTTCCTCAGTTTACTTGGCTATAGTTATCTGAATGAATCATGAGATTTTTGCAGCACAGATGGAGGCCATTTGACCCATCGTGGTTATGCCAGCTCTTTGAAAGAGTTGTCCAATTAGTCCTAAATCTCCCTCTTTCCCAGTAACCTTGTAAATGCTTCCTGTTCAAATATATATCCAGTTCCCTTGACAGCATTTAATATTAATTCATCTTCCACCGCCCATTCAGGTAGTGCATTCTAGATCATAAAACCTCAGTGTGCGGCAGAGAGTCAGTCCTGGTATTCCACAATTTTATAAACTTACCAGGGAGATTCTAGGCAACGGGTTTCTGTAATTTAGCAAGCAGAACATTTGGAAAAAAAACGCTGTTGTGCATTGACAACAGCACATTGCAGCTTACACATGCTCAACCGTAAATAGACAGATAATTAACAGATCATCACTTACAATGGAGCGGATGGTGAAGTGGGGTTGCAGATTTCATATCCCGAACAGAAAATGATCTGGGTGATTATGAACAGAACGCACTTGCAATGAGACAATGTTGGCTTCAGAAAAGAAAACTCCACCTAACAGGTGTACACTTCAATGGGTTAGACTATATTAAGAAATAGATGTAATTACACAAATGAACACGAGTAAAGTGGAATAAGAATAAGTGTGCTATCTAACAACATAACAGTTATATGTGGTAGGTTTTACATGGGGATATTGATACTCCAGCGTGTGGTGACCACCAGAGAGAAACATCATATCCACAGGATAGATCAATGTTTCTTGTGTAATAGTTAAATGAAATAGCATAATTAACGAGCCCTGTCACTAACATCCTCATTGGAATTCCAAGACTTCTATAATTATCTTCGCAGGGAGACAGAAACAGCTTACATAGATGGAGGAAGAAATGAGGAAGACCTGCATTTGTATCGCGCCCTTCATGACCGTGGTATGGCCCACAGAAGCGCAGCAGCCAAAATGGTCCGATAGACAGCACTGTGAAACAATCAGGAAACTGAACGACACTGCTTGAGGAACAAGAGCTGGGCAGAAAACTGAAATAGCAACAAAATACTGGAAATACTCAGCAGGTCAGGCAGTATCAAAGGATTGGGTGGGTGGGAGTGAATGGGTGGAGTCGAGAAGAGAGGCAAGAAATTGGTGGAAAAACTCCGCAGGTCTGTGGAGAGAAAGCGGAGTTAATGGTTCAGGTCCGGTGACCCTTCCTCAGAACCAAACACAATAGAAACATTTGTGTCTGATTTCCAGAATCTGCAGTCCTTTTGGGATTTTACATTTTTGTAAGAAGGAGGAAGCTCAGGAACCAGGTGACCAGAGGCAAAACCATGTCAGTGGTAAGTGCTGGGTGGGAAGCTTACCAACTGACCATCCATCCACTAGAGACTCTTAAATAACGAACACTTAAGGGCATCTTCCCACCTTGGCTGCATGTTCACACCTTTTGAAGGTCGGAAGCCCCCTTACTCTTCCTTAAATAAAACAGGGCCATGAGTATTTTCACATCTCTCCTCAAGATGGCAAGCAAGTCTTCCCTTTATTGTCCTATCTGAAAGATAGACAGAGCAGGCTCCTCTCTGTGAGGAGTGTGCTACAGTCCCCAGAATGGGACCTGAAGGCTCACAGGCAAGTCGGTTCCCCTTGAGCTACGCTGATACAGCAGTACCCCTTTCACATCTGCAAAGCAGCTCAATTAAGTACTTCTGAAGATACAACCACTGTTCCAATGAAGACAAACACTGTAGTCAGTTAGCATACAAACAGCAATGAGGTAATTAGCAAAAACAAGAATAGACACAATAGGGAGAATTTCCTTTATGAGGTGAGCTGTTCTGATCTGGGATACGCTGCCCGAAAGCACGATGAGGTCTCATTCAATAAGGGACCCATTGGTCACTAAAGAGCCAGAATGGATGTAACGGGCAGAATGGCCACTTTCCCCGCTGCATCATTCATCTTAGAATCATGGTTTTAAATGTATGGCTAGTTGATCTGTTTGCTGGTGCCATTCAGCATCCCATCCAACCAAACAGGCCGACGAGATCTTGGTGTAAAGTCTGCTGCAAAATACTTCAGCACCAGCAGTCAAGGCCTTAATCTGGAAATGTAGCTTAAACCATGTTTTGCTTTCTCAGAGGTAGGGATGCTATCGCTGTGCTACATGTCCGCATGACTATTCTTGAAGAATGCAAAGCATTAATCTGATAAAAGAAGGAACGATAGGAGTCTGGGTTTGATTACATTACCAACACCCAAAACTGATTTATTTGGGAGGATCACAAACAGCACTCGTTGCACTGTGATGTAACAGCAACAGGTCCGTGGAACATTTCCCAACTTAAGGAAACACATGAAACACCTTTTAATTAACTCCAGTTATCCTTATAGACTCTCTGCTCGGTGTGCCCATTTTAACCTTGGGAACCTGTGGCTGGTTTGGCACTAGGTAGATCTGGGTAGGATTCATATGGGGTCCTTTATCAGTTTGAGATAAAATCTCAGGTTGCAGAAGTTAAAGTTAGTTCGCTAACCATCATACAACCCAGTCCCTTATTTAAATATTCCATGGTCCACTGTTACTTCACCAATCCCTTAGCAACTTTAAGATGCTACATTAAATCTTGCACACACTTGCCTATCAATCTTTGTAGTTGTATAAAGGCTGCACTTTTATGAAGTAAAAAAAAAACCCAGTGAATGATCAACACTCCTGCATGTATCGTAATTGCTACTCACGTATAGTCGATGATAGGCGGAAGTGGGTACTGCAGATACTGGAGATCAGAGTCGAGATTAGAGTGGTGCTGGAAAAGCACAGCAGGTCAGGCAGCATCCGAGGAGCAGGAAAATCGAAGTTTCAGGCAAAAACCCTTCATCAGTAATGAGACCCGCTCATACCACAAACCCCACGCCCCCTTCCCAAACCTATCCACAGCGATCACCCCCTCCTCCAGTGACTCCCCGGGCAAGTTAGCACCGTCCCACCACCCTGGACTCTACCCCTCCCTTCACTCTGCCCTCTGAGGGATCAGAGGGGTGCTGGAAAAGTACAGCAGGTCAGGCAGCATCCAAGGAGCAGGAAAACTGATGTTTCGGGCATAAGCCTGAAACGTTTCCTGATGAAGGGCTTTTGCCCGAAATGTCGATTTTCCTGCTCCTCGGATGCTGCCTGACCTGCCGTGCTTTTCCAGCATCACTCTAACCTTGACTATAGTCAATGACAGCCTGGACCTGAGGTATGATCAGTGGCATTATCATCATTAACATTGTTGTCAGCCCTGCACGACAAACCATCAGTCTCCCCATCTTGTACAAGGCTATGGGTGAGTTGGGAGATCCTATGTGTGCTCCAGCCTGTGGTTATGAGGATGGTGGTAACACCAGTAAAGTAGGGACATCATTGTTTCCTCACAATTACACAACCTGAGAAAGGCCATGTCCAACTTGTGCTCCTTTAAGCTGCACAGCAAAATAAAACTTCAAAGAATCGGAAGCTCAATGCAGAAGAGAAAGAGTAACAAGATAGGTTGGTGGTCATTAGGCACACGTGGGGTGTTCAAGCAAGCTGCAAATTTCTACCATCACCCAAACATGAGAGCCACAGCGTGTAAACCAACAGGTTCAGACAGCTGCATATCTGTCTATACACAAAGCACTGTCGGGATGCATCCTTCTGTTTATTCCCCTCTCTTGCAGAGGAGCAGCTCTGCTCTTGCAGCTGGTCCTCCTGCTGGTCTTAGGCCTCTCACTGCTGCGGATCCTCCTGCTTGTCCTGGGCCTGTCACTGCTGCTGGTCCTGGCCCTGTCACTGCTGTTGGTCCTCCTGCTGGTCTTGGGCCTGTCACTGCTGCTGGTCCTGGCCCTGTCACTGCTGTTGGTCCTCCTGCTGGTGTTGGGCCTGTCACTGCTGCTGGTCCTGGCCCTGTCAGTCATTGCTGCTGGTGCTCCTGCTGGTCCTGTCACCGCTGCTGGTCCTCCTCCTGGTTCCTGGCCCTGTCATTGCTGCTGGTCCTCCTGCTGGTCCTGTCACTGCTGCTGGTCCTCCTCCTGGTCCTGGGCCTGTCACTGCTGCTGATCCTTGGCCTGTCACTGCTACTGGTCCTGCTGCTAGTCCTTAGCCTGTCACTGCTACTGGTCCTCGGCCTGTCACTGCTTCTGGTCCACCTGCTGGTCTCGGGCCTGTCACTGCTGCTGGTCCACCTGCTGGTCTTGGGCCTGTCACTGCTACTGGCCCTCCTGCTGGTCCTGGGCCTGTCACTGCTACTGGCCCTCCTGCTGCTCCTGGGCCTGACGCCACTGCTTCTGGTTCTCCTCCTGGTCCTCTGTCACTGCTGTTGGTCTTCCTGCTGGTCCTTGGCCTGTCACTGCTGCTGGTTCTCCTGCTGGTCTTGGTCCTGTCACTGCTACTGGTCTTGGGCCTGTCACTGCTGATGGTCTTGGTCCTGTCACTGTTAATGGTCCTCCTGTTGGTCTTGGTCCTGTCACTGCTACTCGTCCTCCTGCTGGTCTTGGTCCTGTCACTGCTACTGGTCCTCCTGCTGGTCTTGGTCCTGTCACTGCTGCTGGTCCTCCTGGGGCTGCTCGTCAGCTGTTTCCTGCACTGAGGCCCAGAGTATAATATGATAAAATAATTTCCAAAGTTGAGATCCTTGGAAATTCGTAATTGTGCAGGCACCATTGAAGTTAAATGAGTTGTACAAAACATATGGAATGTTAGTAAGACATTAGTTCCATCTTGGTTCTCATAGCACATCTCATGGTGTAATCTTCCATCCTGAAAAAAATGAAATATTTTCTCCTTTTGCTCATTTGAAGAGGAGTTTAAATTTGTACTCACTTGTGTCACCTTGATTCAGTGGTCGCACTCTTGCCTTAGTCAGAACATTATGCATTCAAGCCCCATTCCAGGATATAAATGTGACCTTATCTGATATTGTAGTGCCATACTGAAGGAATGATAAGATGTTAAAACTGGTTCCCAGCCTCTCTCTCAGATGGATGTTAAGGTACGTGTTAAAAAGCACCATCATGAACAGGAGAGGAAGAACTTTCCCTAATTAATATGTACCTCTCGAGCTATCACCAGCAACACTTTCTCGAGTGATTGCTATGTACGGGAGGTTCCTGTCCTCTAACAGGTTGCCACAGCTCCCTGCATTTCAGCAGTAATTGCACTTTAACAGCGAGTCTTCAGCTGTAACCACGAGGGAAACGTCAGTGAAAATGTCCCAGTATTACTGAGGAATACACATACTGGTTGTAACTGGGCCTCCATTCTGAAATGTACAAGAGTGGTTCGACCAGTATGTCTCATTCTCTAGCTTTACAGGTATTTCCTTCTGGGTAGGGTTTGAGGTGTCTTGAGATCGTGAACATTCATAATGAATGCAAGGTTATTCTCTCACTGACCAGTGGTAGCTTTATGAAAGTCCCTTATTAATTTGAGTACCTAGCCGGATTCTGCCACATCTTTTCCATCCTGATGGGCTCAGTTTCTTCGACTGTCTGTCCTGCATCCAATCTGCATCCTCCTCCCAGGGGAGGGAAAGGAAGAGGTTACATTTATCTGCTTTTACGGTTTCCCTGCATAAACATCCAACTGATCCACAGTTAATAAATCATCAACAGCTCACTCGTATCTAAAGTATGCCTGTCCAAACTGTACAAACGTCAGAATGATTTGCCCAAAAGACCTAACAAATTGCTGTTACTTTGTAATTACAAACAGAAATGGAGAGCGCATTGAACACCAGCAGTTTAAGCATGCTCGAATAATTCTAGCTGACAGATTAATTTTCAGTTTCCCCTGTGTTTATATTTTCTACAATTAAAGATGTAGTGCTGCTCTTAATTGGCTTACGCAGGCGGATTTCTTGCATATGAAGAACTGCACTGTCTTCGCTATAAGATCTTATAGGTGGTACACACCTTCACATACGCACAATCATGGACACACATACACCAGAGAAAACAGACTGGTCATAATCACTGCTATTTTTAAGGGGGTATTTTGTTCCCTCCTTCCTAACTTTAGCATTTACACAGTGAATGCGTTTCATAAAAGTGAGTTTAGCTTATTTGTGTTTATATGTAACGGTATCATGTTTAATCTAGTCCAGTTTCCTGCAGATTTGTTCTTTGTCAGTGGAAACACAGGTTAACTTTGAGAGAATGTCGACAAACAGCAATGGAAGTCTGAAAGGGCTCTTTTAGTGCGATTCGATCGCCATTGGTTCGTCAACAGAAGCTGTTTTAACACATTCTAACCTCTGGGAAATGGGCCAGAAACACAAAATAGCCATTCACTGCTGAAAAACCAGCTCCTGGTATTAGAAAAAGTTACATCCAAAAAATGGGTGACTTCATCTGCGTGGGTTTCAGATAAGAACAACAAGGCTGTTTGATGATCATAAAAAAACGCTCCGTAAAAAGCAGCTGTTTTCTAACGTCAGAACACAATCATATTTTGCCATGAAATACTTCTAAAGAGAAATAATTACAATGACAGGGGTTTGAGGGATTCAGTCATGTGCACAGAGAGAAGAAGTTGGGATTTTTCACCTGAGAGCATGGAAGGTTAAACACAGAAAATAGGAGAAGTAGGCCCTTCGGCCCTTCAAGTCTGTTCCACCATTCAATATGACCGTGGCTATGATCGTCCAACTCAGCCCCCTGTTCCTAATTTCTCCCCATAGCCTTTGGTCCTTTTAGCCCTAAGAACTATAGCTAACACCTTCTTGAAAACATTCAATCCTCAGTTGCTTTGTGTGACAAAGAATTTCACAGCCTCAACATTGTAAGAGACTTAAGACAAGTGCTCAACACAATAAAGATACTTGATGGAGTAAACAAGGTTAAACGCTATCGGGAACGGTGGGGTTCCACTGGGTTAAGGAGTCACAGGCAGAGATTTTTTTTCAGGCAGGGTGGGGTTAAGAATTTGGCATGTGCTGTCTGAAGGGGTGACAGAAGCATATTGGATATAAAAAACATAAAATGTGAAAGCAAATTAAATGAGCATTTGAAAAGGAAAATTTCTAACGTGATGGAAAAGATCTGGAAGTGGGACCAAGTGGATAGGTTTCAAACTGCTGCCACAGGAACCCAGTGAGCCAAATGGCCTCCTTCAAAGATAGAAAAGGGACCTAACGGGTAACTTTTTTCACGCAGAGGGCGGTGCGTGAATGATCTGTGAAAGAAAGTAATGGAGGATGGTACAATTACAACATTTAAAAGGCATCTGGATGGGTATATGAACAGGAAAGGTTTAGAGGGATATGGGCCAAATGCTGGCAAATGGGACTAGATTAATTGAGGATATCTGCTCAGCATGGAAAAGCTGGACCGAAGGGTCTGCTTACGTGCAGTATGACTCTCTGTGATCTGCTTGTATTGCTCACAAGACAAAGCTTTTCACTGTACCTCAGTATACGTGACAATAAATGCAATGGAATTCAATTCTATCACTCTATGAATGATCCTTTCAGTTATTTTTTAATTTGACCTATATTTTAGGTTTGATCCATTTCTCCAGCTCCAACTTGTGGCCCCCATTCAAACATAATGCTCCTTACTCATGAAACAATTAATCCCCCGTTTTAAGGGTCATGTTGGTGTTTAAAATATGGCCGCCCGTGTTGGGAGGGTGATGGTGCCTGGCAGGCAGTGAGAGAAAAGAAAAATACAGACTTGCCCCAAGTCCAGGACTTTCTTAAAGTAAGAACAGCGTGGAACTTGGAGTAAGTACTCCATTTCAGAAAAGTAGTTCTACATCTTCCCTGTTGCTTACCTCGATTCTCACACCTGACCACTGTTCGTGTCTGTTTGTTTCTTGAGGGAGGCTCTTTGTAAATTTTCCATTCTGTTTTATCGAGGTGACATCCTTTGTTACTAATGATATGGTTACAGTGTTCTTTGTCATTTATAAATTATACGGTCGACCCTTAAATTAAATCTGTACAGTTTGCTGCAGCAGCTTAAATCTTGCAAGCCCAATTAAGTTTTCCTTCCCATGAATAATAAAGTTCTATGTAGCACTCTTGATTAGGAGATATGTGTGTGTTTAATGTGGGGATCACATGAAATAAGAAGCCTTAGGCTGGTTCCAGTCCATAGACTGTAATCAAGTTGCAGTCAAAGTATAATTGTTGCACAAACAACTTTAGGAAGCTGGGTCACAGGGTGAGGTAGGATTGAACTTTTTTATATTTATAAACAAGAATTATTGCTTTTTAATTGCTCCAAATTTGCTGACAGGATTTCTGTTATGAAAATCTTCCTTAAACTGATTTCTTTTTTTATTAACCCTCCGAATGCAGGTTATACAATTAATTGTAAACCATGTGATAGCAGGGAAGGAACATACAAATTAATCTTTATTAGCATCCCAAAGAAACCGACAACAGCAATCTATGCAAGGGAGAGGAATGTATAACCCAAGCTAGAATAACTAGCATGAGGCATACATAACATATACATTTGAAAGAAATGCAGGCCTAAATAAAAAGACAGACACCCCTTTCACCACCTTTACTGCGGCCATAATTCACTTCTGTCGGAAAACAAACTGGCTTGTCTGACAGTTTCATCAGTGCCCTTAAAAATTGCTTTAAATGGGTGCTATTCATTTTACCATAAGTCCTAACTTGGGCACACGGCAGCTCAATGGTTAGCACTGCTGCCTCACAGCGCGAGGGATCCAGGTTCGATTCCTGCCTCAGGCGACTGTCTGTGTGGAGTTTGCACATTCTCCCCGTGTCGGTGTGGGTTTGCTCTCACAATGCAAAGGTGTGCAGGTTGGGTGAATTGGCCATGCTAAATTGCCCATAGTGTTGAGGGAAGTGTAGGTTAGGTGCATTAGTCAGGGATAAATGTAGAGTAATAGGGAAATGGGTCTGGGTGGGATACTCTTCAGAGGGTCGATATGAACTTGTTGGGCCAAAGTATTATTTCCACACTGGAGGGATTTTACAATTCCTGACTTTGATTCATACATTCTCACAACACAGACGGAGGATATTCGCTCCATTATGACTGTGTTGGCTCTTTGAATAAGCTATCACACCTCTCATTCCAAACTCATTTTCTTTCCCCTTATAGTCCTGCAAATCTTTTATTTTCTCTTAATCTTCAGATTCATGCATTTTGGCTCCAGGACAAATTCTATTTTGAATTCACTGCAGGGCTGCAGGACAATATTGTACAAGACACATCCAGCACAGGAGATGAACAGCTAGATTTTACAAGATTATTTGGACACACATTAATCAAGGACAGAAATAAAATATTGTCTCATTTTGTTTGTAGCTTGCATTTGGTGATCAACTGCCAAGCCAGTTCATACAGAGGGAAGAGACTGCACTCTTACTGCAGATTCCAATCATATACAAGATATTGCAATTTCCTTAAAAGTCATAGAACTGTAGAGCACGGAAACAGACCCTTCGGTACAACTCATCCATGCCAACCAAATATCCCAAATTAATCCAGTCCAATTTGCCAGCACTTGGCCCATATCCCTCTAAACCCCTCCTATTCACATACCCATTCAGATGTCTTTTAACCGTCATAATTGTACCAGCCTCCACCACTTTCTCTAGCAATTAACATTAGGACATTTCAACTCTGGGAAAAAAGATTCTGACCGTCAACCCTTTCTATGCATTTCATAATTTTATAGACTTCTGCCAAGTTTCCCCTTAGCCTCTGCCACTCCAGAGAAAACAACTCCAGTTGTTTTAGCCTCTCCTTATAGCTCATACCCTCTAATCCATGCACCACACTGGTAAATCTCTTCTGCACCTTTTCCAAAGCCTCCACGTCCTTCCTGTAACTATTCCCTGACAATGCCGGAGACCAAAAGGCCAACATGAGTCCAGCTATCCCAGGTCTCTCAGGGGCCTGAAGGGGCAGAGTCACTTCTGGAGGTCAGGGCTTAAGAGCAAGACATACAAATATCCTGGATCATCAAATGCAGCTGACCTAAGGACCATTCCCAAACATCCAACAATGCCCTGGGGCTTTGGGAATTGGAAGATTCTCAAAACAACCAGGAGCAAACAACCTTATAACGGGAGGCTGAAACTGACTGTCAAAAACTTTCTTTGAGTGTTTTTGTTCATCAGTTGCAAAATTATTGGAGATGGGGGTGGATGTTCCATTAGCAATTTAAATCAGTTCAGGAAGGAAAAGCCTGTTCTTTCTAATTGGAAGGTCGCATGCGTGTGGGATGGAGCAGGTCGTGTGATTAAACCTCTAGGAATATGCACAACTGGCAATGGCAATCCTAGTTCTAAGGGCTGGACCAGTGCCACGCACTTCAGTCACATTCGGCCTTGGCACCGCGCACGGGAAGGCGGGTTGGAGCTACCCCACAATCCATTCAGCTGCCCGTGATCCTGAGATTGACAATACTGGCACAGCAGGCAAGCAGCAATGGTACACAGCATGCATCATGCCAGCTTGGAGATCATCAAATAAAATACATTTGGCTCATAGTCAAGAATAGGAGATATGGGTCTTTTTGAATATCATGGTGATGCTGTGATAACTCCCATGGCATCAGACACCAAAATGCTTCCAAATTCGTACACAACCAGGAGCGATTCAGTGGTAGTGAGCAATAAAGTGAGTTTTGTGAAACAATATTTAAAAATGAAATAAACATACTGATACAGTGGAAGATAAAGGGGTTTGTGTCAAATGGATCCTCTTTTATTGCATCTGTTATGGACTAGGCCAGACCACTCAAAGCATTCATAAGCAGACCATAACTTTGCACTTTGTTTCAGTAAGTGTACAGTGAAAATTATCCAGAGTACGTTGGCCAGGTTGACTACCAGGTTTAAAACAGATGAAAAATTTATTCACAAAATTACACAATGAAACATGAAGAACAGAATAAAGAACCCCTACAGAACTCAGTCTATCCAAACTAGACTTAAGTATGCTGTTCCAAATATATACAACGGTCCCAATAAGCAAATCCCCTTTAAAACACAGTACAAAAAAGGGTCAGATGCCCACAGGTTGAATCTAGAAGGGCAAAAGAGAGAGTTTCCACACAGCTCACTGTTGAACTCAAACCAGTTCTGGATTGAACTAAACTGCTAGGCTCAGCTAGAGAGCTGACCACTCCCCTTTCATTATACAGGTCACTTCTAAAACATGACCACTTTGGCCTGAAGTCTCTCCTGTTTACGTATAAACAAAAGACCTCTCAAAATCCTTCTCATCTCTGTCCCAAATCAGTCTGACTGGAGCCCGGCCTGGTTTATTATCCCTCTGAAAAAAACAAGGACAGACTCATCCTTGAGCCAAGGAACAGCTTTTAGAAAAGAATGGACTAGTTTTGTGACATGTTTAACAGGCAGACGACAGAGAGGGAGGTTGCAATGATGAAATCTTTTTCAGGAGTGGATTGCTTTGTCTTTAAAGAGAGCTTGTAGCACTTCTAACATGATAGAAGATGGAAAGTGCTTCAAAGGAGTGTAAAGCAGACGTTTTGTCAAACAAGCTACTCTTAACAAAAGGTATTGGGACAGGTGACCAAAAAAATTAGTGCGGGGGTAGATTTTGAGGAGTGCCTGAAAGGAGGTGTGAGTAGTAGAGAAGCAGAGAAGCAAAGGGAGGGGATTGAACACCTTGAAAGCACAATAGGACCAACAGTGTGAAGTGAGAGGAAATCAGGGATGTTCAAAAGGTCAGCTTCAAGGAGTCCAGAGGGCTTCTGGCTGGAGGAGATTACAGAGATACAAGCAGAGAAGAGTTCAAAGAATGATTAGAACACATCAATAAGAACATTCAATATGGGTTTTGCTGTACCAGGAGCCAATGCAGATCTCAAGCACAGTGTGGGAATTGGACTACATGTGGGCAGCACAGTGGCTCAGTGATTAGCACTGCTGCCTCACAGCACCACAGACTGGGGTTCGATTCCAGCCTCAGGTGACTGATTGTGTGGAGTTTGCACATTCTCCCTGTGTCTGCGTGAGTTTCCTTTTGGTGCTCCAGTTTCCTCCCACAATCCAAAGGTGTGCAGGTTAGGTAGATTAACCACACTAAATTGCCCATAGTGCCCAGACTAGATGGATTAGCCATTGGAAATGCAGGGTTACAGGGATTGGGTAGGAAGGGGAGTCTGGAATGGGATGCTCTTCTGAGGGGCGGTGTGAATTCGCGTGACCTGCTTCCACACTGAAGGGATTCTATGCTTCTAACAGGATCCTGGACCTTTCCGAGGTTATAGTGGGCTGTGAAAGAAGCACAAGGATTTAAAAGGGACCTTAGGGGAAACTTTTTCATGTAGAGGGTGGTACGTATATGGAATGAGCTGCCAGAGGAAGTGGTGGAGGCTAGTGCAATTATAGCATTTAAAAGGCATCTGGATGGGCACATGAACAGAAAGGGTTTAGAGGAATGTGGCCAAATGCTAGCACATGGGACTAGATCAGTTTAGAATAAATGGTCAGCATAGATGAGTTGGACTGAAGGGTCTGTTTCCGCGCTGTACATCTCTACGACTCTAAGACATGTGAATCTCGCTGATGTAACATTGAGTTCCAGTCATATGCTGGTCCAAATGTTAAAGGGTTCTTTCGGATCTGGAAGCAGCGATTTCCAATTGCGTATTTTAAACGCATCAGACAATAAAGGGAACATGAAATCCGTTCACAACGATAAGATCTGCGAGTATCTCGCAGTTCCAAATCCTGTGCTAGTCACTTCAGAACACAAAGTATGTTTGAAACCCGGCAACCTGTACAGGATCCAGTAGAAAATTACTAACAGCTGGAGATGACAGTTGTTTTAACAGCCGAGCTGACAGGATTAATTTAAAGGCACTGAAATCAAAAGTACGCAACACCTGTTTAGTCTTGGAGGGCTATCCAGCGAGGTACACGTCTGTAGATGGGATGTGGAGCCTGTATGATTTCTGAGCCAGAATTACTGAGCAAGGAATTCCCCTGGGCCTGAGGACCTGGTGCCTTCAATAACAGATGTTGAATTTTAGGGGCTTGGTCACCTATTATCTCTGAACATCTGGCCCGCATACGAGCCACTTTCTTTTTCATGAGGCAGAAGGTCCCTGAGTCAAACCTAACCCGGCACACAGATCAGTACATTTCAAAGCATTTGAGACTCCCATCCAACATGCATCCAATCCTCTTGGGCGGAATAATGCATTCTCTTTGTATTTCGGAGACCGACACACATTCCACTTTGCTTTTTTCTTTTGGCCTCTTGACAGCTCGCCAAGACTCACATCTAATAAATCAAAATACCTGGATGCGACCACCATTTCTGCAAACAACCTCAACAGGCTTTTTAGAAAAGGGTATATCGCACAGAGCAAACTCTCTGGGGAGGGGGGGGGGGGGGGGGTCAAACATGACATGTTACGACAACAGCCGCAAAGTAGGCATTTGTAATTCATCTGTAACTTGGTAAAATGTTGAGGTGTCTCACGACACTATTAACAAACAGAATTTGACACTAAAAGTACTGTCTAATCAATCTGTTGGGAGATGTCATGGAGCAGATGGGACTTGAACCTGGGTCTCCAGCCCCACAGGTAGGGACACTGTCACAACACCACAAGAGTGCTTATGATATCTGCTATTATTTAGATGTTTACGGATCAACCTGTTCATAAATGATATTACACACCTTGGGAGCAGGTCGGAATTGAACTCAAGACCCCTAGTCCAGCAGTAGGTACACTATCACTGTGCCACATGAACCTTAAATGGATACAGAGCCACAGATTAGGACTGGGCGACCAAGTGAAGTCGGTGCCTCTTCAGTAGCATCTTAAAAAAATGGAGGTGGATAGGGAGTGAATTCCAGTCTAGGTAGCGATGGTCCAGCCCAGTGAAGGATAATAAAAATAAAAAGCAACAAGAAGCTATGGACAGAGCTGCTGGACCTGCATCTACAAGGCAGTGGCTTCAACGTTGCTTGCAACACATCGGCAGTCTGGCTAACCGGGGTGTGGATGAAATTGCTTTTCCTCCGGCTTCCTTCAACATTCCTGTGCAATTAACACAACCGCAGGAAGATACACTTTTATTCTGCACAATTCTTAGAAAATGACTTGGCAACAGACAACTCTATTCCTGACAACCTGCAGTAACGGCGACCCTCTATTATTATCTCACATACAGCCAAGCCGAGCCAAAAGGTGGGGTACCCAAACTGTGTAAGCAATGGCACGCTGCCAATTGCATGAAGCAAGCCACAACCTGATATACCCATCTCCATATATGACAGTGAAAGGCAGAGCTGGCAAACTTCCTGGACCTGCTTTTTGATGAGTGAAGGGGTGTCTCGGAGGCATTCTCCAGGTTTTTCCAGATCTCTTTTTGACCTTGGGGTGTTTTTCTCTCTATACCCTGCTGATGATACGGCTGTGGGGTGCTGGTGGTTGGTGAGGGGATGGAGCCCAGTCATCGAGCTGCACGGTTCAGCAGTAAGGGGCAGGCCTGGTGGACGTAGAACTTGTAACACAAAGACGCACCACTCAGCCCGGCTGCTCCATGTCAGTGGTTACATTGTGGAAAAACCACCACTATCTCACCTCACTGTAAATTCTCTCCATTCCTTCCTTCCTCATATACTAACCCAGCTCACACGTTTTAGAGCCATAGATTCAGACAGCACAGAGACGGACCCTTCTACCCAACCTGTCCACGTCCACCTGGTTTCCGAAACTAAATAAGTCCCATTTGGCTGCTTTTGACCCCTATCCCTCTCAGCCTTTCCTATCCACATACCCATCCAAATATCTTGTAAATGTTGCACTTTTGTCCAACCTCACCTCTACCACTCCCTCTGACAGCTCGTTCTATATATGCACTACCCTCTGTGTGAAAAAGTTACCTCTCAGCTCCTTTTTAAATCTTTCTTCTTTCGTATGCCCTCTAGCTCGGGATTCCCCTACTCTTTGGGGAAGAGACCTTATCTACGCCTCTCATAATTTTTCACTTGTATCACCTTCTGTCAGAACAAACCAGGTCCATTTTGGCTTGTTCACTGTCCAGGTTTATCCTGAGTGCTTCTTCATCACCACCTGATACTATGGCTCCCAGTTCTGGTTCTCCATATCCATCCTATCAAACTACCTCAACTGTAACAGCAATCTTTCTCTGTCCTTTGATTTGTAAGTAACAGGATTGTCAATGGCCATTGAATGCCACTTTGGGCCATTTGTTAAGCTCCATCTCTCAAACCCTTTCTCTGCCTGATATCTAGCTCGGTGCCTCTCAAAATGAGCCTGCATCAGGCCCCTCCACTGTATCACAAGTTTACCAACATCTGTACAATGGAATTAAATCCAGCTCACTTTTGCAACTTGAATCTCTGGTGGGGATTCTGTTCCCGACGGTAGTGCCCTGCCGCAGTCATATAAGGACCTCTGCATAAATTGTGATCCATCTTCCTGAGCTGGGCATATCAATGCCAACAGGAGAGACCTTGCCACCCTGAAAGGTTGCAGTGTTGGGGTAGGTATGTCATCACAGGCCTCAGTTGTGAGAATGTAGATTCTGCTACAAGGCCCTCTCCTTCATTGGAGAACCCCTCAGGGCTCCTCCATCCAAACCTTGCTTCCTCCACCCATCCCTGCTGTTATCAAAATGGAAATTGCTGAAAAAGAAAAATCAGCAAGTCAGGCAGCATTTGTGGAGAGAAAGCAGAGTAAACGTTTTGGGTCCACTGACCCTTCTTCAGAACCACTGCTTTGTTATTTTCATCCATCTTAGTAGCAGATAATCCCTCTTCCGCTGCTGAACCTCGTGTCTGCCTTCATCATATTGATGTCTAATCTTTCCATCCTCCCTGCCTCCAGTCTGCACAAGCTTTGATTTATGTAGATAGTCACAGTCTCTGCAGCTTCACTCATACACAGTTCCCCAGACCTGTCACTCACTGCCACAGCCAGCACCTACTGGTTGCTCCATGCCTACTGCTGACCAGCGGTAATCGCTTCCTGGCCCACGGATTTACACTGAACCTCTTCCCATGGACATTAGATCTCTCCTTATCCCTCCATCTTCAGGCATCAATCCCCATCCATCAGCCAACTCCCTTCTCTGCTCCTGCGTGGCACAATTTCAAAACCTTTGCTAAAATCAAAATACAAATGGCCCCCTCCCCACTTTGTGATGAAAATGGCTCCAGATTGCAGATGAAGGGCAAAACCACGACACTTTCATCGACCACAAAAGGAGATGCTGGTTTAATTCAAGAGGAAGTGGACTAAAATTATTGCTGCAATGTCAGTGCGGGCCATACACAGGCATAACACCTTGCTGGAGCTGTATAACATTTCTGCATCAAACTCTAGACTCAGAGGATAATGGGAACAGGAATTGACCATTCAGCCCCTTAAAGTCTGTTCTGGTCATTCAATTGGATCATAACTGACCTGGCCCAGAGTCCATTTGCCTGTCCTGATCTCAAAATCCCATTATAGCCTTCCCCACCAAAATACCGGACTAGTGGTGCTGGAAGAGACAGCAGTTCAGGCAGCATCCCCAACAAAATGTCTACTGTCGTGACTGTAACAAGGTCAGCCAGGTGGATCTCAGAATGTGGGTTGCCTGTTAGGACCAGATTAACAACCCCATTCAGGGAGCTCTGGCAGACAGATTTAAACAGGGAATGTCAGGGATTCTGTTCACCCTAAGAGCTGGCTCTGAGAGGGTGCATCAGTGTCAAGGACTCACCACGTGTACATAAAGGATAACCATGCAGTGGGATACCAGCCTCTGTGGAGTTATTTCATCTATCGATAGCAATTTTGGAAGCAACAGAGCCCCAACATTCACAAACTTTTTTTTTGCAGAGAGAGAGAGAGAGAGAGAGAGAGAGAGAGAGAGTGTTCATCGTCTCACTACCCTGTGGTGAAGAAGAGTTTCCTGACCTCATTCCTACAGGCCTGGCTCCAGTTCTTATTCAGGCTGTCCCCACCAAGGGGAAAGAATTCCACACTATCCATCCAATTAAATCCCTTAATCATTTTAAATGCAGAGAATTATTAAAATGAAAATCTAACTAAAAGGTGACACCCAAGCCTATGCAAATTACATTCCTTATGAAATGATGGTGCTGGCTGTATTTGGCAGCATTGAATCTGGGGTGTTGTCCCAATCAGTAGGTCTGAAAGGGGCCACACAACCAGACAGGGTTGTAATGGTGGCATATGGCACGCTTACCTTTATTGGTCAGGGCACGGAGTACAAGAGTCAGGATGTCATGTTTCAGCTTTATAACACTTTGGTTAGGCCGCACTTAAGAATGTTGCATTCAGTTCTGGTCGCCGCATTACAGGAAGGATGTGGAGGCTTTGGAGAGGGTGCAGAAGTGGTTTACTAGGTTGCTGCCTGGATTAGTGGGTATGGACTATAAGGAGAGGCTATAAAAACTCGGGTTGTTTTCTCTGGATTGGCGGAGGCTGAGGGGAGACTTGATAGAAGTCTATAAAATTATGACAGCATGGATAGGGTTGACAGTCAGAATCATTTTCCCAGAGTTGAAATGTCTAACATTAGGAGAGTGTGTATTTAAAGAGAGAGGGGGAAAATTCACAGGAGATGTGTGAGGGGCAATTTGTTTTGACAGAGAGAGTGGTAGGAGTCAGCAGTGCACTACCATGGGTGGTAGTGGAGGTGGATACACTAACGGTGTTTAAGGGGCTTTTAGATGAGCACATGAATAAGCAGAAGAGATTAGTTTAACTTGGGCATCATGTTCGGAACAACACCATGGGACAAAGGGCCCATTCCTGTGCTGTAATGTTCTACGTCTCTTGCGTTCAAAGGAAAATGTCTGTCTTTTAACTGCAGGATGCAAATTGCAGCAGAAGGCTGGATGCAACAGCAGAAAAATACCCCATGTGAAGGTCATCAGGCGCACTTTCGGCAGAAGACTTAGCAAAGTGTGAGGTCTTTGGAGATTGCAAACTTCTACAGATCTGGCAGTGCGAAGCTCATTTTCCAGGTATTCTATTCACCCTGTGTGCTCCATGAATGTGTCCACACACACACACACATAGACACACTGTGCAGGATACTGCATGTGCTCACAGTGCAGCACCCACAAGCATCAGTGCTCTGATTTACTCATAACATGCCATCTGCTCTCTGAAAATACTGGAGATCCCTCATCAACAGAACCAAAGGAGCCATCATTAACTCAGCTCCTACCATCAACATACTTACTTTCACCAAGCAGGAGTATATTGGATACTAATGCTCTTGGGGAAATCATAGGACAAAGCACAGAGCCCTGGCTACAGTGGTGGATCACCTTTTGTGTGAGATGCAACCCCACACTAAGTGTTCCTCCTAACCTGAAATACAATTGAGGCCAGAAACGGCCTGCTTTGAAATGGAAGCTGATACAATAGCAGAAATAACTCGACTCCCTGTTATACATGAGTTGAAGCTGGTCATGAACCACTGAGAATCCAACACTCAGATGCACTGTAATCCCTCATTTCAATGACCGCATGCAATTCCTGCCATTGAGCGTGTGACATGTAGGAAATGTAGCCAGACAGACCAAACACAAGTCAGTCCATCCCTACTCCTATTGGTATTATTGCAGTGTTAGATTAAAATTCCCAAACAGACAACAAATGGTGGTTGGGGGAGGGGGGTGGAAATCAAAACACCCCTGACTGAGCCCTTGGTCTGCACTTAACTCGATGTAATTGCCTTTGGCTACATCGTACAACCAGCAGCAAGCCCCTCCAATTCTCAAGCGCTCCTTCGTGCATTTGTAAAGCATTACCCCGATCCTGGCCAGTTTAAATTCCACAGTGAGGTGCACCATTGTCAAGCATTGGTCACACTCCACTGTCTCATAGATGGAATCTTATCAAATTGCCAAAGGATTATTCATGATTGTGCAAATGGCTACTTGTACACAGTGAACGACATCTGCCATACTGGGGTCCTGCCAATCGGAGATTTTGTGGTACTGCTAAAATAATGTTGGGTGGACAGCAAGAGGGAAAAGGGTTCATTTTCATTCTTTCAGGCCAACAAGACACCGTTTGGTGGCTCTCCCTAACTGCCCTTCCACTGAATGACTTACTAGGCCATTTAAGAGGGTAGTTAAAAGCCAACCACATTGCTATAGTCACATGGAGGTCAGAGCAGACCAGGCAAGGGTGGCAAATTTCCTTCCCTAAAAGACGCGTGTGTACCAGACAGGTTTTCACAATAATCAGTGCTCATTTTCTGGTCACCTTAGCTGAACTGAGTCCATATTCCAGATTTATTAATGAGTTCAGCAACTGAGGACATCAACGGTGACTCAGCGCTGTCTCAGAGTGAATGGGTAGTGAGTTGAAGTCCGACTCCAGAGACATGCACGTGGCATCAGGGCTCTACTTCAATGCAGTGCTGGGGGAATGCTACACTGTTGGAGGCATTTTTTTTGTTTTTGTATGAGGCTTTGTCTGCAAGGTCAGACAGGGTTATGCATTAGTCACACTACAACAGAGACTACAGTTTAAAGATACCTCAAAGTCTGCAAAAGTCCTTGGAACATTGACGTCCTGAATGGAGCTATACACATGACATTCTCTCTTCTTTTCAGTCCATCAATCTATTCTGAGACAACTAAAAATTATCAGAACAACGAAACCATTAGTGCATTCACCTTGATGCTACAATTTAATGCGTGTCTACATTAATAGTGCAACTCCAAAATCTTTTTTTAAAAAAAGTCTCAAGCAACAACATCATTTCTCTCTTCATATAATGTTAGTCATGATACCAGGCGGAGGCCAGACAGGAAAAGTTAATCAGCAGAAGTAACAGAACAAAAGCAGCTTTGACTTTATTTTAGGCAATCTGAAACATTTAGGAGTAGTTCAGGGATGGTTCTCAAATCTGATGCAAACATACAAAGTCAACGTGTGCATTCCTTTCTCAAAGTGCAGATGGCCAACTTATTTAATTTTTTAAACTGTTCTTAAAGTCAAATCTTAAAAATAATTTATTTAACAACGTATTTTTTAAAGGCGAGCTACACTTAAGAGTCAGCCTTTGTAGTAACTTCAAGCCCTTGCACATTTTCACTTTTACAGTTAGACTTTTGTTCATGTTTTATTTTGCTGCATTTGCCAATTTTCAAGTGCTTTAAGGTAAAAAAAAATCAAACGTGCTTTTTTTTTGTTTCTTCAAAAAGATTGTCTGATTTTTTTTCTTTCCTTCAGAAGTATTTGGGACTTGGGGAAGATAATTACAAATAATGCCTTAAGTATACTCCACTTGATGTTAATTTATTCAATAAACTAATTACTACCAAATGGTGAAAATCACATGTGGAACTCTCCCACGCTAACATTGGATCAACAAACCATCTGTTTCCACATCAGGATTGTTGAAGTGACAATTGTTTCAGTTTTCTGCAACTTACAAAGCTCCGGTAGTTATATTATCAATCCTAATTTCAAAGTTCTCTTTTTCCTCAAAGTAACCTATCCAGTCTCACTTCAGTCTGGTGCTCAACTCTGCAACTTGTCATTCAAACAGACATGTAGTTTTGTTCATGCTTCAGTCTGCTGTGGCACATCAAACCTGATCAATAAAAAGATTTCAGCATTTTTTTGTGTATGTGGAAAATTCTACAGTACATTGCAAAATTCTTACAACTTGAAAATTTACCGTCTCCGGTAGCAATTCAACAGCCTTCTGAAGCGAGTACATGTTTTCTTCATGTGTTCAATGCAATTCAGTTTCCAAAGTCTCCTGCTGGCTTTCAGAGGGTAAGAGGGTAGGGTTGATGGTGGGGGAGCAGTTCTGGAGCACACCACATTGACTCGTAGCACAGCCACTGGATAGCTGTTTCTGTATGACAGAGGTCTCCATTTGGCTGGGGAAGGTGAAAGTGTGGAAACTTGCATTACGTGTATTTTCTACTCCGTATTTTTATTCTGTGTTATTAACCCAACATAAAGAAGTAGCAGTGCTCACTCTGAAGCAACTCACAACACAAACTGACAAGACTGCATGAGAACACAGTGTATGCGCATATGTCTGTGAGAGTTTATTCGTGCATGTCTGTGAGAGTTTGTGTGTGTCTGTCTGTGTTACAGTGCGTGCCTGTGAGTGTGTGTTCATACATTTGTATGTTTCTGGTGCCTGTGTTGCAGGTCATGTATGAATGCATGTTGGATCAAAAACAGAAATTGCTGAAAAATCTCTTATGCAGCGTCACTGGACCCAAAACATTAACTCTGCTTTCTTCCCACAGATACTGCTGGACCCGTTGTATTACTCTAGCAATTACAGTTCTGCCGTCCAGCACCCACAATTTATTTTCAAGTATTTTTGACATTTTGCATGTCAATGCATGTACTGCACAATGTATGGTTTGTGATTCAATGTGCATTATTGAGATGCATGTTTGTTATGGATTTAAATGTCAGCATGTGTACATGCTCTGTAGCTGTTTTTGTGTATGAATACTGTGCCTGTTTACAGATGTGTGTTGGACATGTCTATGTTTGTCTGTATGCACAGAAAAGGTGTATAAATCTGTATCCATGTAGATCATAGAATCTATACAGTGTGGAAGCAGGCCATTCAGTCCATCGGGTCCACACCATCCCTCCAAAGAGCATCCCAACCAGATCCACCTCTTACCCTATCTCTGAAATCCTGCAATTCCCATGGCTAACCTACCTAGTGTCCAGGGATGTGCAGGCTATGTGGGGAATTTAGCACAGACAATCCACCTAACTTTGGGAAGGTATGGCGGGGGGGGGGGGGGGGGGGGGGGTGGTGTGCAGTGGGGAGAGAGGCACAAGAGAAAATCCACGCTGACACAGAAAACATACAAGCTCCACACAGACAGTCGCCTGATGGTGGGATTGAACCTGAGTCCTGAGACAGCAGTGCTAAACACTGAGCCAACATGCCTGACTTAGATGAATGCCTAAATTGTGGGTTTGAATGTATTTATGCACATGAGGAATGAGGATTAAAAAGCACCAATTCCAAAAAAGATCAGAGTTTACGTGAGTTAATGTGAAGGTCTACTCCAACTGAATAAGCACAAGTTGATAGTTTGTACAATATGATTGTATAAGGGCTGCTCATCGTACAAGGGTTGGATCTCTCAGCACATATGTAAGCTGAATGCTCTACAAAGATATTTTATCCAGTTGTCCTATCCTTCCCCCCTAACTGTTCCTTACTGTCATGGCCAACTTCCCAAATGCAGTGTTTGGTGGTAACATTCTAAAGCAGGAAACACTCTATAGCCATTTTCTAACCCTTAAAAATACTAGTTTGCTCATTATTTATAGAATGTATTCCATACCAAAGCAAAGAACCACAATTACAAACATTATATTTCCTTATTATTGTTAAAGCTGCTCTGAACCAAAGACATGTTCACTTGGCCTTGACTTTGATGGGTAAAGTTTTTTCAGACAGTGGCATGGTTCCTGACAGTCAGGAATATGAAACAGATCTCGGGTAGTGGTGTGTGCTAACACGCCACTCGCTCATTTTACATGAAGGTCTGTAAGCCTAACAGAGAAGGTAATCAATCAAAAAACGAGTGACCAAATAGAAGACACGTATTTCACCATCTACTAAAGCTAACTTTCCATCTTTCCCCAACACACCACTGCACCCTCCAACCACCCCCTTCCCCACCATCCCACAAGTCTCACCATCCTATACCCTCAACATCAATAGAGTACTTGCTCAGGAAGGCATCACATTCAGGCCAAATCCCACTTTCAGCTCAAGGTGCCCAGTCCAAACAGGGGTCAATGGATCATTAAATTACAGGGCTGATAAAGCAGGCTCAATTCTGATGGCCAACTGCCACCCTCACTTAGACTGGTTAGGTTAACACATTGTCCATTCAACTATGTGTGCAGGCCTGTTCATTAAAACTTCAATGGGTAGTGACTACAGTTGTGCATAGTTCACATTGATTGTGAACAAACAGTCAACAGCAAGGGCATCAAACATGGAAGACTGGTTGATATATAGAAAACAATCTACAGTCAGATTCGCCTCTCGAAATGTGAATCATTAGACTTCTCATGAACAGCCTCACTCTATTCCAAGAATGTTAATTTCTCCATACCTCAGTTTCCAAAGGAGGGGCAGTGGGCATTATTTAGATTCCCAGAAGGCCTTTGACAAGGTGCCACGTAGGACGCTGCTAAATAAGAGCCATTCGTGTTAGGGGCAAGGTTCTAGTATGGATACAAGATTGGCTGTCTGGAAGAAGGCAGAAGTCCTAGTTACGGATTCCCTTCAGGCCGAGAGTAGAGGTGTACTGCTGAGGCTGTATCAGGCTCTGTTTTACCTGTATCAGGCTCTGGTTAGACCACATTTGGAATGCTGGGAGTAGATATCTAAGAATGTGCTGGTGTTGGAGGTAGTCCAGAGGAGGGTTACGAGAGTGATCCTGAGTGAAGGGCTCGTCATATGAGGAGCGATTGAGAACTCTGAGCCCGTACTCAATGGAGTTTATAAAGATTGGAGGGGGGGGGGTCTGACTGAAACTTACAGAATACTGACAGGCCTGGATAGAGTGGTTGTGGAGAAGATGTTTCTACTAGTAGGATAGACCAGGACCCAAGGGTGCAGCCTCAGCATAAAAAGGACGACCCTTTAGAACTGAGATGAGGAGGAATTTCTTCAGCCAGAGGGGTGGCTAATCTGCGGAACTCATTGGTGCAGAGGGCTGTGGAGGCCAAGCCATTGAGTGTGCTTAAGACAGAGGTAAGGGGATCAAGGATTAGGGGGAAGGGGCATTAGAATGGGGTTGAAAAACAGGTCATTCATGGTCAAATGGCAGGGAAGACTTGATGGGCCAAATGGCCTAATTCTGCTCCTATAATCGTATGGTCTTATGTTGGTTACTGCCTGGGTCAAAAGGCAAATTGTGGTCCAGTGGAAGGGGAAGAAATTCAGATTTCTTTCACCCATTTTCTCTGAAACAGAAGACATTTCAATTCGCCGCCCCAATTCTTCCTCCCCTGTCACAGTATCAACCACAAAACCTGGCTTCCCATCCAAACAAGCACTGTGGAGATGGCAAAGGCTTTGGAGAGAGCACGAAGAAGGCTTGCTAGAATGGTCACGTGAACGGTGTGCTTCAGCCAAGTAGAGGAGCTGGGATTATTCTCCCAAGAGCAAAGAGAGAGAGTTTAAAAAGAGACAGCCAAATTCATAAAGGGTTTTGAATGAGTCAATACGGAGAAACTGATTCCACTGGCAGAACTTATTTAAGACAAATGACAAAAGAGCCAAAGGTGAGTTGAGGAGAAATATTTTAAAAACACTGGGTTGTTATAATCTGGCCCGCACTGCTTGAACGACTGGTGGAAGCAGAATCAATGGTTACTTTTAATCTAGAATATTTGAAAGGAGACAGTGAATGCCTAGTTTGCCAACAAGGCGTAACCTGAGAGGGAAGAGGAAATAGGAGCAGTGGAGTCACATACAAAGGACGGAATGGAAAGGAAAATGTTTAGATTTATGCAGCGTATCAGGATGGAGGCACAATAGCACCCCATGTCTCTCCATCTGGAAACTGTGAAAAATTCGTCCCCATTACTAGAGTATGTCCTTGCTCGAGCTGGAATGATAAACAATGCTCCGTGTGTGCCTTAACAATTGAAACAGCCGTTGTGAAGCACATTAAAGTCAAATTGAAAAAGGCAAAATGGATAGAAGGAAGAGATGAGGGAACAATGATTGACATCTACAGTGAATGCAAACCGCAACTGCTCTGGTGTCACGGATGCACAGTACAAACAAGATCTGCATCTACAGACAATAGCCAAGCAACCTGTGCTGCTTGCACCTTAGACAAATCAATAGCTTTGATATGTGGCTTATTAACAGGACCAGAACTAAGCAGAGATTTCACGGGGAACTGCGCCTTCAATTGCTTTCCATTTCCAACTGCTGCAGCAGTCAGTAATTACACTGTGTGATGCGTTTTACATTGACACCACATTAGTCTGTTGGGCTTTGAGCTGCCATACAAATTAACATGAGGCTAAACATTTCATCGAACCTTCCACAACAGAGTATGGGAAGAACGTCACAGACAATTTTCTCCCTCAAAGTTATGAAAATTGCGAAGTCTCCCAGATGGATGTTTACCAGACTGATTTCCAAACTTAGAAGTGGCCTGTGTTACTTGAACTAATTTCACATATGGGTAAAATACCATTATAGTATTATAACATCAGAGAAACTTAAAACAGAAGATTATTCTGCCCATCGTATCGGTGTTGGATCTTTGAAGCAAAATCCTCTAGTTATTCCCACTTCCCTGCTCTTTCCCCATTACCTTGAAGACGTTTTTTTTGAGTACATCTCAGAGTTCCTTTCTGAAGTTAATATTGAATTCTGTTTCCAGTAGACCAAAACAACTTACAATGTAAAAAAACAAATTATTCTCAATGCCTATCAGCTCTTCTGCCAATTTATTTGAATCCATGTCCCCCAGTTAGTAGTCAGTGAACACAATTTCTCCCGACCTACTCTTTGAAACTACAGAACTTTGAACACTTCTGTTCATTCCTTCCTTTAATCATCCCTGCTCTAAGGAAAACAATCCCAGCTTCTCCAGTCTCTCCATATTGCTGAAGTAACTGCCATGGCTTTGCTGTAGCTTTGGCAAGGCATTGAGCACAAAGGGAAATGCAAATTATAAAAAAAAATCCCTATCTGGCAACTCTGCAGAAGCGTCACTGTGTTACACTGGGCTTTTTGATGTATCAGCTCTGATAAGTTCAATGTTAATTCATCTGGATTTGGGTCCTCAAGCATCCAACAACAACTTGCATTTATGTGGTGCCTTTAAGATCATGAAACATTTCCAATGTGCTTCACAGGACAGTGATGAAAAGCTTTTGGCAACTGCAAAAGCAGCGATTCTTTGCTTTTGGGTCCAGAGTGCAATTATCCAGAAAAGTGTGTGACTAAAGAAAGTCTCCCAGCCTGCTCCCATCCTCACTCTGTTTCTGACACAGGCACAAACAATGGCAGTCAAAAATGGTGGACTTTCACATTCCCTCTGACTGAAGGAAAGAGGGTCAATTTCCTCTGGCAATAGCAGTGGAGATCAGCTCAGCCAGAAATCGTAGGCAAAGCCTGAATGCATTGTTTCTACACCCTGTAGAAAGTGCCTTTGCTCAGAGCGACTCAGAGCAACATTGAGTATTTGCTTTCTCACCTTTTCCCCCCCCACTTTTAAAAGCAGTTGACTCATGCCCAGGTATGGCTCCTTGATTCGCCCAAGAGCCATTCCTTCATGACTGGCATAATGAGATCAAGACAAACACATTGGCAGGGCAATGGAATAGGAAACTGTCAGGTCTGCTAGAACTCACTGTCATTATTGGCATATGGATAATGCGCAACTGGGCAAGACACAGTAGTGATGGGGTGGTCGGGGGGGGGGAGGTTGTGGGGTGGTCAGAACCTGACAAAGAGTCAACGGCTTCAGGAAAAAGGTGGGTGGGAGTGGAGGTGGGGGCAGAGAAAAATCAGAGTCAACAGGAAATGTAAAGGCACACCGAGTTGGCTTTTTTCTACTGAACACTCCGCACAAGGCCACGCCCAACATTTGCAGGGACAAGGTGGGGGGTCAAGTGACAAGAAGTGAGACCATTGGCCAAATTTCCTTCTACATATACAAACTCCAGACATAGTGCTACTCCCATTCTTTGTGGTCAAGATCACAAATCAACAACTGAGTGAGGAACATAGCTGGTTGATAGTACAAGCTGCAGGGTTTCCCCTGTGGCCTGTTATTACTCTCAGCCCTGAGTCAGAAGGTTGTGGGCTGAAGTCCAACTCCAGAGAACTAAGCATTAGATCCAGGCTGGTGTTCTAGTGTGGCACTGAAGAAGTACCACACTGTCTGAAGTGCCACCTTTTTACTAGAATGTGCCACCACTGACAGTTTGACCCTTGGGTGGGTGGTTGGGCGGGCAAAGTTATAGGAGGTTAAAGTTGGTAGAAAATGAAATTAAGGATATTGGGGTGTAAGCAACCTGGTTTAAGTTCCGCAAAATCTAAACGCACATGCTCCCTTTTTTTTGTTTTTGTTAATTGTCAGACTTACATATGTTAGTGTTTAGTCCTTATTCTACTTGAAGTAAATTGCGGCCTGGAGCAGCTCAAACAACCATTGTAGCCATCAATAACTCCATTCACTGAGCCTCCTGATCCTTGCAGCATCAGGTAAAGGAAAATAAATTACAGAAGTCGGTTTGTATTCAGAAGCTCCAAGCTTGACCCAGCCACCACGCGCATACCAATCAGGCTGACCGCTCTAAACTGAGCTTGTTCCTCAGCAGACCACCTAGGTAAAGGGTCTTGTGGCAATGGAACAAGCTGTTGTGGGGAGGGGCTGGCTGGATAAGCTCAGAAAAGACACACTGCATTCTATAAACATGTGCGGTACAATATTTCACCTACTTGGAGTGTTTCTGCTGGGTACGTTTTACGTGACAGCTCTGTACAAGTGCACAGTTTCAATTGTAGTGGAGCCCTTTAAATTGACTGAAGTGTGCAGTCCAGGTGATTATTTTATACACGATGAATACAGTCTTGCCAATGATAAATCTAGGATAAGCCAAATGTCCTCAGCCTCCTTCCAACCTGACTTGTGTTATTCTTGTTTGTTAACTGTTGCTTTCAGGACCCAGGTATAATTTTGTGACCTGATAATTCTATTGAGAGGTTATACTGAAAGCAAGTTTCTGATGATGTCTCGGAAGTACTTGCTTAATTTTGACTAACTTTTTAATGTAAGTACAATTCAATTTTTGGTTTTTAAATTGGACATACTCTGCGCACAGAACTTGATTTAGGTTAAATAAATTAACTTGCAACAGAAATATTTTTGCTTGATTCTATGATTACCAGAAGTTTTGCACTTGGGGAGGAATTCAGTGAGGAACGTGGCTTTCAATTTGGGTTTGAATTCATTTTATTGGGTTTTGAGTACTACCTACAATGCAGGCAATTTATCCCTTGTCTTCTTGCCAGCTAGGTCAATATTTAAATCTTTTGCCATACGTGGCAAAATATGTGCAATAATTATATAATTGACTTACAGTTCTATTTACTCAGGTTAAACTGTCTTTGCAAATACTAAGTCAGTGCATCTGACTTTGCTCATTGTAAGTTATTACAATGTATATTTGCACAGAGCCCCAACGTAAAATGTACCCAGCTACTTCACAGGAGCATTTCATATTTTAAAAAAAAGCAAAAGTCATATAAGGAAATGAGAGCAGATGACCAAAACTTGATCAAGGACATAGGCTTTAAGGAGTGTCTTAAAGGAGGAGAGGTACAGAGTTGGAGGGAATTATAAAGCGTATTCTGGAGCTTAGGACTGAAGCAGTGGAAATCAAGAAACCAGAATTTCAACAGGGCAGACAAGGTAATGCTGCTAGGGCAGGATTTTGACCCAATAACTGTGAAGGAACAGCGACATATTTCCAAGTCAGGATGGAGAGAGGCCTGGCCTAGAGGGGATATTGTAGCCGGTGGTACTCCCATTCATCTGCTGCCCTTAGCCTTCTAGATGGAAGTAATTGTGGATTGGAAGGAGTTGTATCAGGAGCTTTGGTGAATTTCTGCAGTGCATCTCGTAGATAGTACACACCTCCCCTACTGAGGTTCAGCGGTGGAGGGAGTAGATGCTTGTGAATGTTGTTCAAATCAAGTGGGCTGCTTTGTCCTGGATGGTAACCAGCGTCTTGAGTGCTGTTGGACCTGCACCCATCCAGATGAGTGAGGAGTATTCCATCACACTCCTGACTTGTGCCTTGCAGACAGGCTGGGGAGTCAGGAGGTGAGTTACTAAACACAGCCTCTGACTTGCTGTTGTAACCACTGTGTTTATGTGGCGAATCCAGTTGACTTTCTGGTCAATGGTAACCCTAAGGATATTGATAGAATGGGGTTCAGTGATAGTTACACCACTGAATGTCAAGCGTGGTGGTTAGATTGTCTTTTATTGGAGATGGTCATTGCCTGGCATTTGTGTGGCATGAATGTTAGTTGCCACTTGTCAGTCCACGTTTGAATATTGTTCAGATCTCGTTGCATTTAAACATGGACTGCTTCAGTATCTGAGGAGTCACGAATGGTGCTGAACATTGGTGAATGTCACCGCTTCTGACCTTATGAAGGAGGGAATGTCATTGATGAAGCAACTGAAGATGTTTGGGCATAAGACACTCCCTTGAGGAACTCCTGCAGAGATTTCCTGGAGTTGAAACGAATGTCTTCCAGCAACCATGACCATCTTCCTATGAATCAGGTTTGCCCCCCGCAATACACATTGATTCCAGTTTTGCTCGGGCTCCTTGATGCCACACTCAGTTGAATGCAGCTTTGATGTCAAGGGCTATGACTCTTCCCCCATCCCTCTGGAATTCAGCTCTCTTGTCCATGTTTGAACCAAGGCTGTAATGAGGTCAGGAGCTGAGAGGCCCTGGCGGAACGCAAACTGAACATCGCTGAACAGGTGCTGCTTGATGATGACACCTTCCATCACTTTACTGATGGTCGAGAGTAGACCACAGGGGTGGGAATTGGCCAAGTTGGACTTGCTCTGCTTTTTGTGTACAGAATGCGTCTGGGCAAATGTCCACCTTGTTGGTTAGAGACCAGTTGCAAGCTCTTCCACTACAGCTCAATATGTCACAGAGGCACCAAGATTGTGAACAATGAAGCTCAGCCTCAGACAATTACTGGCAAGAGACATTCAGTCGTGGTGAGAAAACAGAGCATGTGGTGGACATTACTGGCACCCCTGAGGTGAGGAATTCAAGTCAGAATATTTCCAACCCAACCTCCCCCCCCTCAGGAAACAGTGCCCTGAATGGAGGCCTGGTGCAGGATGCCCTCTGTGTCCCAGGGCACAGATCAGAGGTCATCACTGTGCCAAGGCCATTTGTTTAAAAGGCTCAACTTGGAATTCTGGCATGTTTTCCTGGTAGTTTTGATAAATGTTATGGCCTCTCGTCCTCAATCCTCCCACATGCATCAGCCCTCACTCATTCTCCATGCTCCATCCATTCCACTCAGACCTTTCACAAGTCAGTTCATTCTCCTATGGCCTTTCATAGGCTCCAAGTTAACTATTAAAACTCCAAATTTACTAGTATACCAACCCATTCTCCACACGCATGACTTATTGCCCCTCCACCATCCAAACCAATTCACCACGTATTTACCATCGGCAGACCAGGAGCCCTGGGTAGATGAAATAAAACAGTGATCTAAGTAGCTGACACAGTTTTCATAGAGTCAGAGATATACAGCACAGAAACAAACCCTTCGGTCCAACTCATCCATGCTGCCCAGGTATCCTAAATTAATCTAGTCCCATTTGCCAGCATTTGGCCCATACACTCTAAACCCTTTCTATTCATGTCCCCATCCAGATGCCTTTTAAACAGTGTAATTGCACTAGCCTGCATCACTTCCTCTGGCAGCTAATTTCATACATGCACCACCCTCTGCATGAAAGAGTCCTTTTTAAATCTTCCCCCTCTCACCTTAAACCTATGTCCTCCAATTTTGGGCTCCCCTACCCTGGGAGAAAGATCTTGGCTAGTCAACTTATCCAAGCTCCTCATGATTTTATAAACCTCTATAAGGTCACCTATTAGCCTCTGATGCTCCAGGGAAAATAGCCCGAGCCTATTCAGCCTCTCCGTATAGTTCAAACCTTCCAACCCCAAAACATTCTTATAAATAATTTTAAAACTCCCATTCATGAAAACCAATTCAAAAAGTATCTCAAATATCTCAAATGCTTAATCCTAATGAAAACGGACAAACTTACATTCACAGTTTGACATCAGAGGGAACTAATCCTTTAATAACCTCTGTGTTGTCAATCAAACTGAAAGCTTACAACAACATCCTAACTCCCCTACAGCTCCCCGATGATTGTAAGTTGTAGAAAGTAACCAACCATTATTACCAATATAATGATAGCTCGAGGGAATTGTCAACAATTATTAGATTAGATTACCTACAGTATGTCAATAGGCCCTTCGGCCCAACGAGTCCACACGACCCTCCAGAGAGTAACCCACCCAGACCCATTTCCCTCTGACTAATGCAACTCACATTATGGGCAATTTAGCATGGCCAATTCACCTAACCTGCACATCTTTGGATTGTGGGAGAAAACCCACACAGAACGGGGAGAATGTGCAAACTCCACACAAGCGAGTTACCCAAGGTGGGAACCAAACCCTGGTCCCAGGTGCTGTGAGGCAGCAGTGCTAACCACTGAGCCACCGTGCCACAATTATTATAACAGCAAAACCAGATTATTTTAGATTTTCACTGAGGCCAGCGGACTGTTTCTTTTTTCAACTTTTTAAAGAACTCGGGATTTAAATAATTTGGAATTCTAACAATTCTACTGCTTTTACCTGCGCTTTACACACATTTACATCTCGGCTATAAATTTGTAGTTTGGCGTGGAGTTCAAATGGAATGGAGTTCAATTGAGTTTGGGATTCCTTCACATCTTGCTACTTTTAGTACATACGGGATCTGCCGAGAATCAGGATCGGAGTTCCAGCTGCCATTTGGAAAAGTCTACAGAAGCCGCGGAAACCTGGCCTGCTGTCTTTAGCTTTCCCAATATTTTGAAGGAAATTTCTGCTCGTCCAGAACAGCATGTTCAACAAACAAACAAACAAACAGTCTGATGATTTAGAAAAGCATTTCTGATTTACAGCATTCACCGTTCTTTCAGTTTTTAGTCTGATGATTTAGATATAATAGAGCAAAAAAGTGTGTACCCCTTAATTAAAAAGTAATAAGTTGTTTTTTTTATTTTTAATCTATATTGTTGACATCTGGAAATTGTTTCTCTTAAAAGCTGTCAAGACTGGATATCAATTGAAAATTTCAGTATTGCATATTGATATGATATTTGTTCGATAAAAATACATAACATTACATACCATGTCACAAAGGCGGCTTCCTGGAGTTGGGTACAGCTCAGCCATGATCTAATTGAATGGTGCAACAGACTGAGTCAAGATTAGAGCGGTGCTGGAAAAGCACAGCAGGTCAGGCAGCATCCAAGGAGCAGGAAAATCGACATTTCAGGCAAAAGCCCTGCATCGTTCCTGATGAAGGGCTCCTGCCCAAAACATCGATTCTCCTGCTTCTCGGATGCTGCCTGACCTGCTGTGCTTTTCCAGCACCGCTCCAATCTTGACTCTAATCTCCAGCATCTGCAGTACCCACTTCTGCTACAGGCTGAGTGCCTATTCCTGCTCCTAAGTTCCTAAAGGACTGATATAACCTCACCATAAGACCATAAGTGTTAATGGACCAGAACAAACCTCCTCAAAACATGTCAAGGAGATAGGCTAGACCTTTTCTTTTTCTTATTTTAAAAGCAAGTGCCAGGCATTGCATTCCAGATACAATTCAACTGATCAAACTACTAGCTTTGAAGCAAAACACTTTATTCATACACTTTGGTTAAAATACAGACAAAATAAATAGAATTGGCTGAACTGTAACTGTATTGAAATAGTTCAAATAATAAACTACTTATTACCTATTCCAATGTACTTACATCCCATAAGCACACCCTTGGCAAATTCAATAAAATAGTCAGGATTTGGAGATGCTGGTGTTGGACTGGGGTGTACAAAGTTAAAAATCACAACACCAGGTTATAGTCCAAGAGGTTTAATTGGAAGCACACTAGCTTTCGGAGCGTCGCTCCTTGATTTTTAACTCAATAAAATAGATTGTCTCACATGCAATTCTAGCAGCAGGAAGAGAACCCCAGTAAGAGAGGGAGGAATAAGAGCTTCCACATCCAACTTCAAGATACCAGCAACCACTGAAACCTAAAGCTAAAAATCCTGGTTCTGTGGGAGTTTGACCCCACTCATTCAGGCTGCTTCTATTGTTCCAGCATTTAAAAAAAAAACCCAAGGCCTCACAACCTTTTTATTGTCTTGGCTTTGAGCAGGATGCTCAACCTTTCTTCATAAAAACACTAGAACAAAGTACACCACTCAAAGCGATAATACTGTCACATAAGACATAAGCATGAGTAGGCCATTCAGCCAACTGAGCCTGTTATGCCTTCCAATGAGACCATGTCTGAAACAGAAAATCCTCAACTTTACTTTCCTGCCTTTTCCCCATTATCCTCAATTCTCTTACTGATTAAAATTTCTGTCTGTCTCAGCCTTGAATACATTTAGTGATATAGCCACTACAACTTTTTGCAATAAAGAGTAAGTTTACTCCACTCTGGAAGAAAAAGTCTTTCATCTCGGTTTTAAAGGATGACCATACCCATGATCAGTACCATCAGTGTCTCTGGGCTCCCTCTAACACCAAATGTCTTTCCTTAGATATGGGACCCAAACCTGTGGTCTGACTAGTGCCTTGGTATAGTTTTAGCAAAACTTCTCTATTTTAGACTCGATTCCCTCTGAAGTAAAGCCCGACATTTCATTTGTCCTCCTTCGCAACTGCTGAACTTGTATGCCAGCTTTTGCAAATTTCTGTTATGAGGACACCCAAAATCGCACTATGCTGTAGCCTTCTGTCATCTTACTTCTTTTAAATAATATTAGCTTCTCTATTCTGCCAGTTAAAGTACAGAAACTCACATTTTCCCACAGTACATTCCATCTGCTAGGTTTTGCCCATTCATTTAACCTGTTGATATCCCTCTGTAGACTCTTGGTGTCATCCTCACCACTTGCCTTAGAATCATAGAATCCCTACAGCGTGGAAGCAAGCCCATCGAGTCCATATCAACCCTGCAAAGAACATCCCACCTAAATCCATCCACTACCTGCATTTCCCATGGTTAATCCAACTAGCCTGCACATGCCTGGACACTATGAGCAGTTTAGCATGGCCAATCCACCTAACCTGCACATCTTTGGACTGTGGGAGAAAACCCACACATACACGAAGATATGTGCACAGACAGTGGCCTGAGGCTGGAATGGAACCTGGGTCCCTGGTGCTGTGAGGCAGCAGTGCTAACCACTGACCCACCATGCTTTGCACCCAGTTTTCTGTCATCTGCAAACTTGACTATAATACATTCACTTTCCCCATCCAAATCACGAATGTACGTTGTTTTCCGGACATCACAACAAGTTTTATAAGCTATGAATCATCGTTGAAATTAAGTTCCTGTTGTACTGCCAGCCAATTCATGTGCTCAACATGGCCTTATGAACATTATGGAATATATGACGGCTAGTCTGTTGGTCCCGATTGCTGCACATAGAAAATGAACATTGGTCAAGACACTTGAGAGGTTAGTGTGCCTCTTCAAGTCGTACTAGGGGATTGTCTACTGCCTTCCTGAGCAGAAAAGAGAGCCTTGATTTAGCACCTCAACTGAGAAAGGTTAGCTCCAACAATGCAGCAGTCCACTGGCACTGCACTGAAGTTTTAGCCTGGATTACCAGTTCACATCCTGGAGTAACAAACTTTCAGTATTCAGAGGCAAGAATGCGACCAACTCAAGCCAAACTGACACCCAGTGTGAAATAGCAGAGGGAGGAAATGAAAGTATGACCTATTTGTTACTAATACTCCATAGTGTGGTTTCATACGAACACAGTCAGTATTAAGTCACATTCCAATAGAAGCATGTTCATTTCAGAAATTCCTTTTCCACTGCTAATATTCAATACAGAATTATATATAAGTTATCTTCTGTTGGAGAACAAAACAAAAACCTGTGGAATGCACTTCAGGGCCAAAAGAAAAGAAGTCGAATTAGACAAATGTAATGCACTTAGTTAACAGAGATGGAACAGAAGGTTATTTAAGAGATGAATAGTCTGAGCAGGAATTCAGAAATGAAAGGGGAATGGAGCACAGTGTGAAGAGGGACGTAGCTTTCTATCACATCTCTTCTAAGTGCAATGTATTGTGCTGATCCAAAGTCACACTATTGTTGTCAGGCAAACTATTAAAAAAAAGGCACACTGATGCGAAATGAAAGGGGAGTAAAATCAAGCAAGCATTTCCTTTGCCACCTTGAGCCCGTCTATTAATAAAGTGCCTCATGCATTTTCATGCCGCACGCCATTCAGTCTTGAGTAGGCCTTCATCGATAGGTTCGACTGGCTATCTTAATTAACACTCTCAGAGTGAGTCCACTCACTACTCATCACCACTGGAGACCTGCTCTCCTTAATAAACGCACAAGCCCTCCCTCGAGTACTCAAATAAAAGAGAGTTCGAACCAACAGCAGCAGATTTTGAGGTTCTGGTCCCCTGGCCTCAGGTGGTAAAGATGACTTTGAGTAAGCTCTCCAAAAAACATTCTGGTAGAAAGCGTGTCTCTTGTGCTTGTTCTCGTTATTAAAAATAGAAATGAATACACACTAGATCAACCCTCACTCCCTCCAAGGTCTCCTTAATTGTCATAAATTCTTGATGCAAAGCTCCACTGTAAGAGCATGGAGAAACCATATTATGGGATGGAGATATGGGTTTGTTTGATATGGATTAAATTAAATATGCACAGTCATAGCAAGCCTCTTGTTTATCAAGTTACTGAGTGTCAGATACCGTTTTCATTGATAGACACTATATACTCAATTAATTTGGATGCATTGTGTGATCATTGATCAGACGTACAGTGAATGGAGTCATTTCATAAACCATTAAAGACCCCAGATTCTACAGCCAATAGTAGTTTGGCTGAATAGCATCTCCTCCCCTGTGTTCCACATAATCTCCCATGCAGCATGACACCATCATTGGTACCTTTAACATACCCCAAAGCTCTGGAAGCATGAGGAATATTAGAAACAAGGGTTAGCTGAATGGTACAATATAAATAATTCAAGTGCAACAATCTCTCCAGTTTCAATTAACAATCCAACTCCTCCTACAAAAAGACACAATAAAGGCAGAGTACATTGAACATAGAACGTTATAATGCAGTGCAGGCCCTTCGGCCCTCGATGTTGCGCTGACCTGTTAAATTAATCTGATGCCCATCTAACCTACACCATTCTATTATTATCCATATGTAGGTCCAATGCCCATTTAAATGCCCTTAGTGCTGGCGACCCTACTACTGTTGCAGGCAGGCCATTCCACACCCCCACTACTCTGAGTGAAGAAACTATCCTTAATATCTGTCCGAAATTGATCACCCCTCAATTTAAAACTATGTCCCCTCGTGTTAGCCTTCACCATCTGAGGAAAAAGGCTCTCACTGTCCACCCTATCTAACCCTCTGATTATCTTATACGTCTCGATTATCTTATACCTCACAACCTTCTTCTGTCCAATGAACACAGCCTCAGTTCACTCAGCCTTTCCTCATAACACCTTCCTTCCATACCAGGCAACATCCTAGTAAGTCTCCTCTGAACCCCTTCCAAAGCTTCCACATCCTTCCAATAATGCAGTGACAAGAACTGTATGCAATACTCCAGGTGCAGCCTGACCAGCATCTTGTACAGCTGAAGCATGACCTCGGGTCATGGGACTCCTCAGCCACAAATACTTTGTCTTGCCCAGCTGCACAACTAGGTTAAGATATCAAAGAATAAGTGTGATTTATAAATGAGACCTTCAAGACCAGGTCTGGTATTTGAGAATGTCACTGGACAATACTGATGGACCAAGATTTCATTCCGATACTCCCATACAGATGGAAGTTTCAAATCTCGTTCTTGGAGTTAAATGAGAAAGGAGACAAATTTGAAATGTTTCACAGAACACAACTATTCCCAGCTCTATTTATATCAAAATTACAATGGCTTCTGGTTTTACCCACCTCATTATACAGTCCTACAGCATGGAGACAGGTCCTTTGACCCAAATTGGTCCATGCCGATCCCTTATCTGTAATCCCCTTTCCAAAGTCAAAAATGCAAGACCTTATATAAACATATGGCCTTGAATACATAAAGGACTGGAGCTCCCAACAACCCTCTGAGATCCCTGCATTGCACCAATCCTCTTCTCCTGTTGTGCTCGGACATCTGAAAAAGGGAGGACTTGAAGCATGGAATTATGGGAATAGAAAGAGTCAATTTAATCTCTCAAACTTGTTCTCCCATTCAACTAGATCATAGGTCATCTGTACTTCAACTCAATTTAATCACCTTTGAATTTTGACACTCAATTGGGGGTGGGAGTGGAAGCAGGTAGGACCCATTGGGGACTTTGAAAGTTTCATGACTCCTTTCCTTGGGCGGCCATTTTTTGCAATGGCTGATCTGACTAGATTCTTTAACGGCTTTGCTAAAACAGGTCTCTGATTGACCTTCCAACATCACTAACATCGTCCCCAACATCCACACTAATTAAGTGCATGCCTCTTTGAAAATCCCAAAGAGTTACAGACTCACTCCCTAACCCTGACTAGATTCTTTAACGGCTTTGCTAAAACAGGTCTCTGATCGACCTTCCAACATCACTAACATCGTCCCCAACATCCACACTAATTAAGTGCATGCCTCTTTGAAAATCCCAAAGAGTTACAGACTCACTCCCTAACCCTGACTCCTGTTTCCAGTTCCTGTGAGGAAATCCCATTATTGATCTATGTTCCTTAATCTGCCTAACTAACCAATTCTATCGATCTCAATCTTGAAATTGTCCTTGCAGCATCTCCAGCCTTTTTCTGGGGGAGTGGGGGCTGGAAGGAGAGAGTTTCTGATCTCTACTACACCCTTGTGTAAAAAAAACAAATCTTCCCAATTTGTGTCCTCAAAAACATGGCTCTAGGTTTAAGATTAACCTGCCTTTGCTTCTCAAATCCCTTTTATAATTTTAAATTGAATTTGCTTCAAACTCTACTCAAGGCTGCACAAGCAGTGTGCAATCTCTACTTAAAGAAAGGAATGGTCCACTAACTGCAGAAAAATCTATGGGATTTTTCAGAGGTCAACTAGATGCCCTGAAGGAAGAGGTAACGCATTTTAAAAATGAACAATGATTAAGTGGCATATTTCCTGCCCAGTGTTCCCTGTATGTTTCTGGTGTTGATCATTCTTAATATGGTGGGTCTAACAAGACAAAATCCAACACTTTGTAGCTTGTTTAAGAGTACCTGTATATATCCCTACTACCCGCTTTCTGTAAAATATTCAAAGCAGAATTGCTTAGAAAGGTCCAGTGGCAGTGTTACTTTAGTATTTGACTACCCTGGTTGCAAGAATCTTGGCAAATTTGGTTAAATAAAAGTTTACATGGAGTGAATGGTTTAAGAGTTTTCTCGGCTGTGTTTTTTTAAGTGTATGTTCCTGTTTTCTGTAAACAGAAAATTCTATGGCCATTAAAAATAAAGAGCAAATTAAAAGAAGCATGCTTTGGCAATTATAGGTGTGACACACCTGTCGATGTTAGGAACACTCACTTCATTGATTATTTTCACATTTCAATCAATCTACTTCACTCATATCCTAATTAATAAGAGTCAGAGTCAGACAGCATGGAAACCCTTCTGTCCAACCAGTCCATTCCGATCATGTTCCCAAACTAAACTCGTCCCACCTGCCTGTACTTGGCCCATATCCCTCCAAACCTTTCCTATTCATGTACTTATCCAAATGTCTTTTAAACATTGTAACTGTACCCACATCCACCACTTCCTCTGACAGTTCATTCCACACATGAACCACTCTGTAAAAAAGTTTCCCCTCATGTCCTCTTTAACTCTTTCTCCTCTCACCCTAAAACTTTGTTCCCTAGTCTTAAACTCCCGCATCCTAGGGAAAAGACCCTTATCAATCACCTTCTCTGTGCCCCTCATGATTTTATAAACTCAATAAGTTCACCCCCCAGCCTCCCACGTTCCAGTGAAAAACGTCTGTCTTTCCGGTCTGTTTTTATATCTCAAACCCTTCATTCCTGGCACCATCCTGGTAAATCTTTTAGATTAGATTAGATTAGATTAGATTTTAGATTAGATTATGTACAGTGTGGAAACAGGCCCTTCAGCCCAACAAGTCCACACCGCCCCGCCAAAGCGCAACCCACCCATACCGCTACATTTACCCCTTACCTAACACTACAGGCAAAATTAGCATGGCCAATTCACCTGACCTGCACATCTTTGGACTGTGGGAGGAAACCGGAGCACCCGGAGGAAACCCACGCAGACATGGGGAGAATGTGCAAACTCCACACAGACAGTCGCCCAAGGCTGGAATTGAACCTGGGACCCTGGCGCTGTGAGGCAGCAGTGCTAACCACTGAGCCACCATGTTTTCTGAACTCTCCCCAGTTTAACAATATCCTTCCTATAACAGGGTGATCAGAACTGCACACAGTACTCCAGAAGAGGCCCTTACAACATCAACATGACGTGCCAGCTCCTATAGTCAAAGATCTCAGCAATGAAGGCAAGCATGCTAAATGCCTTCTTAACCACCTTGTCTACCTGTGATGCAAATTTCAAAGAATTATGTACCTGAATTCCTCAGTCTCTCTGTTCTACAACACTACCCAGAGCACTACGATTAATTGTGTAAGTCCTGTCCTTATTTGTTTTACCAAAATACAGTACCTGATATTTATCCAAACTAAACTCTGTCTGCCACTCTTCATCCTATTGACCCAGGTGATCAAGATCTCTTTGTCTTCTTAGACAATCTTCTCCACTGTTTACCTTACCACCCAGTTTGGTGTCATCTGCAAACTTACTGACCATGCCTCCTATATTTCATCCAAATCATTTACATAAAATGACAAGGAAAGGTGGGCCCAGTACCAATCGCTGTGGAATGTCACTGGTCGCAGGCCTTCAGTCTGAAAAGCAACCCTCACCACCACCCTCTGACTGAACAGGACTGGCAGTGAACCAGGAGAGTAACAAACACCAACCAAAGGAAAATACGTTTAGCATGCAAAACTCTCCGCAAACTAACAGGGCGCACAACACCCATGGGTGCCTGGCCACCAGCTTGCTGCTTTGACTCACGGCCTGTGCATTAGCTTTCAACCTATTAATTCTTCCTGAAACGCAAATGAAGGAAAAGAGCCAAAATGTACCACTTCAGTGTGATTTAACTATGCCTTAATTAAATTTTCATCACAACCTGCCATTCGATTTAATGGCCTTTGAAGAAACAAAAGAACAATGACTGGAGGGATAAAGGATTTTCTGCTATATACATCAGTGTAAGCTTTGCTCGCGCTCACTTGAGAAGCTTGCTGTCTTTTGTTTGTACATTTAACAACAAAGATAATGTGCAGATTCTATCCTTTTCTAATGTATAACTGCAGCCTTCACTAATGCAGCCTCAAGAGCATGCTTGCTCCACACTACAGACGCAATATCATTCAGCGTTTGCATGTTCTTCTCAATGTGGAGTGACACGCTGAAAACATTAACAGTTATTTGTGTAATCATTTGTGGCAAACTCGCACAAAACACAAATACACTGTGAAGGGCATTTAACAATCAATTCACTGAGGGGTGAGAGAGAAACAAAAAAAAGAGCAGAATAAAATCTCCAACACTGTAATAACACAACAGAATGTGTAACAAATATGCAAAAATACAAGGCCTGGAAAACATGAGATACAAAGGAACTGAACAGTGATTTTATCAGTATTATGAGGTGGTAATTTTACCACAGAGCTGCTCAACCCATTAGTGAGATTAGGACCAACTGCCTAGCTCAAAGCTGCTGAATATATAAACGACATATACCAAGGCTCTTTTGAAACACCACACATCCTTTTCTCACATTCCAGACGGACCTATGCTATCATTGCAGGCTGCTGCTTTTGAACGGAATTTCACTGAAGCTCCATTTAATTTGCTCTCCCCCCTAGACCCTCAACTCTTGCATCTCCTCAATCCTGCTCTCTTTGTGTAACCTGCTTGTCTTCTGATATCCAGGTCCTGAACACTGAAATCCCCTTCCTAAAGTTCATCTTCTTCCTTATCCTCCCTACGTTCCTACTAGCCTCAAAACCTGTGTCTTCAACTGAGGTTTTGGTCACTTGCCCTGATGCGTCTTATCATTTGTTCGCTCGGTTTTGTTTTGAATCTTGATTCTGCTCCTTGGAGTGTTGAAGGTATCACTTAAATGAGAACTTTTAGCATTTTTCTTAACCTCAGGATTGTCACAGAAGTGCTCTACCTTCTATTTGCTCATGGGATGTGGCCATTACGGGCTGAGCCTCAACTTACTGGCCTGACCCAGTTACCCAAATAAGTTGCTTGCTAAACCGTTTGAGAAGGCTGTTAAGAACTAACCACATTGCTGGAGTTACGTGTAGGCCAGACCAGGTAAGAACTCCCTTTGTGAAAGGCCACTGGTGAACCAATGGGATTTTCACAAAAATAGTCATCACCATTAGACAAACTTTCAATTGCAGTTTTTACTTAAATTGAATTCAAAAAGATTTGAATCCACATCTCATTAACCTGGGGTTCTAGATTACTTGTCCAATGACGATACCTCACCGTTAGTTGATGCAATTTTTTTTGAAGTGTATTCACTGTTGTAATATCACAAAGCTCATTGACCAAAAAAAAACGGTTTTAAATATTCTTCCTTCCTCCCTCGAAGGCTCAGTTTGAGAAGGGACAGCAACTCATCAAGGCTTTTCCTAACTCATAACGTCTACCACCCAAGGGGACAAAGGGTTGCAGATACATGGGAATACCATCGCATCGAAGTTCCATCCATGCCATTCACCCAGCTGACTTGGAAACAGTTCGCTGTTCCTGCAAATCTTGATTCTTTCTCCCTAACCCATTATGGGCATAGCCACATCCCATGGACTACAACGACTCGAGAAGACAGCTCACCGCCACCTTCTCAAGGGTAACTAGGGATGGATAATAACTGTTAGCCCAGTCAACAATGCTCACATCCCATTGGGAAATAGAACAAAAATAGCTGATCTCATCTGGGATACTGCAGTTGGCCTCAGTACTCCTGGACCTGGGAAGTGGTAACGTCATCCCAAACAGTCCATGGCTAAGGAGTATCAGTGAAGATGGAAATGTTTTCTTCAGAGCAGGGAGGTTTAAGAGAAAGGTGAGTGAAAGATTTTCAAACGTATGAGGAACTTTGAAATAGTAAAGACGGTGAAACTTTTTCCAGTGGCTGGAGGGTCCAGTAACCAGAGAAGACAGACTTAATAGTCAACATGAAGGAATATCTTTTCACAATCCAGAATGTACTGACTGAAAGGAAATTCAGTAGTAACTTCCAAAAGTTAATGGGATAAGCATTAAAGAGGCAAAAAAAAAGTTGAGGTTTTTAGGCCATGAGCCAGGGAGTGGTATTAAATGGAAAGCTCTCTCTCAAAGCCATGACAAACACAGACACAGTGGCCTTAGAAATCTCATTTCAGCTGTATTTTTTTCTATGGCTCTTGGAAGCAAGATATGAATTTGCACAAATTGAGTGACCAGGGTTTGATAGTGGTTCATGGGCCTTGTCAAACCGGGCCAAGTTTCATCAATATACATGAATGATGAGCTTGGGAATGAGATCAGTAGTCAGGGAGCTGATTCCAGTGAAAGATTCCTCGTCAGTCCTTTTAAAATGGTAGGCACAGTACAGTGTTTAAATAATTCTAAAGATGTGGCACAGTGGCTCAGTGGAGGCACTGCTGCCTCACAGGACCAGGGACCCGGGACCCGGGTTTGATTCCCATCGCAGACGACTGTCTGTGTGGAGTTTGCACATTCTCCCTGTGTCTGCATGTGTTTCCTCCGGGTGCTCTTGTTTCCTCCCACAATCCAAAAAATGTGCAGGTCGGGTGATATGGCCAAGCTAAGTTGCCCAGTCAGGAGTAAATATATGGTTGGGGAATGGATCTAGGTGGGTTACTTTTCGAAAGGTCGGTGTGGACTTGTTGGGCCGAAGGGCCTGTGTCCATACTGTATCGAATCTAATCTAATCAGATGTCGCACTTGCTGCCATTGGTTTGGTAGCTTCACAGAAGAATGCAAAAGCTCATTTTGCAATAACTGAAAAAAATCGCTTGCTTCACTCCAAAGTAAGAACTTGGACTGACTGAATACAACCTCATGTGACCAGTGATCGGAGCAGGTCGAAGGTAGGTTTTACTCTACACTGATACTGTTTCCATGTTCATTCTTAGAGAGCTAGCATGGGTATAATGAACTGAATGGCCTCATTTTTGAAACTTTCTAAACAACCAGTTTAGGGATATTACTGCACACCTCTAGACCAGGTGAAGCTTGAAACCCAGCCCATCTAACCCACAGTTAGAGACACTACCATTGCATCACGTGAGCCCTAATGAGCTCCTTCAATGCTATAAAAATTCTATAATCCTATTGGTTTCGATGAGGTGGGATTTCACTCCATCTTATCCATTTCTTGCTGGATAGGTCAGGTTGGAATGAGTTACCACAGTAATAAAAAATACTAAGTCAGTGCTGACACCATTAATTCTCTCAATCATTCATTTGTGGCAATAATTTGCATTCATTGTCCAGTCTCCATCAGTACACACACAGCAATAAAGATGCTAATCCGATCACCCAGTCTGCCAAAGCCAAACCATATAACTTCCAACTTCTTCGACCTCTGCAACAAGCTTCACGTACAATCACTGATATCCAAGCCATCAATCTCCCACTTCAGGAGCCAAGAGAAGATAATTTTACACTTCTTGCATACATCTGTGCATTAACATCTGCATTCAAAGTATCATCTAGCAATCGGCATTGAATTCCACTCCGGCTTTATCTGTTCTGTAGAGTTCATTTGAACAATATTAGAGGACAAATTCAACACAAATTTCACAAAAGGTGATTCCAACTGTTACAGAATCACCTTTGAGCAAGACACTTCACAGACACTGGTTGGCAAAGCCAACGTTTAGCTATGGCACCTGCTGTTGCAATACGACCTTTCAAATTAATTGACAACAGCACAGTGTCACACATTTATATGTTTCTCCCCATCCACCAAAGGCACCCTCCATCCACCACCTTGGAAACAAAACATCTCTTCCTTTTGGGCTTACCCTCGGGTTCGCTCTTGATGAGCTCCTCCATTTTCTTCTGCTTCAGTGTGTCCACTACGTCCGCCAGGCTGCCTTTGCGTCTCTCTGGGGTGCCCAGCGCTGTGCCAGACCCTGACTCACTGCTCTGCCGAGCCCCTTCTTCAGTCTTCAGAGGTGAGGTAGATGAGTTGTGTGTAGAGAATAGCGAGGCTGCTTTATTGCCGTCGTGATCCTGGCCAAAATATCAGGGGGAGAAAACAGAAATATCAGCATTATTTTAGGAAAGCGTATCCAAGTCACTCAATAAGTTGCCACAGCCAGGCTTCATTTCCCTGCACTTAATTATAAAAACAGCACGGATATTTAGAGATAGAGCCACTAATCTGCCTTTGTTAATCATTGCTAATCCGTACCTAATCTAGTGTCATTATCATTTCTTTGTCATTAAAAGTCAAATCACTCTGTTGGCTGGTCAATGCCCAGCAAGCAATGTTGAGAGAAATAAGTTATTCTGTGAATCGCAGCAAACTAGAGTCTAGGTTCTCCATTTTGTTGGAGGGATGCAGCTCCAACAACAATGCAGAAGCATAACGGTGTCCAGAATAAAACAGTTGCCTTGTTCAATGACCAACCCATCATCACCTTTAAACACATCCGCTCCCTCCAGCCTCAGCGTATCGCAGCTGTGAAGTGTGCCATTGCCAACACTCACTGCAGCAAACGGTCTTTGGCATCCCAAACTCATGAGCTACACCAAGGGGGGCAAGAGGAGACTCTACACTGGGTTACCATCACCCCCAAATCACACAGCATCCCAACCTGGATACACAACACTGTTAATTCATTGTCACCTGGTCAAAATCTTACAACTCCAATGCTGGTTTGGCAGGTCCACATTCCAAGAACTCATTAAATGATAATGTAAAAGTTGCAGCATTAAGAGAGTTATGAATACCACCCGCTGCACGAGCGGTCTTGAATATTTCTTAACATATAAACAGGAATAATTCAGACAAGTGGCCGTACAAGATTTTGAGCCCATTGCGTTGATCAGTCCAGAAGACTAGGGTAGAAGTCAGTGGAGGCTGAAGATGTTGGCTGAACAATCCACAGCTGCCAGTGCTCAGTCCACCCTGGATGACCAGTGTGGCGCAAAGGGAAAGGGGGAGTGAGCCCGAACCCCATTAACCTACCACTGCTCCATCAAAAGAGGGAAAACAAAAACAGCCTTGTGGCCCCTTTAAAGTGAAGAATCGTTCCAATTCTGAAGCCCGCTATAAATTATAAAAGGGAATATTTGTGCAGCATTAATGTTTTATAGCCTATCCAATAAAAAAAAGGCAATTCTTCGCAAATCCTCAGAAACACAAAGAAAAAAAAGCGTAACTATCAAAACACATTATTTTTAATAGCCTACATAATAAAGCTGTTCCATTTAGTAATTAGGTGCCAAAAAGTGACTTGGAGGCTAAAGGGGGATTAGGCCCTTTACTAATTTCATATTATGGCTATAAATGTGAATTGCCTTATTCCAGGCCTTTCAAGAATAACTTATTTGTCTGCATTTCTTTATAATTATACTAAATTTCCTATTCTGTTCCTATTTCTTCTGCATTCCAATTAATTTCCACTTACTCTGCCCTGAATAGCCTCCTGCAACTACTCTAATGCAACAGACATCCCTGAATATATTTGCTTTTATCTTTTTGTGTTTAATGTATGAGTTTAATATGTAATGGAAATTGTTGCTCCTTTCTCCTGTACTCCATTTGTATGAACGGAAGAATATGTATAGATCCAACCGGACTTTTTTTTTAAGGCTCTTGTTAGACATTTGAAGCTAATAACCTCCAAATCCAACAAAGTGCTTTTTGTTGTTGCTGTTTTCGAAGGTGAAAAAGGGGGTTCTAAAATTTTCCCTGTCAGCAATGGTCAGCAATGCTCATTGTATTGAATGGAACGGCAGGTTAAACTCTTCAGCTCACAGCGAGCAGCCTGATCAGGTAGTTATAATGAAGATGAGAGAGGCTGCTGTTCATATAGCTGGTGGCGTTCAATGTTAATTTAATTAATGAAGAAAAGATCTGTAAGTAGTGTCAAATTGTTAAAATGATGGGCCTAATTTTCAGAAGTGCTTCGAGAAAAATGTCTCTCAGCAAACATGTCTCCTGGTTTCAATGGGAATCGTGCCTAGAAAGGACGTAAGCCTACAATTTGATGCCTTCTGCTGCCAAAGCAGATAGAGATTGGGGGAGGTGGGGGGGAAAGCAAGAGATAGGCAAGCTGGCTAGCAAGATGAGAAATACCAATGAGATGGTCCCAAAACCAAGTGTTAAAACAGGGTGGCCATCCGGCTCATAGGTGTGTCCATCACGGACTGGGGAGGAGAGGTGGCCCTGCAGAAAGTCAAAGTTTTCATGTGGTGCTCACGTTTGACCCACTTTAAAGATAAAACAAAGAACTGGGGATGCTAAAGAAAACAGAAAGTGCTGGTGAAACGCGGCAGGTCTGACAACGTCTGTACAGAGAAAGCAGAGCTTCAAGTCTGATTCCGAAGAGGTGTCATCCCGGACTTGGGACGTTAAGTCTTGTTTCTCTCCACAGATGCAGCCAGACCTTCCAGGTTTCTCTAGCAATTTCCACTTTTTAAGACATTCCCTCCCTTCCCCCCAACCCCCACCCTTTGCAGACAAGTGACAGCAAGGTTCAAAGCAAAACCTTCACCTCAGAAGTACCTTATGAGATGAACCTCTCTTTTTCAACATTGCTGTTGCCTTCTAAATGCTCTACACAGGTCAAAGCTGGATAAGGTTTAAACTTTATTCCTTAGGGAGGTGTCTGCTTCATCTCAACCTTATGACAGCTCCAGAACAATAAACCTAATGCGAAACTGGATTTGCCAAACCCTGCATTTGGTGCAGACTTAACTCCGATCCAGAATCCGACTTCAATGCCAACAGCCAATGCCAAAACCAGCTCCCAACTGCTTCCCTCCCAACCTTCTTCCTAACAAACAATGCAAAAATAAGGAGCCCTTATCTAGTGGGAACGAGTACCAATCCCGCAACGGTGATCCAAGTTCAGGAGACAAAGGATGAGCAGACACTGACTGAAGTAGGAGGGGGAAAAAAAGAGAAACAAGTGGTAGGCCCCAAGCCTACAGAAACTCGAACAATGAATGGCACAAGCAAGGTCAGCAATTCTTACGTCCCAAACCGCAAACTCTAAATAGCTAGACATATTGTAATACAGGTAAAACAACTGAAATAAAGAGAACATCTTGAGGCTAATTCGTAAAACAAGGAATGTGCTTCTAACTGACAAGGAGCAACAGTTCAAAAACTGGGTCTTACGCAGTCTGCAGGATTTGACAAACAAGTACATGCCACATCTCAGGCCATCTTGGAGAACAATATTAAATTCACAATCCCTACAGCATGGAAGCAGGCCATTCAGCCCATCGAGTCCACAGCAACACTCCCAAGAGCATTCCACCCAGACCCACCCCCTACCCTATACCTGTAACCATGCAGTTCCCACGGCTAATCCACCTACTCTGCACATCCCTGGACACTATGAGCAGTTTTGCTTGGCCAATCCCCCTAAGCTGCACAAGTTTGGATTGTGGGAGGAAACCCACACAGACACGGGGAGAACATGCAAACTCCACACAAGCACAGTCACCTGAGGGTATAAATAACTCCAGGTCCCTGACGCTGTGAGGCAGCAGTGCTAACCACAGAACCACCATGACCCCACCCCACCCCACCCCGCCCCGCCCCCCCCACCCCCCCAAGTTATCAAGCAAAGGTTTATATTTTCCAGCTGAACTCACTGAGACAACAAAAGGTTTGCTCAAAACCAAAAAAAAACTTACTTCAGAATCCCTGCACTCTACAAGTTTTGAAGACTGCAAATCAGCACCTACTTATTTCATAGAAAATGCTTGCTTCGCTTTCAGAATTCCTCACAAGAAGCCATTCTATTTGGCGACCAGCTCATTTAATATTCCACATTTGTACTGAAAAGTTTATCTGGCCTTTCACCTCTTTTACTTGGACTGCATCAGAATTGTAGAGTTGGTGTTATTTAATTTTATGCTTCAAACAACCATTACACACAGAACAGGAACAAGCCTGTAGGTCTGACAAGTCTGTGCCCTCATTTCACCCCTGTAAGAGAGTCCTCCCCATTCTCCACATCGAAACCTTTTTGCTATAACTTTCTATGCCTTCCTCCCTCATGTACTTAGCTGGCTTCCATTACTTTTCACAGCCTTGTAATAATGAGCTCCAACTTTTTTTTTAGATTAGATTACTTACAGTGTGGAGACAGGCCCTTCGGCCCAACAAGTCCACACCGACCCGCTGAAGCGCAACCCACCCATACCCCTACATTTACCCTTTTACCTAACACTACAGGCAATTTAGCATGGCCAATTCACCTAACCTGCACATCTTTGGACTGTGGGAGGAAACCGAAGGACCTGGAGGAAACCCACGCAGACAGTGGGAGAATGAGCAAACTCCACACAGTCAGTCATCTGAGTCGGGAATTGAACCCAGGTCTCTGGCGCTGTGAGGCAGCAGTGCTGACCACTGTGCCACCGTGCCACCTCACCACTCTGACCAGAAAGATTTCTCCTGAATCCCCTGTCAGGTGGTTGTCTGTAATATAGCCCCCTTTGCTTCGGGAAATATGCACCAATGAAACCAAAAACTATGTGAGGGGGCTCAATCCTTAATTTCCTATTACCTGCTCTGTGCAGGCTGCCGTGATGGAACTCAGAAACAATCCACTGACAAAGAAAGATTTAAATACCATCACTGCCTCATCCTTTCACGACGGGAATTCTCAACGATGAGCAGGTGACCACTGTTTAACAGTGCGTTAATTCAGTATGACAAGATAAAACAGTAATCTGTGCTCTGAAAGGCTGTAAGCTTCTGCACTATCTAGGGACACACCAATAGATTTACACTGCACATCACTTTGTACAATTGCTGCAACAAAGCCTTTGAGTTTTCTTAGTTCTCTAATGTAAATCTCTCTAAACTTCTCTGCCAGTCAGAACGGATTTGGTTGGAGGTAATCTATGCAAACTTAATATCTTACATATGTGAATGGCGCAATCCTCACAGAGGATGTTTTAGATCTGAAATAATCCACTGATCCTGACTCTGTATCAGCTTTCTTTTCTCTGTAGCCTGACATTGAACAAGCTGCTGGATAGATGTCATTTCATCCAACGTGCTTGATTAAGCCACATTTTATGTACTGAGATTTACTTCTCAAGTAATGAAAGCCCCGTGCACTGCCTGATTGGTTATTGTTCAGAGATTATCCAGAAATCATGATGTGGGCATTCTGACATACATGGAAACAAGTAAGCAAGGAAGAATTTCACTGCAGTCAGAAAAGAAAAACACACCCTCTACCCCAACCACTGCCGCCCCCCCCCAAAAAAAACTACGCACTCCCTTCAAATTGGCAAAGTGCGAATTTGATTTCGTAGACCACAGTATGTGATCCAACCCCTGACATTTAAGGTCTTAGAAAATCTACCTTTCTACACCCCATGACGATGCAGTGACTCGCTGCAGCACACACATGCACACTGATGGAGCCACAAAAAGTTGGTTCGGGGGGGGGGGGTGGCTGGGTTCAACAGTGGGGAAGCCAATCTTTCAGAATTAGGATCGCCAACTCTCCAGGATTGCCCTAGACCCCCCACAAATTAAAGATTAATCTCCAGAATACTGTTGCAAATATGTCGGAAAAGTGATCCAAAATATTTAGGATACCTACCCCGGTTTTCTTTGAACAGTTCATCCTTATGGTTAATGAACTATTACAGTCGGGGTGTAAAGTGCTATCAAGTCAAGAATCATGGCCGTTCTGATAAAAGGTGACATGTTACCTCTTGTTTCTTTGCACAGAAGATGCTGAACATTTTCATTGCATTCTCTTTTCACTCCAGGTATTAAGCATCCGCAGCATTTTGCTATTGTGTTTTTTAACCATTTGTTAATTCGGGAACAGGCTCAGCACCAAACTGGTCATGGTCATCCTCACTTCAAGTTTTTTTATTAAAAACTGTTTTATACCATCACCTGTTTCTCCACTCCAATCCTTCCCCTCAGATCCCATAGCTGGTGTGGAGCATCAGACTCGCAACTAAATGTTCAACAGGTCTGCTCAGATCCGAGCTGAAAATTCATCAATTAATCTTCTACCACTTAAGGGCCTGTATATAGACTCAGAATCTCTACAGTGTGGATGCTGGCCATTGGCCCACTGCGTCCACACTGACTCTTTGAAGAGCACCCCACACAAAATCTAATCCATCGCTCCAACCCTGCATTTCCCATGGCCGATCCACCTCACCTGCACGTCCGTGGACACCATAGGCAACTTATCACGACCCATCTGCCTCACACAGACACAGGGAAAATATGCAAACTCCACACAGGGTGTTGCCAGAGACTGGAATCAAACCTGGGTCCGTGCACTATGAGGCAGCTGTGCTAACCACTGAGCCCCCATACTTCGCGACCCTATTGTTTGCTGAACAAGCAAATCATTATAGTTATTTTAATCCAGCTGTTCAGAGGAATGGGGGTTCTTGTGGCACAGAGGTAGTGTCCCCATCTTTGATCCAGAGTTCTTGGATCAAGTCCCACCTGACCCGGTGGTGTGTAATAACATCCCTGAACAGATTGATTCAGAAAATATCTAACCTGTTAGGGCACATTTCTGAGGCAGGTGGAACTTTAACCTGGATCATCTAGCCTACAAAGTAGAATCACTATCATTATAGCACAATGGCTTCCCAACACAACTGAAACGTAAACAGATGCTATGTTCCTTGTTTAGATGGGTTTTTGTTTTGGTTGCTGCAATTGAGATATGCAATGATCGGCTGATCCTATATTCCATTCCACAGCCAATGTTTTATTAACCCCATGAAGCCTTCAGTGGGAAGGTGGATAAGCTTTTTTCCTTGACTGATATTTTTCTCTTGGAAATATGATGAACTGCAGACACAGTTATCCAACACTATACTTTTCCCAGCTCTGTCCATGTATGGATTGAGCCCAGATGAACTGGCACCTCCGCTAACCCTTGGAAAATCTCAGCACAGTTGACTGAAAAGATGTCCTCGCAATGCAGGACAAATTGCCAGCAGATTTTCCAGGCTCATTCAGGGAGGCTGGCCACCTTCACATTGGGAATGGATACGTGACTGTATTATTACGGGGAAACTTCATCCTGTAACAAACTCAGGCTCTATCTGACAATGAAACCAAGAAAGCAGCTTAAAGAAAAATCACACTCTTTATCTGGGTAAATACAAATTCAGTGAGGAATTTTAAAAGATAAAAAGGGATTGCCAAATGTTTTCTAATTTAAAGTGTTCAGCAATTGAAATAAAAAACTCATGTTGTTTGTATTACTAGATTCACTTCCTCTTTGATATTTCTCAAATTTAATACATTTTTTTCTTTACCGAAGCCTTTATTTTTCCCTCTGTTATGCCCATTTTTCTGACATGTGTATTAAACAAGCATAAACCGGTTTTAGTACCAGAGTTATTTTTACTAAAGAGGTACTCTTTTCAATTTAACCCTCGCCAATTATAGACTGCTTCTGTTTTCTTTATTATTTTAAGCAAATTAAACCATAATCGTCTAACACAGTACTCAGCACTTAAGCGCATTTCTTTGTCAGTCCTTTATGATCAATTTGGACAGGACTAGCAATTTATTGTCGACAGGGAAAATTCTCCTGAGTGTTGGCAGGGCACAGAATGTCAAAGTAGAGACTGGACTCTCCAAAAACAGCTCTCATCAGCTGAAATCTAGAACCTGGGCTTGGAAATGCTCCAAGAATGCCCTAGAAATGCAGATTAAATTCCTCAGTATAATGTAAGCAACTATAAAAATAATTGCAGAGGCATGAAAAGAGTGTGACTTTTCTCATTTCATCTGAAAATGTGTTTATTAATTGTAAAGCGGAATTAACGATTGGAAACGAATGTGGTTTATTTGGCCAGCAGCTTGGAGCTGGGAGGATAAATGACAACACTACTGGGAGCCATGGATGTTCTTTTAGGTAGAAGTTATAACACGTATACATTTCTGTCTTTGTTAAAACATTATCGTTATGAAATCCAGCTAAAACAACATTTCTTGCTTAATTGTATATATGTTGCAGTTAGGATCAACCTACCACTGAGTCTTGCAGAGATGTTGGACTCTCACAAGATGAAGTCTCTCTGGTCAATGTGGACGGTATGTGTAGCTCCTCTGTGTGAAGATTGTTGGAAAAACTTGGTGGAAGAGGTGGGTGAAAAGCAGAGTGTCCGTCACTTTCTCCCTCTTCTACTTTCTGTCTGTTTGTCGCCATGGCTACCTCTCCATCTGTTTCCCCATACGGAGAGGCCGGTCTCTTGGAAGACATCCTACAGGAAGCAAACAGAATTGAGATGTAACCTGTTCAGGAAGCAAGTGTACCATTGAGTCAGTCATGACCTATTCCTTTCACAGATACAATAAAGTGAAATCGTTGCAGCCTATGAGATCTTGATTAACTGATCCATCCAAACAGGAGTCAACTATTGAAGACCAAATGCACAATTTATGGAAATAAAAATGGAGGGGTCCCAAAGTTCAAAGTCCAGAGTCTAATAGTTATGGAAATGCAGGAGTGTTTTAAAATTTACTAAAGTGCCTTTTATTTGATTGGCCTATATTGTGAAGGCATCACTGGCAAGGATAGAACCAGTTACCTCTGAGGTGTTAATGGATCATATCCTTCAATCACTGCTTTGCAGCTTACTGGGCTAAATCAGGGGGTGGTTAATAGCCACTTATGTTAGTGTGAGGGTAAAGTCATATTTAGACCAGATGACATAAGGCCTACAGGTCCCTTCCACAAAGGACATTAGTGAATCAGTTACAACAGTCTGACAGCTCTACAGTCACTTTTTATTTCAGGTGAATCCAAATTCTCAAACTCTCAAGAGTAGGGGATTATTGAACTCATGTGCTCTGGACTATTAGCTCAGTATCATAGCTACGCCAGTATTGCGCCACAATAAAATAGTTTAAAGTCGTAATCCTGGTATTATTAGATGACAGGCACAGAATTGCAACCAGTCACCGTTTAAACTGGCTCAGAACTGATATTGCTGAGTTATACTGCAAGCTGCAAATTTGGCATCATGTGTAGTAGAAACCAAATTCAGTTATTATTAGCCCACTGTCAGTTATTTTGTTTTTCCTCTGTCAATTTCCTGATCTCCCTTCAAACATCTAACATTTTGCTGGGATAGATTGATATCACTCAACCTTCATAAATCACCCAAGCAACCATTATACACATGTAAGACTTTACACTAAGTGCTGTTTGACTGTGGTGGCATCACAGCCAAACACAACCCTGACTTCACGTAACCTCTATCCATTTGTAAATTGGATTGAGGAGTGCTAGAGAGAGATTGGGGTTGGAACATTAAATAATTTCTCTTTTTCAACCAAAGGGTTCCTTCCTTTAATAGCATAACAAATAAAATGGATAGCACTTATATTTATAAACACCTTTCATAATTGGAAGACCTACTGAACTGAATGTGGGATAACTAAAATGCCTTGGCTCACTGGTACTGCTCCTGCCTCTGAGCCACAGAGTTGCGTTCATTTTCCACATGGATTGGAGCACACGACTGTGGTTGACATTTAGCTGCAGTACCTAGAGTGTGCTGCACTATTGAAGGTTCCAAATTTCAGGTGAAATGTTAAACTGAGATCCCATCTGTCCACATGGAGCTGCTTTGAATGAGAGTAGAAGATGGGTCAATATGCATTTCTCAGCAGCCCCATCCAAATCGCTAATTGGGTCATTAATTGTATTCCTATTTGTACAATCCCACTGTTCATATTGACAATATTTTCTACATTACATTAGTGACTACCTGTCAGATGTATGTCTTTGTCTACGTAGGTGGTTTGAGTATCTTAAGGCCTTTAAAGATGCTTAAAAAGATTGAAGCTCTTTTTTTTAAAAAACTTTGTCCACATGGCCTTACGGTTTGACTTCAATCTAACATTAACGACCTTCTTTCTATTGATGTAAAGCTTGTTAAATCAACAGAAGATTTGCACCTTGCTCAATTTTGCTTTCATTTGAAGTCAATGGAGAGAAATATTCGACAAAGAAGTGAAAGTAGAGGTTTCCAACCTGAATGTGTCAGTATCCTACTGGATGGATTGGGTTAAAATGGCTCCTAAAATATCTTGTGTAACTAGTCTGGCCTATGAGCATCAACAAAAAGGACCCTGTTGTTTAATGTGTTAATAATGTGGCCTATACTAAGAGAATGAGAACTACATTGACATTCAAGCCTGTGGGTATAAACTAGCATTAGTGCACATTTCACTGGAACCAAGGCCTGACCAACAGTAGGGGGGAGCAGTATTCCCGCACAGAATTAAAAATGCTGCTATGCATGGCAGGCTGGCTGACCACTGAGCTCAGGATCTGCTGAGATATTCTTGCCCAGGAATATAACTCAATCAAGTTATTGTTTAATTAGCTCTCATAGTAATGATGGCTCCATACGCTGTCTGCATCTAAAACAGATGCAAACTCTACACCCAGACTACAATGTTGACTGGTCCTGTGGATAAGCGTGATCTAAACTGACTATCTCCATTCATATCAAAACTTAATCCAGTAGGACAATGGGGTGCAGCACTGGCAATTGTCACAGTTACCCCGGCAGTGCTTTCTAAGGTGAAAGACACTGGTAGAAAATTGTGTACTCTGTGTGTGGTAATGTGTCAACATTCAAAAGGAATATATTTATGACGCAGCTACAGATAGCTACCAGAAGCATTCTTTCCCTGTTATCTGTCATTGAGTGATGAATTCTGTTGGATTACTTTATCAGGTATTAAAGGACAATTCTACTATACAATAGAGTGCCATGTTTCCTACCATATTGTAAATGAGAGGTACCTTATACTAAATCAATGAAATATTGCTAAACCTTTTTAAAAACATGTGGCAGGCCTCAATGGAAGGACTGAATCCAGTTCTGTGTCAGGGCATCAGACAGGGTGCAAAGGGGAGCATGGATCAGAAACTTTGGTTATGTGGAGAGAGTGGTGAAGCTAAGATTGTTAAGAGCAGAGAAAGGTAATGGAAGATTTAATAGTGGTGTTCAAAACTTAGGAGGAATTTTGATAAAGTAGATTATCTTTTAGAAGTGTTCCCACAGATTGAAAGGCATGTAATTCAGACAGGCAGTTAAAGGGCCAAAAATGTGGGTTAAAGGGCCAGAAAGGGGATATGAAGAAGTTATCTTATGCCATGAGTGATTCTGACCTAGAATCCACAATCTAAAAAGATGGTGGCACTAAATTCAATGGGGACCTTTCGAAGGCAAAATTTGCAGTACTGTAGGGACAGAATGGGTAATGAGATTCAATGGGCACGATGGGCTGAATGACCCCATTCTGTATTGTACTAACAAGATTATGGTGCAGCTGCTCATAAGAAAATATCGAAACACCTCACTGATCATAGAATTATTATGTGGAATGTTACAACACAGAAAAAGGATTTTTAGTCTGATGGTCTGTTCTGAGATTTCTGCTGCATACATTCATTTCTCACTATTTCATCTAATCTCTCAGCCTATTCACCCCAAACTTTATCTCTGAGGTAATTATCTGGTGTACACTTATGAACTATCAAAAGGATTCTTAAAGAAAATCCTGTTACTTTGGTGAATGGTGAAGGCTGTCTGACTGTGAAATCATCTGCTCTCAGCTGCGATAACACTAGGGATCTTACAATTGGAGACTATATCCATGTTTCCACTAGCTAAGAACCCGGTGTGTGACAACTGGGCAAGGTGGAGACTGGAACTGTGGCACCTTCCACAGCCAAATAGGCTGCCTAGACCCTCAGCTTCACGTGAATAATAATAAATTACTTGGTTGGGTAAAAATGGCCCACGGAACTGTACCAAATATATGGAGTCAATACCTTGGGAAGAGGTGGAGAGAGTGAGTGTAGCAGGATGAACAGAAGAGGGAAAAGGAGATAATGAGAAGGACAAAGGGGGCGAAAGAGAAAGAAGAGAAAAGGACGGGGAGAATAGAAATCTAAGGATAATAACTAAAGGGATGGATAAAGAAAGAGAGAAGAGGAGAAGGAGTTGAGGAGAGAGTTAAAAGGACAGGAAGTTAACCAAGGAAAAAAATGGGGGGAAAAAATCCTTGTGTAAACTATCAAATAAAAGCAAAATACCACGAATGCTAGCAATCTGAAATAAAAACAGAGCTGGAATAAAGCAGCAGGTCTGGTAGAATCTGACCACAGAGGCATTCTGTGGAATTCTGAAGAATTCAAGTTAGACTCAAAGTATTAACGGTATTGTCTCAGTTCAGGTGCCGGCAGACTTGCTGAGTTTCTGCAGCATTTTTCGTTCTTAATTGTGGAAACTGATAGAAAACCGTATAAATTGCCCAGTCTAACTGTGAAAACTACATTTTAATACTGACTATGTCTTTGAGGGTTCCTTTTCTAGCCAAGCTCTAGAGTGAGGACGAAGGAATACACGTTATATGCAAGTCCTTTCCACCATTTTCAAGTGAGCATCCTCAAGGAATCAAGCAATAAAGGGGTGCTTAAAGGAACTGGGAGACATGATTAAGCTAGCCACCTAAACTGGTTGGGACAATAATGGTAGCAAAATGCTTAACTTCAATAAAAAACTTGATTTCAAAAATGGAAGGTTGAGCAATGCAAAACCACAGCAAGCGAAACTTTCAAAAATAGAAGCTGTGCCTGGCATGTTAGTATCATTCATTTATCAAGGCATTTGTGTATTACACAACTGACATTCACATCCAAATCTCGCAATTCAACAGCAAACAGACTAAGGTCTTATCCTATCCTTACCATTTCCTATTTCGCATTTCTGTTCCCTCACTGTAAGCAGGTCCTAAGCTGCCATTCCCCAATCTTGCTGCTCAGTCTGCATATGCGCTCTCACACACACACACACACACACACACAGACTCGGAGGGTGAGTTGTGGCACTTAATTGAGACCTTGCTCCTGACGATTTGTACCAAGTTGAATTCTGACTCCAGAATCATGTAGCTTCTCACCTTGGGCTCCAGGGAGACTTATGTGGAAACATTTCTCCCACCCAGGACAGGTGTGAATAATCATGCACACATCTCCTTTATGCAGATCAAGTATCTATTAACAATATGTTCACCTGAACCTTGCAAGAAAAAAAGACAACTCAGCCTGGTCTGAAATACCACAACATCTCATAATGGACAAGATTAGAAGTTCCCTTTCATGTGCTTCAGTAAACCCAACTCTCTGGTGGAGGAGGCTACCTATTTCTCCAATTCAACTGCAACAGGATTTCCAAACTTATCCCTGCACCGACCTTAGTGGACAGATTTAAGGAACTGTGAGGTTTGAAAAGTGAACAGATGCATGCATGGCTAAAGTGCTTTTGTCCTCAACTTCCTTGCTTCTACTAAGCCTTCTCACTAAAAAGTATATAATTTCCAATGAGCAAAAAGAAAACTATTTACATGCTTAAAATCCCAAAGGAGCCGCCATACCCAAACAGCTAAATAGCAGTCAATTACTTGGATTTAATAATTTCACAGAGCTTTTGCAAATATCTGGTTTGAAACCTCTTCTTCAAGGTGCATTGACTGGAATTATATTAAATTATTGCCTAATCATTTATTTCTCACAGTTGTCACGTCATCTATACCCCCGACAGAAGTACAAAGCTGGAAGTGATACATTCTGTCTTCAGTTGGAGGTACTTGAAAACAATGATTTTTTTTAACACGTTTGATCGTGATGAGGGTAGGCCGATTGTCAAAAAAAAACAATCAGGATTAAACATATTAAAATTCAGTGAGAGTCCAGCTGAATAAACTGCTGTTCCCGAACAGCGCCGAGAACATGCCAATAATTGAGTTACTTGTGGGGGGAAGCCTACATGCGATCACCCATTAGATTTTGTTTATTTTTTTACTGTAGCATAATAGGAACTTTTGTTTCGGCCTTTGCCAATATGTAAATAAAAAGCAAGTATTCTTTGTAGGTGCAAAGAAAACTTTGCTACCGTGAATTCTCCAACTTAACGTAGTGACCCAGTCCATATTATAAATTTTAAATCGATCTTAATTTACATGTTTGCGTTAGGTTATAGAGTAACTCTTTCAAACAAAAAAGGAGAAACGACAAGGTTTGGAGCAATTTGAGACGCAAAGTTATCAAGGATTGGGGTGGGTGTGTTTGGAGGACACATTGGTGTCAGATCCATTGGTCTCAAGCAATGGTCCTCTCGCTGCTGTTCGGCATTGGATAAAAAATTGTTTCAGGGGAAAATAACCCACTATCCCACAGGCAACTTGCGTCTTTGAAAGGAGGCGGGGGGGGGATGCTGATATGCAGCTAATTATCCGAGGCTAAACAAGCACCTAAAGAGGGGGTGAAAGAAATCTCCCTTTAAATGATAATATCACCCACCAGCCAGCCAACCCTGTGCTCCTTAGGACAAACCAAAGCAATCTTTGTCTTCTCGCTGCCTCACAGCCGAAGCTGCCAGCATAGTTTCCTGTCCACAGGCAGGCAAGAACAAAGTCTTTAATGTCACCCTGCCATCAATTATCAATGGAGTATTGGAGGCTCACACAGGAAGATGAAGAATGTACTCCTCGCTTTGAGGCATTCTGACCAATGCTTATCTTTCAAAACGTGGTGTGCTGAACATTGGCCAATGGACCGGTCATGTGACAGCAGGGGCAGCCAGGCCACCGAAGGACATGGCCCTTCCTTATGGCTCAGGACAATGGGGCCACGGTCCTCAGTCAGTCCCCAGACCCGAGTAAGACCTGCTGAGCAACTGACTCTTGAGGCAGCTGAAACTCTTACTGGTCGTGGCGTGCCACTGATGTAATACCGAAAAGACACCGAAGCTTCCCCTTAAACCCATTGAAAATGTTTGCAGCGTTGTGAAGGGGAGGGGAGGTGAGAATCAGAAAGATTTTTCAACAAAGAGCTAGCAGAGGTGGGCCGAGTGGCCTCTTCCCGTGCTGGATCATTCCACACAAACTGTTGACTGTTTTTAAACGAAAACACCGGTGCGTTCAGTTCAAATATCCTTTCAGGCGAGTCAATGAGAATGTATCAAGGTTATCATTAACTTTCTTTTTGAATGTTTTGGACAGTACATAAACCAGTAGGCGCGAGCGAAAAGGGGATGGGAGTACTGAAAGCAGCCCTTGTGAAAAGTTTCTTTCGCTTCCCCGAGTTCTAACTCACCTTTGGAATTCCTGAGGTAATTCAGGAGCACTGAGCATGCTGGAAAGTACGACCTTGTCAAAACAATCACCAACAATTGTTTCAAACTAAATCTGGCGATTTCTGCATACCGCGGAGGCAGCTGGTCCCTGAAACTCCTGTTGGTAAATAAGAGCGACCCAAAACAAAACAGTGATAATAAAAAAAAAACAAAGAAACAATAACTAAGTGGGGGGAATTTAAACATTTAAAAAAAAACTGAAAGAACTGATCCTGCAGAGGAACTTGTATCGCGGAGTTGTAACTGCCTATGAGGAGCTTCTCAGTCCCCAGACATAATCATACTGCAACCACTCTCTCCCGTTCATTACTGTCACCGTGACTGACTCGCTCACTGGATGGCTGCTTCCTCATTGTCCAAAAATGCTTATGTGCCAAGTAACAGAGGAGCTTTGTGGCACCACACACACACATACACACACAAAAAAAATGCTCACAGTTGATGGTAAGTTATGGACCCTTTGTGAGCGCTGGGCAAAGAATGCGAGAGAGCTCGGAATTTGGCAGGACGAAGCCAGTACCGCACTCTCTTGCGTTTGGAACGTGTATTCTCCGCAAAAAAACAATCGGGCATTGTCAAGGGGAAGAAAAGGCAACTTTGACAGATGAAATACAGCAGAGGCCCCTCCGAGGAAACCTGTAAACAACATGTCACTCACCCGCTCGGTCTCTGTCTGTTATTGCTCGGTAGGATCAGACTCACCAAGAGTGGTGCAAATTTACTGGCAACAATTTTTTAAAGTCATCAAATCAAGTTTAAACCCGACCTCCATGGAAACGAGCGGAGTCCCCGTGTCAGTTTTAGCAGTTAACTTTAACACGAGAGAGAGAGAGAGAGAGAGAGAAGGCTCTACTCTTAACTCTCTTTAATCTCTCCTAAATAGGGCTGCCACTACAAGAGAGAATTAAAGCAGAGCTCCCAGTTTCAACGTGGGGAAGTCATAATATCAGAGACTTATCTAGGTACAATCTGACTGGGGACTGAGGTAATCAGGTAATGCAGCCTGACGTGAGATGATATACGCACTGAGACTAAAGTGGCCAATATACTTTAGCATCTGGTGGGAAGCAAACACAAGGCTGTACACATAACGCACAACACACAGACTCAACTATCCACTCCTACTGGGAGGGTTCACTCAGCACAAAAGGCTACAGTATAGAGCCCGCCCAAAATAAAAGGGCCTTTTATTGTTGGAATCTGCAGGTCAGTTGATTAGATTTTTCTTGAGAGAATTCCATGAGGAAATTCCCTTTAAAGCCAAAGTGATTAACTGGGCTATTCTGGGAAGCCGAGCAGACAATGCCTCAATAGTCTCTGTAGCCCATGTCCATGCTGGCACGGTGCACACTAAAAATAAAACCCAGACTTTTTGCCTTGCAGCTGGACAACATTAAGTTCTTAGTGACCACAGGGCCAACACCGCAGTCAATTGCCCCAGCTCAGTTGTGGCGACCGCCAGACAGCACTCCCAGTTTGCATCTTGGATCCGCAGTAGTCATCATTTGTATACGCTCTGCCCTCATGTTTATCAGGAAAATATTTATTGTGCCAAAATCAAAACATTCCTTCCCTTTCGCCTGTGCTCCATTAAGTCGAAGCAGCCATTACAAAGTGAGTGAGCAAAATCTTTTCCAATTACGCTGAAGGATTCGACAAATATTGACCATCCTTGGTCAATGGGGCTACGGCTGCTGCTGCCAGCGGAGATAAAAGCTTTCATTGTCTAGCGACAATATTCTCTCTGGGGGCAACTGCAACGCGAGAAAGTAAATGCTTCACACATCACGCATGTACCCATGTATACACACACATGAACTCATATGCACGCACAGAAACCATGTACACATATATACACACAAACTCATATGCACGCACATAAACCATGAACACATATAAACAGACGAACTCATCTACACACAAACTCATGTATACACACAAACACATATACATTCACATACACCATGTACACATAATCATGCATATATCATGTACACATATATATACACAGATAATCTCACATACATGCACATGAACCATGTATGCATACACACACGAACTTATATAAATGCACATAAATCATGTACACATATACACACAAACTATGTACACAAAAGCACACATACAAATTTATATTTATGCACATAAACCACATGATCCCATATTCACAGGCACATAAATCATGCATATATATGTCCACACTTGAACCATATGCACAGCATAAACCACATATATAAAGACTATGAACCCATATACATGCAGATAAATCATCACACATATACAAACAAATCCATATACATGCACATGAACCCATCTACATACATGTTGACCATGTTATATACACACAAACCCATATATACACATAAACCATGTACACATATATACACACACTCAAACATGCGCATAAACCATGTACACACATATACACAAACTCGTAAACATGCACATAAACCATGTACACATACATACACAGATAAGTCATCCTACACACAAGCATACACACAGTTCAAAGTAAGCAGACATACACACACTTACAAGTATCTACACACACACACACAAATGTATGCTTGCTTACAAGTTACCTCACACACGTAGTTGCCTTTAAATTGTCATATATATTGAGAAGAATGCTTAAACAGTCCCTTATATATAGAAAAAAAGCATCTATAATCACCAATACAAAAGTTCTGCAAATCAGATTCCTCTCATGCGGATAGAACAATCTCAACGTGTTCCTGGACAGAAAGTGTTTGCAAAGTTAATCTACACCCACTGGAACCGGTGAGAGTGATGACAGCAGTGAGCTGAAATATTTAACACAGACAAGCTGCTGAAATCTTACTGTTTGCACTGAATGCTGAGGCTGAAACTCAGTTTGTCTTTGGGTTCGAACGGGCAGACTCGTGTATTGTATTTAAATTCGATCGCAAAAGGAACAGGAACTGCAGTGTCCCGGATAAATCCTGCCTGGTTCTGTCTGCACTAACGGAGGAGGCGGTATACCTCACCCAGTGCAGGTAGGAGCAAGTGGACACAATGGCTTCATTGAGTCTACCCCAGCTGTTCCTGTGTGGCGTTGCGCTGGGACTGTCAGAGCGGAGGTAGAAATGACAAGTAAGTCCCACTATTTTGAAGGACTAACAAAAACTAAAACGATGTACTTCGCGCAGTGTCAGAGTCCGATCCCCAATTTCTTTTTAACAGCGCGATAGATCTGGACCCGGCTCTCAGTGCGTTTGCAATCTGCTTGAAAAGATCCCATTCAAACTGGCAAACCCCCTGCACAAATTGGGAGGCGGGTTCCTCCCGCCCGTCAGGGACACAGTTAAGGCCACCTAGGCTGCCCAGTCAAAAGGAGCAGAGCACTTTTGGGCTTCAGACAGGTTGCAGAAGAACCGGTCAGATATTCCGCTGTTGACTGAGGAGACCCCTCAATTCCAATCAATCAATCAATCAGCCAAGGCCAAAACAAAAGATTAATTAAACAGCTGTATGAACTTTATAGTGAAAGTTGATCATAGTAATCTTAACTGTCAGGATCGCAAACTAACCGAACGAAAGTATAATGGGGATAAAGGGGGGGAACTTCACTCAAAACGGAGAGTCGTTATTTAATAAAAACTGCAAGGTGTTCACATCCATAGTATATTATTTCATTAAGAGCTTTTCAGGAGAAGGGATTTGGGAGTAAAACTCCTGGCTTTGTGTAGCGAGGTCACGACCTTTGACAGTGTTCAAGCGCTCCCCTTTCATCCTTTCTATTCCCTCCAGACCCTAACCTGCAGTGAAATTGCACCCGCTAAAGCTGGGCAGACAGCATTCCGCATTGTTACAGGGGCCACGGTTTTTTTTTCCCCCCTAAACAAAACAGATTTGAACTGAGCCAAGGAAACAAAAATGTATTGTTCTTCACAGATGGAAGCGAGGGTTGCCAAGGTAACCAGATTAATCTCCTTTTTCTATTCCTTCCTCTCTTGTAGTGTGGTAATCTGTGTGTTCCTTTCAGGGGGAGAAAAAGCGAGTCTCAAAGCCCATGCCCTAACTAGATTGCTAATTAGCTGCAATTTACAATGAAGACAACATGATGAGATAATAGAAATTTGCAAAATAATGACATACCTCAGCAAAATATTCCTCCTCCTAAAATCCATTTTTGTACACAAAAAAAAACAATAGAAAAGAGCCCTGCTAAAGCGGAGCTTGCAAATGGTGGTCTATTATGTGACACAAAAGTTTATTGTCTCCCCCTTGTCCCTCCAATCAACAGCCTATTGTTTGGCATCTTAAGTAAAAATGACTCAAATGCAGGACGGCATAATGATCTCCATTCTGCTGATGGAGACAGAGTAGTCAAAACTGTATCAGCACCGAACCCTGGACTCTGCCCCTTGAAGTTAGGCCCGAAAGGTAATTTACAATGCAAGGAAGGTGGGGGAACTGGCTTTGTTTTTTCACTGAGCAAAGCTTGGAGCGCTGAGTAACGAAGGGCAGCTAAGCAAGGGCTGCTAATGAAATATGATGTACCGCATTTGTTTTCATCTGCTTAGGCAAATTAACCAGCCTTCAGAGCGTTAGACAACACTTTTTCTCCTTTATCACATCAAACAGCACCACTGGGGGATGGTAGAAGAGAGAAAATAAGAGCTGGAGGGAGGGTGTATGAGGGGAGGGGGGGTGAGAGAGACCCCGCGATCCTTAATAAACGACTGAGGCCTCAAAACGTAGTGACCTCTAAAGGCATTAGAGGGACAGCGCGGAACCGCACTCCCCGCTCAGAACCTGCCACTGTTTGGAATTAGCATGTTCGTTCACAGCCTTCATTTAAAAAGAATAAAAGGGGAGAGAGAGAGAAAAAAAAACAATTAAGTGGAACCTTGGACTAATCTCATCCTGCCCATTTAGCCTTTCCCTCTGTGATGAGCAAGGGAGGCCAATATCAGCATGCTACCATTCTGCTTTAATTAAGAAAGACACAAACAGTGGGGCTGTGAATTAAAGATGTAACAACGCATTACCCTGATTAATTCGAGCCTCATGTTGGATTAATAACTGTAACAAAGAACAAAAGGAAATTGTTAAGCGAAATTGCAACCTTTTAGGCCAGGCAAAGGTCAAATCAAAGGATTTGAATTTCATCCGGACTTCACTTAATCAATTCCTTAGCAGGACCATATGTATGTTTTGAAAGCTCCCCATTGTAGCCGGCTGATCAAACCTAAAAAAACTGCGCAGTGTTAATTTCTAACAGATTCTACCTTACTTCAAGTAGAAACTTAATTAGCGCAGATGACTAACGGATAATGGGAGATATTCCCTGCAGATTTTCGGCTTTATAAAAGTTTTGTTTTAAAATAATGGTGTGAAAATGATTTCTTTATACAGAACTGTTAACTGGCGTGTTGAAACTCAAAACGCAAAGTTCTGCTTGTCCCACCAAAAAGGCAGGGATTGGGAGGGGTAGTGGGACACTCAGGTAGCGCCAAATTGATACTTGCAGTTATCACCATTGATTGTAGCAATTCACACAAGCAGTGTACATTGTCCCGCTCGCTCACCTCTCATATCAATGGGTGACTTACTACCTTGTGCCAACGTCTGGATACAGAGTGGCACTGCCAGTCACTAAAAGCACCAGCAAACCCGCCTCTCACCTCCCTACTAACTCTCTGGCAGATTGCACTAGGCAGGGACAGGCCAAAGCGTGCATCACTATTTTACATAGCCGAGCATTGAATCACATTTTAATTTTTAATTTGATCTGTTTCCTGGTCTCAGGGGATGACATAATTACTATTTAAAATGTAGATTAATTAACAATATCAATCTTCTCTGTTTAATGGATCCGCGCTGACTTTTCTTTCTGATAGGCGCTCTCGCACTGACATGGGAAGGTGCTGTGGAGTACTCATTGCGGGGTAATGCCGCCGGTGAGTTGCAGAGTCAGTTTGGAAACACAGGCATATATCTTTCCAGGCCAATCTTTAAAACAATATCGGGAAAACAAAGACAGATTATTACCTAAATTCCACTCAATTCCTCCTTTATAGATACATCTGGCGACCACGTGTGGGAAGCGCTAATGAAGAGTTTCCTGACTGAACTGGGTTCCGAGTGATGTCCAGGCTCTCAAATATAGCCTTAGAAAACAAATGCTTCCTTTTATTTTCTGATACAATTCCAGCATTCCCACCAGATCCTAAAATGCAGCTCCCAACATGTTTATTTATTGAACTTGTTGCTGGGGATGGGGGATGGGGGGCGGTGGTGGTGAGGTTGGGAGGGTCTTCATGTAATAAAAATGCCCCCGAAGAGATGGGGACAATGTCTAGCAAGGACAAAAAAGGCAGTCTGCATATTTGTCACTTAGCATGACAAAACCTGGTTCCAAAAAAAAGTAACTAAACCAGAAGGTTTGACAACCATAAGGTTGATCTCTGTGCAATTCTACAGTGAATAAACTCAGCAGCAGAGGCTTGAATACATATCTGTTTGCTGATTGGTATATATGTACCAAGTATTATGTTAAGCATGACCAAATTAAGTCACTAAAGAATGAATAATAGCGCTCCCAACGAAACAAAGAGGTCAAGTTAATTTAAATTTGATGTGATCTAAATTGACTCAGGAAGGATTCAGTATTCTACATTTTGCTATTGCAAGTTAACTGTATTCTGTTTCAGATATACTGGGGAGCCAGTCATGATAACAGCTGCACGTTAAAAACATAGGTGTCCTTAACTTTGTAGTGAGACACAACAGTGTGCTCAGAGCCTCTGTAAAGGTATGAATGTGTGATAAAGTTTCATCACCTGCCAGTCAACCTATTGTTCTTTCAACCACATTTACTGGAATGACATGGGCTTGAACCTCAGGATTTTCAAATCATTTAAGGAACCATGTGCTATTCAAACTCAAAAATTGCTTTGTAATTTAGAATGCATCTGAATTAAAAGGCAGTTTGTGAATAGTCTTTCAAATCAATTACAAAAAAGACTGACTTTCTACACAAAGTCAATTGTATGGGCCTTGCACTTTACAAGAAGCTAGAGTCACTTAAGAATAATTATACCAACTTGGCACACCAATCATCACCTCATTGGTTTATGGCTACTGCTAACTTTCCTCCTCAGAGAGTAGTAAGGCACAAACCACAGTTAAAATTGCAAATTGCCTTACATTTGAGCTAGAGTGCTACCGTGCATGGCCTTCCAACCTCATTCTGCAGTTAGCAGCCTGAGTGGGGGCACTCTTGCCTCTGAATCACAAAGTTCTGAGTTTAAGATTCCCTCCTCCAGAGACTGGAGCGTAAAATATAGGCTTAACATGTCAATGCAATAAGAAGAGAGCTCATGCTTTTCAGATGAAACCTAAAACATTCTCAGTAACAATTAGAAGTACCCAAGACAATCTTTCAAAGAAGAGGCTGAGTTCTTCTGTTGTGCAGGCCAATAGTTATCCATCAACTAACAAAGACTCATACAGATTATCTGTTCACTTATTTCATTTGAACTTTTGTGTAAATTGCTGCATGCATAGCAATTTATATGTTTTCTATGTTTCAGCAGTGAGGGCACTTCACAAGTTTTTCACTGGCTATAAAAGAAGTTTTGTGAGAGCCAGAGTTTGTGACATAAATGCACAGCAGCCCCTTCATCCAAACGTTCATAAGGCAGTATAATCATTTCTTTGCTGCATCCTTTTTTTTGCTGCATATTTTGCACTTCGTACTGGACTGGATTCAGATTGCAAACTATGAAATGCAGTGACCTACACCACATTGATCTGGTGCTCACCTGACTGCAGCCCACACCCACTAACCCAAATGCCCCACCTCCATGAAAACCGCATTCTTGAAGGGCCTTGACCCCAATTCCAGATACCTGCCTCAAAATTCAAAACACAAATCAGTTTTGCAAGATAGGGGCGCAATCACCTGATGACTAAAGTGAGGAACATTATTCTCCAAGGGTGGTGAGACTTCTAGAATTGTAGGAGAGGGTTGTTGGAAATGCCACTGTTGAATATATTTAAGGATGGGATAGACAGATTTGGGTCTGTTGGGGAAGAGACAATAGAAACAAGAATTTTGGATTAGTCTGTTGCTGACCAACCAGATTAAATGCATCTTTATCAGTGATTTGGGACCACAAGCTACCCCAACAAGATGTTCAGGAATAACATAGAAGGAGATGGGGGATAAATTATCCCGAAGCGGTGATGTTGCCAGTAACATTTTCAGTCCTCGTTGTTATTATTGCAAGGTAATTCATCTAATGATGCATAATTTTAGAGCTTCTTTTAGCTGCAGTACAAAACAGTCACCGAGGGGCTCCAAATCTAGTGAGAAATTATGAAATGCAATGCAATGTCAGTTTGGTGCCAATTTTAAATGTGTGTTGGGTTGGGACAAGTTTTTAACAGCAGAATTGCAACAGACCTGGGAAAGTCGCACTACTTTAAGGTTGCATTTTTAATTTGCAACAGCTGAAAAATCTGAACAAACCGGAATTCACAGCTGCAGTGTGAATGGGCCTTTGGAGAGACTGCGTCAAACAGTCAGAATCTTTTACCCTAATAGCAACTCCGCTGGAAATGTTTTGAATGGATCTTATTGAAAAGTTTGTTTCATTTAACCCCAACCACGTTTGTTTTAGGAAAGAAGTAAGATTGCACAAGCTGAAACTTTTAGAACTGAAATGTACAAGTTTTATAAATGCATGTGTTAACAAGACAAATTGTCATGGTTCTGCATCTGTAAAGGACAAGTGATAATTTCATTTAATAACATAGGTAAAAGAGTCATACAGGTCAGACATTACTAGGATATAGTGAAACACTAAATAAATACCTGGAAGCTCCAAAATCTGTTGTTGTTTTGTTTCAGTTAACTAATCCCTTCTAATGCTGACATACAAACTATCCTGTGGCATCCAAAGGAACTTATCTGTGTAGCCATACAAGATAAGCTGTTATAAAATAGTTATACAAACTACACTTAATCTCAGATTTACCTGTTCAAGCTGTGATCTGTAAATTCTAATAATATTCAATGACAGGGATTTCATTGTGCAGTTGTTTAATTACCCAATTCTACAAATCTCGGATTATGCTAATCTTGTGTGTTTTGGTCAAATTACAAACATTGGTGGAAGTTCCAAGGAAAGGCAAGAAAAGGAGCTAAGCTCCATCCCCAAGTAAAAAGAGACTGCATAATGATAACAAAGGGATAAACTTGATGTCTAAACTATACCGCACAATGCATTGTGTTTACACGTATATGGGTGATTTTGAATATAATCATTCATTATAGTTTTATTTCCTTTGTTTAATTGGGCACTCATGAAAGGAGTTATTGCTAAGATGTCCATTATGTCTGGCACTCCATCTGTTACTGGTTTCAAATGCTTTAAGTAAACAATTTGCTTGAAAGCTTACCTTATGAAAGCTGACTCAAGGCACAATGCTGCTATTGATTTGGAGAGTACTCAGTTAATTTCTAACAATTACAATTAAGTTTTATGTCAAACAACAGCATGCAGAATATCAATAGCTGTTGGACAGCTGACTAATGGCTGGAGGACACATGGGGGGCTCCAGTCAAGAGGTACAAAAGGTTCAGTGAGGAAGGACAAGAGATCCGATAATAAAACTATAGAAGGGAAGATGAATTGTACATATAGACCGAATGAAGGAGATCAAGAAGCAATTAAAAAAGGAAACGTAGAATGCAGAATCCAGAGAAAAATAAATACATTTAACACTGCAGTAGGAAATATCCACTCCATAGCCTGGCATTTGAATGTCAACATGAGTGGGTGGCAAAGTGCACTAACGTCATTGAGTGCAAATGGCATTATTTGAACATGTACAGTCATAGACAAGGTGATACAATTATGAGAAAAGGCCATAACCTATTCAACTTACCCTGTTACTTAGGTGCACATATTGGATTGTAAATAGCTGTAATTGGATTCAGCACTACCAGTAGCATTGGGCTCAAGAACAGCGATGATCAGGGACACAACACAGAACCAATGGGGAAACTCAGATAGATATGTACCCCTTGCTCAGACCTGGATAAAGATACATCTGGAGTAGATTGTGTTAACTCACCGTGACTTGGAGTATTTCCTATTAAGATTTAGTTCATAATTAGAAGGGGTTCTCTCATAGTATATGGATGCTCAGCTTTATAACAACCAAAATAACTAGATATCTTCTCAGCCATGGTTCAGTCATCATATCTCACCTCTCTTTGCCAGACCAATGATTGAGCAGCACTGAGTATTGAGCCCCTTGAGGAAATATGGCCTTTTTCAGTTTTTCCACCAAGTGGTCAACTATTGTCCAACCTAAATTTATCAATTAAGGCTTACATCTTATTTATTTAGCTACTTAACTATGCCTATTTGACAGCTAAATCAAATTGTGTTCTTATGTGATATTCAACCCTACATATCTAGCAGAAAAAGCTGGATAGCAATAAACTCTGGAACCCTGTGTGGATGATTCCCTGCCTCAGTGATACTGAACCAAATTGCAATGACCCCTGTGCCACACTGGTTGAGGTGAAATCTCCTCTAATAACCAAACTGGGGACTCCCATGCCTATATAGTCCAGCACTAGGATATGTTAAATCAACCATTACGGTGTCCATTCAACCATTAACCTAATCCTTGCTGCTCCCAATGTGATTGTCCTTGCTGGGCAACAAAATGATTTGGTAGACCTTACACCAACAGTGTTAGAAATGACTGATGATTCAATGTATCAGTTAATGTAATGGAAGTGTCACTGTCTAGTAATTAGGAGGCACATCCTAATGTTTTTAAACCATTGGTTCACATCCCATTACAGCAGCTGGTAGAATTTCAATGGTAAATAGAACATGAAACATCAGAACTCTTCTGAAAAAGTGCGAAACGTTAACTCTGTTATTCTCTCCACAGCTGCTGCCAGACCTGCTGAGTTTCTCCAGCACACTTTGCTTGTTTTATTTCATATTTCCAGCATTCATAGGGAAGGAAATCTGCCTACCTTAGCTGGTCTGTTCTAGTTTTGACTCTACACCTGTTGCAATGTGATTGTGACCATGTAAGTAGTGGGTTTTGAAGGATTTGTCAAAGGACCCTTGGTGAATTTCTGCAGTCGTCTGATATCTGACAGACACTGCTGCTGTAGGTTGGTCGTGGAGGGAGTGAATATTTGTGCATGTGGTTCCAATCAAGTGGGTTTGCTTTGTCCTGGATGGTGTCAAGTTCCTTGAGTGTTGTTGGAGCTGCAGTCATCCAAGCAAGTAAGTGGGGTGAATTTTATCATACTCCTGACTTGAATTCTCAATGAATCTTCTTGCTATCAATATCTATGGATGCATCACAATTTGGCATGGCAGCTGTTCTTCCCAATACCGCATGAAACTACAGAGTTGTGAACACAGCCCAATCCATCACGCAAACCAGCTTTTCATCTGTTGACTCCATCTCCTGCTGCCTCAGGAAAAGAATCAACATAATCAAAACCCTCAGGTGAAAGTGAGGACTGCAGGTGCTGAAGATTTAGAGTCAAAGAGTGTGGTGCTGGAAAAGCACAGCAGGTCAGGCAGCATCCGAGGAGCAGGAGAATCGATGTTTTGGGCAAAAGCCCTTCTTCAGGAAATTAAAGGCTTTTGCCCGAAACGTCCATAATCAAAATCCCTCCCACCCTGGCTATATACTCTTTCATCCTCTCCTATCAGGCAGAAAATATAAAAGTTTGAATGCACATACAAATAGATTCAAAAACAGCTTCTTCCCTGCTGTTGTCAGACTTTTGAACAGACTTCTCGAATGTTAATTTTGATCTCTATCATTGCAACCTCAGCAGCTGTCACACTGTGTTTTGTATTCTGTTCTGCTGCCTTGATGCACTGTGTGGTACGATCTATCTGTAGAGCACACAAAACAACACTTTTCACTGTATCTCAGTACACGTGACAACAATAAATCAATCAATTACCGTTGGCAAGAAACTGAAGTGGATGAGCCATATAAATACAGTGACTACCAGAACAGGTCAGAGGTTAGAAATCCTGCAGCAAGTACCACACCTCCTGATTTCTCCAAAGCCCATCTATCATTGACAAGACACAAGAAAGGAGCACTCCCCACTTGCCTGGATGAGTGTAGCTTGATTCATAGGAACTGAATGTTAATATTCTTTGAATACTTAACTGACCGTTGTTTATTGTGAATTAAAAACATGCACCGTACTCAGCTTCCTTTAGTCCTCCATAGATGAAAATAAATGATCCCTTTAGATCTAGATTTTATTGTCATGTGGACTCAAGTACACAGAGTACAATGAAAAGTTTTTAATGTCACCACATACAGTGTCATCTTAGGTATAAGCACATAAGTATAAAAATAAGAACAAGGTAGAAAGAAATAAGGAATAAAGTTAAATATTACAGTCCTTCTTAGTATTAAGTTGAAAAAATAAATAAATAAAGCTAAAAGGTTTAACTTTACAGGCTTTCTAAATAGCTTAGCCTTGCTGGGACCATACTTCCTACAAGGGCTCGATCTCCTCACTTTGGCAGGTTTTCTTTCTGCTGGCTCAATCTTCCCTTCTCTTGTCATCGCTGCAGATGTCAGGGGGGCTTCCATCTTTGCACTGGGCTCGCTCCTGGGATCTCAGACCGCCAAAGCTAGGATCCAGACACTGTCCGGGCCGGGCCTTGGCCTCACCTTCGGTCCACACGCTAATCCTCAGTCTCATCTTTGGTCAGCACTCTGGGCATCAGGAACTCACCAAGAGTCCTGGGTCAGGCCTCCAGCCACTGCCTCGCACTGGACATCTAGCCGACCACCCCATTCAGTGAGTCCAATACTACCACTGCCGCCACTCTCCGGAAGTTAGGAAAAAGAACAGAAAATAAATGCTAAAACTAAAACACAAAAAAAAAGCAGAAAGGGAAGAAGAATAGCAGATGGAGTGGATGAGCTTATTCTGCAGCGATGCAAGGTACTACTCCTGGCTAATTGTTTTTCGATCTATGGCTGTTTTGTTTCCAATTGCTGTCTGATTTTTCATACAGCAATAGTTCTTATTCAGTTCATTATGAGGTCAATCCAACCTTGCCTTCAGTAGATATTGGAAAATTCTCCATTGTTACCTTGCCAGCCTACAATAAAACTTCTGAGTGTTTTGTCCTCACTGCCAAGTTTAAGTCTTGTGCGTTGGACATATATTTTGAAACCACAGAGAGTCGTTCTGATCTTCTCAGCTCAACTAGCTGATAGAAATACAAAGATCTACAACATAATTTTATTAACCAAGTGTTCTACACATCTCTTTGTTCTGAAAGTAGCTTTTGATCACAGGTTTAAACACATGCAATAAACATGGCTGGTGTTGACTCAGTTCAATTTTTCCAGGCTTTACTCCGTATTCCTTGACAAATACCTAATAATGTTCTGTTGATATCAGGCATCAAAGGGCATCTGTTCCAGGATGTTCATTTTGTTTAATGAACTATGTAAGAACTTAGCCATTTGTCCAAATTTAGCCATTGGCGATGTGAGCATGTACATCTGTGCGAGTGCTTTTGTGTCTAGTCAGCACTGATGGCATAAATACCAGAACTAAAAGCAAGCTTGTCATATTTATTGATAGCAACAAAATACAGAGAGAAGTCGGGAGAGAAGACTCTAAGAAGTATGAGTGAAGTTCATAAGCTAGATATGCAGCTGGGAAAATAAGCAAAACATCAACATTGATGGAAATGTAGAGCTGCATAGTTATAGAAGGCATTGAAAAAGAAGGCAATGTGGAAAATTGTGAGCACGGAGCAACATTCCCTCTTATTTTCCTTTGCTGTGCATGAGTTATTTGTCCCATGTGCAGTGAGTAGCGACACAGCTTAGAGGGAACATTGATAAATGGGGAAAATCCTATGTTGACAAAGAGGTCTTCACTAACCAGCAGTTTGGCTCAACAAATAGAAAAGGTACTTCCCAGAAAAGAAGGAATGTATATTTCACAGGACAACCACCCTAGCCAATTTTGAGGTGGAGCAATTGTTATTATATAGAATAATTGACTTCCATACTGTAGGGATTCTTTCAGCCCAACAAGTCCACCCCTCTGAAGAGCATCCTAGCCAGACCCACCTATCCTTGTAACCCTGCATTTCCAAAGGCTAACCCATCTAGCCTGCACATCCTTGTACACTATGGGCAATTTAACATGGCCAATCCACATTACTTGCACATCTTTGGACTGTGGGAGAAAACCCATGCAAACACAGGGAGAATATGCAAGTACTGCCTAGGCCATGGTGCTTGTCCTGAGAAATACACATTCTTTCTTTTCTGGGAAGCACCTTTTTTCTATTTGTTGGGCCATACTGCTGGTTAATGAAGACCTCTTTGACACCCATGTGTCAATATTCCCTCTAAGCTGTGCCGCCACATGGGAAAAACAACTCATGCACAGCAAAGGAAAAGACATGATTGGTGGTAAGTGTAGCATGCTGTGAGGCAGGAGTGCTAACCACTGAGCCACTTTACTATCCATATAGGAAAATACAACATCTAATAAGCGCACAGCAAGCTCCCCACACAGCAGTGGGATAAATTAGAAAATAAGCCTGTGTGTGACATTGACTAATACAGAAATTTTTATCCAGGGGAATGGGAAGATCACCAAACCTGTGTCTCCTCAAAATCTATTACTAGCCACTCATCTTTGACTGATGCCATTTTTATATCCTTCTGAGAAGAATTATGGGACCTATTTTGAACTTTGTATCTTAAAGTTGGTACCAGTACGGCATTCTCTCACTAACACATTGAGGTGACAGACAAGATTTGGCACTCAGGATGTGGGACTTGAACCCACCACCATTCATATGAAAAGATGTTTCCACTGGCCTAAAGCTGTGAAAGCACTGTATCTGAGTCTCAAAGAAACAGAAAGATACATTGAGTTAGTTATTCAGTCTCAAATGGACAAGTCTTCATACGGTACTCCATCTGACACACCTTCAACCCAAGAAAATCCCTCCACAAAGCCAGGATACAGGAGGAAAACTTAGGAAATGCTGCATCTATGGATCACTATGTAGCAATTTGTGGTTACATGATGCATGACAGATTGTACATTGCAATATAGTGGCCCGCATTGCTGCACTGCCTGCTAATACGCACTGTCACTAGGTTAATAAAGATTTTGTCACAACAAAACACAGGAACTTCGCCCAACCATTTTATCTCATTTTACAAAAAAACATGCACAGAGTAATTTCCATCCATTATATCTAAATGTTTGGAGCAAATTTGCCATGCGGGTGGTTGAAGCAAAGACATTAGTAATGTTGAAAATGACGCTGTTTGCTGGATGGAACAGTGGGGATGCGAGAGGAATAAGCTTTGACATGCAAAATGGCCTTTTCCATATCTTCTGACTTCTCTTAAATGAAAATAATAATATTTGCCTTTATGCAGCACCTTGTCACATCAAAACAACTGAAAACTCTCCAAACAAATTACTTTGGAATTGAAAGGATTACTGATAGGCAAAAAAAAGTGTAATCCTTTAAAAGGATGAATAATATCACACAAACATTTGTAAGTTGAAAACTGGAGAAGGCTATTTAGCCTATCGAGCCTGTTCCATCTTTCAACCAAATCTGTCGATGACCTTGACTTTTTTTTAATGTCATTAATTGAAAGGGTAACGTTAATAAGAACGCGTTCCAAAGCCCACCACCCTCTGTGTGAAGTACTTACCACATGTATCCCCCTTAAACTTTCCACCTCTCACCTTGAAAGTGTGACCTCTCATTATTGAATCCTTCATTCTGGGAAAAAGCTTGTCTCTATCCACCCTGTCTATACCCTTCATGATTTTGTAAACCCTAATCAGGTCCCCCTCAATCTCCTTTTTTCTAATGAAAATAAACCTAACCTACTCAACCTTTCTTCATATCTAGCACCTTCCATACCAGTCAACATCCTCGTAAACCTTCTCTGCACCCTCTCCAAAGCGTCCACATCCTTTTGGTAAAGTGGTGCCCAGAACTGTACACAGTATTCTAAATGCGGCCGAACCAAGGTCTTGTACAATTTTGACATGACTTGCCAGCTCTTATACTCAATACCCTGTCCAATGAAGGCAAGCATACTATATGCCTTCTTGACCACTCTATCCACCCGTGCAGCAACCTTCAGGGTACAATGGACCTGCACTCCCAGATCTCTCTGCCCATCAACTTTTCCCAAGGCTCTTCCGTTCATTGTACAATTTGCTCTAGAATTAGTCTTGCCTAAATGCATCACCTTACATTTTTCTGGATTGAAAACCATCTGCCACTTTTCCGCCCAACTCTCCAGTCTATCTATATCCTCCTGTATTCTCTGACAGTCCCTTATGCTTTCTGTTGCTCCACCAATCTTTGTTTCATCTGAAAACTTGCTGATCATACCAACAGTACCCTCTTCCAGATCATTTATGAATATTACAAACAACAGTGGCCCCAACACTGACCCCTGTGGAATACCACTGGTTACCTTTCTCCATTTTGAGAAACTCCCTTCAACTGAAACAGACATCTAAGGTGATGCCTTAGGGCCACATTGAGTTTTTAACCTATATTGAGGGTTAGGTCTTGGGTTGTACCTTAAATCCACAGGCACTCAGAGGGATGCAAGGCTGTTTCAAATAGACAATTAGAAATATGACAAGCCCTTCTCTCTATGGTGGAAAGCGAGGTCACAGTCTGTACTGGAGGTGGAGAATGTGGTACTTTTAAAAAATATTTATTGATGCAATATCACTGTCAAGATCCACATTTGTTGCCTATTTCTTAAACCAAATAGTTTGCTTGGCCATTTTTGAGGGCAGCTTAAGAAACAAGCACATTTGTGTGGATCTGGAGTCACATGTAGGCCCAACCAGGTAAAACAGCAGATTTCCTTCCCTAAAGGAACAGTAATGAAGTAGGTGTGCTTGTACAATAATCGCTTATAGTTTCATGGTCACCATTGCTGAGACTAGCTTCACATACACAGAATTTAAATTCTGCCAGCTCCAATGTGTTTTGAACCAGTGTCCTCAGAATATTAGCCACTGATGTAACAACATTACCACTATGCTAATACTTTCCACCTTATGTCTACATAACTTGAAAACAAACCTGTGACAATAATCTTTCAACTCACAAATACGGATCAGGTTCCCTAGAAATGAAAGTCATTAGTGTTGGTTCATTAAAAAGTAAATTTAATATTTTGAGGAAATAACATTTGGATTACAGCATATGAGTAACTTGAATAATGGTGGGTAGTAAGTGTAGCATGCTAGTGTGGAACAGTTGACTTTGGGTCAATGGCTATGGGCCTTTCCTCATCCCATGAACTAGGTCTGTTTTAGACTCATTAATACAGATTGATTGCTGTGATTGGCCAACAACTTCATTATCATGCATCACGCAACCAAGAGATAAACTAAGCCAACTTTCGTTTTTATCATCTAAAGTTAATACAAGCTTGCTAGCTCCTCTCTAAACACATAAATAGAAAGTGGGTCATAACACCAGCGCTTCACCAGAGGCTCACTGATGAGGTTACCTAGTATGGTGACAAAACATCTGAAAATGAAACATCCAACTCAGCGAGCAAACTTAAATCCAGAACCTCAACCTGAGATACAAATCTTCTCAAAAGCTCCCCTCTTCATAGCTGCTCTTAAAAAGGAGTTAGCAACACCATCTCTTAAAGTGTGGACAACAAATGGCTAAATCTACTTAGAATTGCAAAGATTCATTCATATTAGTTTCTGCAAAGATCTGTTAATAGCAGGTAATCCTCAATAACCTGTGGTTAAGTTGGAATGCTGTCTTCCCAGAATCATATTTCTCTTCATTCCAAAGTCCCGAGCACATTCTATTTTCTGACAGTGCCATACAGTATTGATAGAGTGCTGCATTGTTGAAGGTGCTGTCTTCCAGATTTCCAGAAGCCCCAAGGTCCTCTCAGGTAGATGTAAAAGATCCCATGGAATTAAAAGGTAAAAGTAAAAAGGTGAAGTTCCAGAGGACCAAAGGGCTGCTCTCTCATGAGAGAGAGAGAGAGAGATGATTGGTGGTGAGCTTAACCTGAGGGAAGAGGTTAAGAAGGCAGGACCTTCACGGTGACCTCAGCTGGAATGAGAATTGAACCCATGCTATTGGCATCAAAAGACAGCTATAGGAGTCTCTGGCATAGCATGTTTGAAGACTAGCTGGGGATTTTCCCCTGGTGTCCAGACCAACCCTTATCACATATCTGATATTAACCAACAATACTAAAACGGATTACCTGGTCATTTTCTCATTGTTGCTTGTAGGATATGTGAACAAATCAGGTTCTACTTCCTTACATTGCAACAATGACTGTGGTACTTTAAAAGTAAAGGGAAGTATTTTAACCCTGTGAGAAGAGGGGTATATACATACAATGCATTTCTTTCTTTCTCTCTGTCTATCTGCCGGTCTTTCTTATTGAGATTGCAAGCATGCAGGGTGTGGCCCATAGCTCAGCAACTGGTGGCTCAGATGTCCCACTGGCACCTTTAGAAAAAGCAGCTCAAGTGTTTACAGACAGTGTCAAAGTGGGAACAGCCCCACAAAAGTGCGTGTGCTAATTATCCGACAGACCTGTCATTCACAACTGCATTGTTTCCTTCACGATATACTTCAGAATATACCAATTTTTTTTACCACTGACTCATTTCTAATCAGTATCTATAATAATTATTGTTTTTAACTAAGTGTGTCTACTCCTTTCATCTGTCTGGAGCTAAAGCAGTCAAAATGAAACAGCCCAGGAAGAGATATGATTGACAGTTCTGTCACCCAACTGTCCTCCGCCACCCAATCTAACCTTGATTTGAAACTTTCTGGGTGACATCTGTTACATTGTAAAGCAAGTGTTTGCAATTTTCTTCTCTCAAAAAAGCTGAGGTAAAATAAACCCTGACACCATTGTAATGATTAAGTGGGAGCCATAGAATGGCCATTTGCATACAGAATAATCAGCACTGAACGAGCACATTGTGACATAACTGCACACTTGCCAACCTTTTCATTATAAAAATAGGTAGGAGGATTTCTGCCACTCCAAAAGCTCTGCATACATAGTACATGACATCTCTGCACCCAGAGAATTATTTCTAGAGGTCTTAAAGAGACAGAACTGTGTTTGGAAAGGACTGTCATTGATATAACATCTTCACATTTTCAGGACACCCAAAGTACTGTCCAACTGAATTAAGAAATGTTGAATGGACTCACTGTTGTAATACTTACTTTCCTACTGGCCTATAAAAAACATGGATTTTTTAAAAGAATTAATCATTTATTGATGTTCCCCAGTTGCCTTGAAAAGGTGATGGCCTGCCTCATTCTATGCAGCACTTGGACACAATAGAGCGGCTCAGTAAGCAAGGACAATTAAGAGTCAATTAAGAATCAACAATATCAGAGTGGGATGGGAATCTTATATATGTGCTGGATGAGGTGGGGACAGCTTTCTTCCCAAAAGAGCATTAGTTGAACTATTTGGAATTTCATGACAATGCAAAAGCATTTTAGTTTTGCAGAAACAGCCTTTTTCAGCTTCAGGCATCCGGGTTCCATACCTTTAGTCTTAGTTTCCGAGTCTCTCTAACCATTTTAGCTTCTGAAGAAATGAAATTGAGGGAGAGGTAAATGTCAGCTGGTCCATCAAGCCTCCATCATGCAATGGGGGCACCTTGTCCCACTCTATTTATAAAATATTTTTCAACCTTAGTTCTGTGTGTATGCCCCATCCTTCTGCCTCTAGCCCAACCATCCAGGTCTTCTAACCATGATGGTTCCTCATTGTTGAATGTGCTTTCTCAATCTTGACACAAGCTGTGTCCTTCCCCATCTTTAAGAGCTTCCTTAAAAATCCTTTGGATTGTGTTTTGGATACTTCACGGGTTCACTGCCCATTCCAGCATAGAGCCCCCAGCACGTTGTCATTTGGAATTTGTCTGCAAGACATTCGAGCACAATCACTGCTGGGGCTGGCATGGTGACTCAGTGTTTAGCACTGCTACCTCACAGCGCCAGGGACCCGCATTTGATTCTAGCCTTGGGCGGCTTTGTGTGGAGTTTGCACATTCTCCCTGTGTCTGCGTGGGTTTGCTCCGGTTTGCTCCCACAGTCCAAAGATGCGCAGGTCAGGTGAATTGGCCATGGGAAATACAGGGCTATAGGATGGGGGTAGTGGGTGGGGGTCTGGATGGGATGCTCTTCAGAGGGGCGGTGTGGACTCAGTGGTCCGAATGGCCTGACAAAAGGATTTCACCGGACAAAGGAGCAGCACTGCAAAACTTGTGATTTCAAATAAAGCTGTTGGACCATAACTGGGTGTCCTGTGACTTCTGAGCCTGACAGAAGGGTGAGCAACCTGTATTTTCCACCGTGTACTCTTGAGTTAGGAGGCTTTTGTTTTAAAGATCTTTTTTCCAAGATTTCTTCCCTTCCCTATTTCCTTTCTTGAAGGCACTAACTCTTTGTGGGGATGCAACTGTCACCCAATCCACCTTCCCAGCTAAATCCCTTAATAGGGACAGCCGCCTTAGCAACAGCCAACTGGTTGGCTCGGGGAATGTGACCCTGGGTCACAGGTTACTGAAATGGGTCAACCCTGTTTTCCAGTCAGTTGATATGACTGCCATGTCTTAAAGCCTGATAGAATTTTCATTGACTAGGAGCTCCAATTAACCAAAATCACGTATGGAAGTGGTGGAGGCTGATACAATTACAACATTTAAAAGGCATCTGAATGGGTATATGAATACAAAGTGTTTAGAAATATGTAGGCCAAGTGTGACTAGATTAATTTAGGATATCTTGCTAGCATGGATGAGTTGGACCGAAGGGTCCGTTTCTGTACTGTATCGCTCTATGATTCTAAACAAGATGTGTTGCTGTTGTTGAAGACAGATTTAAATTTTGCTTCAAAAGTTCTTTCAGAAGAGTGCTTTCTTGGGGGTTATAATCAAATCAGAAATTGATGCAGAACCAAAGTAGGTGGTGGAATAAGTGGCTAAAGGTTTAAGGAGACTCTTACAGAAGGAGAGAATAGTTGAAAAAATTAGTGAGGGACTTTTGCAGCTTTGTGCCCAGGTGTGCACCAATGGTCAGACAAAGAAAGTCAGTGTAGAACAGGAGATCATAACTGAGGAAGGCAAAGTACTTGAAGAGTTGTAGAACTGGAGGAATTTAATGCAACAGGGTGGAATGTGTCCATAAAGGGATTTGAACACATTGGTGAGAAATTTACATTTATCAACGTTGGTCTCTTCCTATCAGAAAGATGTTGTGAAACTTGAAAGGGTTCAGAAAAGATTTACAAGGATGTTGCCAGGGTTGGAGGATCTGAGCTACAGGGAGAGGCTGAATAGGCTGGGGCTGTTTTCCCTGGAGTGTCGGAGGCTGAGGAATGACCTTATAGAGGTTTTCAAAATTATTAGGGGCATGGATAGGGTAAATAGACAAAGTCTTTTCCCTAGGGTCGGGGGGTCCAGAACTAGAGGGCATAGGTTTAGGGTGAGAGGGGAAGGATATGAAAGAGACCTAAGGGGCAACTTTTTCACGCAGAGGATGGTACGTGTATGGAATGAGCTGCCAGAGGATGTGGTGGAGGCTGGTACAATTGCAACATTTAAGGGGCATTTTGGATGGGTAAATGAATAGGAAGGGTTTGGAGGGATATGGGCCGGGTGCTGGCAGGTGGGACTAGATTGGGTTGGGATATCTGGTCGGCATGGACAGGTTGGACCGAAGGGTCTGTTTCCATGCTGTACATCTCTATGAGTCTATGACTCTAACATCATTTATAGACTCCCAGTAGGAACAATTACAAAGCAGACCCACCACCAAAGCAGTAGCAGCACTATCTGTAATATATATGACCTCAAGGTTCAATTTTCTTTTTGAAAAGACATAAACCAAACTCCTGAAGAAGGGCTTATGCCCGAAACGTCGATTCTCCTTCTCCTTTGGTGCTGCCTGACGTGCTGCACTTTTCCAGCAACACATTTTTAAGCATAAACCAAACTCCTATCTCGTTGCTGTGCTAGAAGTACAGGGATTTCTCTTGGTGTCAACATCACCAATCACAGATTACCTGCTGACAGCTGTAAAGCAGGATAAGTGCCCTTGCAACAACAGTTACTGCACTTAAAAAGCAATTCTGTGCTTGTGACATTCGGAGGGTGTTGTCCCTGAAATGCAATTCGACAAAGTTTTATTAAATGAACAATGTTCTCCACAGCTTCCAGCAGCCACCTGGATGCAGGGAGCAGTTAAAACAGGGGGGGCCAGGTGACGACTGCAGGAATAAGCGAAACGCATGGGATAATATGGAATAAAATTTCCCGAAAACAGTGGTCTCCAACACATCAATCGTGATTGACCGGTCAATCACAGATCTTTTATGGATGATCTCACTGCCCAACCCTGTTCCCAAGCCACACACAAATTGACTGCCACGGTGCTGCATGACTTCTACTTCTGGAAGCCACACGGTTAGAGAAAAGTGCATCGTGTTTTTAATGGGGTTTTGCCAACGTCTTGAATTGTGTGCCAGTTTGATCCAGATGGACTATCATTGCAGGCTAACCTAAGTTCTGTAGTGGCAATGCGAGCAAATGAGTAAGAAATAAACCAGGAACTGATGTGTGAAGTCAAACTATTACATTTCCCAAGGCAGTGGTGGCAGGGTCAGCAGGGTTTCACTCCTGAGCCCAGGGCTCGGCCACTCATGCCTAATGCGGCGAGTTCTGCCACTCCACACAGTTCCATCATTGCTGTTCCAGCTCAGGTACTTTTTGTTTTGGTTGCTCTGGGGCCTCCTCTTGATGCCCTCCTGTGGGTCATCGGGGGGTTCCCTGTATCTCCATCCCCGCTCCATCTCGGTTGGCGGTACTGGAAGATGAGCCAGGATCCGGTCAGTCAATTCAAAGCCAGGCACCCTTGATTGACCCAGAGCCAGGCACCCCATTGGTTGACTTGGAGTCAGGAAGAGTCGAGATTCGGGTTGTGTGGGAAAAGCACAGGTCAGGCAGCATCCGAGGAGCAGGAAAATCCATGGAACCTTGATTTTCCTGCACCTCAGATGCTGCCTGACCTGCTGTGCTTTTCCAGCACCACTCTAAACTTGACCCTGATATCCAGCATCTGTAGTCCTCACTTTTGCCTTGGAGTCAGGAACCCGTCAGTCAATTTGGAGCCAAGACCCCATTGGTCAATTCAGAGCCAGGACCTATTGGCCAGTCCGGAACCAGGACCCCATTGGTTGTCCCAGAACCAGGACCCCATTGGTCAATTCAGAGCCAGGAGTCCATTGGTCAATTTGGAGCCAAGAACCCATTGGTTGACCTGGAGCCAGGAGACTGTCGGTCAATTCAGAGCCAAAACCTCATTGGTTGACTTGGAGCCTGGACCCCATTGGTTGACTAGGAGTCAGGAACCCACTGGCCATTTCAGAGCGGGGACCCCATTGGTCGAGCTGAAACCAGGATGCCATTGGTCAGCCAGGATCCCGTCAATCAATTCAGAGCCAGGATCCTGTTGGTCAATTCGGAGCCTGGATCCCATTGGTCAACCTAGAGCAGGACCCAATTGGTCAACCTGGAGCCAGTAGCCCAGTCAATATCCTGCTGGTCAATTTGGAGCCAGGACCCCATTGGTCGATCTGAAGCCAAGATTCCATCGGTCAGTTCAGAACCAGGACCCTATTGGTCGACTTGGAGCCAGGAACCCCTGGTCAATTCAAAGCCAGACACCTGTCTGTCAATTTGGAGGCAGGACCCCATTGGTTGATGTCCAGTGTCAGAGGAGATGAGGGATTGGTGAAGTGCAACTGTCTCCAGTTTGGAGATGGTGGATGTGGGAGCAATAGTGTTGGTGGCAGCAACAAAGAAGCACAATGCCAGGACCTCAGGAACGATGTCAGACAACAGTGACTCGGGGAGCAGAGAAGGTGAAGTCTACGAAGAGGGAAAGATGAACTTTTGAAGCTTTAGTAATATCAATTTAATATTAATTTATTCAGTAATTTGTTCTGTAATCCAAGATGGCACAGGAACAAGGTGACGTTATCCATTTTCCACACTACCTAGGTATAAGTGACAATATTAAATAAATCTAAATCTACTAGAGATATAGGAGGCCATTCAAGCCCATCATGTCTATCCAAACTCTCTGCAAGCATAGTTCAGCCAATCCCACTTCTCTGTCCGTTCTCTGTAGATGTGCATCTAAGAGACGCGTGCAGGATGAAGAAAGGTAGTGGGGAACACTGCCGTGTCCAAATCAGAGCAACCCAAGTTGTCCCGGAAACAAATTGAACCCTCAGAAGTGACCCTGTGCCTCTAAACTTGAAAGCCGCAGCAATATTCCGAATATTCCAGAGGCACAGATCCACAGCCAGACCTCCAGAATGACATAATGTACCACAAGGTGTGGCAAATAACCCAAAATGGTACAACTACCACCCAAAATGGGAAACTTTAATTTCTGTTCACAACTGTAAAAGAGAGTTTTCCTTAAGTTTCGCCAACGAATATGGATAAGTATAAGAGATAATTTTGAATGACACCACACATCAGAAAATTTAAGGGCAGTTTTCCCTTAAACAATATGCTTCAGACAAAAGGTCAATGAGCTGAAAGCTATTTTGAAAGCCCATTTGTCACTTTTTTCTAAACCAGCAGCAAACCTGCATGAAAGCATAATTTCATATTTGCCATCTTCTGGCAAAGTCATGAATAAAACAACAACAGGGGACGCTGACTGTTTATTCAAAGACTGAAGGACAAACAGGAAATACTGTGGGCATTTCAGAGCATATCACTCGGTGCTTCCACCATAGAAAGGTGAATCGAAACTTAGTCCAAAGATGTCTTTTAGCAACTACAGCAGGACTTGAAGGACTGTGAATGCTCCTCACTGCAGTTCGATGAATCCATTGACATGACTGACAGCCCAAATGCTTGTTTTTATGCACCTGGTTTTTAGGATCAGAACTAAAGAGGATCTTCTCACCCTTTTCCTTTTAAGAAGAGAGTGAACAAGGGGTGAGGACATCTCCAACAAATTCAAACGTTACTTGAGAGAAACAGTTCACTAATGAAACAAGCTTCCATCACTAACTGATGCACACTCGGCACAGGTCCAGGCTTTGTTGCATTTTGCAGAACGGATCCTGATTTCCCCGATCCTGTCCATTACTATTGTATCAGCCAACCACAAGCATTAACGAGTAAAGTTGAGGAGTGTTCTCACGTAATGAAAATTGTTATTAAGATTATAAACTTCACTTGAGCAAGAGCCCTTCAGCACTGCTTTTTTAAAAAATCCTTAATCAATGGACTCAATGCTGCATACAGTGAATTAATCCTCCATGTTGATGTGAGATAGTTAAGTCAAGGGAAGATCCAGCAAGGATTTTTTTGATCTGATGCCTGAAATTGACACGTCACTTAAATCAAGTGTGCAGTGAGCTGTCAGGCAACATGTAGTTGCTCGACTTCAGACTCCTTACAGACCATAATGTCAGAACGGAACAAGCTGAACTATCAACCGCAGGGAAATGACAGAGACTTAGTAACATTTGCTCAATGCTTTGAATGCATTCAAATTGAAACTGAGTCGGTGATAAATAAAACACTGCAACACTTCGAGTCTGGAGAAAATACTAGAGGAAACAAAATCAAAGACAAAGAGAAAGGTTCCAATCACCAAAACTTCTGAGGAAGTTAGCAGGCAGTTTCAGGAATCAGAACCAAATGGAACAAATCACCACGTTTGTCTCGAATCCATTCCTTCAAGTAAATATTGGTGGGTTGGCTATCTAATTCCATCAGCTGTTTGATTTACAAAGGATTGGAGTTGATATGGAAATAATTACTATGCAAAATGATATTGAGTCGCAAGCTCAAGGGACAGTGATATATGGTGATTCGTACACAGACAAAAATATTTGTTTTCATCATCGTGTGCTCTTAAAGTGAAAGCTTACTTTGACTCCATATACCTCAGAGACAGTGCTCTTCCGGATAAAGATAATCAAGTATTGCAATGCTACACGGATACTTACTTGATGGACTGTACATGCAAAGTTGTCTCAAACTAAGACCCAGACTTCAAGGCATTGACAGATAACGTACAGTCACAAGTCACTGTACGTAGAGGATAAGAAGTGGACAAAATGAATAATTATACAGACTTGGATTTAGGTTTATGTAGCACTAAAATTAAACTGTTTATTGTATATTTTCTTAACTCCTAAATTGCCCTTAAATTCAAAACATGATTGTATGCTTAAAACGATTGGAGACCACCGCTCGAATGGTTAAAAATAGAAAACAGCGTTTACATGGGACAGACAACAGGAAGAACACACAGTGTAACTGGGAGAAAAGAAAGCAGGCAGCCAGTGAAAAGGTTCACTCTAAGAGGTGAGCCAGACATGATGGGCCAAATGGCCTCCCTCTGTGCAGTAACAATTTCTTTGATTCTGTGCTGAGGCTTCATTCATTCTCCCACATTCCCCTTCGGTTTTCTAAGTACTACCTGCCTGCTTTATCTTTGCAGCCTGCAAAATATTCAATCCTACAGCATTTTCATGAGCAGTTAAAAACTGAAGAAATAAATTTAAACCACTTGCCATGAAACAGCCCATGGGTTCAACCTTCTCCGACACTCCTTCAAGAAAAAACACTGGAAATGTTAGGAGCAGGTGAGGTCCTGATCCCAACACAGCTGAGTGAGAGAGAGATCACAGTCTAACAATAGCCTTGTATTAACAGACAACTTGTATTTGGACACAAACTTGAGTGCAGGAAAACGTCCCCAAGTACTTCACACTTTGCGGCGCGGCACGGCACAAAGAGAAATTCTTTTATTCAGCCACTGTTTCAGTCACAGGCCAGTGCAATGTTGGATTTCAAATTATACCCTTCTCCCTGCTCTGGCTGTCTGTTGTGGCTCTGTGAAAAGCATGCCTGGCTTTGATTTTCCAAAGTTGTGCATTTAAGACCCTCTCCAGAGATTTGAAAGCACAATCCAGGCTAACCCTGCAGGGATGGGGTGTTGTACTATTGGAGGTGATGTCTTGTGAATGAGACGCTAAACTAAGGCCCCACACGGGCTCTCAAGTGGAACTAAAATATCCCATTGCACTATTTTTAAAAACAAAGCAGTATCTTGGCCAATATTCATCTCGCAACCAACGTCACAATCAAAAATGATTAGCACACTCATTACCACATTCCAGTTTGTGGGACCTTGCTATGTACAAATTGGCCTCTGTGTTTCCTAAATTGCAACAGTGAATACACTTCAAAAGGATGCATTGTCCTTTGGGACATGCTGAGATCATGAAAGTAACTGTAAAATTGCAAAGCAGTCAATCTTCCATTCTTTCAACCTTTCATTCTCAGACTCACCATAACATATCTCAGTGTGTTCCCCAGTCCTCGTAAATGCCCAGCTTCCAGTAATGCTCAGATGCTAAGTTGGGGACAATGTCTCAAGTCAAACTAATGTCAGATAAGAGAGAAATAAACAGAAAAACTCCTCAGGGAGGAGAAAGGGAGGACTGCAGATGCTGGAGGTCAGAGTTGAGAGTGTGGGGCTGGAAAAGCACAGCAGGTCAGGGAGCATCCGTGTAGTCGATGAAGGGCTTATGCCAGAAATGCCGATTTCTCCTGCTCCTCGGATGCTGCCTGACTTGCTGTGCTTTTCCAGCACCACACTCTCAACCCTGACTAACTCTTCAGTCTTGCCAACAGTGTTTAGTACAACGGGAGTAACTCTGTTCAATCTACCTGAGCCCAGATTACAACAGAATGTCGAAGCATAACCAACAGTGGGAGAAAGTTTCCAATACATAGACAGGTCTTTCACCCTCCAACTCATTACAACACTTTCATTTCTTAAAATGTAACAAACTCAAAAAGCATCAGAAAGAGAATGACTAGATATCTCTACAGGGCAAGGTTAAGAGAATGGGACTAGTTGTGTTATTCTTGCAGAGGAACAGAATGGACACAAGAGGCCAAATAAGCTTCTACGGTGTTGTAGATGTTTTATGATTCTAGGAAACAATATGCAAACAACAACAACTTGCATTTATATTGACCCTTTAGACTCCGAGTCACAGAGATGTACAGCATGGAAACAGACCCTTTGGTCCAACCCAATCTAGTCCCACCTGCCAGCACCTGGCCCATATCCCTCCAAATCCTTCCTATTTATATACCCATCCAAATGCCTCATAAATGTTGCAATTGTACCAGCCTCCACCACTTCCTATAACAGCTCATTCCATTCACCCTCTGTGCGAAAAAGTTGTCCCATAGGTCTCTTTTATATCCTTCCCCTCTCACCCAAAACCTATGCCTTCTCGTTCTGGACTCCCCGGCCCCAGGGAAAAGACTTTGCCTACTTATCCTATCCATGCCCCTCATAAATTTTGTAAACCTCTATAAGGTCACCCCTCAGTCGCCAACGCTCCAGGGGAAAACAGCCCCAGCCTGTTCAGCCTCTCCCCAGAGCTCAAATCCTCCAACCCTGGCAACATCCTTGTAAACCTTTTCTGAACCCTTTCAAGTTTCACAACATCTTTCTGATAGGAAGGAGACCAGAATTACACACAATATTCCAACAGTGGCCTAACCAATGTCCTGTACAGCTGCAACATGACCTCCCAACTCCTGTACTCAACACTCTGACCAATAAAGGAAAGCATATCAAACACTTTCTTCACTATCCTATCTGCCTGGGACCCACTTTCAAGGAGCTATGAACCTGCACTGCAACATCTCTTTGTTCAGTAATAAGACTCCTGAAATCAGATCAGAAGACAGAGGAGCAGAAATTAGGCCATTCAGCCGATTGAGTCATTCAATTGTGGCCACTAAGTTTCTTAACCTTATTCTCCCTGTAACTCTTAATCCCCTCAACAATCAAGAACCTACCTATCCCTGTCCGAAATCTACTCAATGACCTGGCCTCCATCCCTTCTGTGGCAATGAATTCCACAGATTCTCCACTCTCTGGTTGAAGACATTTCTCCTCATATCCATTCTAAAGGGTCTTCCCTTTACTCTAAGGCTGTGCCCTCAGGTCCTAATCTCTTCTGCCAATGGAAACAATCTTCCCAATGTCCATCTATCCAGGCTGTTCAGTAGTCTGTAAGTTTCAATCAGATCTCCCCTCATCCTTCCGAACTCCATCGAGTATAGATCCAGAGTACTCAAATGTTCCTCACATGTTCAGCCTTTCATTTCTGGGATCATTCTCATGAACCTCCTTTAACCATTGAGCCACCATGTTACTCCAAAATGGATGAAACAAGACCATGTAGGGTTTGAAGACAAGGATCAGAGTTTTTAAATTGATTTAGTGCCTTCAAATCAATTGGGCAAGGCCAATGTGAAGCTGCTGCAGAACCAGAGCTGCAGCCTTTTCAAGCTGGGCCAACGGTTATGATCACATGAGGTTCCTTTGTACAGTTCTCTCTGCACATTTTGGAACCGTCTGCCTAGTGTTATCTTATTGCTGCACTTTGAACAGCAAAAAAAAACAGAATCATCATAAACAAAATGTCAAATTCAGAAAAACATTCGCCTGTATTTTAAATGTGGAATTCAGCGTCTAAACCCCAACACCTGCTGCTATAATTACACAAGATAAATCTTGCAAACTGCGCTACAAAGCATGCATATAATTTCACCCACCGGTCTAGCTGGGGGAATCTGATGCTTTGTCTTCAAACCAGACACAATTCTACAACCAGTCTGAATATCATTTGAAGGATTAATACCTGCCATTTATGCCTTATTAACTCGTTCGCTCCCGGTTACCACTGTGATGCTGTCTCCCATTTCTCGCTTGCCGCGTTTACAATGCCATCTGGTGCCCAGCGTGACTGATCCAGAAAATGTCCCCAAATGGCCGCTTTAGCCATGAATGATTCAGGCACTTGGGGTTCAAATTTGTACCTCAAAAAGAGGTGGATATCTTGGGCTTGCTGTCATGCACTAGTGAGGCTCAGTGCAAGCTGGAAGAACTGCATCTCATTTTCCACTCGGGGACCTTGCGGGACTCAAAATATTGAGTGCAATAATTCTAGAGTTTGAACACCTTCTTCCATGTCCTTTACCAAGCCCGAAACCCATGATTCTGTCATCACACGGGCTGCCTTAATCACAATCAACTCATTCTCCCCTACTCATGGTCCCTGTTACCAGCTTTTCTTGCACGCGGTTATCCATTCCTCTGTCTGTTCAACTACTGTTCTTTCTCTCTGGACTCCACCTCCACTTACAGTTTTCTCATTTACCGCCATCGTCTGCAACCCCACCTTCCCCCCCCGCCCCCTCCCCAACCCCCACTCCCTATCTTCAGCATACACATCACCCCTTCCTAGCTACAATCAGTTCTGAAGAATGGTGACTGGAACGGAGATCCTGTTTTCTCTCCACAGACCTGCTGACTTGCGCCAGAATGTCTTTGTCTCAGATATCCAGCATCTACAGTTCCTCGATTTATGAGAGAGGAGAGTGTAACTTGTCTCTTTCTGTGCGTTATATTTAATGCACTTCCAAAGCAAAGAAAATAATCACCTTTTGGCTATTTGATGCCGAGTGAAATGGAGACAATCCCGCCATTTCCATTGCTTCTACTGCATTCCTCATTTTTCCCTTCAACCTTCCTAGGGGCCCTTTGTGACATCCAAACCGTGACTGACAAACTTACTACATTTAACATATACAAATGCAAGGTTGTTGAATTTCATGAGACCAGTTGCTGTACAGTTGCTGGCTGCCTCAGCAAGATCAGCCATATTTGGAGTCTGAATTATACGGACGGAAAGATTTTCCATACATTCACAGAGAATACGTTGAAAACCAAGGCACAAGATGCACATTCTAAACATGGGCTCATTCTACCTTCTACATATAAAATCTTACATATGATCAAGCAGGTGCTTTATTATATGCAACCTCATCTCACCGAAAGTTTAAACCCATCCCCCAAGATTTGACTCTTTTCGTCCTTAGGAGCCAACCTTGTCCCAGTGATCTTGGCATGGAGTACAAAAGTTATGAGATCAAACACCACACCACTGACGTGAGCATATAGCATCAGCTGACACTCCAGTTCGTTTCTGACAGCATGCAGCACTGTTGTCTTTCGTATCAACCATTAAACCACGGCTACCCCCAATTCTCTCAGTTGGATGTGTAAGATGGCGGAGTATCACACTGCAGAAGAGCAGGGGAGTTTTTTTCTCTTGCAGTACTGGTCAACATTTAGCCCTCAACTAATACCAAAAAGACACAAATTATCAGGTCATTATCACATTGCTACTTGTGGGAGATAGTTAAGTATTTTTCTTACATTACAACAATGATACTTGTTGGCTCACGTAAATGTAATTAGTGAAAAGCAACACACAAGATCTTTATTTCCTCTCTCTTGTTAGTGATGGTTAAGCTCTCACTGTTCATTCCAATGTTCAATTCAGAGCAAGCCCTCAAGTCTGGAACTGAACAGAGTAAGAGTCAATCCTGCATCTATCCCCATTCCTATGACATGTAGCATTATCTGCAGGACTCTGTGACATCCAACACAGAATCCTTTAACTTACTTACATGGCTCTTGCAACCTGGACTCTCTGATCTCTTAATGAAGTTCGATCAGCTCATCAAGGTCAAGCTTTGTTAAACGAACTGAAGACGTTGTGCAAAGGAGTTAACTAAATAACCAGAAGAGGTGCTTTTTCACCATGGTTAATACTTTATGGGAATTACCTCATTTCATTTTTGTTTTCATCTGTGAATCTGCCAGGGGTAACATCATCACAACAAAACACACAGCCCATAAACATTTGAAGCATAAATTCTCTTTCAGATATACTGACTGCATTTCAATTTGTTTTCAGATGGAAAATTACTCATTTGCCATTGTTTTATTTTGGGAATAGTTTGGAAAGATAGAATACAAACTTTTGCTGATTTTGGAACCACTTAGATTGTAAGGGTAATTCACTCGCCAGTTTTCCTTTCAGTATTTCTAAGGAAAACAATGCTGGTGCCAAACATGGAATCGCCATTACTCCGAGATTTTCCTGATGAGTCCAGGAATCAATGGACAATTGTCTAGATTCTACTGTGAACAATTCAGGCAAACAAAAAAAATTGATTGTTTGTTCTCAGGATGTGGGGGTCACTGACAAGGCCTCCATTCATTGCTCATCACCAGTCACTCTGAAAAGGTAGCAGTGGAAATTACTGGCTTCAGCAGCCATTTAAATGTGTGTTTGGAGTCACATATTGACCAGACGTCAGCGTTCATTACCAAATGTGAACCATTTGGTTTTTCAAAATGATAATCCCAACAATTTCATGGTGACCTTTACTATTATCAGCTATTCATTTCCCATTTTAATTGTTTTAAAACAAACTTTGTTAAAGTCTCAAATCAGTGTGGGGATTTTTCACATGTTTAAATAGTGAAGGATTTCTGGATTATAGATCTGGCAAGGCTGCAACCACACTACTAAGCCCCTCACTCAATAAGATAGAGATATAAACTTCATCTGTGAAACTAGCTCTTGACAAACCTTTTGGTCAGCTTTTTCAGTAAATTTTCTACACCCTACTCCCTCTCCTCCCTCCTGCCATGCCTCATCAAAGCACATCAGAAATAGTTTTTTTTTCCAATTAGAAGTGTGAAATAAATGAAAATTGTTAGTGTGTGCCATTACACAAGACCTTTAAATTAATGATAAGAAGTGATCTCATCTTTCTGATTGAAAGGAAACAGCTATTTGAAATCTAGCTAAATGCATAATCCCTAGCAAAGATCCAACTTGAATTGTAGAGGTTTTTCAAGTTGTTTTATTGCAACTCCAGACAGTGTAATCAGAAAGTTCCATACAGTACCAAAACAGGATCAATACATGACAATGGCCAACTTCTTTGTTCATTCAAGCTGTCCACACTACCCTGTCAAAGGTCTCTTTCTCCCTCTCCCTCATAGTCGAGGTTGTCAAACAATAGCTGGACACTTAAAGCAGATTTACGTGTGTTGTATTTGCGCAGGACAAACTATGCTCTTATCCAGTCGAACTGGGTGTGAGAGAGGAAAATACCTGAAGCCTTACAGAGAGAAAACGGAGAATGAAGATTTTTAGATCAGTAAGTCTCCCTATCAGAGTAGGCAGCTTTTTAATTGAATGAGAAGGACCAGACAGCCAAAATAACAATAAAAAGACCTTCTGAAATGATGAGAATTCAGGTTAATTAGGAAAGGGGTAAAGAGCAAAAGGATTAAGGGTGAAAGCAATGAGATAGGAAATGTTCTTGCCTCCCTTGTCATCCCCAACTCATCAATTGGAAAACTTGTTTTAAAAAGAACCCAAATCTGACATATTACATTGCATGATGTTATGTAGGTTGAAGGTTATTTCTTTTAGATTTTAGCCAGAGTCCTGGGGTACTACAGAAACAGTATACAGGCAGTGTTTTGCTGGTTTAATTAGCATGGAATACGGGCCCCTTTCATGTGTAATTCAGAACATGAACACCTGGTGTGTGGGACTTCAAAGCACAGGAATAAACATGGAACAATACAACATAAAGGCCGAGGACAACAGAATGAGATAAGACAAAATGTTTACATCTGACCTCCAAATCAGCTACAAATAAATCTATTGCTTGGATCACCTAATTGGTTAGGGCCAAGGGCAGTTTGGTGGGTGATGCAAACATAGTTTGGCTCCTGGGTAGGACCTTTTGTTTCCCCTTGATTGTTTTGTTTTAAAAACTCAGATTGAAGGAGGAAGGGGATACATATAAAAAATAGAAGGTGAAGTGTTACTTTCTCTATAGTGACAGGAGTTCGCAGCCTTTTTCAAATGCTCACTGCTAATTTGAAGTGGGGAACGTGTCACATATTATAAACCCTCCAATACACAAACATCTCCATTCCACCCCCCCCCCAACCCCTTTCACAGAAACCAACACCAGACAACAGCCTCACAAACTGCTCAGCTGCAACTGTTCCAAGTCGAATAATTACAACTTGTCAAAAAGAATTAATTTTCCCATTTCTCATAAAGATGTGTAAAAATTACCATGTTATTATACACTGACACTCTCCGGAGGCGAGTACAGAATTTAATTTTGAATTCTTTCCGCACATTAAATTAAATCCATAAATAAGAGTTTAGGCATTCAGTTGGAAGCATATGTTCGTTAGGAGAGCGACATCAGACACACGCTGTAATGGCTGTTGTAATGTTTTAATAGCTCCGTTCTTCTAAGCACCAATAAATTTACATGATCATAACAATCCAAGGCATAAGGGAAGCCCATTACTGTCTGTGCAAAAGCAACAATGTTAACAGGGGGAGAAAAAGGGAAAATGCTTTTAAATAAAATTAGACAAGCGTATGCATCTCAGCTACTGCTGCTCAGCTGAATCAATGCAAATTCTTAATAGATGCTATCATTTGATCAAAACCAGACACATTTCTTTCAAAAGGGTTGTCTGTCGTATTAAACTGGGGCTCATGATCGAAGCCCGTGTGGTGAAAGAGAACTAGAACTATATAGCATTGCAGTCAGTCACCAGGCTCGGCCTTTTAGAAAAAAGTTGCCAAGATTTCCTTTTTAAATTTCTTGCCTGGCTTTTTTTTTTACCTGGACGGGCTTGCTTTATATATTTTCACTTGAGGGAGTGTCTGAAAAGGTTCATCCCAACTGCACGTCGCTTCCAGTCCAGGATGAAAAGAAAATGCATCTTTTAATTCATTCTACCCAGTTCTTTGCCTTTTTTTTACACTAAGCAGAGAAACATTTCTGGTACAAGATGTTCAAAATATATCTATATGTTCATTTCATCACTGAATTAAAGTTGTGCCTCTATTGTGAGGTGACTAGCATCCTTGAGGTATTCAATGAGTTAAAGAGTGTATGTACTAATGTATGTGTGTATAAAGTGTTCTCGTCCCTGCCTCACACAGCGTGAGGTGAAACCTGACAAGGGAGTGACTGTTCTTACCAGATGTCCAAAGCATCAGTGGGACTATGGAGCTCCTTGCAACAGCGGGTTATCATTTTCAACCTTTGTTGCTGTGGCTGTAGTCTCTCCTTGTGTTAGCAAGTTAACCACAGAAATAAGGAGACATGCATTAAAACATTATGCACAGTTAAGTTCTCCCTCCTGGTGTAAGGCTGTCATTTTGTTTTTGAAGAAGAAACGTGCCCTCTCAGTAGAACATCGAGTGTGTTACGTTTTGCTATGACCAAGCGTTAGTCCCAGCGATAATATATTACAGTATCAATCAGTAAAAGCTTCAATGTGAGGTCACAAAGATAAATCACGCTGGAAGACACATTTAAACAGGAGTTCAATGCACACTGTTGTCAGAGATAAGTTTACCTGGCAGGAATAAAATGACAAGAGATTTTCAAGAATGGTGCTGGGAATGAGGGTTTACATTTATAAAGACACATGACACAAACTGGGATCGTTCTCTTTACAGCTGCACAGATTAAGAGGGGGTTTAATTTTTTTTTTAAATGTTCAAAACGATGAGGATTTTTGAGAGAGTAGAGATGGAAAATTGTCCTCAGGGAACGAGGTAGGAATCTAAAGGAAGCAGGTTTAACATGATTGACGAGAAGAGGAAAATAAGGGGTTTCTTCTTTTTAAAACTCACTCCATTGTTACCACAGGAACAGGAATAGGCCATTCAGCCCACCTCACCATTCTAGACTATGGCATGTGCTGCCTGAAAAGATGGGGGAAGAAAAATCATCTGTAGCTTCCAGAAATGAATAGGGTGTTTGCATTAATGGGTTGCAACAGGATTAGGAATCAGGAGAAAAAAATGGGGGTGGAGTGGGGCGAAAGGATTTTCAGAGAGTTAACACAATTATGCCAGCCCTGACATCCCACATTGCTGTATAATGCAATGTTTCTCAGGTGGAGTGGAGCACTTTGGTGAGCTTGGTGACCCGTGTAATCATGTCTGATGGGTTGGTGGGTGCCACCATAATTAAATTGCATCTCATCAGATCTTATTCAACTCTAGAATGAGTGGAATGACTGCATCCACTCTAGGTGTGAACCCACATCGTGCTTATAGAGTACGTCTCTTCCAATATTGTTGAGTTTAAATCATTCACACTATTTAATTATCTTTTTTTAAAGAGAAATGGACAGGCAGCAAGATATTCATTGTCACACATAAACCATCAACGGGACATGTATTACAAGGATCTAGAGCATGGTCCTCACCTCAAACTCAGGCACTGTAGGCATGAGACCATGGGTGTTGGGGGGGGGGGGTGTAATTGAGAGGCAGTGGCTTAATTGGAACGAGATGTCGAGGTTGATTGATTATTTAGGCGCTTATGTCTTAAAGAATGGAAAGACTTATTGGGGGAGGGGGACAGGGAGAACGCTGTTGTGTGTGTGTGTTGGGGGGTTGGGGCAAAGCGGTGGGAATGCCTAATCTGAGAGGGTGTAACTATCAAGAAACTCTTAAACCGGTTGAGGTCTTTCCTTCTTTCTAAAACTGAGCAGATTTTGGGGGGGGAAGATGAAGGAGAGCTCTTCAAAAGTTGTTGAAATAGTTTGGTAGGGTAGATGCAGAGAAGATGTTTTCATAGTGGAAAAATGAAAACCAGTGGTCATAAATATAAAATTATTCCATTCAGGAGAAACGTTTTTACCCAGAAGTGGTCAGAATGTGGGCCTCACCACCATATGGGTTAGTTGAGGCAAATGGCAGATGTGTAACTCAAAAGGAAGCTGAGTACAAGAGTCAGGAACAGAACAATATGCAGATAACTTTTTAAAAATTATATCATCTCCAATTGCCTTAGCTCAGCCACTTCACAGGACAATGAAGAGCCAACCATATTGCTGTGGGTCGAGATCACATTTAGGCCAGACCAGGTAAGGATGGCAGATTATCTCTCCAGAGAGGTTAGATTAAAAGTGTCAGAATGGTATAAACACTGGCAACTAGAACTGATTCTGCTCCATAAATTCTGTACTTGTTCCATGTAAGAGATAGGAAGGAATCCATTGGGAGTTGGAGCCTCAGCTGGAAACAAGGACACCATTATATTCTGTGCTAGGGAATGCTTTGGGTTTAATTACCGGTTGTTAGCATGTCTCCACAAACAATAACACAAGGTTAAGCCAAGCAACATTGACTCAAATTCATAGAAATGAGACATTGAAAGAAAAGCTAATGGGCTAGTTGAAGGTGTCAGAATAATAGCACGAGAAACATCAATACAAAATTATTTCAGTTAAGTACTCAGTGAGTGACTGGGTGTATTGTTTAGGTTTTTTAAAAAACAGACTGGATGGAAATATTAATAATAAATTGGCATCATTTGCACATTTAACTAAAAAGGATAAAAAAGTTTGAATTAGGAACTGATTACAGCACATAAGGTGACCATTCACCCATCAAGTCCATGCTGACTCTCTGAAGGAGCAATTCACCTCATATTACAGTCTTTTGCCTGTCCATTCTTCCTTCTCAAGTAATGATCCACTTCCCTCTTGAATGCCTCAATGGAACCTCTATTATACTTTCAGATATTCCATTAGGAATCGTTAACAGCTTGCTGTGTGAAAACGTTTATCATCATATCGCCATTCTTCTTTTGCCTATTACCTTAATTTTGTGCTGTCTAGTTTTTTCAGCATTTAGGAACAATTTCTCTCTATTTACTGTGTAGACCCTTCATGATCTTGAACATCCCTGTGAAATCTCTCTGTTTTCACTTCTCCAAGAATAACAGATCCAATCTCTTCAAACTATCTACGTGACTCACGGCTCCTCATCCTCTGAACCACTGTCATGATTATTTTCTACACCTTCTCTAATGCCTTAATTTCTTACCAAAAGCATGGAACCCAGAACTAAATGCAATACTCCAGTTGAGAGCAAAACACTGTTTTATACAGCTTCAAGTTCTTTGCAGTTGTTTTCTAAGCTTCCATCAATAAAGCACAAGATGCCATATGTTTTATTAATTGATCTTTCAGCCTGTCCTAACACCTTCAATGATTTATACACATATATACTCAAATCTGTCTGCTCTGAAGCTCCATTTCGAATTACATCCTTTATGTTATCTTGTCTCTCTATGTTTGCTTACTAAAATGAATCATCTCACACTTTTCTGCATTGAACATTATCTATCACTTCACAGCTTATTCTGTGGACATATCTGAAGTTCTAGTTCTCATCCTCCTCTTTCACAATCTTCCAAGCATTTCATCATCCTCATTGGTCACAATGTTCCAGGTTTTGAATCAACTGAAAATTTTGAAATTGTTCCCTCTACACATACCATAAATATTTATGAAGAAGACAAAGATCCCAAAAAGATTTTCCCATCTTTTATAGAAGTTAATAGTTCATAGACACCATATGAATGACGTAACTCTCTTATTATCTCAACAAATACTCAAGCAACTTAGTTAAATATGAATTGCCATGTTGGTTTTCTTTAATGAGCTTGCATTTATCCAAATGACTATTCATCACGATTAAGCCAATGGGCAGACAATACTTGAGCTTATCTTTACACCATTTTATGAACAAGGGTGAAAACACTTTCAATTTTCCTGGTTGAGTCTCAGGAAGATGGAAAATTATAGCCAATACCTCCACAACTTCCCACTTCCCTCAAGTTGCATCTTATCAGATCCCAGTGCCTTATCAAGTTTAAGCACAACCTAGCCAATGCTTCCTTCTTGTTAATTTTAAACCTTTGAGCTGCCTAAACTACCTTCTTTTTCACCATGTGATCCGGATCGTAACTTGTTCCTGAGGAAAGACAGATGCAAGGTATTCATCAATACCTCAGCCATGATTGCTGCCTCCATAGTGGACTTTTGGATTTCTTTGTATGTTAGCTGCCAGGATCTTTGTGCACTCCATCTTTGCTTTCTGTATTCACTTCATCAAATATCCTCTGAATCTTCTATATTTGGCCTGGTTCTTAACTGTATTATTGACCTGACCTTTGGGCATATGTACATGTTAGGCAGAAGTGGGTACTGCAGATGCTGGAGATTACAGTCAAGATTAGAGTGGTGCTGGAAAAGCACAGCACGTCAGGCATCATCTGAGGAGCAGGAAAATCGATGTTTCGGGCAAAAGCCCTTCATCAGGAATCTGTATCTGAATCAGGAATACGTACACGTTGTCTGCTTCACCATGATTTCTATCATCAAGAGTCCTCTGGATTTGTTTGTGGTATCTTTCTCTTTCGGAGAAATACTTTGACTGAACTTAAATAATCTCTTCCTTAAAGGCAGCCCATAATGCAATTAAATATTTCCCTGTTAATCTTTGATTCCAATTGATTTGGGCCAGATCCATTTTTACAACAATATCTGAAGAACTGTCGATGCTGTGAATGAGAAACCAAAACAGGAGTTGCGGGAAAAGCTCAGCCCTGAGGAAGGGTAACCAGACCCAAAACATTAACTTTGATTTCTCTTCATAAATGCTGCCAGACCTGCTGAGCTTTCCCAGCAACTTCTAGTTTTATTTCAGATCCAGTCTTGACCTCTAAACTTGGCCTTCTTCAGTGAATCAGTCTTAGTCTGGATATCTCCATGCTCTATTCGATAGCCACCTGAAATCATATGTTACAGTGATCACTGTGCCTTAAGAGTTCCATTGTTGACATTTGGTCCACTCCAGTAATGCCTTCTGTCTCATTGGACTAGAGATATATTACAGTAGAAAATTCACCTGAACACACTAAGAATTCTTGCCCCCTCTGCCCTTTACACTACTATTATCCCAGTCTATATTCAGATAATTAAAGTCTCCATCCAGCAATGATATAATCTTTGCACGTCTCTGCCTTGCAAATTTCTTCCTCTAAATCTTTCTTATTATTGGTGACCCAAAGACTGCACCTTTTTTATTCCTTAGCTCAAGCCAAATCAATTCTGTCCTTGAACTAGTTTGGCTATCCTCTCTCTCCAGTTTGCAATGTTCTCCGGAATCAATACCATCACTCCTCGCATTTTCTCTCTTTCCTGTCTCTCCTGATCATCTTACATCCAGAAATATTTATTATCCAATCCTGCCCTTCTTTCAGTTAGGTCTCTTATTACTGCTGCAACATCATTTTCCCATGCGGAAATCAGCATCCAAAACTCACCAATTTTCTTTATCACACTCCTTGTATTCAAATATATGCAACTGTCACCTTAATTTAGACTTTTTAACTTTTCATCTAAGGCTGATCCCATTGAATACCTTACTACTTTCTATTCTACTACCATCTGTCTCTCTTAATATTCTTTGCACTTTGATATTCATCCCCAGTATTATCTCCTTGTTCCCACATCCCAACAAAGTTATTTGAAACTCTCTTCAATGCCACTAGCAAAACACCCTGCTAGGAAATTGGGCCAGCTCTGTTTAGAGCAACCCATCCACCACAGCCAGTACCAATACTTAAGAGAATCTAAAGTCTGTACCATCTCTCCAAACACACATTTTAAGTTTAATTGTAATTTGATACTTACTTATGGTAATGGGAGTAACCCAGAGATCACTACTTTTGAGGTCCTGCTTACTAACCTTTTACCTAGCTCCCTAAATTCTGGCTGTAAGACCCCATCCTCTTTTTACCTATTCTGCCATTTCTCAATTAGATAATAAATTTATTACTTAAAAACTCACTGGCTATTCACTTATCTAGTTCTGTTGTCGCTTAAAAATAGGAAGGCTAATCAAAATGCTTTATTTAACCTTATTATTACAAAAGAGTTTTAAAATATTTCCCATCTCCTTAAATTTACTTCATCACTTTGAAGAAAGGCAAATAAAGATATAAGACTCACTCAGCAATCAACGACAGACTTCCTGTCATGTCAAAGTTTGATTTTTCTTTTGACTTCTCTGCTTTAGGTGTAGTTAACAACGATTCTGATTGACTCACCAGACAGCAGATTGTGCAGGGGTTCATTAGACCTAACTACCTGCCTCATGCCCATGGTTACATCACACACAGGTGTCTCTGCAGAGGGAGCATATAGTGCAACATGCAGGCATGACTGTTGGGCACTTCAGGGGCTGAAGTGCATTATCTAATACCCAGAACAGTATTTTGATTGAATTTGACAAAGTTCTGTTCAGGTTTTCAATGTGTGTAAGTGCCTCTTTAAGGAGCTGCTATTATCTAATTCCCTGATTATTGGAGTTAGTTTAATGTCACAGTCTCTTCAAAATACTAGCCCCTCACCCCCATCCTGCAACAGTGTGTGCTTGCACCCCTTCCAGTGACTGCCGTAATGCAGAAAATATTGTAGACTCATAACAAGTGGTCATGCAGAAGATCCAGAAGCTTGAACACGCACCAACAGATTCAAAACAGCTTCTTGCCTGTACTACTTACAAAACAAAAACAACTTTTCACTGTACTTAGGGACATGGAACAACAATAAATCAAATGAATAGGTGATACTGGATGTAACTGCTTAGATAAAGAAATGGGGTGAGAGAGGACGACATATATTGCACCAAAACCTCACTCCGCATTGTTGCTGCCCTTTACCATTGCTTGTCCCTTCCCCTCCTGAGCTAGCATTCCGGATTGTAGTCAATACAGACCTGTACCACTTGTTGAATAAACCACAGCCATATCTTAGGTGTGCTCGGGCGCCCAATAGATTCCCCATTAGCTTCACTTGGCATAATCCCTCCCTCCACCCCAACCCTGATTCACAGTTACTTTAGGATTTATATTGCACATATTGTTGGTCAGTAGGACTATCAGCGTCTGCCAAAGGGGGGGAAAGATGTGCAGTAAAATGTCTGCACTTACAGGTATAAAGCCATGCTGCTTGTACAGCTGCGATTCCATATGGTTCATTAGGGAGATTATAAACTGAGCTCGCAATGATTATTAGTTTTGCGCTGGTCCTGATGTTTGGTTCATCTTTGATGCATTACCAAGAGTCGTAAATCGAGTTCAGCAGAGTGCACCTCCGTGGGCAGGTAAACACTGGGGCGATGTACAGCACCAGACGGCTGTGTAACTCCTTCCTACCCGGGAGGTTTGATTGACAGATCTGCTGCTCGTTATTGTGCGGTTCGTCAGTGCACAGCGCGGAGGTTATAAGCATTCACGACAAGTGCAAGTTATCGATCGACTGACCAGAAACACAAGCACCACCTTTCCTTTATTTTGTTGTGTGGGTTCGATCGAAAATAAACTCAAGATCTGAGATAAACAATTGCCCACGCTCTTTCTCCAGAAGGGATGCAACCGATGCAAATGGGAAATGCACACTGTAGCTGGGATTACATCAGCAAAACAAATTGCAGTGACATAAGGAACTGCTGGAAATCCGAAACCAAAACAAACAGTGCTGGAGAAATTCAGCAGGTCTAAAACTGAACCTGATCATTCCAAACGTGGGTTTGGCTGCTCTGGATACCCGAGTGACTGCATAACCGAGTCCTCAAATCCTGACGTCCGACCATTACACACAATGTCTCCCTCGGGCCTCAGTGATTTCATTTGTGCTGCTTTTTAAGGGGAAAAAAAATCAATGTAACCTTTAGCATTTGCAGGATTATCCATTTACGTTCGCTGGATCAATATAAAAGGTAAAACCAACAGCGAGAAGGCAAACAGGGACAGAGAGCTGGGTTTAAAGTTCAGCCAGATACAATTTCTCTGGCGTCCTGCCTTATATACCACAGACATCTCCTCTTCCCCCCCCCCCCGACCCCCTCCAACTCAGCACCAGTGCCCGGGCCTTGCAGCTATAAATCCTGACAGACAACACTGACAGCCTAATAACTTGAAGAGGTATCTACAAACAAGATGGGTTCAGCCACGTCCACTGACCCTGAACAAATCGGGTCCTGTTTCCTTTACAAGCGGACCCTTCGCTTTCAATCATTGAACTCTTAAGATTGAAGGTGACACCGAGAGCTCCTTTAGTTTGACCCAGACATAAGGGAGCTGCCCACCTCCCCGGTCCAGGAGCTCCCCGTCCCCTTCCTTGCTCGGCCCAGCTCTCTTACACTATCTCTACTGTGCAAATGATTCGTGGGTTACGCGAGTTTTTTTATTAAACAGGAGGAGGATTTGACCTTAGTCGGCGTTGGAGTCATTTGTAAATACAATTCCTTCAAAAGGGGAAATAATCGCTTGAAGCTGTGTTTCGGTAGCGCCTTTCGCAACCGAAATGAATCAGCATTCCATGGGGGGGGGGTGGGAACGTAACGCCAATTTGGACACAGGAAGATCCCATTAATCTCGGTTACAGCGCTTCCCCCTATCCGTCAGCACCAAGCTTGTGATTTCAAATAAATCTGTTGGGACTGTAACCTGGTGTTGTTTGACTTCGTCAGAATTATTACAGCACCGACTCAACCCTTCTCCCCACCCCCCGGCGAGAGGTGTCAGGCTGGAGTGGGGAATGTGAACCGACCAGCTCCTGATTCGGAGCCAATCCGGTTTGAACATTCCTCTGGGGGAAGAGAGAGAGACGGGGGCAAACGGCTGCTCAGCGAGTACCGTTGCTCTGGGTTTTGCTGGTTGTATCCATCACTTGTCACTGTAACCATCAGTCGTCTCCCTACAACAGAGATTGTCTGACACCGATTTAGATTGAGAGCGGTTATGATATTGTCTCAAAGAGCTACTTCCTAACGCACTCGTGATACAAATGTACTTTCCAATTGTGAGGTAAACCTGCTCTAGTTTAATTCTACCGCCTCAGTTGTTAGAATTCCACAGAAAGACTGACCGCTAAACATGTGGGATCTGTCAAACATGCAAAGCCCTAAATTGTAAGGTTCCTGCGGATGGCGGGATCGGTTCAGTTGTCAGGGATTAAAACATCAAATCTGTCCGAGGACACGCCCCGCTTACACTCGGATTTAGCAAACTTTCCCAGTGGTTTTGTTTTTGGTTTAACTCTTCCCTGAGTTCAGTGCTGCACCCGCCTTAATTTCAGCAAGTTGCAAAGGCAATTTCTTAAGACATCCAGTGGTCTCGTTAGGTTACAGCTGGCGGAATTGAAAGTGTAATCTTGGACAGGACGCCACAAAAAAAAATCGTTTCCTGTAAAATGGAGATTTTTTAATCACTCCTGCGACGTGGGCGTCTCCGGCTGGTTACTATTTATTGCTTCGCGTGGAATTTAGAAGTAAATTGTTACAGTTGTGAAAGGGTTAAACCATCCCGTTTCCGGTGAAAGGTCATTACTCTGAAACATTATGGGAGCAATTTACTGCAGACGCTGGAATTACGACTAAAACTAAGTGCTAGGGATCACAGCGGGCCAGGCAGCATCCATGGAGAGGGAGCAAGTTTTCTGTCTGACCCGCTGTAATCTCCAGTATTTGTCCCCTTTAACATTAACTCTGTTCCTCTATCCATGGATGCTGTCTGACCCGCTGTAATCTCCAGTGTTTGATATTTGCACCCTGAAACATTAACTCTGTTCCTCGGTCCATGTAGCTGCCTGATCACCACTTGTTTTTCTCATTTCAGGTTTGCAGGGAAACGGACAAGTGTTGAAATAAACTCGATATGTTGGAAGCACATGTTAGCAAGATGCGTTAGCAAAAGTATTTGCGGGGGGGGGGGGGGGGGGGGGGGGCAGACGTTCAACGTTGCGAATGCCTTGCATCTTTATCAGAGTTCAAATCTGACCTGAAGCCTTGCTCCGATTTAAATACGCAGATGTTACTCTCAAAATAAACTGGTTTGCTTTCATTTTCGTTTTGTGCATTAACACGCGGATATATTTAATCGGCCGCACGGCACGTGTGGTTCTAAGAAAGCGTTTTCTGGTTTTGAAATGATCGCCGTCCTCACATCCAATTCACCGAGAACTGAGAGGAAAACGAGACCCCAAATCGCAAATTTAAGAAAATACGTAGGAACGGTGTTTATTCCCCCCCCCCCCCCGCCCCAATAGGAATAAACCTCCCAGCAAGCAGTCTCCCAAGCACATTGCGAGCAATTAGGTCCATATCCCCTATAAGAAGGTGAACATGGGACTGGGAGTCACTTTTTCAGAGAAACGTAAAGATTCCACAACATTGTTTCCAAGAGGGGAGGGGGTAGACAGGCTAATATTTATCTCCCACACCCCCAACCAAAATTAGGAAAACATTATTTAAGTATTGTTAGATGTGGGAGCTTGCTGTGCACTTATTTGTTGTTACTTCCTCTAAATTATAAACAACAAAACACTAATGACTGCAAAATTGTTTGAAATATTCGAAGCTGACGAAGAATCTAAATTGTTTCCTTTTAATATCGGATCAAGTCACCTGACAGATCTGCTGTGATCTAATTCTGTGGCGGAATGAGCCGCAAGGGCCAATCGGCGTGCTCTACGTTCTGATCTCGAAATGAACAGCAATATTTGAAAGGAAAGCCCACCCTCTGCCTGGAGTATTTATCAGTTGGACTGGCCTTGAATTATTATCCTTCAGCCTCCTGTACGCCTTCAGACGAGTACAAGTAAAATGGGAGATCTGTTAATTAACTACAGCAATAATCTCACTGTGGGGATCAAACAGTAGACGTGTCCAGAAACTCCTGTTGAGAAGATGAAATGCAGGGCGAACTTTAAAGACTTCCTGTCATTAGCTGAAACCTTGGCTTGCTCCTTGTCCAGCCCCCTCCCCTCCGATAGACAGAACAATGAGAGACAATGATGGGCAGAAATGAAATCGTGCTAAGTGGCACAAAAGAGTGAGCTATTTACCAGTGAAGTGATCTCCTTTCCACTATGGATCACTTCAACTTTTAATTAATTTATAACTGGCTGAGACTCAGACACCATATGTGTAGGGTGGTGAGCTTTCGCAATGCATTTGAAGCCACCTCATTTTCTTCATCCACTTTCGCCCAAAACTATGCAGAAAAAATGTATTCAGTTGTGCCCTGCCAAATTTACCTTAATGAGAGGTGATGCATCTAGATATGTATTGCTTATATTCAATTAAGAACGGATAAAGTTAATTGTGGGAAATAACTCTCAGAATGCAGGAAGAAAACAATTTGCATTTGCACTGCACATCTCAGGCGTGTAGGACAGCACAAAGCACTTCACAGTTGACGCTATTACTTCTGTCCAGAAGGGAGTTGTGGCAGTGAACTTGTCCATGACAAACCCCACCACAATGAGATAATGTTCAGGTTTTGTTTTCAATATGTAAAGTAAATGTTGGGTGGACAACAATGCAAAGCACTTCCGTTCTTTCTCCAAATATTATCAAACCGAGACGGAAGCAAGGGCCTCAGTTTAACATCTTACCCAAAGGACACCATCTCCGACAGTACAGCACTCTCTCAGTTCCACACTGGAGTGTCAGCTGAGAGTATTTGCTCAAAGTCCTGGAGTGGGTCTTAAATGCATAACTAGGAAGAGAGCTGTTCTGCCAATTTTGTCTCATTAGCTGCGGTATTGTTGCCGAGATTAGGTACACTGCCTTCCTTAATACTGAAGGACTCTGTCCATTACAAGTTATGTAAAGGACAATGGTTGTCACAGTGAATGTGCCATAGTAACAGTATTTGCATAAGAAGCAGATTCTCAGAAAAGGTACTTTTATTTCCATTGTTAAGATCTGATCATAAGAGCCTCTCCTGCAATCTACTGTTTGAGGTTTTAAATTTCATAATTAAGCCTGCTTAGTTAATAGAAATTGTATTTTGGGCAGAAAATATGTGAGTGTTTTGTATCAAAGAACAGTGGTGCCAATGTTTAGAAACAGAAAGCTTAGCACTGTTACTCCCAAGCATATCACAATCACAATACTGCTCGATGATTGCCTGCAATAGACGGATAGCAATAACGTAGAGGAATGGGTGTCATTTTACCCACTGTCACACAGAGATGTGAGAAACCTGTTCCTCACTTTAAACCCAACCTCTTTTCTCCCCTGACTTTTTCCTCTTCCACTTCTATCCTGTTCTGGGCAAATAGAACAAAACATATAACATGCTGAGGTTACACAAGCTAGGGCTATTCCCTGAAATGTAGAAGGTCAAAGGACTATTTCACCAAACTTTTTAAGATATAGGGAAACTGGCTAGAAAGAAAGAAACTATTTCTGCCCATTGTGATGTCCAACATTAAGATACAAGGTCCAAAAAATTAGAACTTGGTCTTTAAGGAGCATTTTTAAGCATACCCTTTTTCACGCAAAAGGGTGGTGGAAGTTTGGAACTTCCGTTTGCAAATGGCCAGTTGTTAATAATAAATCTGGGATACATAGGTTTCCTTTGGTAACTAAATGTATTAAAGTATATGGGACAAAGGCAGTTATTTCAAGTTTAGTAAGAGATCATGCACACAGTCTTATTGACTGGTGGGACAGGCTGTAGGAGCTAAATGTTCCTATGTCCATATAAGCCAGACAAGATGTTGTCTGCAGTGAGGATTGTGCACTGAGAGCTACTGTCCCCTTTTTGTTCATTTAACACATTTCTGTACAGGTCTAAAGGTATTCCATACTTTTTTGCAGTATTTGTCCCTCTTTCACAACAGGAGACATGGCCTTCTCTTTCTCTTTCAATGTGCTTTGGAAGAATGAGGATGGATATAATCAGGGTCTAATCTAATTCCTCCAATTGGATCTTAAGAAGTTGTACAAAACTGCCATGTTCGCACCACCAGAGGGAAACCAGATCTAAGATCATCAGAAGCAAAATAAAAAGTCAGCTTTTATGTCCTGCTATCATGGGAGCAACCTGTTTTAAGCAGGCAATAATTGTGTTTTTTATCAATTCACTCTCAGGGAGTATGAATTGCTGACTGGCATTTATTGCCCAGCGCAAGTTACAATACAACTGAATGGGGATTGCACGGTGACTTGAAAGACATTTAAAGGTTAACCATATGCTGTGGAACGAGGGACATATATAGTGGAGACTAGTCTGGGTAAAGATGCCAGGTGTCCTTCCCTAAAGAACAGTAGTGAACCAGATGAGAATTTTATGACAATCCGACAGCTTCATGGTAACTTTTACTAGCAGCAGCTTTTCAGTCCTGCGTTTCCGAAATGGTTGAACTGCTATGGTGGGATTTGACTCATGCTCTACTGGGTTTATTAGTGCAACAACATAAGCCGTGACATGACCCCTTATGTGCCTGTCTACGTGTATTCACTGTGATTGGCATTATATTTCTGTTGGCTCAAGAAGTGAAGGTGTTACTGTGCCAGAAACCATGGTGGCATTTCCAGTGGGTCTCACAGCATTGGTAGGAAGTTGGCGAATCTGCAACTGAAGTGGGCCATTACAGGACAGGGGTGATCGGAGGAACTGGGCTACTGACATCAAACTTTCATCAAGTCCCACAGCTAAGGGGTAGAGATTGCAACTTGAAAACTCGAGGAGTGAATAAAAACAAAAAAGAGATAAAACACTATTGGATGTTGGAGAACTGAATAATCACTCTTAGTTCCAATAGCTAATTTGTCTAACTATGAATATGGGAGGATAGCCTTTTGCCCCTGAAATTGTTTTTAAGAAGTTCAATGAAATATAGAATAACAGCGTAGTAAGAGGCTATTCAGCCCATTGTGCCCATGCCACCTCTCCAAAGTCCCAGCTCTTCATAAGCCCTGCAAAAGTTTTCCTTTTTTAAAAAACAAATCCAATTCCCTTCTCAGAGTTGCAATTAACTCTGTTTCCAATATTCTTTCTGATAGCGCATTTTAGATCATTACAATTCATTTTATAAAACAAATCACCTGATTTCCCTTGGAGTTGTTTTGCTGGGGTTTTGACAAGGCTGAATCTCAGCAGGAAATAGCGAGGTATCGTTTTTGTTGAGTTTGATGGTTGGTTTTTCCTCTCCAGCGTGTTTGCTTGCACTATCTTCCCAACCTAGTCTCATGCCTCCTTACCTGACCCCACCCCATGGCACCTCCCAATCACTACAGGTGGAGGAACTGGACACTACTGGGACTTCCCAGAATTCCTGGTACCTGCACAATTCTTGAAAGTCCAGAGCAGCACCCAGGCAAGTGCTAGGAGTGTGCGGTTTGTCTTATTTGCCTTGGACAGAAGGTAACTGGTATCTCATTTTTGCCAACAGAGACTTGGAGGTTGTAGTGGATGGGAGTGATTACAGTGGCTGCTATTGGAGTGTGCCCTGGGTGTTGGTGACTCAAGGAGGTCTGGAGGAGCAAGCAGTGAGCTGGAGTCACTAGGTACCCCTTCTTTCATTGTCAAGGATTGACGCCATCTAGTATCTATGTGGCGATTGGGGGAAGGGAAAACTACAAGCCAGTGAGGTGAGAGGACATAATGACATGATGTTAATGTGAATGAATAAGCCTCTTCCTGCTCACGACTGGGATCTCATCTCACTGTTCAATAATTGGTTGGAAATTGGGAATTTTTGCTCTCAATGGTGGGAAGCTACACACTGCCAATCTCACATGTGACACCACCCCCCCTTCCCACCCACCCCCCTCTTGACACAACTTCTCAAGTTGGTCAGGGGCTAGGAAGATTCTGCCAGCACTGTTCACTTAATACATTCTCAAAATACAAGGCTACAGTCTATTGTCCATTACTGTATTCCAACTGAGTGGTTTGCTGGGCAGCTTCAGTTGAGTGTCCACTCAGGTTGGTGAGGGACTGGAGTCACTGATAGGGAAACCTTGTTTAACCTGGTCATTAGGAAACTAAATGAATGCTTAGAACAATCTGACATCTTTAAGATCATACTTGATCATACCAACCTTCTCATTTCCAGATTTGGTTTTAAAAAAAACTGAATCCCAACTCCAATTCTCAAGTACCAAGGTGTGAATTGAGCATTACCTGGGCAAATAGGGATGATGCAAATGGCTTCAGTCAATGTGAGTTAGTGATAGCAAATTCTGCCAGGATTTCTGCTATCCTGAAAGCTGTACAAAATGCAAGCATTCAGTCATGACAGAACCAGACTGAGCTAGTTCACGGATGTAGACTATTGAGACCTTTAGATAAATAATGTCCATTTGGGTCAAGATGTCCCTGTCACTAAACATTGATATGTTTATTATCAATCATGAGTGCAAAGCTGAAACCTTCCTCATTCTTTATGTATCAAATCCTATGACCAGCTAACAGTCAATGCTTTAAGGAAATAGAGGAAATTGGGAATTAAGTAAAGATGTTAGGCTGCAATGGAGAAAAGAAGCTTGCTGCAGGTCTGGAATCAATCCCTGATCTCAGTGCATGTGTGGTTTCATTCAGAAAGCTTGTCATTAAATATTTCTACTGTTTTAAAACAAAACTTTAATCAAGTTATGATGTGGAGGTGATGTTCTTGGTGTGGGATGGACAAGGTCAATTGAACTCACAAGCTTTCAGGGCGCTGCTCCTTTGTCAGATGTCATGTGACTTCTGATCTTAATCAGGTTAGGCAGGCTAACAGAACCAATGGTTAATGGAAAATGAATGGAAACCTACTAAACTAAAATACCATTTTCCAGGCTAATGATGCACCCCAGCCCCTGCGGTGCCCACTGGCGTCTAAAGGCCAGTATCAGATTGTATCAGATGATAATGCATGCTCCCTCTCTCTGCAGACAACCAAGTGTGGTCTCTTTCTATATGTGCTGATCCATAATTGGCTTCTGCTCCAGTGATGCCTCAGTTTTAAAATTCTCATCCTCATTTTCAAATCCCTCCAAGGATCCACATTAGTTTAACTCTAATTTCTCCAGTGTTGAAACCCTCAAATATCTCTGATTTTCCAGCTTTAGCCTCCCCAAATTTCATGACCTGCTAAAAGCGATTGAGTCCATCTCCCTTACATTTTCCTACGTCACTCAGTTTTAAAATTTTACCTAATAATCCTTCTTTCATTTCACGGTAATAAAGCTGCTATGTAAATGCAAGTCACTGCCTTTGTGAAAACGACGCACATTCTTCCATTGCAACCCTTTCCAAAATAATAAACCCAACCAATGCCATCACCACCTCACAAGTTTATCACTGACAGTCTGGACAAGTGAGACAGCCTGCAGAGCTGTCATTTTGCTTGTTGCAAGTGATACAGATTAATCTATTATTTTTTCTTTTATCCAGACAGGAGAAATAACAGCTGTGCTGCAGCGGTAAATGATAAATCATATGTTTATTATCAATCGTGAGTGCAAGGCTGAAACCTTCCTCATTCTTTATGTATCAATTCTTATGACCATAACGAGTTCAGCTAAAAATTCAAGCATCTGAACAAGTGAAGCGTGAGGTGACATTTCTGCCCCAAAGGTTTGAGCCGATGATATCAAGCATTATTGTATAGAGAAAGGATGTGTGCCTTCGATTTCTTTCCTCACGTTTCTGCACTGATAGCATAAAAATCAGAAAGTAAGTAGAAGAAATGAGTGGAAATCTGCACCATAAAGCCCGTCGTTTCTATATCATATGGCACCACAGACAGTCACAACACAATGTACAGCAGCTGTTCCTTCCTGTAATTGTTGCAGATCTATGGTCTACCTGATGAGGTTCTATTCAGCAAAGAAGTCTTTGTCATTGGATTATTCACTAATGAGGCCAAATTTATAAATAGGGCATGGATTTTTGTTGTCCAAATGTGGAGGCTGGTAGTGTTTCTTGTGCAAAGCGACACTTTTTGTTCAGCAGTGTGCAGCTTGTCTAGCGGACTTGAAAATTTTGATTAACTTGCTCGCCAAGCGCTGCTGTTGTCACACGCTTACAGCAGCACCACAACAGCCCCATACAGCGCCAGGAGTGGCACAAGAAAGGGCTTTCCTGCAGTGCAACACCGAGGGATTGCTGCACTGTCGGAGGTGCCGTCTGTCACATCAGATGTCAATTCAAAGCTCCATCTGCCCTCTTCAGGGGTATAAAGGATCCTATTGCCTCATTTCGGAGCACAGCAGGGGAGCCCACACCTTCCCCGTTCCCAGCACATGCACCGCATGTCCTGCTTATTCTTCTTCAACTACACTGAATAAATTATTGAGAACATGGTGGTCATGAAATCTTGGGTGTGCACATGTCAGCTTTCCATATTTCTTCCCTTGCACTCCAAAGGTGTCTGCAAAGGGCTGCCCAGAAGTCACACAAGATGCTATAGACATGCAAGCCTTTTGTTTATTTTAACGAGAACCGTCATGTGAGCTGCTCAAAGGCCACTGTCGCGACCTGTCTTGTCAGATTTCTATTGATTTGCCACAGCAGGGCTAACATGAGCCAGGTGAAGTAGTATTTCAATTGTTTGCAACTAAATGCCAGTGAAACCTTTTGCAATAGCGACAATGCTATTCATAAGAGCCACTCAAAGAAATGAAATTGTGCCCACAAACTGAGATATTGTGGATCAATTTAACCTTGTTCAACTGTCATAAAACTGACCCAATTGAGTGACTCACCAGTTTTGCACAACTGCATTGGAGAGTAACATCTGGCCAGCTGTAACATGAGCTATACTGTTAGCTACCTCTTGGGTCAAAATGGCATATCATGGTGTTAAAAACAGATCTAATGAAGGAGGAACAAAAGAATAGACTTAAGTACCACTGACATATGGTCAGAATGCATCTGATCCATCAGTCTCCAGGAAGCAAATAGTATCATCTCGACTTATCAAGTGAGAAGGTAGGTTATTCAACAGAACTCAGTTTTTATCAGTCGGCCAAGTTAGAGAGGGGAAGGTGATCGGAGATACTGTCATGCAGATAGTGCCATTGATTTCTGGATGCCAATGAAAAGGTTTTGTCTCTGTTGGTCCAAAGGCAGAACTTCATCTAATGAGGTCTGGAGACACATCACTGGCATTCTCATGGAGCTGAGTGCAGTCTCTGTCGGTCTGGAGACTGAATGTAGGCTACGCTCCTTAAGTTGCACATTGCTCGACCGAAGTGTTCATCTTGAGATTTCAAAGTGCCAACTTGAGATTTTTTTTTTAACCATAATGGTAGAGTTTAGTCATTCAAAATAGGCATGCATTTATACAGTCGCTTGCATCAACTCATGTGACACAATCCATTTTACAAACAATGAAGTACTTTAGATGTGTAATCACTATTGTAATGTGGGAAATATGGCAGCCAAACTTGAAAGCTCCCGCAGAAAGCAATCAGGTAATGTTCCCTTGGTCTATTCTGTTAATGAGGGTTGAGGTATAAATATCAACCAAAGCACTGTCCAGCTCCCACAGTCTTTTCAAAATTATTTTACCAGCTGACAAAGCAGACAGGACCTCGAGTCAACATCTCATTTGAAAATCAGACCCTCTGACAACTCATCAGTCGCTCAGAACCACATTGGAGCTCTTAGGCTATGTTTTGTCTTCAACTCACTGAATTTGGGCCAAATCTCCTATCCCTGTGTTAATCCGATCACTGAGACTGATGTGAAAACATGATTGAGATTGTCTTTCAAGTCTTTTAGCTTTTTAACCAGAGTCAGAAAGAGGGGAAGCAAAGAAAATGTTCTGATTCAGTATGTGGATGTACGTGATTACTAGAGAAGGTGCAAAACTTGACCTACTCTTGGGAAATAAGGCAGGCAGGGCAGGTGACTGAGGTGTCAGTGGGGAAGCACTTTGGGGACAGCGACCATAATTCTGTTAGTTTTAAAATGGTGATGGAAAAGGAGAGACCAGATCTAAAAGTTGAAGTTCTAAATTGGAGAAAGGCCAATTTTGACGGTATTAGGCAAGAACTTTCGAAAGTTGATTGGGGGCAGATGTTCGCAGGTAAAGGGACAGCTGGAAAATGGGAAGCCTTCAGAAATGAGATAACAAGAATCCAGAGAAAGTATATTCCTGTCAGGGTGAAAGGGAAGGTTGGTAGGTATAGGGAATGCTGGATGACTAAAGAAATTGAGAGTTTGGTGAAGGAAAAGAAGGAGCATATGACAGGTATAGACAGGATAGATCGAGCGTATCTTTAGCAAAAGCATAAAGGCAGTAGGAATATACTTAAGAGGGAAATCAGGAGGGCAAAAAGGGGAGATGAGATAGCTTTGGCAAATGGAGTTAAGGAGAATTCAAAGTACATTACAAGTACTTTAAGGACAAAAGGGTAACTAGGGAAAGAATAGGGCCCCTCAAAGATCAGCAAGGCAGCCTTTGTGTGGAGCTGCAGGAGATACTAAACGAGTGTTTTGCTATGGAAAAGGACATGGAAGATTTCAAAATGTAGGGAAATAGATGGTGACATCTTGAAAAATGTCCACATTACAGAGGAGGAAGTGCTGGATGTCTCGACACGCATAAGAGTGGATAAATCCCCAGGACGATAAGGTGTACCCTAGAGAAGTGATTACTGGGCCTCTTGCAGAGATATTTGCATCATCGATAGTCACAGGTGAGGTGCCAGAAGACTGGACTAATGTGGTGCCACTGTTTAAGAAAGGTGGCAAGGACATGCCAGGGAACTATCAACCAGTGAGCCTGATGTCGGCAGTGGGCAAGTTGTTAGAGGGAATCCCGAGGGACAGGATATACATGTATTTGGAAAGGGAAGGGCTAATTAGGGATAGTCAACATGGGTTTGTCCGTGGTAAATCATGTCTCACAAACGTGATTGAGTTTTTTAAAGAAGTAACAAAGAGAGTGGTGGACTTGACCTATATGGACTTCAGTAAAGCATTCGACAAGGTTCCCCAGGGGAGACTGGTTAGCAAGGTTAGATCTTGTGTAATTCAGGGAGAACTAGCCATTTGGATACAGAACTGGCTCAAAGATAGAAGACAGAGGGTGGTGGTGGTGGAGGGTTGTTTTTCAGACTAGAGGCCTGTGACCAGTGGAGTGCCACAAGGATTGGTGCTGAATCATTTATATAAATGATTTGGATGTGAGCTTAACAGGCATAGTTAGTAAGTTTGCAGATGACACCAAAATTGGAGGTGTCGTGGACAGCGAAGAAGGTTACCTCAGATTACAACAGGATCTTGATCAGATGAGCCAATGGGCTGAGAAGTGGCAGATGGAGTTTAATTTTGATAAATGCGAGGGGCTACATTTTGGGAAAGCAAATCTTAGCAGGACCTATACACTTAATGGTAAGGTCCTAGGGAGTGTTGCTGAACAAAGAAACCTTGGAGTGCAGGTTCATAGCTTCTTGAAAGTGGAGTCGCAGGTAGATAGGACATGAAGAAGGCTTTAGGTAAGCTTTCCTTTATTGGTCAGAGTATTGAGTACAGGAGTATTAAGGTCATGTTGCGGCTGTACAGGACATTGGTCAGGCCACTGTTGGAATATTGCATGCAATTCTGTTCTCCTTCCTATCGGAAAGATGTTGTGAAACTTGAAAGAGTTCAGAAAAGATTTACAAGGAGGTTGCCAGAGTTGGAGGATTTGAGCTATAGGGAGAGGTTGAATAGGCTAAAACGGTTTTCCCTGGAGCATCAGAGGCTGAGGGGTGACCTTATAGAGGATTATAAAATAATGAGGGGCATGGATAGGGTAAATAGACAGGGTCTTTTCCCTGGGGTTGTGGAGTCCAGAACTCGAGGGTATAGGATTAGAGTGAGAGGGGAAGGATATAAAAGAGACCTAAGGGGCAACATTTCCACACAGAGGGTGGTACGATTGTATGGAATGGGCTGCCAGAGGAAGTGGTGGAGGCTGGTACAATTGACACATTTAAAAGGCATCTGGACGGGTATATGAATAGGAAGGGTTAGAGGGATATAGTCCAGGTGCTTGCAGGTGGGACGAGATTGGGTTGGCATGTCTGGTCGGCATGGCCGAGTTGGAGAGAGGGGTCTGTTTCCGTTCTGTACATCTGTGACTCAATAATTGTTGATCATACATGAAAGAACCCCACAGAGACCAGTATCCAGTCACCCTTCATTTACATGTGGACGGTGCTTGACACTGATCCAGCTCCCTCAGAGCCAGCTGTCAGAGTGACACTTCTGTTTATATCTGTCAACCAGGGCTCCCTGTTTGAACCAGATTAACACCTTAATCAGGGAACTCATATTCTATGAGGTCCACCTGGCTGACCTCATTACATTCACTACACTTAGTTTCTCAATTTTGCAGGCTGAATTTGTGACAATTTAAATGTGAAGTTAATGCCACCTTTCCAAGTCTTAAACATAAAAAAAGCATCTCACTCAATACTTTCAATACAATCTTCGTGCCATGAGCCAAATCAGTACAAAAGTAGAAAATTGAACGATTCTCAGAAAAAAGCTGGATTGGAGAATTGGCTTTTTTGGATTAAGATGAAGAAATATTTGTTCACAGAGGGTTGTGAATCTTTGGAATTCTTAGAGAAATTGTTGCTTGCGTTCAAGATTGAGCTCAATAGATTTTAGAGCACTAAGGAACTTAAGGATTTTGAGGATAGATTTGAAAATGAGGTTGATGTGAAAATTCAGCCATCATCTTACTGAATGGCCTCCATTCCTGATGAAGGGCTTTTGCCTGTAACGTCGATTTTCCTGCTCCTCAGATGCTGCCTGACCTGCTGTGCTTTTCCAGCACCACTCTGATCTAAACCCTCCCTCCCCTTACTGAATGGAAAGGCAGCCTTGAGGAACCATGTGACCCATAAGTGCAGAACGTGGCATCACAGGCAAAGCCAGCATTTAATGCACATTTGTACCAACCCTGGAGAAGGTAAGTTACTTAAACTGCTGCGTGTGGAGTAGAAACATCCACAGGGAGAGAGTTCCAGGATGTTGACAGAGTGGAAGTGAAGGAGCGGGTATATAGTTCCAAGTCTGAATGGTGTGTGACTTGTTGGAGAATTTGCAACTGGTGATGGTCCCATACATCTGCTGCCCTTGTCTCCCTTCTAGGTTGTAGACAACACCAGGTTTGGAACATGCAATCGAAAAGGCCTTGGTGAATTATTATAGGCATCTTCTAGATGGTATACACTGCTGGATAATGGAGGAATGAATGCATAAGGCAGTGGATAGAATGCCGAGCAATTAAGCTGGATGTTGAGCTGCATTCATCCAGGAAAATGTAGAGTATTCCATCACATTCATGAACTTTGCTTTGCATTTTTTTTAATGTGGTTATAATTGGGTACAAATATCCAATATGGGACCATGTTCTCTCAATGGTTACAAATACTGTGGAAGAATCAAATTTCCCTCATTGTATCTTTGCTGAGCTTGGTAATTCCCATGACTAATCCATCTGGCCAACACATCCCTGGACACCATGGTCAATTTCCCATGACCAATCCACCTAACCTGCACATTTTGGACTGTGGGAGGAAACCTGAGCACCCGGAGGAAACCCACATAGATACAGGGAGAATGTGCAAACTCCACACAGTAACCCAAGGGTGGAATCAAACTTGGTTCCTGGCACGGTGAGGCAGCAGTGCTAACCACTGAGCCACCATGCCACCCAATCAGAGGAGCAGTGGGGTTTGGCGGTTGGATGCCACCAATGACCTCGACACTTTTACTTAAAACACAGGGAAGATTTAGGCAGGGTTGCCTATTTCCAGCCCATTCCAAGAAAAAATGTAAATGAAGGTGAAAAAGGTACAGCTACTGGTTTTAGCAGTTTCTCCAGAGTTGTCTGCTAAAAAGCATCTCCAACCTCAGACAAACCCCTTTCATCTACGGTTATAGTTGACAAACTTAAAGATCTTCAAGTAAAGTGGAGGACAAAGTCCAATTAAAGTATAAATGCCACATTGCTTTTGAAATATAAGCAATGGTCTCAGAATGCAACAGGAAATAATACCTGCGCAATCGCTGCTTCTGCACCAGAACAGCCAAGCAAACAGCTTTAAATTCAACTGCATGTTAAAGAACACCTTTATATCTGAAGTTTTAGACCACTGCCACTTTAATGTAGATTTCTGAAATGCAACAGAATGCACAAAACCTGCTTACATGTCATCTGCTGTTGAGGCCAACACATTTGAAATCGGCAGTTTCAAAGAAATAAAATCAGAATGAATTTGCACGTGTATAACAAAAGGTGGGCCATTATCTTTTACATGTTGCAAGTTGGTCCTTAACTGAACCTGCGACTTGATATTCAAATATGATATGAATGTAAAAACATCTCTTTATACAGCTTCTTGACCTGCGACTCCCTTAAAAACAGTACTTTATTTACCACCCTCATGCTGTAAAGGGTTGATGTGACTAATGGAAATCTCACTTTGCTAGCTACTTGTACTGTACACCAAGAGATCAGCTGTAGTGGGAATCTCACAACTCCCAGACAAGCAAGATGCAGTTAAAACATCCATCAAATCCAATTTCCACTGAATGTCTCCAAATTCATCCTTAATTTGAACATTATCTGATTTTTTCTTAATGCCACATAAACATTTAGCTTTTTTCTCCAAGGTACTATTCTTGTTTAACTGACTAAAGATAGACGGATCTGCTGCATTTTTGACATAACAATGCAAGTGACCTTTGACAAACTTGTTTGTCATGGCTTATTTTGTCCAATTATGGAAATAAATAGAACCATTTTAACCAAGCTCTACATCCTTTCCTTGGAAGCTAAATGCCCCCCAGAATCTCTTGTACAAATGGGATAAAGGTCACACACAAAGGCATCGGAAGCAGCATTCCAACTCCAAATTTAGTTAATATCATGACATGCTCAGCTGAAGCCTCTTAGTTCAACATATGTAGTAAAGTGACATTTCATTTCCTTTCATTGCAGAAGTTGCACCTTTGTTCTGACATGGAGTAATTTTTACTTTGGGTGATAATATGATTGGGTAATCTATTCCATACCTCCCATAAACAGGGCTGGCATTTCACAATCACCTGTTTTACACTCAATACCTCTGGAGATCGATCCTATGTATTCAAATGTGTGTGATTGTAGGGGTATGTGTGATAGAGATTCAGTTTGCTCTAAGACCAACATGCACCATTCATTAAACCATGGGCCACTCTTGACTTCAGAGATGGGGCAATCAGAAGGGCAGGCGGTTAGCCTTCCCATTGACTCCTTCACCTCTTGAATCATTTGCAAAGCTTCCCCTCAAGGGAAGACAGTCATAAGGATGACACCTTTTTATTAATGAACTATTACAAAAATAAGGGGACGCGTTTACAGATTAGCATAAAAAAGGCACACAGAAAATTCAATGATTTATATGGAGGATGCTCTGTTTTGTACTTGTTCTGAGGATGTGGGGATCTAGCACAGGTGTATTTGGTGGTCATCCTCGGTTGCTGGCAGCCAGCCCTGCTCCTTCCTCTTGAAGCCCTGAAGTGATTAGTTGAAAACTGGACAACTTGGTTAGCCACTTCAGATGGCTGAGGTACCAGTCACACAGTATGGACTTGGAGCCAAGTCAGGAAAGAACAGCAGTCCCTGAAGGGCTTTTCCAGTAGCCCAACATGGTCACCTTTTCTCATGTTATTTTGAACTCCATTGTAAAGCTAATGCTGATGTGAATAGCCTCTGGTCACATAACCACTGTGACAATCTTAGAAACAACTTTAAAAAGTCAATCATAGGACACGGGCATCATTGTCAAGATTAGCATTTTTTGATCATCCCTTGCTGCACGGAGTGAGTATCTTGATACATCTGAATGACACTAGCTTTTTATATCCTGATCTGAAATTGGATTAAATTCTCAAACTGCTACAATGGAATTTAAAGACATTGGACTTATGAAGCCAGTAACATCACCCTCCTGGCCAGAAAATGGGGAATGCTGTCAGTGACTTCCACATGCAAACAAGGCTAGATTTCTGTATTTCACATTCCCTCTAGCCCCAGAGAACTTTGCATACTATAGTTATCATATTTTCCAATTTTATGGGCTGCAGTTTTCTATTCATTCATTTTGATGGTCAGAAAATAAGAGATGTATGAAATGGGAGCATACTGAAGTGTACACACCCTACCAGGATCTGAAGTGCTGAGTTGGAATTGATAACAGCAAGCATTTTACATGCTCTGTTCATTGTTCTCCATGTGCCACTGGATAGATTGTCTCTCTCACTCTCATCCAAAAATTGATGGTCAGTCTAATCACTCCTCTTGTCTCCTGGGTTATCAACAATGGACAGATCCAGGGCTCCTTTGACATGTGGTGGGTGGTGCATTTACCCACAAACCCACTGGAAGAGCTTTATATTTGTCATGACTTAGCAACAATTTTGATTTGTTTTTATAAATGCCTCTGTCAAGGACATAATTATATGGCTGTGTTGGGTATTGCATAAATGGGCTTGTTTGGAGTGTGAGGATTAGAGTGGAAGAGCACAGCAGGTCAGGCAGCATCTGAGGAGCAGGAAAATCGATGTGTCGGGCTGGAGCCGTTTCATCAGGAATGCTGTCCGAAACGTCAATTTTCCTGCTCCTCAGATGCTGCCTGGCCTGTTGTGCTTTTCCAGTACCACTCTAATCTTGACTAGAACCTCCAGCAACTGCAGTTCTCACTTTCACCATGTTTGGAGTGTGGCTGGTTATTGTTTCTAAAAATCATGATTGTTAAGCAGATTTGATGGACCATTTGCTGTTGTCAATTATATGTGCCATTGACTGTCCACTTATCTTCTGGGGCATTCACTCCTTTCTGGGATTGGAGAAGGCTGGGTGGGCAGTGGACATCATTCAAGCAATGGAGTCCATGGCCCAGGAAGATAGAACCAAAAGATACAGATTCTTTTAAAAATAACATATCCTTGCTTCTGTCCTTTTTGTTTACTAACAATTGATCAAGTCCAAAGTATAGCTCAAGGAAGCAAACTAAAATGTTGAATAATCAGAACCATTAAGGAAATAAAATTCACAGTCCTCACTGCTTTCCCCTCACATTTGAGGTAAGGAATTGATAGCATTATGTAGGCAATCTCCAATGCACCATAAAAACGGACATTCATCTTTGCTTCATGTCGATCATACACTTTAGAACAATTTCTGTACTTCATATTCCCTCTAGCCATATTTATATCTAAGGGCAGGTAATGGCCTAGTGGTATTAACACTGGACCATTAATCCAGAGACCCAGATAATTAAGATTACTTACAGTGTGGAAACAGGCCCTTCAGCCCAACAAGTCCACATCGATACTCTGAAGAGTAACCCACTCAGACCCATTCCCCTACGTTTACCCCTTCACCTAACACTACAGGCAATTTAGTATGGCCAATTCACCTAACCTGCACATCTTTGGACTGTGGGAGGAAACCGGAACACCCGGAGGAAACCCACGCAGACATGGGGAGAATGTGCAAACTCCACACAGACAGTTGCTTGAGACAGGAATTGAACCCGGGTCCCTGGTGCTGTGAGGCAGCAGTGCTAGCCACCGTGCCGCCCCGTGTTCCGGGGACCTGGGAACCAATTCCACCACTGTGGAATTTGAATCCAACTTTCAAAAGTCTGGAATTAATGTCTAATGACCATGAAATCCATTGTCAATTGTTGGGAAAAGCCCATCTGGCTCACTAATATTCTTTAGGGAAGGAAGCTGCCACCCATACCTGGTCTGGCCTACATGTAATTCCAGACCCACAGCAATGTGGTCAACTCTTAAGTACCCTCTGGGCAATTAGGAGGGCATTAAATGCTACCCCTAGCCAGTGATGTCCTCATCCCATGAATGAAGAAAAAAAAACTTTTTTGAATTTTGTGCATTAGATGTCTGGTTATGACAATATGATGTTCTGTTACTGGACTAATCATTTAGACAATTCAAATCTCGCTATCATGTTGTAAGTTTTAGAATCGCTGTCAGTATCAGTAAGTGACATCAATAAACACCCAAATGTTTCACTCATACCCACTAAGGGAGGAAACCTGAAAACTCAGCAAGTCACCTCAGTCTCCAGTAGAAGACAGCATACCATCACCTTCTCAGGGCAATTGGAGATAATTATTTAACACTGACCTTTCCAGTCACATCCACATCTGCAGAATGAATCATTTAAAAAAATAACTTGGAGAATTAGAAGCATCATGCCTCAAAAGCAGTGGTTCCAGTCAAGTCGGGTCCCAGGCTGAGGCAGGTGGTGAATTTACCCCACTCTGTTTAAGTAAACTTAACTGGTCTAGGGAGGATGTGGCAAGCTTGATAAACATTTGGCTCCAAGTATTTTCCAAATAGCTTTTAGTTACTGTACAGGAATGCTGGATAAACACTGCAATGAAATGAAGCCTGGAGCTTTGGTATTTGGATCACCTACAGCTAGTGATGCTAACAATGTGTTAATTCATTCTCAGGATATGGACATTGCTGGCAATGTCACCAGTCATCTTCACTGGCTCTAGGAAGGTGGTAGTGACTAGCCTTCTCACAACTGAGTGGCGTTGCCAGGCCATTTCGAGGGGTAGTTAAGAGGCAACCACACTGGTGTGGGCTTGGAGTCACATGTTGGACAGATCAGGCCAAGGCAGCACATTTCTTTCCCTAAAGGACATTTCATGAAACAGTCATTACTTTTTTCACAACATTCATGGTCACTTTTGCTAGTACAGTTTTGAAAACAATGTTCAGATACGTTTTAATCTCAGTCCTCCTCACAATTTGGGATCGGAGCTCACATTTCCTAGATAATTAAACCAGGTTCCTGCCTCATTGGCCATGTAGTATTATTATTGTTACCTTAGAGAAGCAGTGAGATATCATGTCACTCTCTGCCTCTATTTGAACCAGCCCAATAACTAACAGCATCTTAGAAAGAGCAGCAATTAAATGAATTTTAGAGTTGATTTCAACACGGCCAGTAGAATAGGGTGGGCAGGTGGTTAAAATATTCCCATGCCAATGTAGCTGACTCTTAGCTGCCCTCTGAAGTGGCCTGTCAAGCCAATTAGCTGGAAGAATGCCCATTATGTTGGTCAGGATCAATATAGAGACTGCTGGATGATAAAGAAACATTCAGTAGCCTATGTTTCTATTTTTTTTCCCAAATAATTTGTACTTGAGTATCTGTACATAGGTAGCTTTGTACCTAAGATAGTGCTGTAAGTGGTGAATTCTAAGCTTTGTGTTGTATTAATTTGAGTACATGTGACAATAAAAGCTAATTCAAGTTAACCTTTCACTAAAAAGTCTTCCAACTATTTACAGGGTGAGGCTTAGCATGAAGATGTGCATAGAACCATTGAACTTCAGAGCCATGTGACCTGTTACATCACTAATTATCCAGACTATTTACATATTTAGCTAATAACGCTTTACCATACATTCACCACCCTCTCCCCACTAACTAGAAATTGTTAGTTAGCAGAGGCGTGAATACTGTTGTATTTTCATTCACTCCTACCTGCAGAATATTTATGGTTTGGGTAAGCAACAACTTTACAAATATATTAAAATCAGAGTGCAATGACCCTAGTATGACCTGACCCCATTTAATTGAAGAGGTGGAGCAGTTCCACCCACTGCAAGACAGGAAAAAGATGAGTTCACAGTTGATCGAGGCACTTAACTCCTATCGAAGTTTGACTGGTTTCCTTTTGGGACAGAGTGGGGCTCCAGGCATCATAAGGAATCATTGTCCCCTGCCCCCAGCCAATCCAGATTTCTGACTTTACAACTGATCTCCACCATTTACCTCCATAGCTGATGAATGCTGCACAGGGTCCCCAAGTTTGTTTTCAGCTGCCTCAACTCCCACTGTCACTGGTTGCTACCAGCGGGGTCAGGCACTAGTTAAAATCTCCTGAGCCTTGTGCTGCAAGTTTTACAAGTGCCTCAATCCCTCCACTACATGACTCCTGCCAGGAATTAAAATCTCACTTTTAACATCTCCAACACTTACCTTCAGCCCCCAAGGCTCGTCGGTTTATTTTGCAGTCAAAATGCAATGGAATAACTTACATTTATATAGCTCTTCTTATGATCTCAGTATGTCCTAAAGTGCTTTCCACCTGATAAAGAATTTTTGAAGTGTAGTTAAAGTTGTAATGGAGAAAAGAAATGGGAAGGTGGTAGTATAGTGGTAATGCTACTGGACTAATAATCCAGAACCCCAGGCTAATGTTCTGGGCACATGGGTTCAAATCCTCCCATTGAAGATGGCGAAATCTAAATTCAGTGAATATCTGGAGTGAAACAAAAGCCAGCGTAATGGTGAATATATGACCACTGTTCATTGCAAAAACTCATCTGGTTCACTAATATCCATTGGGGAAAAAAAATCTGTCATCCTCATCTACTCTCTGAATGTGACTCCAAATTTACAGCAATTGTCCTTTGGACAATCAGAAATGGGCAACAAATGCTGGACTTTGCAGCAATGCCCACATCCCAAGAACAAATATTAAAAGAAAGTGGTGGTCAAGTTAGCACGGAACTGGATGGAGACTGCTAAAGATTATGGAATAATAACTTTATATATGTCGCACAGCAATGAAATAAATGACTAGATGATTTGTTTTTAAACTTTCATAGAGGGTTAAACATTGTTCAGGACATTTTGGAGAATTCTCCTGCTCTTCCTCAAAATAATACCAATAGCTGATGGTAGATATTAACATTTTATGTGTAAGATAGCATCTCAGACAGTGAAGCTCTCCCTCAGTACTCTACTGAAGCATCAATCTAGATTTTGTGTTCAAGATTTTGATCGAGTCAGTTTGTTGGTTCAAGCCCCAAAGGCAAAAGTATTCTTAAAAGGGTTGAATAATGAATACTGGGCCTAGGTCTGAAAATGGTTCAGTTAGCCTCTGATGGGATTATCATTAAGTCACTAAACAATAGATCTTCCCCTTTCCTGATTACTTCTGTACCTATTTTAGTTTGACTATTAAACAACAGACCAATGTTTTAATCCAGTAATCAGTTACCTTTGCACAATATCTCATATTCTCCATCGATTCCTACCTTTATTTTAGGGAATAACTTTTGAATGGGTATTTTTCAGCTTTTGTAGCTTCTTACAGTCATACAGCATGGAAACAGACCCTTCGGTCCAACCCATCCATGACAACAATTTACCCATACTAAACTAGTCCCACTTGCCTGTATTTGGCCCAAATCCCTTCAAACCTTTCCTATTCATGTACCTGTCTTGTAACTGTTCTAACTGTACCTGCATCTACCACTTCCTCTGGCAGTTCATTTCCACATACGAACCACCCTCTGTGTGAAAAGGTTGCCCCTCAGGTCACTTTTAAATCTTTCTCCTATCACCTTAAAAAAAACGTCCCTTTGTTTTTTGAACTCCCCTACCTTAGGGAAAAGACCTTTGCTATTCGCCTTATCCATGCCCTTCATGATTTTATAAACTTCTACGTGGTCACCCTTCAACCACCTATGGTACAGTAAGCACCTCATTAAATTTCACTGCACAGAGAGAAGAATTAGAAATTTAACTGTCTCCAAACCAAATCCACCCTGAAATCTATTTAAGGGCATTATTATTACTATAGGAAGTTATGGCAGATTCATTGCTGCTTTTACATGTCGTAGATTTTGCCCTAATGTTGGTACAGTGTCATGGTGATGAGTTAACCAGTAGAGGTCATCAATCATGTCAATCTCTAGAGCTCTGCATACAGAGTAAAGACGAGCTATTGTAACGGTGCCACTTTACCACTGCCGTTATGCTTTGGAACTAGTCGAGCCTGAGTTACCTCTTGTAATTTATATATTAATGTCTGTACCTATGCACCAAACACAATTACAAGATCAACATCCATAGATATCCACAGAAGGGAGCGAGGCAGGTAGATGAGATGATTGGGAAGGCATATGGGAACTTGCCTTTATTAGCGGAGGTATGGAATACCTGAGCAGAGGGGTTATGCTGGAACTAGACCACAGCGGGAGTACTCTGGTCACTGCATTACAAGGAGGTTATGGTCGTACTAGAGAGGGTAAAAGGAGATTTACCTGGACTGGAGAGTCAGAGCTATGAAGAAAAATTAGAGAAGGTTGAAAGAGGACCTGCCAGAGAGGTAGGTAAGATAATGTGGGGCATAAATAGGGTGGATAGGAAGGCACTGTTTCAGCAGTAAAAATATCAATAACTAATGGACATAGATTTAAAAGTAAGAGGTAGCAGGCTAAGAGGAGGAAGTTTTTCCACTCAAGGTGGTGGGTGTCTGGAACTCACTGCCTGAAAATATAGTTGAGTCAGAAACTCTCGTATAACATTTATTTAGATATTCCCTTGCATTGCCATAGTCTCCAAGGCTATGGGCCAAAAGCTGGAAAATGGAATTAGTCTAGTCAGATATTTGTTGACCAGCACAGACACAGATTTATGAAGGGGAAATCATGCTTGACTAATCTTCTTGAATTTTTTGAGGATGTAACTCGGAAGATGGACGAGGGAGATCCAGTGGATGTAGTGTACCTGGACTTTCAGAAAGCTTTTGATAAAGTCCCACACAAGAGGTTAGTGAGTAAAATTAGGGCGCACGGGATTGGGGGCAAAGTACTAGATTGGATAGAGAATTGGTTGGCTAATAGGAAACAAAGGGTAGTGATTAACGGCTCCATTTCGAAATGGCAGGCAGTGACCAGTGGGGTACCGCAGGGATCCGTGCTGGGACCGCAGCTTTTTACAATATATGTAAATGATATAGAAGATGGTATCAGCAATAACATTAGCAAATTTGCTGATGACACAAAGCTAGGTGGTAGGGTAAAATGTGATGAGGATGTTAGGGGATTACAGGGTGACCTGGACAAGTTAGGTGAGTGGGCAGATGCATGGCAGATGCAGTTTAATGTGGATAAATGTCTGGTTATCCACTTTGGTGGCAAGAACAGGAAGGCAGATTACTACCTCAATGGTATCAAATTAGGTAAAGGGGCTGTTCAGAGAGATCTGGGTGTTCTTGTCCACCAGTCAATGAAGGCAAGCATGCAGGTACAGCAGGTCGTGAAGAAGGCTAATAGCATGCTGGCCTTCATAACAAGAGGGATTGAGTATAGAAGCAAAGAGGTGCTTCTGCAGCTGTACAGGGCCCTGGTGAGACCACACCTGGAGTACTGTGTACAGTTCTGGTCTCCAAATTTGAGGAAAGACATTCTGGCTATTGAGGGAGTGCAGCGTAGGTTCACGAGGTCAATTCCTGGAATGGCAGGATTGCCTTACACGGAAAGACTGAAGCGACTGGGCTTGTATACCCTTGAGTTTAGAAGACTGAGAGGGGATCTGATTGAAACGTATAGGCTTATGAAAGGATTGGACACTCTGGCAGGAGGGAACATATTTCCGTTGATGGGGGAGTGCCGAACCAGAGGACACAACTTAAAAATACGGGGTAGACCATTTAGGACAGAGATGAGGAGAAACTACTTCACCCAGAGAGTGGTGGCTGTGTGGAATGCTCTGCCCCAGAGGGCAGTGGAGGCCCAGTCTCTGGATTCTTTTAAGAAAGAATTGGATAGAGCTCTTAAAGATAGTGGAGTCAAGGGGTACGGAGATAAGGCTGGAACAGGATACTAATTAGGAATGATCAGCCATGATCATATTGAATGGCGGTGCAGGCTCGAAGGGCAGAATGGCCTACTCCTGCATCTATTGTCTATTGTCTATTGTCTATTGACACAATGGCTGAATGGCCTACGTCTGTGAACTATATATGCTCTGACTGCTTCCTCATCACAAAAACATGCAAATGTTCAAGGGATTTAGACCAACCTAAGCCAGTCACTCATTCTGCATTGCATAGCACTAGTCTAGAACCTATTTGGGGATTTTATAGGTGGCATGTGCAGTTTACTTGTATTGGCCTAATATATGAATGCTTGGAGGACAGGAAACCTTTTTCAACTCATGCTGGAGTTCGTTGTGGACTAGTTCAGATTTATTAATTATCCCCAATACCGTATAAATACCACGATTATTGAAGATGAACTAAACATCTTTTACCCACTGGCAATTCTTAAGCTTTTGTGTTAACAATACCTGACGGATGTTTGGTTAGAGTGCAGTATTTGCCTAACTTGTCAAATGGAAAGATTGAAATTGTACTGGAGTCCCATACAATGATTCGCACATGTTTAAATGATGCAATTGGGGCAAGATTTACCCCCAAAATTGGCACAAGATCAGTGGGAGCGATAAGTGTGTGAGCTGGTTGGTCAAGTTCACTTCAGTTAGCACTACAGGCCTTCCCAAACCTTTTTAAAGACAATTAGGGACGGGCAATAAATGCACTTTGAGTACAGTTCTTCAGTCAGTCGAGGGCAGGGGGAAGGAATTCATGGTCACTCACATGGAGATGGCTGGCAGGTCAGGTTATGAAGCAGTTAGCAAACTGAATTATTGAGGAACTTCAAGTGTGTTGATGTGAGCCAGAGTTTATTTGTGGGGAGCAAGAAGTGAAAAACAAAACATTTCTTGGGTTTGTTTGAGTGGCGCCTAATGATGCTGTAAAAGTGATTGATCCAAAAGGAGGAGCAGCATTGCAAACACAGTTCAGCAAGCTCTGAAACTCAGACTGGGTGTCCTGTAGTTTTCATACCCTTTCCCATTGCCCCAGGCAAGTCCTGCCTTCCCCCTTGTCTCACCCTTTGGGTCACTGGCTTAAGGAGTTAGAGTTCAAGAATTGAATTCCACTGACGATAGGAGACTGCGGGGGTCACTTGATTGAGCTGTTTGAAATGTCAAAAGGCTTCACTAGGAGAAATGTGAAGAAACTCTTTCTTCTGACCTCTCTCCCTGTTCCCCTACCCCCAACACAAAACTGGGGATGCTGGGCATTAATGTGGTCTTTCACTAGCAAGACTGTAAAGGATTGTCAAATGAAAATGGGACAAAACTGGGTAAACAGGCTTGAGGTATAGATCAACCACAATCTAGATGAATGGCGCATCAAATGGGCTGAATGGTCTTGTTCCGAAAATTGTATTTTAGTTCATGGGAGAAGAACCCCTTTACAAAAAGCCAGTGAATAAAAGAGTTTTAGAAATATACTTTCCTTCCACATCATCAGTTACTCAAACCAAGAGGTGAGATTCTCCTCAATTGTTGCAGTTGGATGGACTACAGAAGAAATGTTGTTTTGCTGCAGGTCAAAATGGACAAAATGTTCTCTGCAGAATTTAAAAGCCAAATGACTGGAAAACAGTATGTGAAAGATCCAGAATCCACCTCAGAATAAAGACGCAGGCCAATTCGGACTGGATTGAGGAGAGATTTTCTCATTTCTTCACTCAGAAGAAGGTGAATCTCTGGAATTCCCTCCTCTGAGGTTGTGAGGCATGGAACCTCTCCACGATGGTCAACATCGATTTCCTACCGTGCGGAAACAGGCCATTCGGCCCATCCCAAGAGCATCCCACCCAGCCCCCATCCTTATTCAGCCCGGCTAACCGGCCTAACCTGCACCTTCCTGGACACTACTGGACAATTTACCACAGCCATTCCAACAAACCTGCACACTTTCACTATAGCACAGGAAAGTGGTGCTGAGGTAGATGATCAGCTATGATCGAGAATGACTGGGCAGGCCGAATGGCCTACACCTGCTCCTATGTTGCGGTACCTCAGAGATTTACGAAGATTTTGAAAAGTCTGGGGCTGAGTCGTTGTCATACAATCAGAAGATGTGTTTGAATCAAAGGTCTAGATTCTAACATGAGATTAAATTTGACGACAGCGCCCTATGAGACAGATGACAAGCACTGAGCTGTTCGGAACTACGCTGTAATCAGTGTTGAACTCTAACAATCCTTATGTTAGGCAAGATTTACCGAGGAGTTTTCTTTCCCGATCAAATAAATGCCATTCTGTATTACAGCAGGTATTTTCAAACAGTAAATCAATCTTTAGCAGCACAGTAACCGGCGACAAGCATTCCAACTGTTACTATTTATGCAAGCTTTTAGAATATTCAGTCTTTTAAACACAAAACAAATTTAAAGAAAAAAATCTACAATTGCAAACGTAAACAGAGGTTCACAGCACTGTTCTTTCCCTGCAGCATCTGTAATTGTTTACTTTAATGTGGGGGGTGAAGTTTAGGGAGAGATTTGATTTTGAGAAGGGAGGGGAGGGGAGGAGACAAATTTCTTGCGTGTTTTAATTCAGGAGTTGACCACTGGTTATAATAATGTGGTGTGACTGTCAATTGTCTAACATAAGACCAGAGAGGGTTTTGTACATAGGCATATCGGAGAGATCAAATCTGGGCAGTTTAATTACCATTCAGGTCCAAAGCCCTGTCTTTGATATGGAAATACTACTCCAGCTCCCTGCAACCTTCCACTTTTTTAGTTTCCCTCCTCCAAGCCAGAGAATGAATATTGAGCAACCTTGTCAACACCTGATTGTGAAAGGTAAACAGGCCTTTCTCATCGTCCTGGGCCACGGGGTGTCCACAATTACAACAGTGACCAGATTACAGGCGCTTTATATTATTGTCTCTCCCTTGTCTGTCGGGTGTGTGTGTGTGCCAGAGAGCTCACTTCGGATTGAAACGGATGAAAGCTGTCATGTACAGTTACCCCAGCTATTGTCATCTGCTTATTGCATTGACTCCCAGCTCTGCTTTAATTATTAATTGCACTTGTCAACTGTCATTAATTCCTCTTTAGCGTCCCCTGTCTCGAAGTAATTAGACAGGATGGCCCCGATGCACTCAATTGTTTGCAGAGTCCCCTAAAATAGACCGCTGGATGCTGCTCAGGCAAAAATATATATACACACACATAAATTAGCAGACTTATAAGACGGGTGAAGCAATTCTCCCACCTTACCCCAATTTTATCAGCTACATCAGGATCATCTGGCAAAACAAAACTACCACCCTGAAATCTGTTCACTGAGCACTAAAGGCTTATTTCTGTTTATTGAACTAAAAAGGTCACAGTTTTCTCTGGATATACAGCCTGTGGTGCTGATAATTTTATGCATAAACAAATGGCAAATTTGTGCCGCATAAATATGTATTAGCAATTATTCTCCTCGGCTGATGCTGGCCGCATGCAAATCCACCGTTTGCAGGCACCGGTCCGCCTTTGTTTCCACTTCAGCAGAAAACAAAGAGCACAATAAAACAGTTTAAAGATCAGCTATCAATAGGTGATGCAAATGCACAAGAAATTGTGCGTTAAAAGAAACCTGCTGGCAAATGAATTGTGCTCCAGAGAGAGAGAGAGAGATGGGGGGAAAAAAAACTGTAAAAGGCTTTCTATCTTTTCACCTCTGAGGTTTGAAGTACTCTTGACAAGCTAACAACGAGTCTGGTGCTAAAGCTTGCTGCCAGATGGGAAGTTACCGTTACCCGGGTTGCATAAGCCTCAAGAAAGAATAGTTGGCCAAAAGGGTTTGGCATCACATGGCAAAACCAGCATTTATTGGCCATTCCTTGAACTGAGAAGGCTTCGGAGGTTAGTTAAACACTGTGGGCCTGGAGGCAGATGTAGGCCAGAACAGGAATAAAGAGCAGATTTCCTCCCCAAAGGTCAGTATTGAACTGGATGGGTGATTACAACAACCAATGACAGTCGGTGTCATGGTTAGACTAGTTTTTAATTCCAGAATTACTAAGTGAATTTCAATACCTGCCATAAACCATGTCCCCACAGCATTAATCTGCACGTCTGGATTTGACTACTAATCCAGTAATGTTACCACTATGCCATCATTCCCCTGTAATATTACAACAAATTTACAAGTCAGCCCCCACTCCCCCTTTATGCTACATTCAGTTTGCCTTGTTGATTGGTCACATTTAAAACCCCAGATGGAATAAAATTTGCAACAAGGCTTTCTCTAAATATAAACTTTTCATACACAGAGACAGTTCTTCTGTGGTGACTTTACCCCTTTTAAAAATTGATGTGATTCCATAAGTGGTCAGCTACTACCTGTAATCTTCACATTCACTCCCACCCACTGGCCTTTGATTTGTAGCGTATAACACACTTTCTTAGAAAGTAAAGAATTTGCATTAATAATTCAAATTTGCACAACGCCTATAAACTAACCAAAAAAAACTCTCATGGGGTTTCAGCGGAGTGCAATTAGGCAAAAAATGTCACATAAGGCAATGTTGGAACAGGTGACCTGAAGACCGAGTGAAAAGGGATAAGCTTAAAAAGAAATGGTTGTTCAATGTTTCGTATCTTATTAAGACACAGGATAAGCATGCCCCAATATTTGCCTTTTGATTTAAATGAAGGATTAAAAAGTGTTTATTAACAGAGCAATACAAACCTGTTAGCGTCTTTGAGTTAGCCCCTATAAAAATTACAATTCACATCTTAATTCACAAATGCGGGTAATTACGAGTCCACAATTCCTCTCATCAGGTTCAAAGGTGTGTGGTTTAATGAAGCAGAAATCATAGAGTCTAAAGCAAATCTTTGCCATTGTTTCTGCATCCAATGCAGTCTCACTAGCAGATTAAAGATAGTGCAAGTCTCTGATGCTCAAATGATTCAACTTTGATTCCCTTAGTTTCTGTTGGTAATGAAACTATCTCCATCTATCATCCCCACAAAGTTCATTCTCCTTTCATTTAAAATCCCAAATTAAATCCCAACTGCACTGTTACACCTCTAGCAACCCAGGCTACCTCAAGATGTTTCCCCCCTCCCTGGCAATTAAAGCAAGAACATTTCGCAGGGGTGGGAGGCTGGAGATGCAGAAAAGGGTTTTTTTGTGGGATGACTAGGTAAAGCAGATTGAATCACACATTTGCAACTATGCTGTGCATCATATGTGACTCCAGCTCGAGGTTTTAGTGAGAATGTAAAATCCTGACATTAAAGATATGTCATTGTGTTTTATCCCCACATTTCTACAGCTTTTCATTTGCATTTCATCAAAACTTAAAATAAAAAAAAATTAAACTTTAATATGAAAATGTGTGCCCCAACCCAATCCAAAGAACAGATTGGAAGCTAGTATTTTTGGGAAGTAAGTTTTAAGAGTTTTTTTTCTTACGGCAAAACAAAAGGTTACCCTATTAATGCGAATTGGTTGGAAAAAGCATTCTGTCACCATATGCTGGTCAGTTTAAACAGTTCCTTGTGCTGTTAGTGTACTGTACTTGTCTGTCTCTGTCTCCTTCCTACTTCCAGACCCACATCTGAGTATATATTTAATTTAATAAACTGCGTAATTTCAGCTCCTTTCAAATTAAGTGGCCACCACAACAGCCCCTCTCTTCAAAGTCCTTTCACAGCCTTCCATTCTTGCATTTATGCTTTGCTGTCTCGGCGGCCATTAGCTTACTCTTGACAGCTTGACAGGCTAGAATAAGGGAATAAAACACGTAAACATTGTTTCCTGATGTATGCATTCATCTCTGCTGCCAAACACAGATATTGAGGAGATATTTCACTCCCACTTTCGGCTCTGTAAATTATACCCTGCCCACAGAAGGATGCAACTCTTCATGTCTTCAAATAGCCTCAATCATTTTAACTTCCCTTTAACAGCACATCACACCCATCATCCAACTACCTCCTTGCACTCACCCTGAATATCTCCCCCTCCCATCCATTCGCTGAAGAAAGCATTTAGGCATTTCTGTTGCAACAAAAAAAAAGTGTTTCACTAACAAAATGATTCATTGTAATGACATTCATATCTATTATTACTGACTGATTCAATCTTCACTTTTTAAGAGCATTTCAGTGTTACATGGTAACTGTCTTTCGTTTCAACAGCAGAACCATCATTCTCATTCTAAACATTTTAACAATACAGACTTTTAGTAAGTCAGACAACTGTGTTTAAAATTGTTTTCTGTTCCCTTTAGCTGTTTCAATTTATTACAGAAAAATGATTAGAATGGTCTTGAACTACAGGTCACCTGAATTGGACTAGACAGCTCTCTTGAAAGTATAAATTACTGGCACTTCATTATGAATTTATTCAGAAAGATTCAAGACTAATTAAAAAAAATCCTCCTAATTAGTCCAGGGTGTAAAAAAAAAGTTAATATGCTGCCATTTATTGGAGGTAATGTTGAGTTGATTTTATACAAGGCAACTTCACATTATACTGTAATCAAGGCCTAGAGATTAGTATGTGAAGTGACTGCTGCAGATTAAGGACAGCAGGGACCTGCACTTTTACTGATATGTCATTCTGTTGAGTTTCAATGTTTTTCTTTCTTAAATCAATGTAATCTTTTCACTATTTCCTTCCCTTTCTTTTTACCTCTGCATTCCTGTTTGCTAGTTGTCTCACCTCCATACTTTTAGCACAGACTCACACATTCTTCCCCAGTTGGGGAGTGAGTAAAGGTACATATGTGACCTGCATGTTACAATACCCTGGTCCTGTTGAGTAGCTAACGATGCAAGTGGACCGAGCTTATTCCCAGTTTGTGTTTGTGCTGGATTTGGCACTAAACTGGAGTCCCAAGTCCAGTCTCTATCCACATTCATCTCAGTTGAGCTGGACAATGTTTATCAATGAAGAAATGGAAACTTGGATCAGAGCCATGTTTTCACATTACCCTTGAACTGCAGGAGGAAATTGTACATTTAATGGTTTGGGTTTTTTTTTTGCTTGGATTTAACAGAACCTGTTTACTCATCCCCAGTAAACATCCTGACTTGGCAGGATTCAGGCCAGCCACTGGAGTAATGCAAAGCACAAATCTCAAAGGACTCATGCTAGAGACCTCAAACACAGTCTCCCTCAGCCACCTCACGTTTCTCTTGGATTTGTTAGCCCCGGCGATTTCACAGATGCCTTGCTTGCATGGAACAGCTGGTGTGATGTTACGTGGGTTCGAAGCCCCGCATGACCAGAATCCTTCACTGAAGCACTAACTGCAGTTCAGATCCCTGACAGGCATGGTCCAAAAGGTGTAATATAGCAAACCTAATGCTGCACTAACTACAGCTGCTCTGTTCCCAAACACATGTCTGCATTAAAAGTCCGTAATTGTGTTTTTTCGACCTCAACCAACAAAAAAAGGTAACATGCATTCACATAATGCTATTCGCAATCACAGGACAGCCCAAATTTCATAGACAATGAACTAAAATTGAAAACTAAATTTTTGCTCAAGGCATGTACCCTACTAAAGAATGGTGGAGTTGGGCCTTTTGCATTTAATTGGGAAGAAAGATAATGCTTTGTTTCAGTGTGCAAGGCTGACTCAGTCCTCTGTAGCAATGTCTCACAAGGTATGGGTCATGGACGACCAGTGAGGATCATTAAGGTGGTCCTCAGGCTAGTTGTAACGGTAGTCACTAATGCACAAATTCTCTGTTTATGCCAAGTCACAGAACAGGTTCATCCCCACCATCTGAGTGATGCCTCAGAAACAGACCTGCTCTTCTGTGCATAGCATGAGTCATCACACGCGCAAACATCAACAATACGGTTTTATAAGAAAGAATCATGTTAATGTTGATTTTGCTTGATTTACTTAGATGTAAGAGAAGTACTAGTTTCTGAGAAGGAGGCAATCGCTGTGATTTTATAACAGATTTTATAATGTTTCAAATAAATCTCCTCACTTTTAGAATTAACATTTATAATATGAAAATCTGCAAACTTTTGTTTCTGGCATGAAGTAATAATTTACTTATGATATTTAATAACAAAAATTAATGCACATAAATTTATTACATTTTTAGTGAAAGGGAATTAAATATTTATAATTTCCATAAGTTGTCATTAATTATTTTTATATGGTAGCTAGTGAAAGCAGTTAAGGTAGGGATTGGTGAAGTGCTTCACCACGTCTGCACCGTAATCTGCAGACAAAAGAAGTTTGTGATCCACTGCAGGATTATCATGTTGGTCTTGATTAGGTAATCAGTTCACCAGAATGGGGTTTGTGCCCACAACCCTCTAACTCAGAGGTATGACAGTGAGCCATGGGCTTGTTGCTGTGGTTTGGACTTGAGTGGCACCCTCTTCACAAAAAATAAAATTATACACAATCTGCGAGGTGCATCTCAACCACAGCATTCTACATCCGGAGTGATTCAAATCAATAGAATGTTGTTTCCTGCTGTCATATGCGATCCTGGGAATTAAAATACTGGATTTACTCTAACTATGATGAATATCATTTTGCATATTTTTTTAATTCCCTCTATATAAACTTCACCCCACCACTGGTTGTCATATCTTCAGCACTGCAATTACACTGCTATTCCTTCCCTTGAACCAATTTACCTTTCCACCCCATGTCTGTTCATTCAATCTTCTTTAATAATCTCTTTGATCACTGTTTCTAATAAATCCCGCTCTTTCACTTTTTTCCCCAAGGTGCACCACAATATGGTGTTAGAGGTGCTGAGTTGTTACAGTGGTAGTAAAGCTAATTGTTCTTGACAGCTCACCTCCTTTGCACTTTGCATTTGGGCTTTCGCTTTTTCTTCTGCAAATATTTTCTTGCATATACATGTTTTGTGGCACATTAACTAAAATGCAAGGGTTTTTCAAACGTAACTTGTGAGACTGCCCTCCTATTTTGGATACTATTGTGTTATGTCTTTTAGCCACTCAGCAATGTCTGAGTGAGAAGATTTTTGGTTCAAGGCCTACTCCAGCATATTGAGCTATTAACCGGGAACAATGTTAGACGATAGTTGGAAGTGCTGTCTTTCAGATTAAATGTTAAACTCAGGACTGTGTGCCCTCTCCAGTGAATGTAAGAGATTTCACACAATATTGTACAGAATTGTAGACACTTCCCTAGATCCTTCTCAATTTAATCTGTCAACCGAAATCACTTAAACAGGGTTTCTGACCCTTCAGCTGTTTGTGAGGCATTGCTATGCTTAAATGCCAAATTTTGGACAGCAACTACACTTCAAACCTTTTGAATTAACTGTAAAGCACTTAGGGATATCCTGTCGTCATGAAAGGCGTTATATAAATGCCTGTCAACTGCTACTCCCAGATCCCTCTCCAGGTCTCTGTATGCTAATATAGATCTATTAATATGTCCAGTCTGTTAGTTCCAAACTGGATTCAACCCAGCATAAATGAATCGAAACTTATCTGCTGCTTTAGTGCAGAATTATGGGGAGTTGTACATTGCTGGGAACTGGATTCAAACTGCCCACTTAGGAGCCTTCATAACAAAGGCTCCATTATCAAGTCAGTCTGGTCTGGAAGCAAAGCCAGGTCCCAGAGGAAAGGACAATGTGTTAATCCAGTGCTCCACCAAGCTCCCTCAGGTATTGATTCATAGCAAGTTTTCCTCTGACTTCCTGTGAAGTATGAACTGTGGCTCGTTAATGTTTTCTTAAAATTGTTTTTGTTTAAAAGTGAATTAAAGCCTAATGTTTGGATACTTTGGAATGTGTATTAAATGCATACTAGACAGATGGTAACAAAGCCAGGTTCAAAATCAGACCAGAAATCTGACGTAATGAGACATTGGAGTGGGAGGATTTACAAAGATGAGTGCTTTGAAAACTGGTAGGGTGAAACATTTGGATATAAATTCTAAATATTTCTGTTTTAAATTATATTGCCTGCTATTTTAAAAGGTTTAAATTAATGTAAGTAAAGCCTTTGTTAAAGGAACAGACAAAGAAATTTCATACAAACCTGTTCATGTAAATGATATCCCAGCATCATATCACCCCACTGGTGCTGGGTGTAAAAAAGGGGTTTAAGTGTCCCATTTTAATCAGTAGTTCATCCTCAATTTTGGACGAGACATTAAAGTGAATCTCCATCTGACCTTCACAGGTAGAAATTTAAAAATCCCTCAGCACAATTTGAAGAAGTGCGGAGAGTTTCCCCCTATGTCCTGGCTAACATTTACCCCTCAATCAAAATCACTGAAACAGATTGCCTAGCCATTAATCTCCTTACTGTTTGTGGGAACTGGCTGTGTGCAAATTGACTGCCATATAGTTCCCTACAAAACCAGAGCAAGGATACTTCAAAGAAATTTGTGCCTCATTGGTAGTGAAGTATTCTGGGACACCCCAGAATTGTGGAAGGCACTAAATAAATGTAAGTCTGTCTGAAAAACTTTTCAGTCTGCAGGTTTGCTGATGAAACACACTGCTCAAGTCAGAAAAGAAGGTAAGGGCTTCTGCAACAAAGCGCACTTTGTAACATTCTACTATATTCTAAGCATAAACAAAGAACAGCTGTGTTGTTCTTACAGTGCTCTACATCATCCATTTCTTCTGACTGATGATACAACTGTATCCATGGTCACTAACAACTGGCAGTGGGTATGAAACCAAACACTTACATCATGGCTGCAATGTGGAGATATTTCTGCGTAGCCCCCAAATTTGACATCTAGAACCAAGACTTGAGCAGTTATTTGGGAAGCGGGGGGGGGGAGCGGGGAGAGAAAAAAAACGATAGTGCAAGATTATCAAATCAGTAAATTGTTAAACATGACAGTTTTAATGGCCTCAAACAAATGGTTAAATTAAATTATATGAATATTTAATTTGCCAGCTCAATTACCTACTTCAATTAACAATGCAAAACATTAGCCATTATGTGCGCTGACAATATTGTATATTCTACTAAACGTCACCTCGTTTACATTAAGTGCACCATACATGGACACTTTCAATTTTCACTAACTCTATTCAATACGTTTCAGGTAAGGAGGGAAGTGTTCATAATGGACCATGACTCAACTAATTTATTCATGTTCCAGTTAACAGCCCATTTTCTGTTCTATTTAGATTTGTTAAAACCTAGTGCTCTCATATTCACACAGAATATTGTGTTTGAGCAGGTGGGCTAGTGATTCAGTGTTCTTTTGCTGTTGCCTCTTACATGTAGGTACATTGCAAATGGGAGGTCTTGCAGTAAAAAATGGTCAGTGTCACTGCCACTGAGTCAGAAGCCCTGGGTTGAAGTCCTACACTCGAAGTTGATGGTCAAGTAAGGTGGGGTTCATAATACAATGGAAAAGGTTGGATATCAATCAAGTTCTACCAATACACACCAAAGGCAGGTGATAAGAGGTGGGGAAGATTCCTGGTCAGACAAGCGATGGGAAGAAAGTTGGAGGCTCTAACCAGAACATCCATAACTTGTGTCTGCAACACACGTTAAGTAGAAAAGCAGCAACCGCTAGTGACATCAGCAGCAAGCTCACACAAACAGGAATGGAATCAGTGACAGGATCTACTGCTTAGTTTTCTGGTGTTGGTTAGATAATTAATTGGCAAGCGCAGCAGGTCAGGCAGCATCCAAGGAGCAGGAGAATCGACGTGTCGGGCATGAGCCCTTCCTCAGGAATGACGAAAGTGTGCCAGGCAGGCTAAGATAAAAAGGTAGGGTGGAGGGACTTGGGGGGAGGGGCGTTGGAAATGCAATAGGTGGAAGGAGGTTAAGGTGAGGCTGATTGGCCGGAGTGGGGGTAGGGGCGGAGAGGTCGGGAAGAAGATTGCAGGTTAGGAAGGTGGTGCTGAGTTCGAGGGTTGGGACTGAGACAAAGTGGGGGGAGGGGAAATGAGCAAACTGGAGAAGTCTGAGTTCATCCCTTGTGGTTGGAGGGTTCCTAGGCGGAAGATGAGGCGTTCTTCCTCCAGCCATCATGTTCCTACGGACTCCTCCATCGCCAGCCCAAGGACCTGCACTTGGTGGAGTGGGAGGGGGAGTTGAAGAAGTGTTGAGTCATGGAGGGGTGGTCCGTTTGGAGGTGGTGGAAATGACGACAGATGATACGATGTATATGGAGGTTGGTGGGGTGGTAGATGAGGACCAGTGGGGTTCTGTCCTGGTGGTGATTGGAGGGGCGGGGCTCAAGGGCAGAGGAGTGGGAAGTGGAGGAGATGCGGTGGAGAGCATCGTCCCACTGGTTCTCACCTACCACCCCACCAACCTCCATATACATCATATCATCCTTCTTCATTTCCGCCCCCTCCAAACAGACCCCACCACCAGGGATATATTCCAAAAAGACCACTCCCCCCGTGGCTCCCTCGTCAGTTCCACACCCCCCACCAACCCAACCTCCACTCCCGGCACCTTCCCTGCAACCGCAAGAAATGCAAAACCTGCGCCCACACCTCCCCCCTCACTTTCCTCCAAGGCCCCAAGGGATCCTTCCATATCCATCACAAATTCACCTGCACCTCCACACACATCATTTACTACATCTGTTACACCCAATGTAGCGTCCTCTATATTGGGGACACAGGCCGCCTACTTGCGGAACATTTCAGAGAACACCTCTGGGACACCCACACCAACCAACCCAACCACCCCATGGCTCAACACTTCAACTCCCTCTCCCACTCCACCAAGAACATGCAGGTCCTTGGACTCCTCCATCGCCAGACCATAGCAACAAGACGGCTGGAGGAAGAGCGCCTCATCTTCCACCTAGGAACCCTCCAACCACAAGGGATGAACTCAGACTTCTCCAGTTTCCTCATTTCCCCTCCCCCCACCTTGTCTCAGTCCCAACCCTCGAACTCAGCACCACCTTCCTAACCTGCAGTCTTCTTCCTGACCCCTCCGCCCCCACCCCCACTCCGGCCTATCACCCTCACCTTAACCTCCTTCCACCTATCACATTCCCATCGCCCCTCCCTCAAGTCCCTCCTCCCTACCTTTTATCTTGGCCTGCTGGACACACTTTCCTCATTCCTGAAGAAGGGCTCATGCCCGAAACGTCGATTCCCCTGCTCCTTTGATGCTGCCTGACCTGCTGCGCTTTTCCAGCAACACATTTTCAGCTCTGATCTCCAGCATCTGCAGTCCTCACTTTCTCCTAGATAATTATCAGTCAAATCATCTGGGAAAGTTCACCTGCTCTTCCGATTGAGAATCTTTTCAAGTCAGTCAAAAAGGTAGGGGTTTCGTTTAACAGCTCATCAAAAGATGGCTGGGACTTTGAGAAATCATTGGAGTGAAATGCAAATTGTGGTAAAAGGTGTGGTTGGCAGAACAACAGGATCTAGTACCAGGTTTAAAACTCAATTAGAAAATCCAAATCATTGCACAGGTGACCTAAGCAAACACCTGGCACGAACTGGAGAATGGGCACTACATTTGAAGGGGAGATTTTGGCTGATTCTAGGATTAATCTGACATCCAGAAGGACTGCAGGATAGTTAATTCATTTCGGACAGAGCATGCCTTCAGAAGTTGAATAATGTTCATACCCCTCCCTGACCTACCTCTATAACCTCTAGTCCTGCAGTCTTCTGAGATCCCTGTGTTTCCCCAATACCAAACTCCTGTCCATCCTTACTTTTCTTCACACCACAATTGATGGCCACGCTTTCAGCGATTTGTCCTAACTCAGCAATTTCTTCCTTGTATGCCCACACATCATCCTTCAATATTACAACTTATCTCTCGGACCACGTGCTTGGTCACCAGTCCTAATCTCTCCTTGTTTGACCTGGTGTCAAATTCTGTTCATTTATCCTCCTGTGAGGCAACTAAAGACTTGTTGACCATGCTAAAGGTGCTACAGCTAATTGTTGATTGGAACCAGTAAAACTGCTCAGTCCTAATTGACTGGGGTCCTGCATTTTCTTCCATTTGCATTTTCTAGTGGATTGCGCACAGCACGACATGATGCCTGAACAAGCCTGTGTTTTGCAATGTTCACCATACTACATGCCTCAGGCTGAACAATCCAGCTGTACAGATGCCAAATGGCGGCAGTGCAGCCATGAATCACCATCCTGTACCATACCAACAGATGCCTACCAAAAAGGCAAAGACAGAGTCTGGTGCGATTCAGAGTCCACATTCACACTGTTATCTGCAAACCAGGAGTGAGGTTCCGAGTCTGAAGGGCTTCACTAAGTGCAGAGTAGCTTTCCAATGTGTAATCCACACCAGACTTCCTCAGGAACTTGCTTATCAATACAGCTATCAGTATATATCTGGCATCCTCCAAACATTCCATTTGATCACTGGCAGAAACTCCATTTACCTGGGTGGCTGTTAACTTAGGGTCGAGTGCCAGAAAAACACACATTTATAACATTCTGTACAGCACAGAATATATTCAGCTAATCTTTTGTTCAAATAAAATGTTATTTTAACCAAATTGACTTCTAAATGATCCTATAAGGGCACTCAGAACTTTCTTAGTATTTACCTTGTGATGATGCTTTTCGTACGTTTCTTATGACATGAAAAGGAGTTTAATTGTGTGGAAGTTACACAGAGGCGCAGCTTTACATCTTAGACCTGAATAGACCCTTCTTTGTGAGAATGAAAATGTCATCAAGTCAGAGTTGTACAGCACACAAACAGACCCTTCCATCCAACTCATCCATGCTACCCAGATATCCTAAATTAATCTTGTCCCATTTGCCAATATTTTCGCCATATCCCTTTAAATCCTTCCTATTCATGGGCCTATCAAGATACCTTTTAAATGTTGTAATTATACCCATCGCTACCACCTCCTCTGGTAGCTGATTCCATATACACACACCACCCTCTGCATGAAAACAAAGAAAAGGTCCCTTTTATATCTTTCCCCTCTCACCTTAAACCTATGCCCTCTAGTTCTGGACTCCCCTACCCTGGGGGAAAAAAAAATGTTATTCACCCTATCCGTGCCCCTCATGATTTTATAAACCTCTATAAGGTCACCCCTCGTCCTCCGACAATCCAGGGAAAAAGGACCCAGCCTATTCAGCCTCTCCCTATAGTTCAAACCCTCCAACCCCAGCAACAAGCTTTTAATCTTTTCTGAATCCTTTCAAATTTAACAACAGTTAAAGTGAACAAAGTTGTACTTAGCTATTCAAAAAGACAAAAGGCAAACTAATTTTAAATCGCCCCAGTATTTGAGCTGTGAGAGAGTTGACCACTTTCACCCAGCAACTGATTAAATTCAATTTGCTACAACATAGGTCTCCTGTTTTGTGCTTCTCCCAGAGGATTATATGGCTCTGGAGTGGGTTGAGAATACCTATAATGTGATATGCAAGACATCAAAACCATATGGAAGAAGCTAGATGGTCTCGGTTTTTGTCTTTTCCCTCCATTATTGTTATTTTCTTCCATCTCCTCAGATCTTCCTGCGTCCAATTGCTTGATTACGCCTCGCCCACTGCTGTTGCTCAACAAATTGTGAGGAGACCATGAAGACTCAATATTCCCTTCTTAGATACAGTTCTGATGGATTACCTCATAATCACAAAGCCATGGTAAACGGAGATGGAAACTTAACCCTTTGACACGTTACGTCCATCCACAAATTACAACCTCAACAGACTTGGCTTACAACCATCACAGAGATCAAGACATGTGATGAATTTAGGCCCCAAGCCATCCACTTTCAACATGACACTAATCAACCCCCATTAACGACTAACTGACCTGATCTTGCAAGGCTCTGTAAGGTGAGATTGATCATGGTGCATGCACATATCTTACTGCTGGAATGAATGACTGCTAATGTAGCATACTGTTAAGGCTGAACCAGGCTGGTGCTACAAAAGAATAGGAATACCCTGAAGGAAGTCTGGAGGCAAAATATATAAATCAATTAAAGCAACCTAATGGAGAAGAGGAACATGTGCAAGATTCTGAAATGATTCTCAAACTATTTTGGTTGAGAACTTTTTAAATCTATCAGACAGAGCATGGCATGTTGAAAGGCCACCTGAGGTGAATGTTGTGCAAGTGGGAGCAGGGTATGGCCATCACATGTTCAGCGTAGAGTGTGCTGGTTGTCTCACTTCAGAGGAAACTACATGTGTCATCAACACGGAGAACAGTTCAGAAACAAAACCAGAAATTGCCTGAAAAGCTCAGCAGGTCTGGCAGTACATGTGGAGAGAAATCAGAGTTGGTGTTTCAGGTCAGGTGAGCCAGTTCTGAGGAAGGGTCATCAGACTAGAAACGTTACCTCTGGATTTCTCTTCAGAGGCTGCCAGACCTGCTGAGCTTTTCCAGCAATTTCTATTTTTGTTTCAAAAGGAAGATAATCCTGGGAAACCCTGCAGCCAGCACGTCTGGTAGTGCCAATTCAGTTCAATCTTCTTCAAAACAGGGAAGACATGAAAATATTTAACTACACAGCAACACAGAGAAATGGTGCCAGAATCCAAATGTGCCCTGATGTCATGAGTATTGATATAAAATATGGATGGGGAATTGATGGGGCTGTCCTCCATGCCTATTTTACCCCAGTTTGACACTAAATTAGGCATCATAGCACCAATGCTAAGCACGCCACCTATCTGCCCAGTAAGTAAGTATCTCACCTGCAGCAGGAACACTCTTGCCCATGGGCATACTGAGTCCCGTAAGTGGCCAGTTAATGGCTTTGGGGAGAAGTGCCCATTGAAGATGACTTCACTGCCAGCCCCTCTCTCCCCGTGGCATCAACCTCAGCCCCCCAACCCCTCACTAGAGCCTGCCAACTCAGTCCTGGTGAGAGTCCTAGTGGCGCAGCTCAGGGACAAGAGCACCACCTGCCATTGGATTAGCCAGCAGCCCCTGAGGAGGTTGGTCGCCCTCCCTAAATGGGGGCCGAGAGTGGGGGAGGTGACATTTCTGCCCTGCGCCACCTAAAGACCTGAGTCATGGGGCTAGCTGGCCAATTCCAGCTAGCCCCATGACTCCATGGGGTTGGGTCAAGCAACATCTCACTCCCCCTCCTCCCCCCAAACCAACACTATTCAGGTTGAATTCTGTCCATGATTATTTGAAAATACATTCTTCAAACAAAAAGCTTGGAGAATCAGAGTTGGGAGACCAGAAACCGGCCATAAAGCATTCCCCACCTTGAAAATCAACTTGATATCATTAGTGAAATACTTTGCCTCCAAATATCCTTCAGGTTAGTCCTACTGCCTCGTGGTACTAATGTGATTCAGCTCCGACAATGTTTGGCACATATGCATAAGCACTCATCTATTCAACAGTGACATGATGTGCACATATACCAAGATTAATCCTCATAAAATCCTCTCAGCAACCCTGTTTTTTTGCAGTCAAAAATTATATTACAGATGTTGCTTCATTAGAGTGTTGATAAGCACAGGAGATCAGACCTGCATTGATGCTTGGGTTGTATCTGCACTAAGTGAATGTACAAGACTGAAGGTTAACTTTCGAATACGCTATGTAAAATAATCACACATTTCCCACATGTATTTGAGCTGAAATTAAATCTTAAATTTATTGTATTTTCTCCATGAATCAACATAAGTCATCGAACTGTATAGCATTAACCATCCAGCCCATTGTGCCTGTGCTGAGTCTATAAAAGAAACAATCCAATTAATCCAACTTTTCCCTTGTTCTTTCACTATAATGTTTTGAGTTTTCCCATTTCAATTGGTTGCCCAATTGCTCTTGATAATTAGAACTGAATTGGCTTCCACCAGCCATTCAGGCAGTATATTCTAGATCATTCCAAAAATATCTCCCCATCTCCCAGGCCATTTTGTGCAACGTTGTGTAACTACATTGAGCATTCAAGCAAAGACAAAAATTGACCTGTTGTCAGCATTATGGCAGGAAGTGTAAAAACCCCTTCTGAAAGTGAATACTTAATGTGTCAAATAACAAAAAAAAATCATGAAAGTCAACATAGTTACTGAAGGCTAGTGAGCACTTCATCTATCACAGCCAGACTGCCATCTGCAACAGACAATATTGATTCCACAAGACATAAAAGAGGGTCTTAAAAGCCAATACTCTGTGTTATTTACAACTTGGAAAGTGTTTGATGTAAACATGAAACTGCAGCCTGACATAAATTATTTACGAATGCATACATTTTAAAACCAACGTTAATTGATGGACAAGTCAGAATGCAGCTCAGCTGAGAACCTGCTGCTTGGCCAGTTTCCTCAAGTCATGATGCAACAGGAGTGCAGTCAAGACCAGTCAGTTTACAAGTGAGCGGGTTGGATTGGAGGACAATGGCTTTCCCCACTGTAGGTAGACAACAGATTGCGCATCACATTGGATAGAGCCAGTTCAAGAAATCATGGAGTTTTGGCAGAATCTAAACTGTGCACCCGTGAACAGATAACTGCCACTTTCTGGCATTAATGATGACTGTTTCCATTGTATTACTGATAGTTGCCAGTTGGCTTACGTAGCATTAAATGGCAGGATTGAAATTTGTCCTGTGCTTCCAGGATAGCTCATAATTGGGAAAATTTGCAGGGAAATACCAGTGTTGAAGCAATATTGAAACTAAAGTGCAGCTAATTTAGGATCACAGCATTTCAGCTGGGATTTTGGTGGGGTGCATAGCCCTTCGTTTTTCTCAAGTTGAGCGAGACCAATTGACTGAAGATTGGCAGAAGGTGTATACACCTCAGCCTTATCTTTTACACTTAAGTGCTGAGCTCCCCCATCATTAGAAACGCATTGCTGATTGTTTCATTGCCCATGACCATGTGTACCTCGACATGGCAGTGTAGAGTAGTGATTACAGGATTGCATCGTGCTGTGCTGGAACTTCACCAAGGTGCCACATCATTTGTAGATCTGCCTACTGTAGCTCCGAGTTCTTCAGCATTCCTCACTGACCAAGCCAGATGACAATCTAGCTTGATGGTGATGGAGGAATGAGGAACACGCCAATCTGGGTGCTCCAGTTCCTACAAAACAGCACAAAACTGGGGCATACTTGAGGTGTATGAATCAGCAGCAACAGTTAATGATGAATACTCCCAGAATCTGCAACCTCACAGCCTGGCATATTCCAAAGGGCTGGCAGAAGTATAAGAGGTCAAATAGCCTTCTTCCATGCTTCAAGTTGCTATGATTTTGTCTATGATAGTGTGAACTGACATTGTGTGTACACATCTGTATTTTATAAAATCAAACAGTACAGAAGTATCCCTCGTCTCCCATCAAGGCTATACCATCAAAGATATACACGACATACACTAGTTCCACTTTCCTGCACTAGGCCCACAATCTTGAATGTTACGGCACTTCCAAGTACTTTTTAAAGGTCGGACATCACACAACACCAGGTTACAGTACAACAGGTTTATTTAAAATCACAAGCTTTCGGAGCACTGCCCCTTCGTCAGGTGATGTACTGGCACATCCGCATCCATTTTAAAGGTTACAAGGTTTCTCACATCAAGTATCCTCCCAGGCAGTGTATTCCGACCCCAAAATCTTCTGGGTAAAAGAAGTTTCGTTGCAAATCCTCTCTAAAGCCCCTGCATTCACTTTAAAACATTGTCCCTCATCACTGACTCTCTTTCTCCATCTTTCAAATCAATTGTTCCAACAAAACCCCTGAAAAGACTGATCAGGCAAGTACAAGAAAGGTTGGGAGAGAGTTTGAACTTATACTATAGCATCTGAGTACATCGCCCCTCTGTCACTTTGTGATGCAGTGAAAGTTGTGCAGCTTCAGTATTCTACTTCAAAACCACAAAAATATCATCTTATCTCCTGGCACCGCAGAAAACAATATTGCTATCACAGCTAAGAGGCATCCCAGTCCAAAGATATGAGCCCACAATCTGGGCTGATTCTTCTCGTCTTAGACAGAGGAAGCACTGCACTGGCAGAGATGCTGCATTCAAATGGGACACTAAACTGAGGCATTCTCTGCTATCTCAGGAAGGATGTGCAAACGATTCCACAGCACTATTTGAAAGAACAGCAGGTGAGATCTCTCTGACGCCTTGGCCAATATTTATACCACAACCAACAGCACGAAACAAGAGGTGCTCCAGTGACTGCCATATTGCTGTTAGTGGTTTTTTGCCATGCACACACACTAGCTACACTGTGTTTTATAAATCACAACAGCAATTACACTTCAAATAATACTTCATTTGTTATGCCATCCTGGCAAGATGTTTTTAAAGTGCAAGATCTTTCTTTGATCAAGTCTGACACAGTAAGTAAAAATTGACAGAGATAAAAGAAGGCAAGTGAGATTAGTTCTGACGTTCTGCAATTTGCCTACAAATTCGTCTACATGCTCAGAATTCTGCCCTGAAAAATCTGCAACTTTTTTTTAATGTGGCTTCTCCTGAGGAACCAAAGTTTCTCTGTCATCCATGGAGGTGCAGAACTCATCCAGTTTCAAGATAAGCTATCCAATAGCAGTACAGTGCATGAACCTCTTAGGGGGTCTGTTGGTCAAAGCAAGAAACTCAACATATTTTTTGTTGAGACTTGATAATCCTAATTTGGAAGCTTTCTGATGGCACTGCGTTATTTCTCAAAAGAAAAACTTATGGCTTGGCTCATGGATAAAACACTCACCAGTCCATTTCTTTAACATTTATTATAATCCTGGCAGCAGTATTGAAGCTTAGTCAATGCCATTTAACTGTCATTTTGGAGTAAATCATGTCACATGGAAAGAAGAGTAAATCAAAGAGAAGCTCGCTTAAGTGCTGGACGGTCACGTGACCTTGAAGAGCTTCTGCAGTACTGTGCCCAGTTCTGGTCTCCCTATTGTATGAAGGAGATTATTAAGTTGGAGAGGGTTCAGAAAATATTTATCAGGATGTTGCCAGAAATGGAAGGCTGAGTTACAGAGAGAGGCTGGACAGGCTGGGATGTTTTTCGCTGGACTGTAGGAGGCTGAGGGGTGACCTTACAGAGGTTTATAAAATCATGAGGGGCAAAGAGGAGATGAATAGCAGGCATCTTTTCCCAAGGGTGGGGGATTTCAATATTAGGGGGCCTATTTTTAAAAACCAGAAGAGCTGTGGATGCTGTAAATCAGAAACAAAAAAAACACAAGTTTGTGGAAAATCTCAGAAGGTCTGGCAGCATCTGTGAAGAGATATCAGTGTTCACATTTCAGAACTGGCGACCCTTCCTCAGGTCACCTTTGCAGTCACCGGACCCGAAACGCTAACTCTGATTTCTCTTCACGGGTGCTGCCAGACCCGCTGAGCTTTCCCAGCAACTCCTGTTTGTGTGTCAGGGCATGTTTTGAAGGTGGGAGGAGGAAGGTTTAAAAAAGACATGAGGTGCCATTTTTCTTTTTGCACAGAGTGCTTGGTATGTGGAATGAACTTCCACAGGAAGAGGTGGTTTCAAGTACAATTACAACATTTAAAAGACAATTGAATAAGTACTTGGACAAGAAATACTTGGAAGGATATGGGCCAAGTGTACACAGGAGGGACTAGTTCAGTTTGGGAACATGGTCGGCATGGACTAGTTAGACCAAAGGGTCTGTTTCCGTGCTGTATTTCTCTTAAATGCTTCAAATAAGCTGTAAAACATTTCTTGGATACTTTAATTCTCAGGAGGTCAACATCACTGGCAAGGTCAGCATTTACCATCCAATGCCAGCTGCCTTGAGTGGTTTGCCCAGGCAACTCAAAAGTGATCTGAAAGCTGTTGTGCAACCGGGGTTGTATATAGGCCAGCCCTAACAACAACAGCAGATTTCCTTCCCTAAATCAGTGAAGCGATTAGGTGTTATATTTCCATAGCAACCCAATAGACTCATGAACATTTTTACTGATACCAGATTTTCTTTTAAAAATGAACTTAAATTCTCAAGCCACCATGGTGGGATTTGAAGTGGTTTTCTCTAGAGTATTAGTCAAATCTACAAGGTAATGTATCCAGTAACTAAAAACTACCAGGTCACAATGACAGTACTGCTAATTTGAAGTTAAAATTATCCAGTAGATCAAATTACCCAATTTTAATAAAACTGCTCAGCAGGTGTTTTGCTTATGATTTCTGTTCAAATTAAGCAACAATTTAACTTAAAGTAATTTTGAATTAAGGAAAGTAGACTGTGTAGAGCACGGAGTCAGAATTATGAACTCTTCCTGGAGGTAATCCATCAATGAAATGTGATTATGGAAGCAAGGTCTCAGTCTTGGATTCATGGTACAAGTCATACTTCCCAGTGAAGAAAACGAAAATCAATCTCTACTTCACTGAATGACCACATTTCCAACCCTGACTCATTTTGGGATGGCCATGTTGCCATCTTCCAAATGTTCCACCTTTTCTCTCAGATGGATGTAAAAGATGCAAGGCCACCATTTTAAAAAAGGGCTGGCTCTTCCCTGTGTCTCAATCCACTGCTTCTCAAACCCAGGTAAGATTTTGGGGTCATGACCTCGGAGGCAACACTGCCCTCTGTAAGGGTCTGACCAAGCCTTAAGAGGTTTGTAATCCCTTTAAATCCTCATTTTCTTTCATGGTGGATAGGTTTTGTAGAAAACAGATTTTTTCACCAACAGTTTTGGAACTGGAACCAGGCCTCCAAGATACCAATCAGGCTGCAACCACCTTAAAAGCGTTGTGGATTAAACACTTTACCTCCATAGTTGCCCCACAGTTTCTGCTCACCACTATCCCCCTTCCACAGTTCTTCCCCCACTCCTCACCAAACCCATGGTTCTTGGGGGGGCGGGGGGAAAAGAGAGGAGGAGGAAGAGATAAGGACAACTTTTGAGGTTTGAAATGAGGGCATAGTCAGGGAAAGCTGCAGAGAGTGTTGGTCTAGTTCAACATTTAATCCTGGAGCAATATCTCATTTTTGGTTGTGGGAGCTTGCTGTGTGCAAATTGACTGCTGTATTTCCACATGTTATAATGGAAACCATGTTTCAAAAGTATTTCATTCAACTACAAAACCCTCAAATCCTAAAGGTGGCTAAGGCACTTTATAAATACAAGTTTATCCATTCTGCGCAAAGTGAAATATTCATCCAATTCCACTCCCCATCGCTCTACCAATAGTATCTATGTCTTCAAATACCCAGGAAAGACAGAAAGTTCCCTTCCAAATCTCTCTCCCTCTAGTACTAAGATCATCCTCTTTCAAATGCATTTCTACTTGACCTAAGATCACCTTCTTTGGATCCAATGTCTATTTTTGCCCAGTTAGCCTGTTGCCAAACGCCAGGAGCCATTTCCCAAGGTAAATAAGAAAAGTGCTTGTATCAATGTAAGTCACTGTCATTGCCTTCATCACCTGCCTGAGCCAATTCTAAAACCTTGATCTTCCCTTGATATAGCACACCACAGGCTTCAGCAAACCCGTCACTTTAAAGGGTGCCTCAGTGAGACAGATGGGAGTTGCTCCAGGAGCCAATGTGTACGAGGTATGGTCCCATTTCAATTTACACCAGAAGAGCAGAGCACGTCAAGGTAAACTGTATGCAAACAAACTTAGAGTACAGAATGTCTTTGCACCTTTCAAATTGCACGATCGTTTTCTAACATGCACCATCTGCTGAACTAAATTTCCTGAAAATTCCTGACTCTTATGAAAAAAAGCTGAAGAAATCTGAGCCACACAAAAGGTAAATGAATCAAAAGTGCAGGTGTGTGTGTGTTGGAGTTTGGTGGAGAGTTAAAACAAAGGCTCCAGTGGAAGTGAAATCCTGTACACATCAGCCATGATGTGGCTGAATAGGGGGAACAAGTTAGGGGAGAGGAATGGGCCAAATGGCCTCCTCCTGTTCCCATCTTAACGAAATGACTTTTCCCAAGTAAATGCACCAAGAGAACTGGAATCAGTGGTTTAAGCAGACAACCTTCACTCTGGGGTTAAAGGAATTGACACCACACAGCTGTGCATTTTAAAGTGAAAGCAGTCTTCAGAATCTCTTAGTGAGATTGCGACTGACAGTCACCACTCTCTGTTACCTCTCACACTTTATAGGATAAAGCTTTCAACATCAAAAAGGTGGAGCTGATGGCACTGAGTCAGGCTATGTCATCACAAAAAACATCTGAAGAAGCAAAGATATCCTAAACAGACAACTGCAGGTTCGAATCCTGGCACTGACTGTCACTTTGAAATGCTACAGTGTTTGATTGTATGGGCTCGGGGCAGATCTGGTTAAACACAAGAGAATGTGTTCAGCTAGCTGTGGAGTTGAACTTTCCACAGCAGTACTTCTGTCACTGTCAACTGTGGTTCAGCGTATCTCAGTCAGAAGGCGGTGTGTTCAAAATCCAATTCCGGAGACATCAAGACTTTTACTGCAGGAATGCCGCACAGTTGAGGAAGCTGTCTTTTGCATTCATCATGAGTCCTATGTCGGATATTGGACAGTTTTTTGAAGAAACACAGGAAAGTTCTCACCACCATCCCAGCAAATACTTAAAGCAAATACATTAAAATAAATTACAGAAACTTAAGATCAAGATGATAGGCCATTCAGCCTGTTGTTCCAATCAATAAGGTCAATCTCTACCTTGACTCCATTAATATACCTTGATTCTGTAAGCCTTAACACTTTCACTGACAAGAATACTAAATTTATTTTATCGTTATTTGTGGAAGCTTGCTCTACATAAGTTCACATGCCACACTTCCTCCAGTACAACAGAATTTCAGAAAGACAGTATTTCAAAGTCACAGAAGTCGCAATGTAAATGCGAATCTTTCATTTATGAACACTCTGGAGTTCAATAATGTGACATCCACTCATTCTTCATAATCTCAAAGCATCCATGCAAGAGAATGTGTTGACAGCACTTTGCCTGATCTTGCAACGAACTTGTTGATCAGGAGACTGGGCTAGGATGACAGGAGCAAAAGAGTTCAGAGTGAGACGAAGGCTCCCTCCAGCAGCCATCTAAATACTGGATTATTTAATCTGAAGCACTCCTCTGCTACAGTTAGGCTATCAGTCTGACTCGTGTCGTTCAAAGTCCTCTGTCACAGCTTGGGGAGGGTGCTTGCAGCCAACTCCTGACCATGCCAGCAGCTAGGAGTCTCCACAGCACAGGCTGAAGTTCAGTAAAATAGCCAATCTTGCTTCAGTTGGTAACACTGTCATCTCCTGGCCATTATGTAAAAATGTGAGAAATAGGAGTTAATGTAGGCCATTGAGTCCATCAAGTCTGCTGTGCCAGTCAAGAAATGATTGCTGATTTATCTATCTCAATTACAACTTCCTACACCAACTCTACATCCTGTAATTCCCTCATATCCAAACATCTATCAACCTCTGTTCTGACTACGTGCAAAAGTGATTCTCTGGGGTATAGAGTCCAATGATTCATGGCCTTTGAGTGAAGAAATTTCTCCTCACCTCAGTTTTAAATGTGTTCAGAGACTGTGAACCCATGAGCTATTTAAAGGCTATGGTTTTAATTCCCATTCCAGAAATTAGAGCACATTACCAATGCGGACTTGTCAGAGGCATCATCTTTCAGGTAAGATGGTAAGCTGAGGTCCTGTATACCCTGTCAGATGGACATAAACATTCCCACAGAATGATTTTGGAGAACAGCCGAGGTATTGCTGAAGATCAAGACATGCCATTAATACTCATCACCTCATATTCATCAAGACAATAGATGATCTCGAAGGGATATGAGAAAAGTGTGCTGATTCATTGGCAAATCATCTCTTATCCCATTGCCATGGAGAATGCACCAGGAAACTAGAGTCGACTAGGTTTTGTCGTAAAAAGATACAATGCCTAAACATGTTCCTTTTTTCTGCAGAGGGCAGGTCCCTGCATATGAATATTTGTTACTTCCTACAAGCATTAAGTCAGCCACATTGTGAGCCCAGCTGATAATTATGCTAATGACCAAGTTAAGATTGTTAGCACAGTCATGGTTATTCAGCTAATACTGTCCAATTGCAGAATCATCTCACTTTAGTCAGTAGGTTCTGAGTTTGGCAAGTGCTCTGCCTATTGCAAACGACCTCCACCAATTAGCATGTTTTTTTTCCTCATGTGATGTAACTTGTTGCTCCCTTTGAATTTTGGCATTCTTGCATCTGTCAGATCCAGAGATCAAAACGATCGACAGTATGCTTCCTTTCTCAACAATACCCATGTTTGGTGCTTGCAAATGAATAACAGCAAGAATATTATCGCTGATGTTCCAGGCAGTATTTGTATTTCAACCAACATCACTAAAGTGCATTGCCTTTTTTTTTGGGTGTTTGGTGCTTGCTTTGCTAAAATTGCCTTCTACTTTTCAAACATCATAGCAAATTTGATTCACTTTGAAAAGTGCTCCATTGAACACAAAACACTTCAGCCTGTCCCAACACAATTCGAATCATGCCAGCAAAGCCCAGAGTAGAACTACCAGCAATTACCAAGAAAATATATGTTTGCTACCTCAAACTTCTATCAAGGTGAGGACACAATTCGTAAGAAAAAGCTGCCAGGTTCAGTGAGAAATGTTCACCTTGGCAGAAATTCACTGACTCTAATGTCAGACTCGGAGGTTCAATTATGCTCAAATTGAGAACAGATGACAATTAAAAAATCGATAGGCTAAATAATAAAATTACAGGCAGTGGCTTTCTAAAGTGGAAACAGAAACTGCTGAAGATGTACAACTGAGCAGTCTGCATTCGTAATGATGAAGGCCCTTTCTCTGACTCCAGTTTTGAAGGATCCATATGCTGACATGCATATATGATGATGAGTGTCAGCTTATTCAGTTCACTGGAAAACTGGTTTGCGATACAGAGTGATGCCAACAGTGTGAGTTCAATTCCCTTCACCTGCTGGAGTTACCATGGACTCTCTTTCTCAAACTTTCCCCTTGTCTGAGGCATGGTGACCCTTAAGTTAAACTAATACCCATCATCTCCCTCTCTCTCTCTCTAACAAGACAGCAGCTCCATGGTCTGGTAAGACTACGACAACTTTACCTTTTACCATTCTTTTTAACATATATATTTTTGCTTACAGAGGTTGTCTGCATTACTAAAGCATATCTGATTTAAACTGATCTTATTTTAATTCTATTCATTAATTGTGGAAATAATTAACATGCCCCGTTAACAGATTGTAATCCAACCCATGAGATCTGTGAGAATTTGAGGGAGTCACAGCTGAAGTGTCTTGTTCAAACTTTCATAGAATCCTGCACATCTCTACAGGAAACTGGAGCAGACCACGCAGACACAGGGACAATGTGCAAACTGCACACAGCCAATTGCCTGAGGCTGGAATCGAACCCTGGTCTCCTGACACTGTAAGGTAGCAGTGCTAACCACTGAGCCACCATGCCACCCCATCTTGCCTTCAGAACACTACACTGATGGCAGGGTATAACCAAGGTAGAGGGGCTGCATCTTGTTTGTACGCAGGCTCCCTGACAAACAGTATTTGAAAGCCACTTCACTGTTGTCTAGAATGAGACCCTATCCCACTCTATTCTCAGATTAGCAATAATAGCCATTTTCCTTCCTCTGGCCTAAGGGTGGGTGTAGGGGGAGCTGCAGATAAAGGGGGTGACGGGGGCAGGGTGGTGAAGTGGGGATAGGTAAAGACAGGTAGAGGGTACGACCTGGTTGGTGAATGGGAGGAATGAATCCATTAGGTGGCTGGGAGGTGTGGAAGGGAGGGAGAGGGGCTGGAAAGGGAGGTTATCTGAAATTGGAGCACTCAACATTGAATCCTCTGAGCTGTAGGCTGCCCAGGCTGAAGGTTAGGTGTTGTTCCTCCAATTTGGATATTTGGTTCATTGTGGCAATGGAGGAGGCCAAGGATAGAAGTGAGAAGGGGTGTTCTGTTTTATCCTGCGGGCCCAGCTGAGATGCTTGGTGAACCATTCCCTAGGATTACAGCTGGATCTTGCAGTCACCACCCACTTTAATTCCCTTTCCCATTGCCAATCTGACATGACCATCCTCGGCCTCCTCCATTGCTACAATAAATCACATTGCAAATTGGAGGAACAACACCCCACTTTCCACCTGGGCAGCCTACAGTCCAGAGGACTCAACATTGAGTTCTTGAATTTCAACTAACCTCTCTTCCCAGCCTCTCCCCTCCACTGCTCCCTGCTGCCACCCGGATTCATTCCTCCCATTGACCAACCAGGTCGTACCCGCTACCTGTCTTCACCTATCCCCACTTCACCACCCTGCCCCCACCAGCCCCTTTATCTGCAGTTCCCCCGACAACCCCCCCCCCCCCCCCACCCCAAGTCCTGAAGCAGGGTTTCACTCGACTTCTCCACCTCCTGCCTGTCTACTTTGGATTCCAGCATCTGCAGGCTTTTTTTGTCTCAATCTCCCTCCCTCCAGCTAATTGTTGGTCCACCCAAGGAGTGTCCACCTAATCAGTCTTCAGTCTAGTCTAAGATGGAGCTTCGAGAATGGGGGTGGGGGAGCTACTTAAGGGGAATTGCAAAGTCCCACGAAATTCTTCACCAAGCCCCCTCTCATCTGGGGGGGGGGGGGGGGAGCGGAAGGAGGAAAAGAGAGATCTTGATCCTGAAAACTTCAGCAATAAAAAGCACCGTTTGTTTCTCTAACGAGGGGGAGCTGGATTACAAACAGAAGTGGCTTCGAATTACAATGTGTGTCATGTCGAGTCTCTACAAAGCAATCAGCCCAGGTCTACAAGGGAGAGGGGTTTTTTTGATCACGCTAATTAACAGGCATTTTGTTTTAAACAAACAGATACAACTCTAATTGCCTGTTTTACATAATAAAGGCGAGATCTTAAAAGTGAAAGCATGCAGAGGGAGATCAGACAGATGCCTATCATGCAGACCCCGTGTGAAGTGTCTGAGGCAAAGCAGCACAAACACTGGCAGAGAAAAAGGAACTTTCGCCGAGACTTGAATCGGAGCAGCAAATAAACGTACCGATTAACTTTTTTTAAAAAATCAGACAGACGACAGAGAGAGAAAAATCCTAACTCCCGTTTTCAAATGCTTTCCCCCCACATCAAAACATCTCGGCACAACTCGGTAAATCAGATAGCCCGCAAGAAATAACATGCTCTAACAATCACAACTTGTTTTGATGCGAATCTTCCCCCAAGGTATTCTGACGGAGAGCCTTCCTCTGGTTTGAGGAGATTCTGACGAGATCTCTCTTTCTCTTCCCCCCCACCCCTCCCGTTTTATTTTTTAAAAATAAAACGAAAACCCCCCATTTCTCTCTCCTTTTCACTGCACAATTTAAAAGCAGTTGCACGAGCGGAATTTGTGTTAAAAGGGAATAAACCACCAGCTCCCCTAAAAAACAACAAACAAATCAAATCCATCTCGTCCTGCCTGACATTACTTTTCCCAACTCTTCATAGTTAAAGTGAGGTTGGAACTGAGACTCCCGGTGAGAGGGTGAGATTAAAGAGAGGGGGACTTTACAAACGGCAGTAGAAAGTATAGAGAGAGAGAGAGAGCGACAGAATACATGCAGCAACAGCATAATAAACTCTTGTGTAGATCTAGGCTGTGACCTTTCATTCCCCCCTCAACACTGCACGATGATTTTCATTCTATATTACGCCATTTCTACTATGCTTTGGGGTTATTTCAACTCCATTGTTAAGCCTGAATTAATTCAGTGCTGTCCCATTCTAGGGGCAAACATAAGCCAAAAATGAGCCAAGTGCTTTTTTTGTGTGTAAGGCTTTTTAAAAAGGGGGAAAAAAACAACTTTTAAAAACACACAACCTTGCTGGGTAACTCAGAAGAACGAGCAACGAGCGCCCTATCAAATAGGCACATTAAACTATTCCCATCATTATTGCAGATTGCAAAGCAAAACTCTCCACGTGTAGACAGAATAAAACATTTGACACAAGCCAAGAGTTGCAAAAACCCCACGTGAAACGTGCACCTTGTCCATTCCACCTCCCCCCACCACCACACCCCAAAAAAACTTTCCCTTGTCGTCAAAATCACAACATTTCAACTTTTTTTTTGCATAAACATTCTGAAGATTTTCAAAGGGGGTGGATTGCAGAGCAAAACAAACAATCGGCGAACAAACTGCTAACCTCTGTCCCGCTCCGGGGGGAGAGGCGGGGGGTGAGATGCAGAGACCCAGGCGGAAAGCGGTGATTTTTTTTTTGTTGTTTTTTTGCTGTTTTAAGCTCCTTGTTCGACCCGGGGAAAGCGAACGGCAGCGCGGGCAACTCTCAAAACCAGCCAACGTCAAAGCCAGTCCCTGGGAAGGAGGGAAAGGGGAGGAGAGGGAGTCCCAGTAGCAGCAGCAGCAGCAACAACAGAACTAAAAGCCACGGTCTAAACAAGCCTGAGGGTGAGGGAGAGATCTGGACAGAGAGACGGTGCGAAGCGAACGCATGTTTAAGCAGAGGAGACTTGTTAAAAAGCGTGCTTACTCGCCAACTAATGTGTGTGTTACCTAGTGATTGGACCAAAGGGAGGAGGGGTGACGGGATGTGCAGAGGGAAAACAAGGCAGGGAAAAAAATTGATGGGGGGGGGGCGAGGTGGAAGCTGTTTTAGGAGCTCTTTATTAACCCCCTCCCCCCAAAAAATAAACAAAGTCCCATGCAGTTTGGAGAGACGGTACCTGGTTCTGTTGATGATCTGGGGTCTTCGACGTGGCGCACAGAGGGAGACAGGGAGAGACAGAGATATGTGTGTGTGTTGCTGCTGCTGTCAAGGGCGATGCAGGATCCCCGAGCTGGTCATAAAGCGGCTGGAGCTAAACAACAAAAGGCAACAATAGGGCGAGGACAGTGAGCCGCTCTGTGTGTGTGTGTGTGAGAGAGAGAGAGAGAGAGAGGCGCTCCTGGCTCAGCTCACAGCCCCGCACAGCTCCCGTCCCCTCCCAACACACACACACTGACTCACACCTCCCTCTCACTTTAAACAGCCCCCGTGCCTTTTCATCAACCCACAAGCCATCTCCCCAACTCCCAGGTAACAGCGACTTAAGGAGCCCCCCACTCTCTGGGGATTAAAACAAAAGGGCAGGGATGGACGCCAATCTCAGCCCCGGAACACGGTGCTTTCTCCTGGATTCTCTATTCCACCCTCCCCTCCCCTTCCAGAGCTGTCATTCTCCAGCCATCAATTGACAGCGGCCATGTCGCAGGCATTTAAAGCATTTCCCAGCGTGCAGCATGAGCAGCCGGAGATCAATGATCAGACAGGGTGGCGAGCAGGGTCTGTCACTGTGTGTGTGCGTGTAGCCCTGTGTGGATTACTCTCTGTCTATCTCCATTCTGTGGGTGTCTCCGAGTGTGCGTTTCAGTGTGTGACACTGTCATTGTGTGTCACTCTGTGTATAAGTGTGTGTCACTGTCACTGTGTGTGTCACTGTCTGTATGTCACTCTATTTGTCACTCTGTATGTCATTGTCTGTGTGTGTCACCGTGTGTCACAATCTGTGTATCACCAGCTGTGTATCACAGTGTCACTATCTATGTGTGTCACTCACTGTTTGTGTGTCTGTGTGTGTCACCATGTGTCACAGTCTGTGTATCACTAGCTGTGCGTATCGCAGTGTCACTGTTTGTGTGTGTCACTGTCTGTGTCACTATCATTGTCTGGGTGTGTCACTGTGTATATGTCGCTGTCACTCCAAATCTGCATGCCACTTTAAATGAGTGTCACAGTATGTGTGTCACTGTGTGTCTTTGTGTGTCACTATCTGTGTGTCACAGTATTTGTCACTGTGTCCATGAGTGTTCATGTCACAGTGTTTTAGTGTCTCCTTTTCTGTGTCACTGTCATTTTATGTGTACACTGTGTCACTCCAAGTGTGCATCAATGTATGTATATCACTCTGTGTGGCACTGTATGTGTGTCAATGAGTGTGTCTTTCTTTGCCTGACATTGTCACTGTGTGTGGAACTGTGTCACTCTGTGTCACTGAATGTGTGTCATTGTGATATTGTGACTGTGTGTCTCCGTCTGTGTCACTGTCTGTCTGTGCCACTCCAAGTATGTGTATCACTGCTTATGTGTCTTTTTTGTGTGTCACTGTCACTGTATTTGTCTCACTGTGTGTGTGTCACAGTACGTGTTACTATGTGGATGCCATTGCATGTGCATCTTTCTTTGTGTGTCTCTGTCACTGTCTGTGTGTCACTGTGTGTGTCACTGTATATGTGTCTTTCTTTGTGTGTCACAGTGCATGTCACTTCAAGTGTATGTATTAATATGAGAGTGTGTCAATGTGTATGTATGTCACTGTTGCTCTGAGTGTATATGTGTCATTGTGTTACTGTGAATACATGTCATCATGTATCATTGCACACGTGTTACTGTGTGTCCTTCACTTTATCACTGTGTCACTTTCTGTGCTGAGAGTTAGTGTGTGCTACTGTCATTAAGTTTGTCTGTTGGTGTGTCAGTGTCTATATTTTCAAATGTAATTAACTTGGTGCCTGTTTGTATCTGTGTAAATATATCTGCCCATGACTGTGACATTTTCGTGGTGTCTGTCTCAGCCTGTGGGCCTAAGTGTCTGTCACTTTCTGTGTCTGTGTGTGCCATTGTGTCTATAAGTCTGACACTATATTGTGTGTCACTGTGTCTCTCTGTAGCACTGTCTGTATTTCTGTCACTATTTCTGTTTCTATCAGTATGTCTTACACCATGTCTACGTTTATCACTCTTTGTGTGTCACTGCTTAGGTCGCTTTGTGCTTATCTGTCTATATATCTGTATCTGCGTGTCCATGTGTTTGAGTGGCTGTTTTCACCTGTGTATCTTTGTCTATGTGTTTTTTGTGCCCCCATATCTATGTGGCTGTGTTCACTATATCTGTGTATTTCTGTAGCTATGTCTGTTCCTGTATCTACGAGGTTGTGTGATTATCTGTGCCTCTGTATCTTTCTCTCTGTGTTGTGTGTCCCTGTGTCTATAGGGTTGTGTGTTTATTTGTGTCTCCGTGTCTCTCTCTGTGTTGGTGTGTCGTCACATGGAGAACCATTGCCCCCAACAAGTGAGCGTCAACCTCCGAACTCCCAAAGCCGCGCCCTCCACAAAGAATCCAAACAACACATACACCCTCACTTATCCTTCTGTCATCACATCTTTCCCTTCATCCTACTACCCTCACAGTTTCTCCCCTAGCCCCAGTGGCTGGAACCGACACTAATTGACTAAATTAGTTCGAGTTTTCAAGTGAAGGAATTTTTTCACTGTCCCGGTGACAGTTTATTATAAAGACAGAAAAAAAAGGGAAACGTTTATATTCTGAAAGATGCGGGGTTTGTTCACCTGTTCTCAAATGGTTCCAAAGGCACTCAGGGGTTGATATTTCTAAGAAAATTGTACATTCTATAAAGTAGCACCGATTAACAATGGTCTGTTTCTGTTGCACTTCTTGTAAATGCGAGTTAGACGCATTTTATTTGTTATCACTTTCTGCCGTGCTCCCTGAATCAATCCATTACTTTTGTTCCACATTTCAGTGTAAATATGTATCGTTCCACTTGCTTGGACCTTTTTAGTTTGTTTAACGAAATCAATATAGAGCTGGGTTCATACAGCACCGTGTGTTTGTTATCTCTCTTGGAGCTTTTCTGACCGACTCTGTCTCTTCATGCAGCTTTCTGCCTTACTTTATTGTCTCTCTCTCCTGGTTCTGTCTCTCCCTGAGTCTCCGTCTTTGTCCCTCCTCAGTGCACGTGTCTCACTATGTCTCTGTCTATGTCTTTCTGTCTTCCTTTGTCTCTCTATCTGTTTCTCTCTGTCTTCGTGCTCCCCCGTGCATCCCTCCCTCTGTCTCAATTTGTATGACGGTCTCATTCTGCAAGTTTTTCTACCTGTCTCCCTCTTTCTCTTCAATGTCTTGCAATCAATGCATGTCTCTCTGATTTTCTTTATCTCCATTTGTATATCTGTCTTCATCCATCTCTTGCTCTGTATTCTCTTTTCTCCATCTCTCGAAAACACTCAATCTTTCTCTTGCACTGTACGTCATTCCCACTCTCCATCTCTCTCTGTCATTCCCACTCTCCATCTCTCTCCCTCTCTGTCACTCGCTATCTCCTTCTCTGTCTATGGGTAAAAACATTGACTGCAGATGCTGGAAACCAGATTCTGGATTAGAGTGGTGCTGGAAAAGCACAGCAGTTCAGGCAGCATCCGAGGAGCAGGAAAATCGACGTTTCGGGCAAACGCCCTTCATCAGGAATAGAGGCAGGTGAAGGAATGATTTGGAGAAGCCAGTGTTGGACTGGGGCGTACAAAGTTAAAAATCACACACCAGGTTTAACTGGAAGCACACTAGCTTTCGGAGCGCCGCTCCTTCATCGGGTGATTGTGTTGGACTATAACCTGGTGTTGTGTGATTTTTAACTTTAAACAAATGAAGGAAAGTATACTTGAGGCAGCTCGTCCCGTTTGAGTTAAACATAATTTAAATTGTGCCGTCCCCATTCCAGATACATCCAGTCTCTACACAGACCCTCTTTTATTTTACTAATCCCCTCTGCAAATAACGTTTTCATTGGTGAAGGCAGATAAATAACTCTTGTTTACTGCTCGCTAGGAAACTGCAGATTAACAAAAAAAAACTCATGTTGTCTGCGTTTAACAGATCAAGGGCCCATTGTAATATTTAACCAAGTGAGAACGCAAACTGCTCTTCCAGATTGAATAAAATGCTCCCGCTTCTCTCTATTGCTCCCTGGTCTATGTGAACTTGTAGGATTTGGGGTTTGACTCAAGACAGACAGCGGGCAGCTGTTTACTCGTCAGGACACCAACCCAAACGGAGCGCTGTATGTTTGAAGAGAGGCCGGCCACTCAGGGCTACAGACGGAGTTACCCTCAGCGGCTTTGTAAACAGCACAGTCCAAAGCATTTTCAAAAGTTTGAAGCCTTTGAACTGTCGGAATCTGATGAATGATCCCGAGCCAAGGTGTGTGTGTGTGAAATGGCTATTGAATCGCACGGGGTGGGGAGCCTGCTCCTTATCAGAGATGGTCAGTTTTCTTTCACCTCCTACCAAGACATATCAGACAGGCCAAAAAGTTTTCAAAAAAAAATCTCGTTTGGTTATTTGCTGAGACTTGAGCGCACTTTTAATTATGTACAAAACTTAAGTAACCAAGGGACCGTTCATTAGCTTGGGTCTTAGTGTCTTCGCTGTTAAAATGAAAGGAAAATATATGATCTGTTATTTCTGTCTCGCCCCCCCCCCCCCCCCCCATATCTCTCAGTCAAAGGCTGTGTGTGTGCGGAAAATATTTTTTAAATTCACGAATGAGATTTGGATATACTGGCTGCAACCATTTAATACCCACCCCTCATAGCCCAGAGAGTGGTTAAGAATCAACCATATATGTGTATGTAGACGTGTACATATGTCTCTCTGGCCAGATTGCAGGTGTAATGGTGATATCACTGGGGACTGGATACATTCTCTGGAGATATGGGTTCAAGTCCCACCATGTCAGGTGGTGAGATTTCATTTCTTTTGGTTTCAGAGGGTAGTGAATCTGCAATTCTTTACCCCAGAGGGCCTCTCAGCCTGAATCATTAAGGCCGAGACAGAGAGGTTTTTATTCAGTAAGGGAAGCAAAGCTTGTGGGGAAAGAAAGGTCAGGAAAGTGCCGTTGAGGACGATCAGATCTCAATCTGATGACCTCATTAAATAGGAGAGCGGATTACCTATTTCTGCTTCTACATTTTATGGTTTTATGTGTGTATATGTAATAGGTGTGGTCTGTGTGCATATAAATGTGAGTACATGTAAATGTCCATAGAATCCCTATAGGCCATTGGGTCCAACAAGTCCACACCCACCATCTGAAGAACATCCCACCCAGACCCAGACCCCTACTCTATCCCTACTAATCCTGCATTTCCCATGGCTAACCCACGTAGCCTGCACATCCCTGAACACTATTTAGCATGGTCAATCCACCCAACCTGCACAACTTTGGACATTACATGTGTGTAAGTGATGTGTTTGTATGTGTACCTAAGTGTGTGTTCTGCCTGCCGATATGCATGTGTCTTATAGGTGTCCATTTCTGTGGGTGTGTTTTTGTGCACACGTAAGTGAATGTGTGATTCTATTTATGATGCGTATACGTAAGTATGTACAGTGGTTAGCACTGCTGCCTCACAGCGCCAGGTATCCAAGTTCGATTCCAACCTCAGGCGACTGTCTGTGTGGAGTTTGCACATTCTCCCCGTGTATGTTCCTCTCACAATCACAAAGATGTGCAGGTCAGGTGAATTGCCATGCTAAATTGCCCATAGTGTTCAGGAATGTGTAGGTTACGTATATTAGTCAGGGAGTAAATGTGAAGTGTGTCTGGGTGGGTTACTCTTCGGAGGGTTGGTATGGACTTGTTGGGCCGAAGGGCCTCTTTCCACACTGTAGGGATTCTTTACGTGTGTTTATGTATGTCTGTGTCGCTCTGTATATGTATGTATGACAAACAAGCTCATTGGCACATAGGTGTGATGTCTGAGTACGTCCGTATGTGTATATGTGTGAATATATGCGCGCACATGCATGTGTGTGTATGTAAATATGTATTTGAGAATATGCGCTGTTATGTATGTATTCACATATAAATGTATCAACTTGCTGTGAGGGCTGATTGCAGTCTCTTGCTTCACACGAATGTGTTAGATTCTTGCCAGAAAACTGCAACAAATGTTTCCCTTATGCTACATAAAACCTCCCAACCCTGCTCCAGCGAAACGAATCCGTCCGTTTTCGAGGTGGGTTTGCAACTATTTTCTGTGACTAGGACCCGCGAAATTCCTAGAAAAGCCCAGGACGCTGACACGGAAATTTGCAATGGGAGTTTACAAACGAAAATACTGTCTGCAGCTTTCGATACCACCCTGTCAACATGCAGTAGATACAACTGACTGACGAAACTTGGAAATTAATGATTCTCAAATCATTTCCACGCTTTTCCTTTCCTGCTGTGGTCTGGGCACATCCCGCCCTGAACGAGTGAACGAAATCCCGCCGTTAAGAGAGTCAAAGTTCTTTTAGCAGCGTCACCTATTCCCAGGAGTGAGTGCCCTTATCCTATCCCAGTTTGCAACCTTGTCCTGTTTATCTGGGATGCAGCGAGGCTGGTGCAGTGGCGCAGCTTTGGCTGCGATGGCGAGGTTTCTGGGAATAATCCTGGCGAACCCTGGGAAGTCTGGCAACCACCCGCCTTGCCTCTTGCAAGGACACAGATTTTGAAGTTTGTTCGTTCAGCTCCCACTCCAGAGCGTGTGAGAGAGAGGGAGCTCAAAATCGAGGTTAACACTTCGGTGTAATACTGAGGGAGTGCTGCATTCTGCAAGTCCCCACCACATGGTATTATAAGCCTCCATACGGTCACCCCTCAGCCTCCGACGCTCCAGGGAAAACAGCCCCAGCCTATTCCGCTTCTCCCTACAGCACAAATCCTCCAACCCCAGCAATATTAATGGAAATCGTTTCTTCACCCTTTCAAGTTTAGCAATATATTTCCCATAGGAGGGAGACCAGAATTGAATACAGCGTTTCAAAAGTGCCCAAACCAATGTTCAAACAAAATATTCCCTTTACCCTAACATCAGTAAAGCAAGCAAAATATTAGACTATTCATTTCATACAGAGCACATGTAGAAGCTTTCTGTGTGAAAATTTGCTTCCCTTACCTGTAAGAACAAATGCACCTCAAAATCAATCGGTTGTTTCCTTGGGAGAGTTGGATCATAAACTATGGAAGTGCAAGTACAGGGTTAAATTGCAGGTTTCACTTCTGTCAGCCTCTGCCTAGTCTCACTTGTGGATATAGTCCAGTTCTTACAGTATCTCATTTCCCCAACCCACACTTCACCAGCAGAAACAATCCCAGAGAAACATAACCACCAACCATATTCATCGAATCTCGACTAGACTGGACAGCCCTTCTGGAATGTGGCAGCAGGCAACAGTAGGAGAGGATGGGAGGTGATGGCTGAGTGGAATTATTGCTGGACTATTAATCCAGAGACCCAGGTAATGTTCTGGGCACCCCGATTCACATATTGACAAAATCAGACATTAAGAGTCTAATGATGACCATAAATCCATTGCTGCCTGTCAGGAGAACCCATCTGGTTCAGTAATGTCCTGAGAGAAACTGCCATCCTTACTTGGTCTGACCTATATGTGACTCCAAACCAACAGTAATATGGTTGAGTTTTTTTTGTGATCTTTTTTAATTGAAAAAGATTTTTATTCTTTACAAAATTATAAAATCACAAAATGTATAACAAGCTGAGAGTATAACAACAATTACAATAAGCTAACCACTACTCTACTCTACAAAATAAATCATAACAAAAAAAAGCTACCCATAATACAATTCAATAAATAATTGGACATAATAAAGTAAATTAAATTACACCACTCAGTGCAATCCCACTAAAGCTCCCTATTACTGAGAGAACAGTTAGCATACCCGTGTTTATTCAGGATTCTTCCCCTCAGGGTACCCGGCTCATCAGACCTGTGCCTTGTGGCTAAACAAATGCCCTAGTTAATATGACCAACAAATCTGCTTCTAGGTGGTTCAGAAAGGGCCACCACAACTTGTAGAAAAGTTCTGTTTTCTGGTGCACCATACTTGTAAGGAAGTCTGTAACTAATCTACGCCATCCCGGCAGGCCCAGAGGACTTTCCGAGACCAACTCATGAAGATGTTCCGCCTTGCACAATTTGTAAGAATATTAAACAGCTTTTTCCCATGCTCAATGAAGGAAGGCAAACTTGGCAGGCCCAGGAGAAGAGACACTGGATCTACCTTGACCTCAGTCCCCAGGAACCCCTTGCCCACCCCCACCCCCATGACACTCGCTATAGCACCCCAATATTTGCAGAGCTTGTGGCATGACCACAAGCCATGGGTAAGAGTGCCAATTTTGCATTTGGGGCACAATGGAGATGCTCCCTTTTTGAATTTTGCAAGCCACTCTGAGGCCAGATGAACCCTGTGAAGGACTTTCAGCTGCATAGCACTCTATTGCAGGTCGAGATCCTTCTCATATTCTCCCAAATGTCCTTCCATATCTCTGATGAAATCTCCACTCCCAACTCTTGCCCCCAGGCCCCACGGAGCCAATCAACATCTTTCGAGGTTCCACCTCCCAGTAAATGGTAAAGGATGCTATTCAGGAGAGTACCTGCAGTCTGAAGCAGTCTCCTCTCCATGTCAGACCTATAAGGATCAATCAGAAGTGTAGTGTTTTTCTGAATAAAGCCCCTGGTCTGTAAGTAACAAAAGAGGTGCTTGCTAGGCAATTCATACTTGCGACTCAACTGATTGAAGGACATCATGACCTCTCCCTCAAATAAGTCTCTCAGACAAGAGACTGCCCTGGATGCCAATAATTTAAAACCAGAGTCCATCAATCCTGGTCAAAATCCTGGCATTCCTACTATAGGAGTGAGAAAGGAGTTTTTAGATAAACTGCCTTCACTTTGTCACATTGCTCTCCACACTTTAACCGTATTGATGACAGATGGGTTCCAATAATACTTTGTGACTGTCCTCATCTTATCTATGAATAACTGATTAATAAGGGGGTACTTCGCCTGGGAGGCCTCAATATCCAGCCATATTGACCTCGGATCCTCACAAGCCCAATCATTTGCAAAAGATAGCAGGGTGTTTATTTGATACCTTTTAATATCTGGAAGTTCATACCCCCACCCTTCCCTGGGGAAGGTGCAATTTGGTAAGCTTAATGAGAGGTGACCTATGACGGCAAATAAAATAACCAAGCTCACTCTTGAGTCTCCACAACATTTGTCTAGGCAACATCAGAGGGAGCATTCGCATGGGCTATAATAAGTGAGGAAGAACATTCATTTTAGTAATATCTATTCAACCTAACCAAGATATTGGAAGGATCTCCCAACGCTGAAGATCCTGCCTTATCTTAGTGAACAAGTACAAAAAGTTAGCCTTATATAACTTGTCAAAGGCAAGAGTAATGAAAATGCCTAGATACAGAAAACCCCCTGAAAAGGAATCGAATTTCCCCTTCAAGATGGGCATTCCTCCAAGACGGGCATGGCCTCTGACTTCATAAAATTAATCTTATATCCTGAGAAAGAGCCAAATAAGTTGATACATTGTATGAAAGAGGCACAGACTCTGTTGGGTTTGATAGAAAAAGGAGAACATCATCTGTGTGGAGTGTGATCTTATGCGCCCCAATCCCACCTCTGGGGCAATTATATTGGGGTCCCCCCAGATAGCCTCCGCTAACAGCTCAATCACCAGCGTGAATAACAGCAGTGAGAGGGGACAGCCTTCTCAGCTGTCTCTACCACTGCTAAAATTGTTAGATCTTATGTCAGTAGTAAGAAGCGCTGCCACAGGATCACTATATAGTATTTTCACCCATCTGATAAAGACCCCACTGAGACCAGAATATTAAAAAAATGATTTGGCAACTCCACCTGGTCAAACGCCTTCTCCACATCTAGGGAGATGACCAAGCCTGGAATCGACCTCTGCTGGCACACCTGGACCATATTCAGTACTCTTCTAATGTTATTAGAGGACCTACGGCCCTTAATAAAACCTGTCTGGTCCTCCTTCTTCTTCAATCTCAATGAGTTACATAAAATTTTAAAATCCGAGTTTCGCAGTGAAATGGGCCTGTACAAAACACTGTCCTCTGGGGTCTTCCCTCGTTTGAGGATGAGAGAAATATTTGGTTCTCTCAGAGAGGACAAGAGGCAGTCCTGACTGTACGAATAATTGTACACGTCCAGCATTAGCCCGGCCAGCATGTTAATTAATTCCTTATAAAACTCACACAAAAGCCATCCGGGCCAGGTGTCTTACCGCCTTCTGTATCTCTTGCACTGTCAAGGGAGTATTCAAAATGGACACCTGCTCCAGAATCACACCTGGAAGGTCCAGGTTCTTAAAGAAGGACTCCATCTTCGCCAATCTGTCCTCACAGCCCTCTGACTGATACAGCTCGGAGTACAATTTCCTAAAAGCCCTAATCCTTTTGGAGTTGCAAAAGTCCCAATGCTTCTCTGATAAATGGGATAGATTGGGAGGCGCTCTTTTTCCTTGCCAAATAAGCCAGGTGTTTACCTGGCTATCCCCATACACAAATAGCCTTTGTTTCACAAAAGAGATCTCTCCCTTCGCTTTTTGAGTAAGCGCGGAATTCAGAGCAGCTCAGAGAGCTGTGATTCACTGTAACTTAATCACGGATGGCCTATCAAAGTACGCAGTCTTGGCTGCCATCAGCCAGGCCTCAAGCAGACGTTGCTGCTCTCCCCTCTGTTGTTTCCGACTAGCTGAATAAGAGATGATTATAACTCTTGCGTAGGCCTTGGCAGTCTCCCAAAGCACAGACAGGTTGCTGGCTGTGCCCGAGTTGATATCCAAAAACGCTTTAAACTTCTGTGAGAAGTACTTGATAAACTTACTATCCTTGAGGAGAAGAGGGTCCATGCGCCAATGTTGCAAACCTACCCCATTACCCTGGCCTTAACCTCCAAATACATTGTCGCATGATCAGAAATGGCTATGTTCCGAATTTTACAGGACAGCCCCGAATCTAAAAAAGACTAATGGAGCACGAAATAAATCAACCCTTGTGTAACATTTGTGCGGGTTGGAGAAAAAAGTGAAATCCCTACCCGCCAGGTGAAGACATCACCATACATTTCCCAATCCCAACTCCACACACAAGTCCACCAATTGTTTAGATTGTGGGGAGGTGCCCGGGGGATGCCTGGGCATCCTATCCACTGTGGGATCCATGAGGCAATTAAACTGTCCCCCTATAATAGTATGGTGGGTCCCAAGGGCAATCAACATAGAGAGTGCATCTGTCGGAAATTTGAGGGGGTGTGCTGGGGGACAGTAAACATTCAAAATACCAGACTCCTCACCATGTATTGAAGCTTTGAGAATCACAAACCACTCCTGTTCATCCTTAATTTGATCTAACAACTGGAATTGGAGATTCTTCGGGACGAGTATAGCCATTCCTCTGATTTTAGTGTTTAAAAAATGAAAAAAATCACCTGGTCAACACCCACCCTCTCTCAACCACTGCAACTTTAGATGCTCCTTATCATCATGATGGGTTTCTGTAACAGAGCGACATCCACTCTCTCCTTCCTAAGACTTGAAAGTACTTTCTTTCTCTTAATCGGTGAGTGACTCCCCTTAATATTCCAGGTGTCATAGTTATCTAAAACAGCCTGTGAACCCCTGAGAGGAAGAACCCTATTCATGACGTGCCAAGTGGAAACAGTTAAAGACTCATAGAGCCTGAAGAACATATATATAAAAACTACCAAAACAAAACTTTTTTTAAACACTACAACTAAACCAATGCAAAAAACAGATAATAGGACACTTTTCCTCTTGCTTATAGGGAGCACTCACACCACCCACACACACCTCCATGGCTTCTTCTAGCTAAAACTGCACTCCAAACCCAGGCAAAACAAAAGTTAAAAAATACATAAATCTTATAAGCACAGGAAGTAAAAGGGAGCATTTCACCCATCCCACACATAAATCGACTTCCATTATTGCTGGAAAAAGCAAACCAAAAATTCCAACAATGCTTCCCACCAGGAAAGCGAAAAATGAAAGGAAAGAGAAAAGACAAAACAAAAGAAACAACAACAAAGGAGAACAATTACTGTCCATATTGCTTGAGCCAATCAGTCTATTTTAAAGAGTCCAAAAGGTTCTTTGCTTTCTCTGATGAGTCAAAGACATGTATAGATACTCCGTGGCTGAAACAGAACACTACCTTACAGAGTACTGGATATCCAGATCCCTCAGCTTCTTCTTTATGTCATCAAAGGTCTTCCTCGTATGGATCACAACCGCAGAAAAGTCCTGAGAAACCATAATCTTTGACCCCTTGTAAATCAGGGCCTGTGGATCCCTCCCAGCATTCTGAAAGCTTCCAACATCTTATATTTGTCTCTATAGAACTGGAGGTGTACTAGGACTGGGCGGGGGTGTTGGTCCGACCTGGGCCTGTGCACCGTAACCCGAAGAACCTGATCGATCCGCACCATCCCGCCTCAACGTCACATCCCAGAAACTGCGGCAGCCGTTGCTCGGGAAAGCTGGCTGATCCCCTTCTTCTCACTCCCGCAGCCCAATAATACGAACATTCTTTCTCCGACCTCGATTTTCCAGGTCGTCAACCTGCTCCACTAAGGCCTGTACCTGCTTTTCCAGAGCATGGATCTGTTCCACCAAGGATTCGGCCGCGGTCTCCGATGCTGTGGGGTCCACCGCTCGATCTCCTCCACGTACTGACCAAGACGCTGCATCTCCTTCTCATGCTTCTACAGCGTGGCCGAGATTGGTTCCAGCCTGGCCCGGAATTCTTCGATCTTTTCTTGGAGTTTAACTTTCTTGGAATTTAACAAACTCCGAAGCCAGGCTTTGCTGAGCAGGTAAATCCAACGGGGCTTTCAACGCTGTGGCCGCGGGTGCGTCCATCACTTGCTTGTTCTGATCCATGTGGCCCTTTGCCTTTAGTCATCCTCCCAGTTCACTAAAAAGGATATATAGCAATTCTAATCACTTAAAATTATTGATTTTTTCCAGAATAGATAAAATGTTGAGGGCAAAAGCAGACTCAGCAAGGCAAGCCTGTCAGACCACCGCTATCTTGAATCTGAATGTGGTTGACTTCTAATTGCCCTCTGGGCAATTAGGGATGGGCAACAAAAAACTGGCCAAACCACATCCTGTGAGTGAACTAAAAAAAAGGAAAGGAGGGGGATAGAGGCTAAAACAATTATAATACTTAAAAGGCATCTGGGACTAGATGGCAAATGGGACTAGATTAATTTAGGATATCTGGTTGGCATGGACGAGTTGGATTGAATGGTGAATTTCCATGCTTTATATCTCTGTGACTCTATGAATAAACTGCAACACAGAAGGCTTCAATGCGAGCTTAGATTCTTTGTTTTCTCATACATACCAGGAAGAGACCTCACTAGAAAGCAAAGCTGTCTTAACACAGCAAGTGTAAACGTACTGCCTCGAACACTGCATGAAGCCCTGCAGCTAGAACCTAATATCACATCAGCACCAAGCTGCTCTGCTTATAAGTTTCAGATACATGCAAGGAGGCATTGGATTATTTTTAACATCAATTAGAAACTTGTTATTATATAATATATAGTTTGTCAGTCTGTTTTCAATCAGGTGCTTGTTTGGGAAATAATATCCACACAGCATGGGGAAGGAATTGTGATACCAAATTATTAACTGGAAAGCTTCAGGTAATAGTGGGTGGGAAATGCTGCACTAGCAGATTTTCTTTTGCCCATTTTGACTGAACCTATGCAGACAGACTATATAGTATTGAGGCACACTCTACAACCAGAAAACAGGTCAATCCCACCACATAGAATGTGATATAAACCGGAAGACTCAAAATTCCTTCCCTATCTAAGAACATAATGTATCACTGTGAAGCATTTGCTCCAAAAACAGATTTTTAAGATGGTGTCTGTCGCAGATTGTGAAATAATTTTGATGTCTGGTTGGCCATAGGCTTATGTGATCTCCCATTTCCAATCATTTAGCTTCCATTCCCCTGTCCAACATTTCCATCCTTGTGATGAGTTCAGGCGGTCCACTGGCTCAGTGGTTAGCACTGGTACCTCACAGCACCAGGGACCCAGGTTTGATTTCAGCTTGAGGGGCTGTCTGTGTGGAGTGTGCATGTTCTCCCTATGTCTGCGTGGGGTTCCTCCCACAGTCTAATGATGTGCAGGTTAGTTCGAAGTTGAGAGTGTGTTGCTGGAAAAGCACAGCAGGTCAAGCAGCATCCGAGGAGCAGGAAAATCAACGTTTTTGGCCAGAGCCCTTCATCAGGAATGAGGGAAGAAGGTAGCTGAGAGTGCAACAGGTGGATGGAGGTGGGGGGGGGGGGGGGGGGGGGGTAAAGGTGATAGGTCGGAGAGAAGTGTGGAGCGGGTAGGTGGGAAGAAAGGTTGACAGGTGGGGCAGGTCATGAGGATGGTGCTGAGCTAGAAGGTTGGAACTGGAATAAGATGGGGGAGGGAAAATGAGGAAACTGGTGAAGTTCACATTGATGCCCTGGGGTTGGAGTGTTCCGAGGCAGAAGATAAGGTGCCCTTCCTCCAGGTGACTGGTGGTGAGGGAGTGGCAGAGGAGGAGGTCCAGGACCTTCATGTTCTTGGCAGAATGGGAGGGGGAGTTGAAATGTTCAGCCACAGGGTGATGGGGTTGATTGGTGCGGGTGTCCCGGAGATGTTCTGTAAAGCGCTCTGCAAGAAGGCATCCAAGTCTCCCCAATGTAAAGGAGACTGTATTAGGAGCAATGGATAAAATAAATGACATATGTGGAAGTGCAGATTAAACTTTGATGGATGTGGAAGGCTCCTTTGGGGCCTTGGACGGAAGTGAGGCGGGGGGGGGAGGTGTGAACGCAGGTTTTGCATGCGATGGCAGGGAAAGGTGCCTGGAGGGTAGAGTGGCCTGTGAGGGGGCCTGGACCTGACCAGATAGTCACAGAGCGAATGGTCTTTGTGGAATAGGGGTGGGGAGGGAAATATATCCCTGGTGGTGGAGCCCGTTTGTAGGTGGCAGAAATGTTGGCGAACGATGCAGTTTATGTGGAGGTTGGTGGAGTGGAAGGTGAGGACCGGGGGTTCTGTCCTTGTTACGGTTGGAGGGGTGGGGTTCGGGGGCAGAGGTGCAGGACGTGGATGAGATACGTTGGAGGGCATCTTCAACTATGCGGGAAGGGAAATTTCAGTCTTTAAAGAAGGAGGCCATCTGAAGTGTTTTGTGGTGGAACTGGTCCTCCTGGGAGCAGATGCGGCAGAAGAGCTGTGAATACGGAATAGCATTTTTGCAGGAGGTGTAATCCAGGTAGCTGTGGGAGTTGGTAGGTTTGTAAAAAAATGTCAGTGTTGAGTCGGTCCTCATGGATGGAGATGGAGAGGTCTAGGAAGTGGGCGGGAGGTGTCAGAGATGTCCAGGTGAATTTAAGGTCGGGGTGGAATGTGTTGGTGAAGTTGGTGAACTGTTTGACCTCCTCATGGGAGCACGAGGTGGCACTGATGCAGTCATCAATGTAGCGGAGGAAGAAGTGGGAAGTGGTGCCGGTGTAACTATGGAAGATGGACTGTTCTACGTAGCCGACAAAGAGACAGGCATAGCTGGGGCCCATACAGGTATCAGTGGCTACCCCTTTCGTCTGGGGGAATGGGGAGGAATAAAAGGAGAAATTGTTGAGGGTGCGGACCAGTTCAGCCAAATGAATAAGAGTGTCAGTGGAAGGGTACCTACTCCCCAGCTCCACCTTCCTCCCATTTTTCTCTTCATCTCCGAGGCTCCCAGCCTCATTTCTGATGACGGGCTCCGGCCCGAAATGTCGATTTTTCCTGCTCCTCGGATGCTGCCTGAGCTGTTGTGCTTTCCCAACAACACCCTCTCAACTCTGATCTCCAGCACCTGCTGACCTCACTGTCTTGAAGGCCATGCTAAATTATCTGCAGTGTCCAGGGGTGTGCCGGCTGGGTGGGCTAGCCATGGGAAATGTGGGGTTACGGGGATAGGGATGGGGTGTGATTGGGATGCTCTTCAGAGAGTCAGTGTGGACTCAATGGACCAAATGGCCTCTTTCTGTACTGTAGAGATTTTATGATGCTTCAGAGCCAATTTGAAAGTATTCAGTTGCTTTGATGAATAGTTGGATGATTTTTGGTCAAACAGCCCTATTTCCCTATCTCCAACATTTTAAAAACTAACTAAGTTGTGTGCAGAACATTTTTTTAAAAAATGGTTAGTGCTCCAATTATTTTTCCTGCTGTTTGTTTACAGTAGTGTTTGGGAGGTTTGTGCCTGGTTTACAATGCAGAGTGATGCCAACAGCTTGGGTTCAATTCCCACATTGCCTAAAGTTACCACTCAGGTCCCACATTCTCAACCTCTCCCCCCACCTGAGACATGGTGACCTTTAGGATGAACCACAACCAGTCTTATCTCTCGAATGAGAGTCCTCTGGGACTCTGGCAGTTGTACATTTTGTTTAACTTTTAACTTCTAGAGACCGTGAAATGTTGGCAACAACAACAAAAACAGAAATCGCTGAAAAAACTCAGAAGGTCTGGCAGCAGCTATGGAGAGAAATCAGAGTTAACATTTTGAGTCCAGTTACCCTTCTTCAGAAACTGATGGTAGCTAGGAAAAGGTTGGTTTTGATGCAGAAGATAGGGTGGGGGAGGGAGTAAGGAGTAAGTATTAAAAAGAGATAAAGCCCAAGAGAGAGAAAAACAATTGGACAGGCAAAGGAGTGAATATCATTCTGGCTAGGAGGGTGAATAGCTGTTAATGGAGACTGTTAGTGGCTAACAATAGGTTATAGCAGACCATAACAAGGCCTGGTGTGTGGGGATTGGGGTAAGCACATGGTAAAATTGTTGAACTTGACATTGAGTCCAGAAGGCTGTTGAGTTCCCAAGTGGAAAATGAGGTGCTGTTCTCCCAGCTTATGCTGAGCTTCACTGGGACACTGCAGCAAGCCTGAGACAGAGATGTTGGCCAGGGAACTGGGTGGGGTGTTGAAGTGGCAGGCAACTGGAAGCTCAGGGTCTTTTGGGGACAGAATGTTCGTGTTCTGCAAACTAGTCACTCAGTCAATGCTTTGTTTCCCAGTGTAGAGACCACATTGTGAGTAGTTAAAAATCACACAACACCAGGTTATAGTCCAACAGGTTTAATTGGAAGCACTAGCTTTCGGAGCGCTGCTCCTTCATCAGGTGGTTGTGGAGGACACAATTGTAAGACACAGAATTTATAGCAAAAGTTTACAGTGTGATGTAACTGAAATTATACATTGAAAAATACCTTGATTGTCTGTTGAGTCTTTCATCTGTTCAAATACCATGATGGTTTCACTTCTTTCATGTGTAAATCACAAAACCTTTTTTAAAAAGTTGCATTCTCAGGTTAACTGTAACAAATGGAGTTAGCAAAACAATATGTTGAAGGTGTTAGCCCTCTGTGTTCTCAGTCTATGCCATAATGTTTAGACTGATTCTAATCCAACACTGGCATCTCCAAATCATGACACTGTGAGTAGACTAGATTGAGTAAAGTGTTGGATCAAGCACTGGTTCATCTGGAAGATGTGTTTGGAGCTTTGGAGGAAGGAAATAAACAGACAGATGTTACAACTCCTGCAATTTCAGAGAAGGGTGCCAGGGGGTAATGGGGAGGGATGTTGGGAGTGAAGGAGGATTGGACCAGAGTATCCAAGAAGGAATGGTTCCTGCAGACAGCTGACAAGGAATGGGAGGAGAATATTTGTCTGGTGGTGGTATCCTGCTAGAGGTAATGGAAGCAGTGGCTATGATCCTCTGGATGTGGATGCTGATAGAATGGTAGGTGAGAGCCAGAGAGACCCTAGCACTGTTGTGGGATGGAAGAGAGACCATAGTGCTGGGGAATTCTCGGCTGAGGAAGAAAGTGGACTTTTCAGAGACTCCCTTTTCAAAGTTGGCAGCAGCAGACCAGATGTGACGCAGACGGAGGAACTGGGAGAATGGAATAGAATCTTTCCATGAAGTAGGGTGTGAGGATGTGTAGGAGACAGTGAGGACTGCAGTTGCTGGAGATCAGAGTTGAGAGTGTGTTGCTGGAAAAGCACAGCAGGTCAGGCAGGATCCGAGGAGCAGGAAAATCGACATTTCGGGTTAGAACCCTTCTTCAGGATGTGAGGATGTGTAGTCAAAGTAAATGTGAGAATCAGGGAGTTTGCAGTGGACATTGATGGCCAGTCTACCCCCAGAAATAGAAACAGAGATGTCGAGGAAAGGAAGGGAGGAGTCAGAGAGAGACCAGGTGAAGGTGAGAGTGGGGTGGAAATTGGAGGTGAAAATGATAAACATTTCCAATTCCAGACAAGAGTTAGAAGCAGCACCAATGATATCATTGCTATACCTGAGAAAGAGTTAGGGTGAAGGCTGGAATAGGACTGGAACATGGAATGTTCCATGTACCCATCAAAGAGACAGTCATAACAGGGGGCATATGTGCATACCCATGGCCACCCCTCTGACCTGAAGTTAAAAGTAAAAGAGAAATTGTACAGGGTTGAGGATAAGCATAGCAGGCAGAGGAGGGTGGTGGTCAATGGGAATGGTTCATGTCTTCTTTCCAGGAAGAAGTGTTGATATGATCTCTTGACTCAACTATGAAACCTCCAGTGTTTAGATCAGAGTGGTGCTGGGAAAGCACAGCAGGTCAGGCAGCATCCAAGGTACAGGAAAATCAACATTTTGGGCAAAAGCCCTACATCAGGAATAGAGGCAGGAAGCCTCCAGAGTGGGGAGATAAAATGGGGGGAGGGTGTGCTGGGGGGAAGGTAGCAGAGAGTACAATTGGTGAATGGGGGTGGGGATGGAGGTGATAGCTCAGAGAGGAGGGTGGGGGAAAGTAGCAAAGAGTACAATGAGTGAATGGGGGTGAGGGTGGAGGTGATAGGTCAGGGAGGAGGGTAGGGGAAGGCAGCAAAGAGTACAATGGATGAATGGGGGTGGGGATGGAGGTGATAGGTCAGAGAGGAGGGTGGAGCGGATAGGTGGGAAGGGAGATTGGCAGGTGGAACCTCCAGTGACTGAATGACTTCAGAGATGAATATTGGCCAGTATATCTGAAAGAATTCTCCCCAGCTCTTCATCTTTCAAATCAAAGCAAACTCGGAACCAGTCCTTTGGAATTATATACTGGTCTGGGAATGCAAACGTATTGGCTATATCAGGATGATACAAAATGTGGATTAATAATCTGTAAAACTAATTGACCAAATTAAAAGCCTCGGTCTTTGGTTTGAGGAGAAACAGTCAATAAAATGAACTGGTGCATTTTACGATTAGCCATCGGATTGGAAAGTAATTTATTTAACAGGAATTTACAAAGGGATGAAATTGACATGGCTGAAACTGCACCTGAAAAGGCAGTGATGTAGACATGAAAGTCTCTCGCCTGGAATCCAAACCTCACAATAAGACCTCCAATATCTCTGGTGATGGATTTTTTTCAACTATAAATATCATCAGCACAAAATCTCATCTTGCAAAACCTGATATTGAAAGAGAATGATAGAAACCCAACTTCTCATTGATATCAAAATATAATAGAGGAACTCTGATAACAGACTATCAAAATTCTTTTGGTCCCCATAGTAGACCAACAGCCAGTATTCATACGTGGAAATCCCCCTTCATGAGAAGCCGTGATTTTAAGCTTGATGTTTTGCTACTTGTCGTGGATTATAACATCTCTCTCTTTGGAAGTGACATGCCTGTAAAACTATTCAGCCCTGAAAGGAAGTTGACTGCAAACTGAGATCTAGTATGATATGGATATCTGCTCTGTACAATTATATTCAAGAGAACAACATAACCATCTCAGTTGCAATCTTCCCGGAAACTCTAAATCAGCATTAGAGCATATTATTTCTTCAGCTGAGTACTGTAATTGTTTTCAAATCCATCTCCCCTCATTCTGTACATTGTTCTATTTGTTCGTGTGAGTTATAGAGTCATACAACATGGAAACAGAAATTGGGACTGGTTTTCTCAATAGTTTTATACTTGTGTAAATTTTTCAACAGACAAACTCCTAAATCTTGAATAACTCAGAGAGATTTGTCTGGTATGCTCATTGTAGTTTTAATGCATGTTCAAATATATATTGATTTGGGAAAATTCACATCTGTTTAAAAATTCAACACTGTCTGACAGTAACCTTAGGATCGAAAAGAAAGGAATTTGTTCAGCTCTTTAGATTTGGTTCCAGCAGCTGAAATGCACAAACATTGGTTGATAAATTGTACAGAAGTTTTAAATACCTACTCAGAAAAGGATGCAGTTACAAAAAAAGACCTAATGGCCAGCATTTATTGCCTGTTGCCCTTAAGAAGGTAGTGAGTGGGGTGCTGCCTTTTTAAACTGCTGCCATCCATGTGCTATACGTAGATCCACAATGTTAAAGGGAAGGGAATTCCAAGATTTCAATCCGGTGGCACTAAAGGAATGGTGATGTATTTCCAAATCAGGATGGTGAGTCCCTCAGAGAGAGGAATTTGCAGGAGATAATATTCTCCATGTAACTGCTGTCCCTATCCTTCTCGATGGTAGTGGTTTTCGGTTTGGAAGGTGGTGTCTAAGGCTCCTTAGTGAATTTCTGCTTTGCATTTCGTAAATGGCACACACTGCTGCTATTGAGAGATGTTGATGAAGGGAGTGGATATGGTGCCAGATAAGCCAGCTGCTTTGTCTTGGATAGCGTCAAGCTTCTCCAGTATTGGAGCTGCACTCATCCAGGCAAATGGAGAGTATTCCAACACACTCCTGATTTATGCCTTGTAGGTGGTGGGGAGTCAGGAGGTGAGTTATGGGCTGCAGGAATCCTAGCCTCTGATTAACTTACAGCCACAACATGTACCTGGAAGATTAAGATAGGTTTGGTCAATAGTAATGGTCAGGTTATGGGGGATTCAACCACGTAAATTCAGAGCTGATAATATATTCCACACCATCTGAGGATATCTGCAAGTAAAAGGCTGCTTTCCTGTTATCAATATCTAATATATAGTTAGTCTTTGACAATAGCATATGATGTTTCCCATGCAGTGTGAAAGCTGGAGCTAATTATCCCAATTAGCTGTCGGCTCCCTATTGTGTTTTCAATAATAACTCACACTGTATGAAGCCTATCCCCTTCTAGCCTGTTTGGTTTCTAAGTTCGATGCTTTTTTCTCTGAGAAATATCCTTCTTTAGCATTTGCCCATCTCATTCGGTCTTTAAAAATGAAGGAGACAAGTTGTAAAATTGGGCATAACGCAGAATCATTTTATCACAGCCGGTAAACTGAGCAGATAGCTGCATTAGAGAGGTATCCAATCAGAGCAGTTGACCGTAATTTCCACTAAATAGGATGGTTAATTGGGATGAGACAGTTCTCACAGGAATGTGTTGATTAAACATTTTTTGGGTAACAGGTCACATATCATCATAACCATCATAATAACCAAGAGCCCATAGGAAAGATTTTATAGACAAATGCATTACAGTTACAGGATACAACAAATAGCTGAGGCTGCTTTCTTTTTCAGTCCTACCATTTCTATTATGAACCTTATCACCACCTTTCATTAATTAGAAATATAGGCAATATCAAGAGGACAGGTAAAAGTATTAATTTTACAAACTAAATAAATGCTGCTTATGATTCATTCATTGCACTGTTGTTTTGCTTTCTCTCAGGTATCCTTGGTCTTTTCACAGCAAAAAAGAACATTTCTGAGAAGCACTCCTGCATCAACTATGAACCAATCTTCAGCATAATTTGAATAGAATTGTAAGATGCACAATCAAAATTATCCATTTGATATAAAATGATGCATTGACAAACTACAGGTACCTGGCAAGTCCTCAGTGTCTGAAGTTAAATCTAAATAAGTAGGTTTATTTAAAAATGAAGGAAGGCCGATAGACCCAAAAGGTTAACTCTACTTTCTCTCCACAGATGCTACCAGACCTGCTGAATCCCTCCAGCAATTTCCTTTTTTTTGTTTCAGATTTCCAGTGTCCACAGTTCTTTGTTTCCAATTATTTAAAAATGGTCTGATTACACAGAAGTATCAAGGTTCGAACAAAGAGGCTTTCAGTACAGCACCTAAAACAATGAACAGCGCCAAGTTCTGGAGATTCTTTTCCGAAGCTTTTGAAGTAACTGTTGAAATGCACAAGCGTGAAATTTAAACAGAAAATTGTGATCTGTGAAAATGAACACCTCTCAACTGCTCACTTCCTGAAGTAACTGTCTAAATCATCTTCACTCTGTGCACAAAATCTACCCCTACATTCACCTTAAAGAGTTTGTTCCACATGGTTGCTACATTCGGTTCAAAACAGTTGAATCTAAACTGTCCGTGTTATGTTTTCCTATGAGCATGTACCTTTTTCTGTGTCCTCTACAATCCCCTAGTGGTGCCAGTGCTAACAGTGTAGGGGCTCACTGAATGTACAGAATTTTGTTTAAAAACAGTGAAAAACCTGGGAGTACTGTTATATCTCACTGGGATAACACGCTGGAAATCAAGCTCCCCTAGTTTCGAAGTCATCACAAAAGTTAAACATTTTACAAAATTACACACAATTCCTCAATTTACCTGTCCTTGAGACCCAGGTTGATCGAAAGCACTGGCCAGGTTTCTGTGCTAAATAAAAAGTTACTATTTGTAAAAGAACAAATAAATTGTAGCTACTGGTAAACAATTATGAACCATAGATATATAACTCTACTAATTAAAACTCTAACACCCTGACATGTTTCTGCCTATATCCACAGACACAAAAACATGGGTGGTACGGGCAGAGGCAGTTCAACAGACCCTGTTCACAGGAGTTGCTGAGATGAACTTTTTGACTTGTTAGGACTTATTGCTCCTCTAATGTTCTCTCTCCAGGCACTTTCAGTTGCTTGGTTAAAAGCCACAGCTTACAGCAACTGATGGAGGAAAATAAATCGGCTTTCTTTAGGCCTTAGGTGGTTTTTAACTGCAGGGAGAAGCACAGCACCTTCTTTTCTGGAGGTCCAATGGCTTCTGTCTGAACATTCACACCCACAAGCTGTTCAGCTACTTCGGAGCCAATCACCTAATTGTTGTCAAGCAGAAGGCCTTTGTCATCAATAACTAGTCACCATTCCACAGACCAATCAGCTGCTTGTTGCTGGTTGAATCTTCCTTTGTGCAGTTCCCTTGGCTCCAGCTCAGGGTTCTCCTTCCATGACTGCTTGAAGGAGTAATAGCGTAAACAGTGCTTACATTGACTGTCAGATAACTTGCTTTTAGAATGTACGGTAATCCTTTTCACAAACCTTGGTTTTTAAAGCATTCTGTTCCCCATTTCAGCCCACAATCAAATGTCCAGAACGTAAAATGATAAGGTCTTTACAGTACTCTGAGTATTGCTGAAACAAGAGGCACACTTTGTCAAAGTTTTTCAGCTTGCACTTATCAGTGAATTCATAAGAAGAGCATGGTGATGAATCAGAGTCAATCTGCTTGGAACAATTTTAAACAAAACTTGGCAGTACACTGCCAGTCATCAATTAACTGGTGCATTCTCCAGGTCAGTGCCTCTGCCATTCTGTCCAGTTGCCAACCCATCAGCATTACCCTCTCATGCAGTATAAATATTGTTTTCACTTTATATTGAGATTTCTTGCAAACTGTCCTGATGAGGACAGGATGACAAGTTTGGGCAAAATGCTTTTTTAACAATATCCAAGTTCTGTGCTATCAAACAACTACAGGACTGAGCCAGAAATTTCATGTGAGCCAGAAATAGGGTAAGGAATTAAATGAGGATTTCATGTCTTCCACAAAAGAAATGTGAAAATGGATAAAATCTGGATCCAATCAGTTGCCTTAAATTTCAAGTCCTGCTGATGTAGTTTCCTATTTAGAACATTATTGATGGACATATCCTCAAAGTCTTCACAGAATGATGTCTTTTTGGATTGTAGACCCTTGTGAAAAGCACTATAGCAACAATCACAGCATATGTTCTTAAGTTGCTCAGCCCTTGAGATTTCACAAATGTGTACTCTACATCAGATTGATTTTTCACTTCCTGTCATCCACCATCTGTGGACTTCCTGGCCCAGAAATTGAAGGTCAAATTTGCCTATAGTACAGTCATGAGTCTTATTCTGTAAAGGCACATTACTTGCAATTACGTTGACATCACGTAGAAATTAAAGCAGAGAAACTGACCATTTGACCCAATAGGTTGATGCTCATTTATGTATTGCATAAGCCATCTTGCATCTTTCTTCATCTCATCCTATCTAATTTTTCTTTTTTCTGATATGGGACGTGGGTGTCAGTGACAATTCTTGCCCGTCTCTAATTGTTTATGTTGCAAGATAAACCCTCATATGTTAACATGTTGCATGAGCTACCTGCTCGATTTTCTGCCACCATTCTCTTGCCTAGGAGGGATCTACAGATCCTAACTTCATCTAGCATGGTAGAAGAAAACCACTTGCCAGTCTATTGAAATGGGCACTTGTGTTAAAGAAGATGCAGCTTATTGTAATATAGCAACAATGTACAAGTTACATTAATCTGATTGATATTGTTACAGAAATCGCGACCTGGTGTGTGCTCATGAAGGAGTTTTCTTCATTATGAATATGTATACATTTGTAAATATAATTATTTTTGCCACCAATCCATCTCCCCCGAGGGCTTTGATTTCACCAATTGACGCAGTGTGGAGATTCCTCTATTTCCCTAGAATGTATTGTCTCCAGGTCTGGAAGATTGGTAGGGCTGTGGGTTGAAGGCTGTTGACTTTAATTCTGTACCTGAGCGAGGTCTGAAAGTCCCTCTAAACTAGATGATCTGTTATCTCTTGGACGTCCTTTGCTGAGCTTACCTTTCCTGCTGCAACAGGCAGTTGATCTGTTGTAAGAGCTGGAGGACCTAATCTTATGGGTTTTCTTTTGTGGAGGGCAACTGCTGTGTTGAAACTTCCATTTTTTTGCAGTATTCTGGACCTCTTAACCAGGCAATTTCTTCTTTGTAGTTTTCTTGTGTTGCTTCCTCTTGTCTGCACCTGAATATTTGGATCTTAGTGGGCGGCACGGTGGCACAGTGGTTAGCACTGCTGCCTCACAGTGCCAGAGACTCAGGTTCAATTCCCGCCTCAGACTGTGTGGAGTTTGCACATTCTCCCCGTGTCTGCGTGGGTTTCCTCCGGGTGCTCTGGTTTTCTCCCACAGTCCAAAGATGTGCAGGTCAGGTGAATTGGCCATGCTAAATTGTCCGTAGTGTTAGGTAAGGGGTAAATGTAGGGGTATGGGTGGGTTGCACTTCAGCGGGTCGGTGTGGACTTGTTGGGCCGAAGGGCCTGTTTCCACACTGTAAGTAATCTAATCTAATCTTGCTCAGTGGTGGTTTCCGTTGAGTCATATGTACCCCATCTTCAATCTGTGTTAGCGGATCTTTATTCTCAATCTGCCAGTAAATCCGCAATGCATTGTGTAGACTTTTTACTTCATCTTGTTGACTAAGTTAGATGCTTTCGTTTGCTGTCAGTGATTGCACCACTGGTGAAAACTGCATGCTCACTTCCTCAGTCACATTTGAGCGTGCCATGTATGGCACACTGGCCACCATCTCTGATTGACCACATGAAACAATTTTTATAAGCCAATATAACTAATCTCAGCACATTCTGTCTTCTACTTAGATTCCACCATGAGTCAAAGATAATTAATGGAATCTTTTAAAATTTGACCTCTGATTAATTACTTTATAATTGGTTCAGTAATCAAATCTTTTTTTTTGACCTGTTTTTCCATGATTAGCTGTTTCCCTGACCAGTGTTGTCTTGGCTTTAACTAGTTTGATTCCTTCCACTGGAACAAAGAATAAAGGGAGTGTTAATGATAGTAGAAAAAGGGTATAGGGGAAGTGTAGATATGAGTGTTAGGTGTTAATAGCAGAAAATAAACCATACAAACATGACAAGGTGGCAGGATGTGGGGTGCTGTAGGGTAATCAAAATAGAGTACAGAGCTCAAATTTTGGCTGTCCTACTTGCTGTACTTAATTACTACCTTCTTCTTCTGGTGTTTTCTTTCTAAGCACTGGATGGAATCTGCTGATCTCCTGTCATGAGGCTGATCTTCTCCTGGGATTGGTCTGTGCTTTTCCAGATGTCTGCTTCACACATCATCTGATTTGGTTTCTCTAGCATTTATATGGTTGGCGAAGATAATCTTTGATTCTTGATGAAGGGCTCCTGCCCGAAACATTGATTTTCCTGCATCTCACTTGCTGCCTGACCTGCTGTGCTTTTCCAGCACCACTCTAATAGAGTCATAGAGTCATAGAGATGTACAGCATGGAAACAGACCAACCCGTCCATGCCAACCAGATATCCTAACCCAATCTAGTCCTTCCTGCCAGCAGCCAGTCCATATCCCTCCAAACCCTTCCTATTCATATACCCATCCAAATGCCTCTTAAATGTTGCAATTGAACCAGCCTCCACCACTTCCTATGGCAGCTCATTTCATTCACGTAACACCCTCTGTGTGAAAAAGTTGCCCCTGAGGTCTCTTTTATATCTTTCCCCTCTCACCCTAAACCTATGTCCTCTAGTTCTGGACTCCCCCACCCCAGGAAAAAGACTTTGTCTATTTATCCTATCTATGCCCCTCATAATTTTGTAAACCTCTATAAGATCACCCCTCAGCCTCCGGCGCTCCAGGGAAAACAGCCCCAGCCTGTTCAGACTCTCCCTGTAGCTCAGATCCTCCAACCCTGGCAACATCCTTATAAATCTTTTCTGAACCCTTTCAAGTTCCACAACGTCTTTCCAATAGGAAGGAGATGAGAATTGCACACAATATTCCAACAGTGGCCTAATCAATGTCCTGTACAGAATATAATCTTTGGTCAATGATAACACTCATGATGTTGATAGTGGGCGATTCATTTGTGGTGATTTCAGTGGATATAAAGGGGAGATGCTTAGTATGAACATGCAAACATGGAACAAAATGAGGCCATTCGGCCCCTCGATCCTGCTTTGCCATTCAATAAGATCGCAGTTATCCAATTTTAACCTCAATTCTACATTCCTGCGTATCCCCACTAACCTTTCATTCCCTTGGTTATTGAGAATCTACCTTCTGCTGCATTAAAAATATTTGAAAATATTGCATCCACTGCCTTTTGAGGAAGAGAATTCAAAATACTCATTGCCTTCAAACAAAAACATTTCTTCATCTCTCTTTTAAATGGACAATGCCTCATTTCTCAACAACAGCCCCTAGTTCTAGATTCTCCCACAAAAGGAATCTGCATCCACCTGGTCAAATCCCCTCAGGATCGTAGATTAGATTAGATTAGATTAGATTAGATTAGATTAGATTACTTACAATGTGGAAACAGGCCCTTCAGCCCAACACAAACAAATCGCATCCGATCTTTCACACTCCCAAGGGTGGAGACCTAGCTTGTCTATCCTTTCCTCACGGTGGCACAGTGGTTAGCACTGCTGCCTCACAGCGCCAGAGACCCCCGGGTTCAATTCCCGCCTCAGGCGACTGACTGTGTGGAGTTTGCACATTCTCCCCGTGTCTGCATGGGTTTCCTCTGGGTGCTCCGGTTTCCTCCCACAACCCAAAGATTTGGCCGTGCTAAATTGCCCGTAGTGTTAGGTAAGGTGTAGATGTAGGGGTATGGGTGGGTTGCGCTGCGGTGGGGTGGTGTGGACTTGTTGGGCCGAAGGGCTTGTTTCCACACTGTAAGTAATCTAATCTAAGACAATCCATTCATTGCAGGTGCTAGTTTAGTAAACCTCTTCTGAACAGCTTCCAAATCATTAACATCCTTCTGCAAGTACAGTGACCAGTACTGTGTACTCCAGATGTGGTCTCACCAACACCCTGTAGTCTCTCACTTGTTGCACATGGTCATTGCCTGGTAGTTATGTGGTAAGAAGGTTACTTGCCACATATCAGTCCAAGTGTGAATGTTGTCTGAGTTTTGTTGTATTTGCATTTAAAGTGCTTCAGTTTCTGAGGAGTTGTGAATGGAACTGAATATTAGGCAATCCTCAGTGAATATCCCACTTATGACCTTCTGATGGAGGGAAGGCCATTGTAGGTGAAGATGGATCAGGTCTAGGACACAATTTGAAGGAATTCCTGTTGTGAATGGAACAGCTTTTAGCTTGTTGGGTGGAGCACAATCTCTTTGGCCACACAGTCGAATGAAAGACAAGTAAGAATGAATAGAAGAAGTGAAATGTGAATTAAAATGACAAACAGGGTCAAAATGAAGAATGCCGAGTCAAAAAACAAACTTTGGTTTGATTTGATTTATTATTGTCAAGTGTACCGAGATACAGTAAAAAGTGTTGTATTATGTGCTGTACAGGTAGATCACGTGAAGTGCATCAGAATAGCAGAACAGAATGCAGAATACAGTGTTACAGCAGCAGAGATGCTGCTGAGATAGAGAGATCAACTTTAACATTTGAGAAGTCCATTCAAAAGACTGATAACAGGGAATGATTTGGAGATGCTGGTGTTGGACTGGGGTGTACAAAGTTAAAAATCACACAACACCAGGTTATAGTCCAACAGGTTTAATTGGAAGCACACTAGCTTTCGGAGCGGCGCTCCTTCATCAGGTGGTAGTGGAGGGCTCAATCCTAACACACAGAATGTGATGTAACTGAAATTATACATTGATTGTCTGTTAAGCCTTTCATCTGTTCGAATACAGTGATAGTTTCACTTCTTTCATGTGTAAATCACAAAACCTTTTTTTAAAAGATGCATTCTCGGGTTAGTTGTTAACAATGGTGACAGCTAGAAATATGTTGAAGGTGTTGGCCCCCTGTGTTCTCTGTCTATGACCTGATGTTTAGATTGATTCTAATCTAAAAAGTGAGATAACAGAGATTTACATAAATTCATGCAGTTTTTGAGCTCAGAGTTCGACATAATTCATGCAGTTTTTGAGCAAAGTACAATGTAACTCTGCAAGTACAAATTCACCCCACAAAATATATGTGGGCATGTGGGTCTTTGTCTGTGTGTGTGTGTCTGGGGTGGGGGTTGTGATTGTGAGAAAGTAAGTGTGTGTGTGTAGTGAGTGCAGAGTGTCTTAAGTCTGTGAGGGGGTGCATGTGTGAGTGTGGGTGTCTATAAGGGTGTGTGTGGGTGTCTGTGTGCGCGTCTGTGTGCGCGTCTGTGTGTACCTGTGTCCGTGTGTATGTGAGTGTGTGTGTGTGTGTGTGTGTAGGAATATCTGTGTGTGTGTGTGTAGTGCAATGGTGATCACCTGTAATGTGACATGAACCCAAGGTCCCGGATGAGGCCCTCCCTATGGATACCGAACTTAGCTATCAGCCTCTGCTCGGCCACTTTCCTCTGCTGCCTGTCCTGACGTCCACCTTGGAGGATGGTCACCCGAAGGTCTGAGGCTGAATGTCCTGGACCGCTGAAGTGTTCCCCAACTGGGAGGGAACCCTCCTGTCTATTGATTGTTGTGCGGTGCCCACTCATCCATTGTCGTAGCCTTTGCTCAGTTTCCCCAATGTACCATGGCTCCGGGCATCCTTGCCTGCAACGTATAAGACAGACAACGTTGGCTGAGTCACATGAGTACCTGCCATGTCTAAGGTGAGAGGTGTTCCCACGTGTAATAGTGGTATCTATGTCCACAATCTAACACGTCTTGCAGCGTCCACCATGACAGGGTTGTATGGAGTTGTCCTGAGAGCTGGGCAGTTTGCTACGAACAATGATCTGTTTGAGGTTTGGCGGTTGCTTAAAGGCAAGTAGTGGAGGTGTGAGGTGCTCATCCTCATTGATAATGTTTTGCAGGTCACGAAGAACATGGCGTAATTTTCAGCTCCTGGGAAGTACTGAACAACGAAGGGTACCCTGTCAGTTGCAGCATGTGCCTGTCTCCTGAGGAGGTCATTACTGTTCCTTGCTGTGGCACGTCGGAACTGGTGGGTTGATGAGTTGAGCATCGTACCCTGTTCGTGTGAGAGCATCTTTGAGTACTTCCAGGTGTCCGTCACGTTCCTCCTCATCTGAGCAGATCCGGTGTATGCGTAGGGCTTATCCATAGGGGATGGCTGTTTTCATATGTTTTGGGTGGAAGCTGGAGAAGTGTAGCATTGTGAGGTTGTCTGTGGGTTTGTGGTAGAGTGTGGTGCTGAGGTGTCCGTCCTTGATGGAGACGCATGTGTCCAAGAATGAGACAGACAGTCGAGAGTAGTCTATGGTGAGTTTGATGGTGGGATGAAATTTGTTGATGTCACTGTGTAGTTTTATCAGTGACTCCTCACCATGGGTCCAGAGGAAGAAAATGTCGTCAATGTACCTGGTGTTCAATGTTGGTTGGAGATCCTGCATAGAGAAGAAATCTTGTTCGAACCTGTGCACAAAAATGTTGGCATCTTGGGGTGCAAATTTGGTCCCCAAGGCTGTTCCGTGTGTCTGGATGAAGAACTGGTTGTCAAAGGTGATCGAGGATAAAGCGGATGAGTTGTAGGATGGTGTTTGGAGATTAGCAGTTATTGGTGTTGAGGCTGTGGCCGTGATGCCATCCTTGTGGGGGATGGTGGTGTATGGTGCTGAAACGTCCATTGTGATGAGGAATGTTCCCGGTTCGCCTGGTCCGTGGGTGCTGAGTTTCTGTAAGAAATCCGTAGTGTCACGACAGAAGGTGGAGATCCCCTGTACAATAGGTTTCAAGATGCCTTCCACATAGCCGGAGAGATTCTCACACAGGGTCCCATTGCCTGACACAATGGGACGTCCCAGTGTGATGGCTTTGTGTACCTTTGGAAGGCAGTTGGAGTCACCTACACGAGAAGTACGTGGGATGAGGGCGCATAGGGAACTCTGAAGGACTGGATCCAAAGTCCTGATCAATGTGTTCAATTCACGGGTGTATTCTTTGGTTGGATCAGCTGGTAGTTGCCTGTAGTGTTCCTGGTTGTTCAGTTGTCGGGACACTTCCTTGCAGTAATCTGTTCTATTCCGAATGACAATGGCTCCTCGTTTATCTGCTAGTTTGATGACAATGTTGCGATTGGTTTTGAGAGCCTGGATGGCATTGCGTTGTGATCGGGTGATGTTTTGCTCTACCTTGTGGGTACGGCTGATGAATCCGGCATTTATATATTTCCTGATGGTTCGAGCATACATGTCAAGCCCAGGGCAGCGGCCCTCCAGTGGGGTCCATGTTGACACCTTCTTTGGTCGGTCCTCTACAGATCCCTGTGATGACTGTTCCAGTTCATCAGTCAGCTCAGTGGGATCACTGCTGGCGCCTTGAAAGAATTCCCGGAGTCTCATTCGTCTGATGAACTCCTCCGTAGCTGCTGCCAGAACCAACAGGTCCATTTCTGCTTGTATGTGTATTCAGGTAGGAGAAAGTGAGGACTGCAAATGCTGGCGATCAGAGCTAAAAATGTGTTGCTGGAAAAGCGCAGCAGGTCAGGCAGTATCCAAGGAGCAGGAGAATCGATGTTTCGGACATGAGCCCTTCTTCAGGAGAAGGGCTCATGCCCGAAACATCGATTCTCCTGCTCCTTGGATGCTGCCTGACCTGCTGCGCTTTTCCAGCAACACATTTTCAGCTCTGTATGTGTACTCAGACAGTTTATCCTTCCTGACACAATAGGAATAACAACGTGTAATAATTTTAATTTCTTTACTCAGAGTTAGAAGTAAACAATGATTGATGTTTGTATTAAGCTCACTAACTTGACAGCAGTTTCCAGACCAGCAACACCTCAGATTTATAACACTCACTGTACTGATCAAATCCCTTCATAGCCTCAGCCTAACCTACACTTGGAGTCTGCTCCAGTCTCTGTGGGATTTGAATGGAATTTACCATGTCGTTGGAGGCAGGATCAAGGGGAGGCTGGCTAGGAGCATTGCGAAAGAAACGGCTCTTAGTCACTCACCCGTTCACTCACTCACTCACTTCTGGCTCTTCAATCTGCCTGTTGCACCTAATTGGATGCCCAGTCTTGAAGGTGACCTCAATTGGCTGCACTCCGCCCAACCCAGAAAGTTCACCCGCAAGAGAAAGCAAAATACTGTGGATGCTGGCTTTCTCTCTCCATTGATGCTGTCAGACCTGCTGAGTTTCTCCAGTGTCCTCTGGTGTCAATTCACACAACTGGGGGAAACGTATTGCCAAATGGGGATTCCATCAGAAACTAAGTAAATAAGCATCCACGGAGGCTGTTATGGTGCAGTGATAGTATCCCTGCCTCTCAGCTGAAAGATCCAGGTTCCAGTCCCACTTGATCCTAAGATATGTAATAGCATCTCTGAACAGATTCACTTGGAAGATGTCAACACGATTCTGCCCTCTTTGTTTCCCCCAGTTCTGGTCACTTGTGATTCTGCCATTACCTGTGTCACTGCCTGTCCAACCGTCATTATGTGACTATGGCTTCAGATTCCTACGTCCAGATCTCTGGTCTTTTCTCACAAAACTTTGAGTACAGGAGCAGGGACGTCTTGTTGCAACTGGTGAGACCACACCTGGAGTAATGTGTGTAGCTTTTGGTCTCCTCATCTGAGGAAGGATGTTCAGACTATGGGAGGAGTGCAGCAAAGGTTTCCCAGACTGATTCCTGGGATGGGGGGACTGATGTATGAAGAGACACTGGATCAATCAAGACTATATTCATTGCAGTTGAGAAGAATGAGGGGGGATTTCCTAGGAACCTATGAAATTCAAACAGGCCTAGGCTGGGTAAGCATAGGAAATATATTCCCTAAGACAGAGGAGTCCTGAACTAGAGTAACAGTTTAGGCATACAGGGTAGGACATTTAGGAATGAGGTGAGGAGAAATTTCTTATGGTGGAGCGTTTTGGCAGTCGAGACCAAATCACAGAATCTTTTCAAGAAGAAGTTCCTATGAAGTTCACCTGGGCTAAAGGAAGGACATTATTAAATTGAAGAGAGTGCAGAAAAGATTTACAAGGATGCTACCAGGACTGGACGGTTTGACTTATAAGGAGAGACTGAAGCATAGAAGGTTGCAGGGTGACCTTATACAGGTTTATAAAATTATGAGGGGCATAGATGAGGTGAGTAGCAAAGGTCTTTTCCCTCGGGTTGGGGAATTCAAAACAAGAGGGCACGACTTTAAGGAGAGAGGGGAAAGATTTAAAAGGGAACTGAGGGGCAATTTTTTCATACACCATGTGGCTGGTATGTGGAACGAACTGCCAGAGGAGGTGCAGGTACAGTTGCAACATTTAAAAGACATTTGGGATAGATACATGAATACGAAGGGTTGAGAGGGATGTGGGAGACTAGTTTTAGTTTGGGAAACTTGGGTTGCATGCATGAGTTGGACCAAAGGGTCTGTTTCTGTGCTGTTTGACTCTATGACTCTAAAGGAATTAAAGGCCATGGGGAGAAAGCAGGAACAGTGCTCTGAACAGGATGATCAGACATGATCACACCGAATGGCTGAACAGGCTAGAAGGGCCAAATGGCCTATTCCTGCTTCAAATCTTTATGTTTCTATGAATTCTCCATATTTCCATGTCTTCCTCCACCTGCCAAATACTCCTTATTAGGTGTAATGTACCCCTCATCAAGCTTTTTATCACCCCCATCCAATATCTCCTCAAGTGACTCAGTATCAAATTTTGATCTGGTAATTCTTCATGGAAGCACTTTGGGCTGTTTTACTGCACACCACCAGGTCTCCAGTGAAAGCATATTCCAAACCTGTGACCACCACCTTCTAGAAGGCCAAGGACAGCACCACCTGCAAACTGCACTCTAAGACACACAACCGTCCTAACTTGGAACTGTATCGCTGTTCCTTCACTGTTGCTGGGTCAAAATTCTGGAACTCCCCTCCTCCACCTCATAGTCAGCAGCGACTCGAGAAGTCACCTCATCACCACCCTCTTCAGAGCAATTAGGGATGGGCAACAAATGCTGGCCCAAATGGCAATGACCACATCCCATATCTTATTGAAAAACCTTTGCTGCAGTGGGTATCATACCTGCCTCTAAGCCAGACGATCCAGGTTCCAATCCCATTCCAGCCTCCAGACAAGTTGGTAATCAGTTTGCGAATCCTTGCAACCCACCAATGACAGGTAGTGAGAGTGGGAAATCTCTGGTTAAACAGAGAGTCATACAACATGGAAACAGACCCCCTCAGTCCAACCAGTCCATGCCGAATACAATCCCAGACTAAACTAGTCCCACCTGCCTGTTCCTGGCCCATACAAATACAAGCCTTTCCTCTTCATGTACTTACCCAAATGTCTTTTAAACATTGTAATAGTATCCACATCCACTACTTCCTCTGGAAATTCGTTCCACACGTGAACTACCCTCCATCTGCCGTTTTTCAGCCGTTGACCCATTTGATCAAAAATCCTTTGTATTCGTAGAAAACCTTCTTCACTGTCTACTATGCCATCAATTTTGGTGTTGCCCGAAAATTTACTAACTATGTCTTCTATGGTGAGAGGGGAAAGATATAAAAGAGACCTAAGGAGCAACTTTTTTCACACAGAAGGTGGTGTGTGTATGGAATGAGCTGCCAGATGAGGTAGTGGAGACTAGTACAATTGCAACATTTAAAAGGCATCTGGATGGGTATATGAATAGGAAGAGTTTGGAGGGATATGGGCCGGGTGCTGGCAGGTGGGACTAGATTGGGTTGGGATATCTGGTCGGCATGGACGGGTTGTTTCCATGCTGTACATCTCTGTGACTCTATGATATAAATGAAAAACAAAAGAGGACCCAGAACCAATCGCTGTGGACCACCGCTCGTGCCAGGCCCTGGTGACAAGCTCATCCTGAATCCTATGTCACCTAACTTTATTAATCAGGCCGCCATGCAGAACCTTGTCAAAGGCCTTACTAAAGGCCAAGTAAAAAGCGTCTACTGTTCTGTCCTCATTGAGCTTGATGAGCCCTTCAATCCATAATCATGAATCGATCTCTCTCGTTCTTAAAGAGAAAACTGCCTACCATCTCTTCCTGACTATGGCTATTTACAGACAGATGGACTGCATAAAAGGCGCTACACAAATGCAAGTTGCTGTTAGTTCAAGGCTGCATTAGACACCTTGCACTGTGGGCAAGCGGTGGCACAGACGTGATGGCCTGAACAGTCTTGTTCTGTGCTAAACTTTCAATCCTCCGGCCTCCATGAAAAATGTAATGCGGTATTCAGTCCTGCTGGCTATCTTTCTTCCCAATAAATTTAACCAAGTGCTTTCAGAAATATAGGTCTGAAGACAGTAATTTTAAAAATAAAATTCAAGTACACTGGTGTAAACTGTTGATAAATGTCAAAGATCAATTGGAAATCACTGCTTGCAGTCCCAGTACAATACCACAGTGTTTCAAGAGGGTATGTCACTTGTGTGTGTTTGTGTTACTATTTCTAAATGTTAAGGACTAATGTGGAGCACCAGATCCTATTCTATTACACTGAAACTTTCAAAACACACCCCATCAAATCTCCACTTCTCAAAAAGCGGCGTGAAATGGGGGTTTCCATGGAAACCATTTTGCTACGATGCTGTCTTCAGATGTTTATTTTGACAAGAAATGGCACATTTTGCCATAAATTTATTTTGTGAAGTTTCGAGTCCCTTTTTTTAAACTTACTTTATAATGGTGATTGGGCTGCGATTTCACACGACAGTGCCTTGTCAGACAAAGGAGCACAATCAATACACGAGAAACCAAGGCTGTCAGTATTAATACACAAGACAAAATTCGCCAGTATAATCAAATTAAAATTTGGCACAAATTTTACAGGTGTCATGATCTTCCTCGCTGTGATTTTTTTTAACATGTCACCATAGAAACCAACAAGTGCACCAGGTGGCACAGTCAGTGGCATAGTTCCGACAACGCTGCTTTTAAAATGCTTTACACATTTCTTAAACTAAGACACATATTTGTCAGTGTAATTCTGAACTTTGTCTTATTCAATCATCTTTCCATCATGTTTCACACCATTACCATATTCACAGAATGTGTGCAACCCTTGCTGGTGTACACTTGACTACACTTTGTCATGCCCCGCTTCCTGTAAGAACTCCATTCCATTCTTTCAGTTCCCCTGTCTCTGTTGCATCTGTTTCAATGATAAAAGCATCCATATCAGTGCTTTCGATATGTCTTCATCTTCCCTCAGCTGGAGAAACTCCTCCACTGCAATTGTGTCTGTGTTATTTCATGCAATTCTGATCTTTAACATCCTAGCATAATGCCATCCCACTAGCTTCCATTTTCAATAGAACATTCCCTGCATTTCCGCTACCTCCAGTGTGATGATTACATTTAATTTGCCCCACTTTAATCATGAACTCGCTCCACCACTGATGCTCAGAAGCAGAACTACCATCTACAGGCCACACTGCTGCCACTCACCAAGGCTCCTTAGTTAGTACTTTCCAAAGTGGTGGCCTTTGCCACTTAAGAGGGTTACCTCAGATTACAACAGGATCTGGACCAGATGGGCCAATGGGCTGAGAAGTGGCAGATGGAGTTTAATTCAGATAAATGCGAGGTGCTGCATTTTGGGAAAGCAAATCTTAGCAGGACTTATACACTTAATGGTAAGGTCCTGGGGAGTATTGCTGAACAAAGAGACCTTGGAGTGCAGGTTCATAGCTCCTTGAAAGTGGAGTCGCAGGTAGATAGGATAGTGAAGGCAGCGTTTGGTATGCTTTCCTTTATTGGTCAGAGTATTGAGTACAGGAGTTGGGAGGTCATGTTGCGGCTGTACAGGACATTGGTTAGCCCACTGTTGGAATATTGCATGCAATTCTGGTCTCCTTCCTATCAGAAAGGTGTTGTGAAACTTGAAAGGGTTCAGAAAAGATTTACAAGGATGTTGCCAGGGTTGGAGGATCTGAGCTACAGGGAGAGGCTGAACAGGCTGGGGCTGTTTTCCCTGGAGCATCGGAGGCTGAGGGGTGATCTTATAGAGGTTTACAAAATTATGAGGGGCATGGATAAGGTAAATAGGGTAAAAAGTCTTTTCCCTGGGTTGAGGGAATCCAGAACTAGAGGGTATAGGTTTAGGGTGAGCGGGGAAAGATATAAAAGAGACCTACGGGGCAACTTTTTCACGCAGAGGGTGGTACGTGTATGGAATGAGCTGCCAGAGGATGTGGTGGAGGCTGATACAATTTGCAACATTTAAGAGGCATTTGGATGGGTATATGAATAGGAAGGGTTTGGAGGGATATGGGCTGGGTGCTGGCAGGTGGGACTAGATTGGGTTGGGATATTTGGTCAGCATGGACGTGTTGGGCCGAAGGGTCTGTACATCACTATGACTCTATGAGTCTAAGAGGACAAAGACAGCACACACACGAGGACACCACCACTCGTGAAGAAGCCTTGGTGAGCTGCTGCAGCGTATCTTGTGAATGGTACACGTAGCCGCCACTTTACACAAATGGTCAAGACAATGGGTGTTTGAAGTCGTAGAAATGGTGCCAATTAAGAGAGCTTCTTTTTTGTATTGAGCTTGTTGAGTATTGTTGGAGCTGCATCCATCCGGGCAACTGGGGAGTATTCCATCACACTCCTGAATTTTGTTTTTGCAGATGGGGAGTCAGAAGGTGAATGACTCAACACAAAGTTCCCAGCTTCTAACCTGCTTTTGCAGGTATAGTATTCATGTGGCTAGTCCAATTCAGCTTCTGGTAAATGGTAGTCCCAGGATTTTGATATTGGGGGATTCAATAAAGCCAATAATATATATACACACACAAGGGTGAGGGTGTACATGTGTGAGGAGTCATATCTGCGATAGGTACAGATAGGCCATCTTTAAGTCTGAAGTCATGGGATTCCTCATGACCCCAGAAAAAATTCCACAGGCAACATTGCTACTTCAGGAAGTGAAAGAGTTTAGCTCTCTCACAGGTCTTAGTCTGCAGAATGTTCATTCACTTCATGCAGAATGATTTCCAAGACTTTGTGATGTGGTGGTGGGTGGGGAAGGTCATACTTTCTACCTTGGGCTTTCATGTCTTTGATTGCTCTCACCTTGCAGTTAGCATTGGAGCCAGTTGTACAGCTTTGCCTTGAGGAGCAGCAGGAGTAACAACACCAGTACTGACAATCGCTGGAGCAGCAGTCGGCATTTCCCATGGGACAGAGGGGACACGTACAGAGCACCAGCTCCTCAGAGATCCTCAATGCAAAGGGGACAAGCAGAGGTCTCAGAATACTGAGCACTGATGCCTCATTTGGTTCAGACTTTCCCATCAGGTGAATGGTGAGATTTGCAATCTCCTTCAAGAGGCTCTTGGAGACATTTGCAACGTCACACCTGTAAAAGGTAAAATCACCATAGTCTTACCAGACCATAGGGCTGCTCTCTCATTACAGAGAGATGGCTGGTCATGGTTTAACCTGAGGGTCACCGTGCCTCACATGGAGGGAGGGATTGAGAAGGTGAAACCTTCATGGTGACCACAGCCGATGTGAAAATTGAACCTGAGCTGTTGGCATCACTTGGATTAATGAGCCAGCCAAATGAACTAACCACATCTCACTTATACAGACTTTGCCAATGATGAGGGCAAAATGAGAAGGTTCTCAGATTTGCAGCACCAGCTGAATTCCCCGTTGGCACAGGGAGTTCTGCATTACAAACTACATCACCCAACAGTATTTGTCAATCACAGGATATTTCATTTTGTCAGTGCTGTGCTGAGATGCAGCCCTACATGCCTGAGTGTGATACCCAGAGAGCTGCTGTTATGCCTGCATCCAGTGCAAGTCAAGTCTCCTGGAGATGTTCATAGCTCCAAGCACAGTCAGTGGGTGGTTCAGTGAAGACAAGCCCATCATTGGAGTGGCACGGTGGCTCAGTGGATAGCACTGCTGCCCTGCAGCACCAGGATCTGGGTTCGATTCCAGCTTTGGGCAACAAGGGGTTTAAACATTTTCCCCATGTGGATTTCCTCCAGGCATTCTGGTTTCCTCCCACAGTCTAAAGATGTGCAGGTGAAGTGGATTGGCCATGCTAAATTGGCCATAGTATCCAGGGATGTGCAGGCTAGGTGGATTAAACATGGGAAATGAAAGGTCACAGAGATAGAGTTGGAGGTTACGTCTGTGTGGGATGTTCTTTGGAGGGTTGGTGTGGACTTGATGGGCTGACTGGCCTGTTTCCACAGGGATTCTATGATCATCTAAGTGCATGACTGAGGATGTCAAAGAAGGATTGAACAGAGGCCTCATGAGCACAAACTCAGTGGGAGGTTGAAGATGTGATTCAGATGCCTAGATAGATCTGGTGGGGGGCAGGAGATTGGCTGTGATGGGCAGCATGTACAAGCAAGGATTGCCAGATGTCAAAATGGCACACCACAGAGAGAGAACGGAACTGGAGAATGAGGAAGAGAGTGAGCATGCCCTGATTTTCAGAGAAGGATCCTAATGTGGTCATATAGTTCCTCACTTGCCTTCCAAAGATGCCAGGCACAGACCAATTCAAGCCCATTCAGTCATTCATCAGCACACCAATTCTGAACCTACTGTGCCAACTCCCAGCCCTGAGAACAAAGTAATCTCTCAGACTGAAATCCAGTCCTATTAAGGCTATCTATTGCTCACCTTGCTGTATCATTCTTCGTGTGACTGAAAGCCAGTTGACAGGAGGCAGCCAATAATGATGGAGCTTCAAACCCACTTGCCAGTATGGTCTAAGTGTTGCACTACATGTTAGTTCACATGGCACATAACACAAAGAACGTTCTTTTTTGAGACAACTGTCTTGAAGTTTATTAACAACATTAACTATTTACATTGCTATAATATCACAGACTTACACATAGTTTGGGTCCTGTGCCTACTCACTGTACAATACATGCACACAGTCGATTGACTGAAGACATTACAGGGACTCCATTGCACTGAGAGAGTGACTGAAGGTGAGATGGGTACCTTTTATACTAGAACATGTCATAATGTCATGCAGCAGTCTTAAAGTTCATTGCCTATTGGTGCAATAACACAACGGACTGTACAGCGATTTTAAATAAAGTTTATAGTGATAAACACTGAAGAGAAAAGGGACAATTTAACAGACCTTTAAACATCCAAGGGTACTCAGACTGTTGCCCAAAGTCAGATGGAAAGGAGCTTTGCCTTGGCTATTCAGCAACTGACTGAAGTGCACTAAGTCTAGCTCTGGGCTAGTTGGGAACAGCAGGTGGACAGCAAGAGGGAAGGCATGGAGAAAGAGCACATGGAGCTGGGGATTCCCCATATATACAGACACCTACTTCACAGTGCCAGGGACCCAAGTTGGATTCCAGCCTCGGGCAGTCAGGGAAACTTCCAGGCACTTTTGCCTTCAGCTATTCAGTCTCCCTGACCTTAAATGGCTTCCCAGGGAACTGCTAAGGATGCTACTACCTTTGCCCTTGCCAAGTCATTGCTAAGAAGCAATGTCACAAGAGGGGATCACTCCCACAGTCACTGTTCCTAGTGCAGGGTCCCACTCTAGTATAGGTCACTGGGAAAGGACCCTCTGTCAACCCCTTTCTATAAACAAATTAACCAGGAGCAGTAGGAGGGCATTCAGCCCCCTCAAGCCTGTTCTGCCATTCAATAAGATCAAGCTGATCGGATACTAACCTCACGTCCACATTTTCACTTATCCCTGAGAACCTTTCACCCCATTGCTTAATAAGAATCTATCACCGTCTTGCAAATATTCAAGGATTCCAATACCACTGTCATTTCAGTGAAGGAGTTTAAAAGACTCACAAACCTCTGAGAGAACAAAAAGGAAAGAAAACACTAAAAAGAAAAAAAAATCTGTTTTTGGTGGGTAACCCTTGGTTTTTGAACTGTGACCCCCAGTTCTCGCTTCTCCCATTAAACAAATCATCCTCTTCACATCTATCCTTCAGGCTTTTACATGTTTCATTTTAATTGTCTCTTATTCTTCTAAATTCCAGTAGATATAAGCCTCATCAGTCTAGCCTTTCACCATAAGTCAACCTTGAGAATGTGGTGCTGGAAAAACACAGCAGGTCAGGCAGCACTCTGGCCATTCCTGATGAAGGCGAAATGTCGATTTCCCTGTCCCTCGGATGCTGCCTGACCTGCTGTGCTTTTCCAGCACCACACTCTCGACTCCGATCTCCAGCATCTGCAGTCCTCATTTTCCATAAGTCAACTGCCCATTGCAGGTACTAATCCAGTAAACCTGCCTCCAATGAGTTTGCGCTCTTCCTTAAATTAGAGGACAGGAGGCAAGGGACTGGGGGTCATCACGAGGAGGCAAGGTCCCTTTGCCACCTGGAGGTGATGCCTGGTGTGGTCTGAGGAATTGGCCCAGTGGAGTCTGGACTGAGCTTGGACCAGGGTAGATGAACTGCCAGTTGTGTTCTTTTTAAAATTTTTCCATTTTATTCTTACAATAGACTTTTAATTTTTTTTCCATTTCATACCAAATACAGAAGTGTCTGTACCTCGGTATCGTGTGCCTGAGATGGCTTGCAAACGTTTTCAAATACATATGACAATAAAGCTTATTCTAAATTCCATCACTATGCACAGGGCTCCTGATGTGGTCTCACCAATGTTCTGCATAATTGAAGCATGATCTCCCCACTCTGTTCTTCAAATCCCCTCTTGATAAATGATGGCTTTCTATTAGCTTTCCTAATTACTGGCTCTATTTCAATACAAAATGTTTGGCGATTCATTCATTAGGACATTCAGATTCCTCTGCACCTCAGCATTCTGCAATCTCTCAGCAATTAGAAGTAATTAAGAATTCCCAGAATCTCGCCACCAAAATGGACCCTGTGGTTCTTGCAGCAGACACGGAGGAATTAATCAGACGAATGAGACTCCGGGAATTCTTTCAAGATACCAGCAGTGATCTCAGTGAGCCCACCGAGGAACTGGAACAGTCATCACGGGGTTGGGTAGAGGAGTGACCAAAAAAGGAGTCAACTTGGACCCCACCGGAGGGCCGCTGCCCTGGGCTTGACACGTATGCTCAAACCGTCAGGAAATATATAAATGCCCGGATTCATCAGCCGTACCCACAAGGTAGAGCAGAACATCACCCGTTCACAACGCAACACTATCCAGGCTCTCAAAACCAATCACAACATTGTCATCAAACCAGCAGATAAAGGAGGAGCCATTGTTATTCAGAATAGAACAGATTACTGCAAGGAAGTGTCCCGACAACTGAACAACCAGGAACACTACAGGCAACTACTGACCGGTCTGACCAAAGATCACACCCATGAATTAAACGCATTGATCAGGACTTTGGATCCAATCCTTCAGAGTTCCTTATGCGCCCTCATCCTACGTACTTCTCGTGTAGGTGACATCCACTGCCTTCCGAAGATACACAGAGCCAACAGAACAGGACGTCCCATCGTGTCGGGCAATGGGACCCTCTGTGAGAACCTCTCTGGCTATGTCGAAGGCATCTTGAAACCTATTGTACAGGGGATCTCCAGCTTTAGTCTTGACACTACAGATTTCTTACAGAACCTCAGCACCCACAGACCAGTCGAACCAGGAACATTCCTCATCACAATGGACGTTTCAGCACTCTACACCAGCATCCCCCACAATATGGCATTGCGGCAACAGCCTCAGTACTCAACACCAACAACTGCCAATCTTCAAACACCATCCTACAACTCATCCGCTTTATCCTCGATCACAACGTCTTCACCTTTGACAACCAATTCTTCATCCAGACACACGGAACAGCCATGGGGACCAAATTTGCACCCCAATATGTCAACATTTTCATGCAGGTTTGAACAAGACTTCTTCTCTATGCAGGATCTCCAACCAATAATACACACCAGGTACATTGATGACATTTTCTTCCTCTGGACCCATGGTGAGGAGTCACTGATAAAACTACACAATGATATCAGCGAGTTTCATCCCACCGTCAAACTCACCATGGACTACTCTCTGCAATCTGTCTCATTCTTGGACACATGCATCTCCATCAAGGATGGGCAGCTCAGCACCTCACTCTACTGCGAACCCACGAATAACCTCATGATGCGATCATTTCTCCAGCCTCCACCCAAAACATATTAAAACAGCCATCCCCTATGGAGAAGCCCTATGCAGACACAGGACCTGTTCAGATGACGAGGAATGTGATGGGAACATGGAGGTACTCAGGGATGCCCTCATAAGAACGGGGGGCGGTGCTCCATTTATCGACTGGCAGTTCCAACATGCCATAGCAAGGAACCGTAATGAACTCCTCAGGAATCAGACACGAACTGCAACTGACAGGGTACCCTTCATTGTCCAGTACTTCCCAGGAGCTGAAAAACTATGCCATATTCTTTGTAGCCTGCAACACATTATTAACGAGGATGAGCATTTCGCCAAGACCTTCCCCACACCTTCACTTCTCGCCTTTAAATAACCACCAAACCTGAAACAGATCATTGGTCGTAGCAAACCACCCGGCTTTCAGGACAATACCATACAACCCTGTCACGGTAGACACTGCAAGACATGTCAGAATGTCGACACAGATGCCACCATTACACATGGGGATACCTCCCACCATGTACGTGGCAGGTACTCATGCAACTCAGCCAACGTTGTCTATCTCATACGCTGCAGGCAAGTTTGCTCTGAGGCATGGTAGATTGATGAGACTGAGCAGAAGCTATGGCAACAGATGGATGGGCACCGCACAACAATCAACAGACAGGAGTGTTCCCTCCCAGTTGGAGAACATTTCAGCTGGTCCAGGACATTCGACCTCGGACCTTCGGGTGACCATCCTCCAAGGCAGACTTCGGGACAGGCAACAACGAAAAGTGGCTGAGCAGAGGCTGATAGCTAAGTTCGGTACCCATAGGGAGGGCCTCAACCAGGACCCTGGGTTCATGTCACACTATAGGTGACCCCATTGCACTACACACACACATAATTAGACTTCCAGAAGGCACTCGATAAGGTGCCTAATGAAAGGTTATTGTGGAAGATAAAATCTCATGGTGTACTGGGTAACATATTGGCATGGATAGACGATTAGTTGGCTAGCAGGAAATAAAAAGTAGATGCAAATGTCTTTTTTAGGTTGGCAAGGTGAACTGAGTGTTGTACTGGGTCCATAACTGTTTACAATTTATATAGTTAAAAATCACACAACATCAGGTTATAGTCCAACAGGTTTATTTGGAAGCACTAGAGACCCTCTCTCATACGCTCACACATACACTCCCACACTCACGCAGCACCCTCACACAGACTTATACCCTTTTACACTCACACTCACACACATACACACACTCTCTCACAGACAGTCATAAACCCTGCCACCTCCCCCGCTCCATACGTACACACCCACATACACACACACACACACATATATACACACACACACACACACATATACACACTCACACACATTTGTGAGGTGAATTTGTACTGGCAGAATTACAGTTTACTTTGCTCAAATACTGCATGAATCTATGTAAGATTCTGTAAATCCATATTTTACATTAGATTCAGTCTGACCATTGTGGCACAGACAGTCTCACGCAGGGCACCTCACACCTTCAATGCATTATCGAGGCCGAAATGACACCAATTGTTAAAGTTCACTTGAGAATGTAACTTTTAAAAACGTTTTGTGATATACATATGAAGAACTAAAACCCAACACGGTCATTCTAAAAGATGAATAAACAATTCAGGTCTTTTTCAATATAAAGCTTCAGTTACATCACACTGTAAACTTTTGCTATAAATTCTGTGTCTTACAATCTTATACTCCACAACCACCTAATGAAGGAGCAGCACTCTGAAAGCTAGTGCTTCCAAATAAACCTGTTGGACTATAACCTGATGTTGTGTGATTTTTAACTATATAAATTATAAACAGTTATGGACCCAGTACAACACTCAGTTCACCTTGCCAACCTAAAAAAGACATTTGCATCTACTTTTTATTTCCTGCTAGCCAACTAATCGTCTATCCATGCCAATATGTTACCCAGTACACCATGAGATTTTATCTTCCACAATAGCCCTTCATTAGGCACCTTATCGAGTGCCTTCTGGCAGTCTAATTATGGTACATTCACTAATTCCCCTTTATCCACACCATGTATTACCTCCTCAAAAATCCAATAAATTGGTCAAACATGACTTTCCTTTCACAAAACCATGTTGACCCCATCTAATTACCTTGAACATATCTAAGTGCCCTGCTACAACCTGTTTAATAACAGATTCTAAGATTTCCTTATGATATATTTTAAGCCGGAGCTTCCTGTTTCTATCGCTTTTTTTTCAATGAAAACGTTATATTTGCTAACTTCCAGACTAAAGTGCTCCCTGATTCAAGGGAGGTTTGGAATATTAGAACCAATACATCAACTATCCCGTAGCCACTGCTTTTCAGACTCGAGGATCAAGTCCATCAGGACTCAAGCACTTGTCAGCCTGCAGTTCCAACACCTTACTCTGTACCATTTTTCTGGTGATTGTAATTTTCTTGAGGGATGTGGGCATCACTGGCTGGGGCAATATTTATTGCCCACCCCTAGTTGCCCTTGAGAAGATGGAGGTGAGTTGCCTTATTGACCCTCTGCAGTCCATTTGTTGTAGATACTGTATACCCAGAATGCTTTTGCTTTTGACCTGGTTACACTGAAGGAAAGCAATATATTTTCAAGTCAGGATGATGAGAGCCTTGGAGGGGAACTTGCAGATGGCTTTATTCTCATGTATCTTCAGCACTTGTCCTCCTAGATGGTGGTAGTCATTGGATTGGAAGGTGCCATCTAAAGATCTTTAGTGAATTTCTGCAGTGCATCTACAGATAGAACATACTGGTGCAACTGGTTATCCATGATGGAGGGAGTGGATGTACGTGGATGTGGTGCCAATCAAGTGGGCTGCTTTATCCTGGATGGTTATCAAGTTTCTTGAATGTTGTTGGAACTGTACTTGCCCAGGCAAGTGGTGCTCTTACCTCTCCACACAGAGGGCGAGATATAGAGAGAGGGAGATGCATTCTTTCTCTTTGCAAGCTGGCTGTTTCTGTCCACACCCAAATCTATGGTCACCTTCTCTGGAACCAATCAAGTGACTATTACTATGTTGAGGCCCTCCTGGGCTCACAGTAATTGATCCTGACTGAAAAGCCAATCAACTCTGTGGGAAGCTAGAGAAGTGATTGCTGGGCCACTTGCTGAGATATTTGTATCATCGATAGTCACAGGTGAGGTGCCAGAAGACTGGAGGTTGGCAAACGTGGTGCCACTGTTTAAGAAGGGCGATAAAGACAAGCCAGGGAACTATAGACCAGTGAGCCTGACCTCGGAGGTGGGCAAGTTGTTGGAGGGAATCCTGAGGGACAGGATGTACATGTGTTTGGAAAGGCAAGGACTGATTTGGAATAGTCAACATGGCTTTGTGCGTGGGAAATCATGTCTCACAAACTTGATTGAGTTTTTTGAAGAAGTAACAAAGAAGGTTGATGAGGGCAGAGCGGTAGATGTGATCTATATGGACTTCAGTAAGGCGTTCGACAAGGTTCCCCATGGGAGACTGATTAGCAAGGTTAGACCTCATGGAATACAGGGAGAACTAGCCATTTGGATACAGAACTGGCTCAAAAGTAGAAGACAGAGTATGGTGGTGGAGGGTTGTTTTTCAGACTGGAGGCCTGTGACCAGTGGAGTGCCACAAGGATCGGTGCTGGGTCCTCTACTTTTTGTCAATGATTTGTATGTGAGCATAGGAGGTACAGTTAGTAAGTTTGCAGATGATACCAAAATTGGAGGTGTAGTGGACAGCAAAGAGAGTTACCTCAGATTACAACAGGATCTGGACCAGATGAGCCAATGGGTTGAGGAGTGGCAGATGGAGTTTAATTCAGATAAATGCGAGGTGCTGCATTTTGGGAAAGCAGATCTTAGCAGGACTTATACACTTAATGGTAAGGTCCTGGGGAGTGTTGCTGAACAAAGAGATCTTGGAGTGCAGGTTCATAGCTCCTTGAAAGTGGAGTCACAGATAGATAGGATAGTGAAGATGGTGTTTGGTATGCTTTCCTTTATTGGTAAGAGTATTGAGTACAGGAGTTGGGAGGTCATGTTGCGGCTGTACAGGACATTGGTTAGGCCACTGTTGGAATATTGCGTACAATTCTGTTCTCCTTCCTATCGGAAAGATGTTGTGAAACTTGAAAGGGTTCAGAAAAGACTTACAAGGATGTTGCCAGGGTTGGAGGATCTGAGCTACAGGGAGAGGCTGAACAGGCTGGGGCTGTTTTCCCTGGAGCATCGGAGGCTGAGGGGTGATCTTATAGAGGTTTTCAAAATTATCAGGGGCATGGATAGGATAAATAGACAATTTCTTTTCCCTGGGGTCGGGGAGTCCAAAACTAGAGGACATAGGTTTAGGGTGAGAGGGGAGAGATATAAAAGAGACCTACGGGACAACTTTTTCAGACATACGGTGGTATGTATATGGAATGAGCTGCCAGAGGAAGTGGTGGAGGCTGGTACAATTGCAACATTTAAGAGGCATTTGGATGGGTATATGAATAGGAAGGGTTTGACAATAGACAATAGACAATAGATGCAGGAGTAGGCCATTCTGCCCTTCGAGCCTGCACCGCCATTCAATATGATCATGGCTGATCATTCCTAATTAGTATCCTGTTCCAGCCTTATCTCCATACCCCTTGACTCCACTATCTTTAAGAGCTCTATCCAATTCTTTTTTAAAAGAATCCAGAGACTGGGCCTCCACTGCCCTCTGGGGCAGAGCATTCCACACAGCCACCACTCTCTGGGTGAAGTAGTTTCTCCTCATCTCTGTCCTAAATGGTCTACCCTGTATTTTTAAGTTGTGTCCTCTGGTTCGGCACTCCCCCATCAACGGAAATATGTTCCCTCCTGCCAGAGTGTCCAGTCCTTTCATAAGCCTATACGTTTCAATCAGATCCCCTCTCAGTCTTCTAAACTCAAGGGTATACAAGCCCAGTCGCTTCAGTCTTTCCGTGTAAGGCAATCCTGCCATTCCAGGAATTGACCTCGTGAACCTACGCTGCACTCCCTCAATAGCCAGAATGTCTTTCCTCAAATTTGGAGACCAGAACTGAACACAGTACTCCAGGTGTGGTCTCACCAGGGCCCTGTACAGCTGCAGAAGCACCTCTTTGCTTCTATACTCAATCCCTCTTGTTATGAAGGCCAGCATGCTATTAGCCTTGGGTTTGGAGGGATATGGGCCAGGTGCTGGCAGGTGGGACTAGATTGGGTTGGGATATCTGGATGGGTTGGACCGAAGGGTCTGTTTCCGTGCTGTACATCTCTATGACTCTGAAAGACTGTCTCCAGGCAAAATTGACCTGAATATGCGTTAGAGCTCGAATGTCCCTTCACTGTTTGAATCAGGATGTGGAGACACCAGTGTTGGACTGGAGTGGACAAAGTTAAAAATCACATAACACCAGGTCATAGTCCAGCATTTATTTGTAAGTAATAGCTTTCAGAACACCGCTCCTGCACTGGTTACCTGATGGAGGAACAACACTCCGAAAGCTAGTACTTCCAAATAAACCTGTTGGACTATAACCTGGTGTTGTGTGTTTGAATCAGGCAACATTGTAGATGCAACTCATAACGTGTTCCAGTAATATGTTTTTAAATCACAGTTTCCTTAGTTTAAAGCAATGTCTTTTCCCATTTTTAGTCCACAGTCTAAAAAAGGGGTATTTACAAGTTTTTAAAATTGGTTTCCAAATGGCAATGTGACCAATCTAATTAACAAGTTCATGGGTGAAGGGGGATGAACTGGTTCCCTTTCCTTATTTACTTGCCCCTTTGGGTTGGTCACATCAAGGTTAAATTGAAAAGGAACCTAATTTTCCCTTCCTCCCAAACCAAATTACTCCCCGTTTTAAAAGCAGCCAATTTAACTAGGCTCTCTTGAGTTAAGACTATAAGACAGTAATAAATAGGACCAGGAGTAGGCTATTTGGCCCCTCAAGCCTGCCCTGCCACTCAGTTGGAGGTGGCATTCCTCATGTTCACTTTCCTGCACTTTTCCCATAATCCTTCATTCCCCGACTGATCAAGAATCTATCTATCTCAGCTGTAGGTATACACACGATTCTCCTTCACAGCTCTCTGTGGCAAAGAGTTCCAGAGACTCTCAGCCCTCTGATAGAAGCAATTTCTCCTCATCTCAGGCTTAAATTGGTGTCCCTTTAGTCAGAGGCCATGCCTTCTGGTCCTTGACTCTCCCATGAGGGGATATGTCCTCACAGCATTTATCTTGTCAAACCCCTTAAGAACCTAAAAATGTGTTGCTGGAAAAGTGCAGCAGGTCAGGCATAAGTCGATTCTCCTTCTCCTTTGATGCTGCCTGACCTGCTGCGCTTTTCCAGCAACACATTTTTAAGCTCTGATCCCCAGCATCTGCAGTCCTCACTTTCTCCCTTAAGAACCTGATATGTTTCAATGAGATCACCTCTCATTCTACTAAATTCCAGTGAGTAGAGTCCCAACCTGTTTAATCTTTGCTCATAAGGCAATCCTCCCACAAAAGGAATCACCTTAGTGAACCATCTCTGAACTGTCTCCAATGAAATAATATCACACAACACCAGGTTATAGTCCAACAGCTTTATTGGAAGCACTAGCAATCGAAGGAGCAGCACTCTGAAAGCTAGTGCTTGCAATAAACCTGTTGGACTATAAGCTGGTGTTGTGTGATTTTTTAACTTTGTACACCCCAATCCAACACCAGCATCTCCAAATAATGAAACAATAACTTTCCTTAAATAAAGGGAGCAAAACTGTTCATGGTACTCCAGATGTGGTTTCACTAGTACCTTATATAGTTGCAGTAAGACTTGCTGACTCTTATACTCCAAACACCTTGAAGTAAGGGCCAATATTCCATTCGCATTCCTGATTACTTGCTGCCCATGTGTGCTGGTTTTTTGTGTTTCATGCACAAGTTCCCTCTTTGTGTTGCCGCTTTCTGCCATTTCTCTATATTTCAATAATGCTCTGTTGTTTGGTGTTCTCTTCCAAAATGAACAAATGAGTTAACCAAAGAGTGAAATTATAAATGAGTAAACATGAAAAGAAATAGTAATACAACATGGTACAGAAATAAAAAGAAATGGGTCCAAAGAAAAAGTAAAATTAAATTTGGTGGATCAGTCTCTATGGATCATTCATGACAAGTAGATAGTTGAATATTGTAGTTATGATAAGGGATATTACTGGTAACATTGATGTTGGTTGTTGAATCTTCAATTTTGAAATTCTTGGCTTTTTAGATCGATTGACATTCCTGTGTCCTGGTTCCTTCCAACAGTGGCTGTTTGGGAACACTTAGATTGAGAGAGGGACTATTTTCCTTCATATATATGAAGCGCAGGGATGTTTTAATCGTTCCTCTCTTAACTATGTCCTTCATAGTCAACACATTCAGATGACAGGCCAGTAACACATACAGACCAGAGTTGAAACTTGTTTTTAAAACCTGTTCCTGTGTATTCTTGGAAGGGTAAAATGAAAAGATGTTTCACTCTCAGGTTGCTGTTTTTTACCAGTATGTCCACAGTTTGAGATACTCACAAGGGATTACAGATCAATCTGTAGCACATTTATTACTTAAAGGTCCATTCATTCAACCCTCTTTCACACCTTGCTAAGTGTGACATTCCAGGGTTTCCTTTTCAAACTAGACATTAAGTTTACATTAGTGTTCCATGACAGTATAATTGCTAAATTTGCTGATGACACAGAGAAAGATAGAACATAGGTTCTGAAGAGGGTATAAGGAAACTACAGTTATACCTCACCAGGGTAACGCCCTGGAAATCAAGCCTCACTATTCCCAGAGTTACTACAAAACTTGCAATATTTATTAAAGTATGCAAAATCCCCAATTTACTTGTCAGATAGGCCCAGCTTATCAAGACACTCCAACCATTTTCCTGTACTTATCAAGAAGAGCTATTTAGTGCAAGTGAACATATTCTGACCACAGGTAAACAACTATGAATGTGGACCTATACTCAATTAGTTAACTCTAACCCCCCTCTCAAGCACATATACAGAAAGGAGAAAGTGAGGACAGCAGATGCTGGAGATCAATGTTGAAGGGCTTATGCCTGAAATGTCAATTCTCCTGCCCCTCGGATACTGCCTGACTGGCTGTGCCTTTGCAGCATCACACTCCTCAACATATACAGAAAGACACAGATAGCCAAAAATAATTAGTTTTAGGCGTGAGGGGAAAAGAAATTGGGAAGGACAGTTCAATAGCACCAGTCCATTCGATTTGATGGGGCGTTTGTTTTGCTTGCTCGAATGTTCTGTTCTCCAGTCTCTTTTCTCCAAGTCCTTTTGACCTATTCATAAGAGATTAGATTAGATTACTTACGATGTGGAAATAGGCCCTTCGGCCCAACAAGTCCACACCGACCCGCCGAAGCGCAACCCACCCATACCCCTACATTGACCCCTTACCTAACACTACGGGCAATTTAGCATGGCCAATTCACCTGATCTGCACATCTTTGGACTGTGGGAGGAAACCGGAGCACCCGGAGGAAACCCACGCAGACACGGGGAGAACGTGCAAACTCCACACAGTCGCCTGAGGCAGGAATTGAACCTGGGTCTCTGGCGCTGTGAGGCAGCAGTGCTAACCACTGTGCCACCGTGCTGCCCTAACTGTCATTGGTTAACACTTCTCCTGAAAAGGTGGAGGAAGCAGATTTTTAAAATGTTTTTAATGCAGTGGACAAGAGATTCTTAGCAAATAATGAATTGAAAGGTGATCAGGGTCAGCCCAGATGTGCATCAGGTCTGCCATGGTCTTATGAAATGGCAAAGGAGGGCCTTAAATCATCTACTTCTTGTTCATATGCTCACATGTTTGGAAGAGTGAGCTTTTTTCAATTCATTTTTTGTGGCTTGTGGGTGTCACTGGCTGGGCCAGCATTTATTGCCTGTCTCTAGTTGCCCTTGAGAAGATGGGGGTGAGCTGCCTTCTTGAACCGCTACAGTCCATCTGCTGTGGGTTGACCCACAATGCCATTAGGGAGGGAATTCCAGGATTTTGACTCAGTGACAGTGAAGTTTCCAAGTCAGGTGGTGAATGGCTTGGAGCAGAACTTGCAGGTGATGGTGTTCAATGTATCTGCTGCCCTTGTCCTTCTATTGGAAGTGGTCGTGGGTTTGAAAGTTGCTGTCTGAGGACCTTTGATGATTATTTCTGCAGTGTATCATGTAGATAGTGCAAACTGCTGCTACTAATTGTCAGTGGTGGAGGGATTGAATGCTTGTGGATGTAGTGCCAATCAAGTGGGCTGCTTTGTCCTAAGTGGTGTCAAGCTTCTTGTGTGTTGTTGAAGCTGCACTCATCCAGGCAAGTGGGGAGTATTCCATCACACTCCTGACTAGTACCTTGGAGATGGTGGACAGGCTTTAGGGAGCTACACATCGCAATACTCATGTATGGCAATGGGTACAACTATGACATCACATTTCATAGATTCCCTACAGTGTGGAAACAGGCCATTTGGCTCAACAAGTCCACACCGACCCTCTGAAGAGTATCCCACCCAGACCCATTCCCCATACGCCTACATTTCCCCTGACTAATGGGAAATTTAGCATGACCAACTCACCAAACCTGCACATGTTTGGACTGTGGGAGAAAACCAGGGCACCTGGAGGAAACCCACGCAGACATGAGGAGAATGTGCAAACTCCCGAGGCTGGAATCAACCACAGGTCCCTGGCGCTTTGAGGCAGCAGTGCTAACCACTGAGCCACCGTTTCTTCCTGTCAAATAAAATCCTGGTATCTTATTATACTATTGTCAGTAGTTCGATAGTGCAAGTGAATGGGCAAAGTAGTGGCAACTGGAGATCAGTGTGGGCAAGCATGAGGTAATGCACTTCGGATTTAAGAAAACAAGTGGGAATATTCTCTTAATGTTAAGATGCTAGGAACTGTGGAGAAGCGGAATGAACTTGGGTGAACATGTGTTTTAAAAGCCAGTATACAGGACAAAAATTCAATTGAAAAGGCCATTAGCTCAAGGTGTTGGAATTGAAAGGGGAGAAAATTCTACTTCACTTGGTCAGACCTTCATCAGACTCTTTCTGGAGCTCAGTTTTGAAGACTGAACTTCAGGATGGATATATTGGACTTGGATGGATGCAATACAGATTCACTAGAAAGTGCTGTCACCAGAAGCTGAATAGGCTGGGGCTGTTTTCCTTGGAGTGTCGGAGGCTGAGGGATGTCCTTATAGGGGTTTATAAAGTCATGAGGGACCTGGAAAGGCTGAATAGACTAGGTCTTTTCTGTGGGATAGGGGAGTCCATAACTAGAGGGCATAGATTTAGGGTGAGAGGGAAAAAATAAAAAAGGATCCTAAGGGGCAACATTGTCACGCAGAGGGTGGTGTGCGTTTGGAATGGCATGGATGAGTTGGACCAAAGGATCTGTTTCCGTGCCATACATCTCTACGACTCTACGACCTCTGAGTCAGTAGGTTGTAGGTTTAAGCCTTATTTAGGAGATCTGAGTATCAAAAATCTAGGCTGTCACTCCAGTGCAGTACTGAGGTAGTCCTGCACTGTAGACACACAAACCGACGGCCCCACACTCAGATTGACACAACTATCCGCAGTATTTCCAAAAAGTGTGGGACAGTTACCCATGTATCCCTTAGTCGGCAACATAAAGACAGATTATCTGGTCATTATTACATTGCTGTGTGTGGGAGAGTATTGTGTGAAATTTGCTGCTGTATTTCCTACAATGTCTGCATCTCAAAAATACTTCAGTGGCTAGCAAGCTCCTTGTAACATCCTGAGGTCATGAAAGGTGTTATATAAATGCAAGTCTTTGTTTTCTTTCTGAAAGGCTTAAATTGCAGGGATAGGTTGCATATATTTGACACCAATCCCTTCGAGTAATATGGTGCAATCTAACAGAAGTTTTTAAGGATTTGACAGAGTAGCATAGAGGAATGATTTCCTCTGATGGGAAATCCAGATCAAAATTTGAAGCGTAAAATCAAAATACAGTCTCTCACATGAAAGGGAGTGAAAATCTGGAACTCTCTCTCCAAAACGCTGCTGGTAGTTAGGGATGATTGAAACTTTCAATACTGGGATTGATAGACTTTTCTTGTGTTGGGCCATCAAAGTGTGGTCAGTTTTGTGATACAGTGGGTAATATGTAAACAAGAAGATTGAGGTTCAAGTCCTGCCTCAGAACTTAATGGCCAGAGAAGGTGCATTCACAATGTGATTAAAAAGGTTGAGTATCAATCGGCAAATTCTTCCAACACTTCTGGTGGCAGACTGTAAGATTGGGAGAGATTCCTGGTCAGCCTTGTGATTAAAAGAACATTGGAGACTCTACCACCACTAGCCATAGTTCCAGACTATGACATACTGTATACATATGTGTATGTTGTCATAGCAACTCAGACTCCTTAAACAATTGTATCACCACACCACAAGGGTATCAAAGGATATGGAGCAAAAGTGGGAAAATCAAGTTGGAACACAAGTCAACCATGATCTGACTAATTATTTGAAGAGGCTCCTGTTGTACCCAGGTCCTGTGCTACGCAGAGTTTCTTTTCATGGGAAGTTCGATACACTGATTTTCACTCTGCTCTGCACCCCACTTTTCCTGAAAACAGATCTGCTGGCTTCTTACTTTTCAGTTTTAATGAAGGCTGACAGGGAGAACTTCTCTGGGACTCTCAGAATCACAGCATTGCTCGCCATTCAGCACACTGTGTCTCCTGATCTCAGCGAAATCTCATCAGAAAATGTGGAGAAATGAATCCTAACAGTGGCTTTTACACTAACCGCTCCTCCAGAGGTCCTAAAAATCTGCGATCGGAATCCTCCACTCCACCGAACTTTCACACACAAGCACACATTTCTCAACCCCAACTTTTTGTAGCTCATCACCATAAAGCTCACTTCCATCCCCGCTCCATTGCATGTCTTGTAAACTGCTCTAGTGAAGCTCGCATAAGTTTAAGGAACAATATCTCATCAATCAACCTTTCTCTTTCACCTTACAGGCTTAGAGTGCATTTTAGCTGACAGAGAAATTCTTTTGTAGTCCTTGGGAAAAGTGTGAATAGAATCATTGTTCGGCTTGAGCTCCAGTAGTTTGGATAGCTGAGGGCCAGCATAAAAAGAACCCACAGAAGCTTCCAGAACGTAATTAGAAACTCATCCTACATAAGAAAGGGCCTGCCATTCCTATGCGCCTGACGGACATGTGACTCCAGTCTCCAGATGTAAACTATAACTGATGTAAAAGTGAAAAGTAAATTAGAAAGACCTATTGCCAAGGACTTACGTTTCATATCAGCCCACCTTAATCCACATTAACATCTGGGACAGTCCCTAAATTTAGAGAGCTGCTTCACAGATGGGGCAGGCAACTGGGGCATCACATACTCGCTAACTCACATCTATCGTCAACATTTCAGACTAATTTTTATCACCTTTGGGTATGACCTACCATAGTGGTCAGTCAATGCATAACACCTTAGAATCAAAGTTAAAAATCACACAACACCAGGTTATAGTCCAGCAGGTTTAATTGGAAGCAGACTAGCTTTCAGAGCTTCCAATTAAACCTGTTGGACTATAACCTGGTGGTGTGTGATTTTTAACTTTGTACACCCCAGTCCAACACCGGCATCTCCAAATCATGACCTTAGAATCAGTGATGTTGAATCTGGTAGGACCAAACCTGACCATCCTCAACATGGTGCTCTGATTTCATGAATTCTCATGACTTCTAGCTTCAGGTCAAACGTGGCTAAGGAAATCTGTTGTTGCTATCAACGTCCTTCTGGCCATTAATGAGATGAGTCGACTGTAATATTCATGCCACACAAATGCCAGGCTATGACTATCATTAATAAGAGACAATCCAATCACTGCCCCTTAACATTCAATGGTGTTAACATTATTGAAAACCCCATTATCAACATCTTGGGGGCTACCATTGACCAGAAACTAAACAGGACTCACAACAAAAATACTTGGGCTACAAGAGCAGGTTAGAGGCTAGGAATACTGTGTTGAGTAACTCACCTCCTGACTCCCAGGTCTGCCCACCATCTACAAGGCACCAGCCAGGAGTGTGATGGAATACTCCCCACTTGCCTGGATGGGTGTAGCTTCAATAACACTCAAGAAGCTTGACACCATCCAGGACAAAGCAGCCCGCTTGATTCGCACCACATCCACAAATGTCCACTTCCTCCACCACCGATGTTTAGTAACGGTACTGTGTGCTATCTACAAGGTGCCCTGCAGAAATTCACTAAAGATCCTCGGACAGCACCTACCAAACCCTAGACTACTTTCATCTAAAAGGACAAGGGCAGCAGATACATGGGAACACCACCACCTTCAATTTCCTTCCAAGCCACTCACCAGCCTGACTTAGAAATACCACTGTATAATACGGTTCCTTCACTGTCGATGGGTCAAAATCTTGGAACTCCCTCCCAAAGGGCATTGTGGTTCAACCTACAGCACATGGACTGCAGCGGTTCAAGAAGGCAGCTCACTGCCACGTTCTCACGGGGCAGCTAGGGACAGGCAATCAATGTTGACCCAATCAACGACACCCACATCCCACAAATGAATAAAAAATGTTGTAATATCACTGGGCTTCGTAATTCAGAACCCATTCCAGTGCTCTTGGGGACAAAGGTTCATATCCCATCACAGTAGCAGATGGAGTCTGAAACACTGCTAGTCCAGCAAGAGCTGTGAAGATCCCAGAGAAACCTCTCCTGGCTGGATTCTTTCTGGCAGTTCAACCACACCATTCCTACTATGGTTTAATTTAAACAGCGTGTGAGCACCCACCACCTATGTGCAGGCATGAGGTGTGGCAAACTGGTGAAGATGAGGAAAACATGATTCCGTTAGGGATTTTAATGCAGCTTCATTGCCTCATCCTGTAAAATGCAAAAACCTGGTGTATTTAAATTACTTGGAATGGGGGTTTATTTAAAAAGAAATAATCCAGGTGCATTATAAAAATGCATTTGATTTAAAGGAACACTAACATTACCATCATTTGACATTTCACATCAGACAACTTTTTGTCACAACTTATTTGGCACACAGCAAGGTGACTCTCGACGCGCATATGTTAAGGAAGTGAGAGCTCACGGGATAAAAGAATGCACGGGTGCCAGAACAAGGCAAAAACTGAAAGCATTGGGGTGGGTGGGTGGGGGTGCGGGGTGGGGGGGAGGTGGAAGAGGTGGGCTGCAGAGGAATTCATCCTGCATTAAGCAGTATTTTCTATCTGAAATGGGCACTGACATTGAAGCAAAATTGACTCCGTACAACTGCTAGAAAAATGAACAGATTAATTTGTAATTCTTAAATCAGCCACTTTCTTACACAGCCAAAGTGAAGTGGCATTTTATATCCTGACCATAGTATACGTTTACAATAGTGCCCAGTGAAATATAGGCTTCTTGTTGTATACAAAGAAAGACTTGATGGATTTACTAAAAGTCTTTCATAAACTGATAGCATCCCAAAGAGCTTCACCACTGATGTTGTAATGCAGAAAATAAACCAGCCGGATTGTGCAGAGCAAGATCCCACAAGCAGCAATGTAATAGATAACCTGTTTAAATAATGTTGCTCAAAGGCCAAATATTGCGTACAACAGAGGGCAAAATGTCCTTGTGCTTCTGTGAACGGCATCAGAGTTTTCTTCCACCCAAAAAGACAGGGCATTAAGAGTTTCTCTGTAACAGCACAGTCTCCTGCTTTACCAGAACTCTGTACAAAGGGTCAGACCCTAATTAATAATAATGAAGCAGAATTGTGTTAAGTGGAAAATTATAAAGCTTCCACGACAACGAATGAATTGTGCAGCTCCAATTGTTGCTTTGGAAGATGATAGTGGTTGAGCAAGGGTTAAATCAAAGGGGTTTGTGTTGGGCTGTCAGGTTTGTAGTGGAATTTGTCACTGATTAATTGTTAAGAAGGAGTTTGTTGCCTTGAATCTAATTAACACCATTGTCCCTCTGAAAGAAAAGATATCTCTGTAGTTGTGTGAAGTGGTGTGTCAGCAGTGTTAAGGTTCTACAGTTTTATTTTGAAGTACCTCCTTCAGAAATCTGTATTTTTATAGTTTAAGAGTATTGCATAACATTGCACTTTAATTCATCTTGTGGAATAACATGCTTTTGTTAACTATTATCTTGATAAACTCAAAAGCTGGTCCCTTGCTGATCCACTTAATCATTGATCTGTTGTCAACAAAAGTATGGGTTTTAAAGTGAGATATGTAGTTGGAGGTTTTGACTGTTGAGAGAGGCAATATGATATCAAAACAGAGTAGATCATAAGGAACTGGAAGGTCAGACAGAGGACTGTCGATGGAAAAGTTTGTGGATCTGCCCATGCTCTGCCAGAGAAACGTCTTTGAAGAAGGTTAAACTCACCTCATACAATAAACAGCAAATGCTGAAAAATACTCAGCAGCATCTATGGACAGAGAAACAGAGAAAATTTAGTAGACTAAATTTTATGAGGGCACATTAGGACCCCTAGAACTGGTAGGAAGCAAATTCTAAGCCCGAGCTTTTTGTTCAGGAGCTGTTCTTCACTTCCATGATGAGCCATTAGGTAGATAATAGCTGATGCCCGAAACATCGATTCTCCTGTTCCTTGGAAGCTGCCTGACCTGCTGCACTTTTCCAGCAACACATTTTCAGCATTAGGTAGATACCCAGGATTGGGACTGCATGGGTTTCACCACCACCCCTCCTCTGCTGCCTCCTAGCTGTTTTCTGAACCAGTAAAATCCTGGCCATTGATTCAGGTTTGATTGACTTTTCATCAGAGGAGGCAAGAGTTACTGACATAACAGATCTAATGCAAGTACAGAAGCAGGCGAATGGGGAGGGGAGAAAGAAGTAAACGGATGGTGCACAAAAGTGATTCATTGACAAATGGGTTAATGTTGCAAGGCAAAAGGGAGCTGTAATGGAATGTGCAAGTATGAGATCGCTGCAAAGGGTATTTCTGAATGGATACTATCATCCTTTGCCTCATCCATCACACATGCCACACTTTTGCCCACACTGCAGCCCTCCCTCCCAGAAACATTTCTTAAAAATTTACTCATAGGATGTGGGCATCTCTGGCTAGACCAGTATTTATTGTCCATAACATAGTAGGGTTTCTCTTGTCCTCACCTTCTACTCACCAGTCAATGAAAGATCTTCCACGTTTTCTGCCATTTCCAGCACAATGACACCACCAAACATGTCTTCCCCTCTCCTTTCTAACAGTTAAAGAGGCCGTTCCATCTGCAATGCACTGGTGGTTACCTCAGTCATTCTGACACCCCTTACCTGCCCACATCACTGTCCCATGCAAGTGCAGGAGAAACAATTGCAGCCCCTTTACTTCCTTCCTTCTCACCTTCCAAACAATGCTTCCAGGTGAACTAGTGATGAACATGTTAGTTCAGTTGGCTGGATGGCTGGTTTACAATGCAGACCGATGCCAACAGCATGCGTTCAATTCCTGTACTGGCTAAGATTACCATGAAGGACTCTCCTTCTCAATCTCTAGTTTGAGGAGGGATGTGGTGGCTCAGTGGTTAGCACTGCAGCCTCACAGCATCAGGGACCTGAGTTTGATTCCACCCTTAGACGACTGTCTGTGTGGGGTTTGCACATTCTCCCAGTGTCTATGTGAATTTCCTCTGGGTCTTCCTGTTTCCTCCCACAGTCCAAAGATGTGCAGTTAGGGGGTTTGGCCAATCTAAATTGCCCATAGTGTCCAGGGATGTGCAGGTTAAGTGGGGTAGCCATGGGAAATGCAGGATTACAGGGATAGGGTAGGGGAATGGCTCTGGGTAGAATGTTCTTCTGGGGGTCAGTGTTGACTTGATGGGCTGAATAGTCTGCTTCCATACTGTAGGGATTCTATGATTCTCTCTCCTCACCTGAGGTGTGGTGACCTTCTGGATAAACCACCACCAGTTGTGTGTCTCTCTTTTTCTAATGAGAGAGCAGTCCTATGGTAAGATGATAGCTCTATTTACTTCATTTCAATATACTATAACACACTTGCTGCTCCCAATGTGGTTCCCACTGTGCAGGAGGAGATCAAATGCAGGTTGGGGGGTAACTGCTTTGTGGAATTGTACTTCTGTGCTTCTAGCCACTTTTCCAATCCCTCTCCAACCTCTTAGTTCTAAGCCTGCTGCACTGCCCAAATGAAAGTCAGTGTCAGCTTAAGGAACATCACCTCGTTCTTCAAGTATAATCTTTCAAACAACTGCTTCCATTTTTCTGGACAGTGGGTGTTGGTAATAGTTTTGTGATTGCCATTTAAGCCACTATTGTCCTTCCTATTTGCACCATGATAATATAATTTATTAATCTCCACTGCCTTCCTAACTCAGGCTTTTCCTTAAATTCTTCACCCCCATCCCCAAATCCTCTCTACTTGGTTAAAATCTGTTGCATCTTTTTCCCAATGCAGTGTAACACTATTAAACTCAGAAGTTAACTCTTCACAGGTATTGGCCATCAATTGAGTATCTTCTGTTTTTATTTCAGATCTCTAGCAAATGCAGTTTTTTCCATTTGTGACTGAGGTGTGCCCTGTCTGCAAGGCTAGATGATTAAGAAAAATCAGTTGTGGAACACAAAATGTAGGAACTGCTGTGATTACACTAAAAGGCAAAACAGTAAATCGAGAAAACAAATTCCGACAAGTGTTGCAATATTCTTGAAGAAATTTATGCTTTTTGAGGAACTTCATGGTGCCTTCTTTCCCGAACAGTGATAAGTGAAAGAGAAACACAAAGTCAATATACAAGTACATGAAGGTCTTGAATTACAGTTAAAAATCACACAACACCAGGTTATAGTCCAACAGGTTTAATCGGAAGCACACTAGTTTTCGGAGCGACGCTCCTTCATCAGGTGATAGGAGCGTCGCTCCGAAAGCTAGTGTGCTTCCAATTAAACCTGTTGGACTATAACCTGGTGTTGTGTGATTTTTAACTTTGTACATCCCAGTCCAACACCGGCATCTCCAAATCTTGAATTGCAGTGGATGCCTCTGCATCAGAAGCTCAAACTTCAAAACCCACCCAACAATGAAATGGTAAGGTGCGATCATAACTTGGAGAAAGTGAGGACTGCAGATGCTGGAGACCAGAGTTGGAAAATGTGGTGCTGGAAACACACAGCAGGCCAGGCAGCTCCAAGGATGCTGCCTGGCCTGCTGTGTTTTTCCAGCACCACAGTGATCATAACTTGACCAAGGAGGTTGGCAATCTACAAGTCCTTCCAATACACAACAATGATAGGCAGGAGCAACAAGAGAAATACCTGGCCAGCCATCTGAAGGAAGAATAGTTACAGCCTCTACTATAACTACCTGAAGTTCTACAGGGTCAGAACATGTTTAGCATGCTTGCCTCTATTGCTCAGACTTTTTAGTATCGGAGTTGGTGGGCGGCACGGTGGCACAGTGGTTAGCACTGCTGCCTCACAGCGCCAGAGACCCGGGTTCAATTCCCGCCTCAGGCGACTGACTGCGTGGAGTTTGCACGTTCTCCCCGTGTCTGCGTGGGTTTCCTCCGGGTGCTCCGGTTTCCTCCCACAGTCCAAAGATGTGCAGGTCAGGTGAATTGGCCATGCTAAATTGCCCGTAGTGTTAGGTAAGGGGTAGATGTAGGGGTATGGGTGGGTTGCGCTTCGACGGGGCGGTGTGGACTTGTTGGGCCGAAGGGCCTGTTTCCACACTGTAAGTAATCTAATCTAATTACGTCGAGGTTATGCTGGATGTTATTGAGGCCTGCTCTGGACTATTGTGTCCAGTTCTGGTCTCCCTGTTATGGGAAGGATATTATTAAGCTGGAATGGGTGCAGAAGAGACTTACCATGACGTTGCTGGAAATGGAGGTTTGACTTATAAGGAGAGGCTGGATAGGCTGGGAAGTTTTTCACTCGAGCATAGGAGGTTGAGGAGTGACCTTATAGAGGTTTGTAAAATAATGAAGCAATTAGTGACATGAGTCTTTTCCTAGGGTGACGGAGTTCAAGACTATGGGGCATATTTTTAAGGTGAGAGGAGAAAGAATTGAAAAAGACATAAGGGAGAATTCTTTTACATAGAGAGTGGTTTGTGTGTGGAATGAACTTCCTGAGGAAGTGGTGGATGTGGGTACAATTACAATGTTTAACAGACATTTGGATAAGTTCATGAATAAGAAATGTTTGGAGGGATATGGCCCAAGCGCAGGCAAGTGGGATTAGTCTAGTATGGGATTATGGATGGTATGGATTGGTTGGACTGAACAGTCAGTTTCCGTGCTCTATGACTCTCTGACTCTGGATTACAACATGCTTGGAAAAGTATATGTAGCCATAACAAATCAGATTACTTGAGTAACCTGTAACATGCCACCATCTCTGGTTACTCTGTTCAGCAAATGATTCATGGAGACATAACTGTGTAAGTGGACTGATTAGGAGTTCATTTGGAATAGTTGTTATGTCCCTGCCTGTGAGCCAGGAGGCCTTTGTTCAAGTCTCAGCTGCTGTAGAGGTGTGTACTGATGCACTTTTTAAACACTTGTGGCATGTGGGCGTTGCAGGCTGGGTTAGTATTTATTACCCATCCCTAGATGCCCTTGAAAAGGTGGTGGTTAGCTGCCTTCTTGAACTGCTGCAGTCCATGTGCTAATTATAGATCCACAATGCCATCAGGAACGAAATTTTAGGGGTTTGACCCAGCTACACTGAAAAGTGGCTCTATATTTCCAAACCAGGATGGTGAGTGACTTGAAGGGGAATTTGCAGGGGGTGGACTTTCCATGTAACTACTGCCCTTGTTCTTCTTTATAGAAGTGATTGTGGGTTTAGGAGATGTTGTCTAAGGATCTTTGATGAATGTCTGCAGTGTATCCTCTAGACAATATTCACTACAGCTACTGAACTCCGGTTGCGGGGCGAGCGAACATGTTGATTTTAAATATCTGTAACTGGACTGACTGACTTTCTACACAGCAAGAGATGTTTAAAGAAAAGTTAAATGCCAAAGCCCTTCCAGATTTAGGACTGGATTATGCTTTGTTCTGAGTTTTGTTCCCAGATATGGTCTGATAATCTGTTGTTTCTCAATGCCAATAAAATGAGACAACCAATTGTAAATCTTTGATCCTCATTTTTTACAATCCCATTAAATAATAAAATCCTATTCTCAAAAGTAAGTATGTCAAGATTCTGAAAATGTAAAGGAAATATTGGGTCTGTCAATTCAAAGTGTTTTTAATATGCCCGGTGGTTTTGCTTCTGTGTGGGAAGGTCAACCTCAGTTGAGGATGCTTCCATTTTGGAACAAGAATCTAAATTTTTGTCACTCATTTAATAAAAAAAACCTCAAAACTCTACTAATATGCAAGCTGATGAAGGCTGGTCCACGAAGGACAACCATTGGGAACGACATCAACAGAAAGTTAGATTTCCAAGCAGATTTGGTATAGAAGGAGAGAGATGCAACAGTTGGGGGAAAATTGAGATGATGAAAGCCTCCAATCAAAAGAGTGATGCACAAAAGACCAGAAGTAAATGACTAAAGAAAGTCAGAGGAGGTTTAAAGGGGGAAGAGATTGTAGTGGTTAGGGCAGTAAGGCAACGGAGGCCATTGTAGATGAGGATTTGTAGCTTTGTTGGTGAAATGGTAGTTAATGAAGAAGGTCAAGGCCAGGAATAATATTCACAATATAGTATGGAAGGTGAAATCAATGTTGGCATTTTGCAGAGGTTGAAGTTATTGGAAATTTGAAAGGAGAACTTTGGAGAAAATCCATTCCATCAAGGAAAACTTGCACTAAAGGATGTCCAAAAGCATTTTCCAGCGAAAGTACATTTGAAATACAGCCATTGCAGTAATGTGAACAGCCACGTTGTGCACATGGGGTGGCTTGGTGGTTAGCACTGCTGCCTCACAGCGCCAGGTACCCTGGTTCGATTCTAGCTTTGCATGACTGTCTGTGTGGAGTTTGCACATTCTCCCTGTGTCTGTGTGGGCTTGCTCCGGTTTCCTCCCACAGTCCAAAGATGTACGGGTTAGGTGGGTTGGCCACGTTAATTTGCCCATTGTGTCCAGGAATGTGCAAGCTTGGTGGATTAGTCGTTGGACGTGCAGGAGTTGAGTCTAGGTGGGCTGCTCTTTAGAGGGTCAGTATGGGCCGAATAGCCTGCTTCTGCGCTGTAGGGATTCTATTCTATAACAATGTGATCATGACCGGGTTCTCTGTTTTTCATGATGTTAACGGAGGGATGGTTTTTGCCCAGAATCCTGAGGAGGAATGTCCTGCTGTGCTTCAAAACAATGGCATTGGATTGGTTCTGTCCATTCAAGAGGCTTTAATAACCCTTTAGTGTAAAAGACAACATCTCTGACAGCACCTCATTGGAGAGTCAGCCTTGAATTTTATAGCTGACATGGGAGTTGAACCCTCAGCTTTGTACTAACGGGGCAAGGGCTGACATTTAGATTCAGCAAGGACATGGATAAAGGCTCAGTGGCAGGCAATAATATGGAGGTACAAATGAGTGGTCTTTGGAATAATTGCTGTCTTTTGAATCACAGTTCCAGATTAACCATGACTTCTAGCTAAATCTGAATGAGCGACTAGGAAGAAAGTTTGGATACAACGGAACTGGAGCAGACAATGAGGCAAAATTTCTGGCACATCTGCTTCCTCATTAAAAGTCAGCTCCCCCCATTGGTTCAAACTAGCCCAATCCCTGTGGTCACTTCATTCGGAGTTCTGCTAAAAGCAGATCCTTGGCCCGTTATCCACTCTTGCTGTTTTCGGGGCAGTTTTTATCACTGGGTGGTTCGTCATCACTTTCCACTCTCAGGCTAAGGTTGAGGAGACTACTTTTGAGTCTACCTTGGCCAGATTAGGAACCGAACCCTAACCAAGTGAGATAACTGACTCTTACCATTTGTAAAAGCCTCCTCAATGGAGGCTTTTAACAACTTGTCTGTAGAGCCAAATTTCTCTGGGTAAATGATGCCATCTATTGCCCAGGAATGGTGGCATTTATTGTATGGAATACAGCCCACAAAGAGAGCCTTGTGTGTCTCCCATTGACTGTGTTCTGATAATGTTAAAGTGCCTTGAGAACTGCCTGCTAATAATTTGATCTAATTGGTGGTTTACTCAATGGGCAACATTTAATTAGAGTTGTATTTAACATCAGGTGGGTGACAATTACCATTAAGAATGAAATTGTCACCCACAGTAACAGAGCAAACACCCACAATGATCACTGAGATTTGTGTTCAGTAATGTGTTTTATTAATGTACGATCTCAGTGGCCATTGCTTTATTATATTGTTCCAATAGAAAGGTATGTGGTAGTTACTCTTGGCAGTGTACCGTGCAAACATAACATCCACGTAACAAATCCCTTTATCCGGTTTTAATGAAAGTGTTAACACTTCATTTGCCAACAGCCAATTCCAAACAAAGCCCACTTTAGCGTAGGCCAGACAAGGCTGGGGATGTGTATATTGACGGCAACAGTAAGGGAACTTTAGAATGAGGATGTGCTTACTTGAAAGCCAATGTTGTTATGTTGGGAATGATGGATGAACAGGAGTCAGTGCAAATTAGACTAGGAGGTGTAGAGTTTTGAACATTTGGATAACCTCTTGGTTTCAGAGGTTAGAAAGAGGCAGGAGTCCCTGGACCACATTGAAATAGTCAAGTTCAGGGAGCAGATCAGTCATGATCTTGTTGAGTGGTCGAGCAAGTGTATGATTTCGTGCTGCACCTATTTCCGATGTTTCTACGTAACAATGGAGGTCATCTCAGTGTCAAATAGGATACTAAAGTTCCAAAGTCTGGGTTCAGTCTCAGACTGTTGCTAGGGAGAGTGTACCATGAGATTTGAACTCACAGAAGACCTAAAGATCATAGAGCAGGGATTCTTTATTCCACTGGCTTCAGTGATTAAAAACAGGAAGGGAAATTAGTGATAAAAATGGAACTCTTTCCTGTATGAACTTGAACAAAGCCAGTGGGCTAAGGATTCCTTTATGCCTCTGTTCCCCCTTCCTATCAGCCACATTTGCAACAAAGACAACCTATTTTCTTGTGACAGTCTATTTGACCGCTCCAGCTGACCCTCCTCAATATTGCCACCTACTGGTGGAGGTCCTGGTGAACTGTACAGCTCACTCGTTCAGTGCCCTCCATCACTAATGCCACTTACTGCTGGATGTCCCATTACACTCTTCCCTGCATAAACCTGCCATCCCAGCAACAACAGATGGCACACAGTGACCGTGAGTGAAGCAGTTGTGTGATCAATAGGTTTGACTATACCTTGATGGCCTGAATACCCAGGTACACTTTAATAAAGTATTCCCTTGCATCACTGAGACAGACTAATGGTAAGGGTTGGGGTGATATCCTGAATTTGCTCAAGAAGACCATCTCAGCCTCTAATCTAAACCACAACTTTTCAAGGGATCCGGGCTCTGTGGTGGATTACCCACGTTGACTCTGAGAATCATTTGACCAGCAGCACTTGTCGCTTCAGTTTCTCCCTCCTGGTAGGTCTGTTCTGTGCTGTTTCAAAGCGGCGGGATTAGGATGAAGCCCCAGGAATCACATCGCACAGATCATTCCTGGATTTTACATCTCAATCCAACTTCACTTCACTTGAGCGATCACAAACTAACAATTCAGGATAAATGGCACAGCAGAGAGAGCCGCTGTCTCCATATCATCTAGCAGACTCCAGGCCTCAAGGAGCTCCCCTCCCTCAGGGAACTATTTTCTGACACGGCCCACTCCCCCGTCTGCCTGGCTGTTGGTTCAACAACATGGGTGTGGCCTCCTGTGTCAAGGTGCTTGACCACTCTGTGGGGTTCAGGGTCCCACACATCCTGAATCTTACTCCCACAACTGGCGTTTCTGATTTTGGAGGATTGTTCTTGAAACTATTTGGGAGGCTCAATCCTGCCAGTCTCAAAGATTGGTCAATGTTTTCCATCTCAGTGTTTCTCTAGCAGTCTGTTGGAAGCCATCTTGAAAGCCTGACTTAGCCTCGGGCCATGCTCGGCTCTCCACTCACTGACTTGGCAGTCCCCAACTGAAAGTGTAAGGAGCCCAACGAGATGATCTACAGGAAGGACTGGGTCTGCCCCAGAGAAGAGATAGAGTGGGAAATAAAGCTTCAGAGCAGTTGGAAAATGGCACAAACGCAGGATCCAAGCTGCTTTCTCCCAACAGTTGGGGTAACCAATTGAGAGCATTCTGTTGGAATCTGTAATGCACCATAATACATGAATATTCACCTTTGCCTCATGCCTTTCATACATTTTAAAACAATTTCTGTGCTTCACATTCACTCTCGCCATGTTTACATTTAAGGGGAGATGATGGCCCAGTAGTATTATCACTGGACTGTTAATCTAAGGACCCAGGTTTAAAATCTACAGTGGCAGATAGTGGCATTTGAATCCAATAAAAATCTGGATTAAGAGTCTAATGATGACCGTGAAACAGTTGTCATGAAAAACCCATCTGGTTCGCTAATGTCCTTTAGGGAAGGAAACTGCTATCTTTACCTGTTCTGATCTACATGTGACTCCAGAACTTCAACAAAGTGGTTGACTTGTAACTGTCCTCTGGCCAATGAATGCTGGTCTAACTAGTGATACCTTCATCCCATGAATGAACTAAAAAAAATTAGAAATTGTACATCAATATCAGAAGTCACATGACACCACGTTATAGTCCAACAGATTTATTTGAAATCACAAGCTTTCTGAGTGCTGATGAAGGAGCAGTGCTCTGAATGCTTGTAATTTCAAATAAACCTATTGGACTATAACGTGGTGTCGTGTGACTTCTGACTTTGTCCACTCCAGTCCAACATCAGCACCTTCACATCATGGCTCCCATGAATATCAGCTGCTAACCTGGGGTTAGTGACACTGCTCCCTGGTCAGGACAGATCCTGAACTGCTGCCAATAATTGGTGCTTGAGGCTGTTGGGAAGGATGAGTTGCTTCACCTGCCTCTCCTTGTCATGAAATGGCCAATAGGAGATTCCAACCACCCCCCTGATCCTCTTCCAGCTCCCCATCAGGTTCCATAACAGTTTGGATTCCCTCTTCAGCTGGAGCAGTGGATGTTGGGTCTTACCCTAATGCTGCAGTTACCCATGCCAATCGGTTGAAGCTCTCCTTTGAGACAGTACGTGTTAAGCTGTACGTAACTCTATCTGTCTGGACTTGGTTTGGATCTTACCCCTTTTCAATGGTGCGACTCTGCTGAATCTTATTCTGAATGTAGTAGAGAATGAGGTAGGAATGTTTCCTTCGACTGAAGGAATGGGCAGGGTGGGACATCCTTCTACACTCAATGGGGTTTAGAAGGATGAGGGAGGATCTGATTGAAACTTACAGAATACTGAATCGTCTGGACAGAGTGGACATTGGGAAGATGATTCCATTGCTAGGAGAGAAGAGGACCCAAGGGCACAGCTTTAGAGTAAAGGGAAGACCCTTTAGAATGGAGATGAGGAGAAATGTCTTTAACCAGAGAGTGGTGAATCTGTGGAATTCATCGCCACAGAAGGCTGTGGAGGCCAGGTCATTGAGTATGTTTAAGACAGATTTAGGTAAGTTCTTGATTGTCACAGGGATCAAAGATTATGGGGAGAAAGAGGGAAAATGAGGTTGAAAAATTGATTGGCTGGTGGCGCAGACTCGATGGGCTGAATGGCCTAATTTCTGCTCCTATGTCTTTTGGTCTTATCAGCCATTACTCCCTCCAGCTGGGCAGGGCTATGTTCCCTCGGATAATTTGATCAGAGGTATCAGCACCAGCATTCTTTTATCTTGTAGCAGGCCTGAATCGCCACTGCACAAATTCAGTGCTCTTTGAGTTTTGGATGCTCCCATCTTGGCAGACATTTGAAGGCAGTTGAGTGAATTGTTGTTGGCGAACAGCAGATCAGAATGCCCCTAAACTGCTAGAAAATGGCACACTTCAACACGAGCAATTTGGATTTAATTTGAGATTAATTCTCCATATTCCTCTCATTCAGCTTGAGACTCTAACTGGCATAAGTTATATCCATTGTTTCCTGCCCATGAATTCGTACCAGCATCACTCCTAGGCCAAAGAGCCCAGTGACAGTTTCCAGTTTGAAAGGAAGGTGGAATTCTAGGTAGCTGAGGACAATAATGAGGTAAGCTTTTACTTGAGGATGTGAAAGGGGTCTTCACAGGTTGAGGCCCAACTTCCTGGGGTGCTCCATGCAGTTTTAAAACAAAATGTACATATAGGACATGGGTTTAGATCAGAGTGGTGCTGGAAAAGCACAGCAGGTCAGGTCCGAGCAGCAGGATTGTTATTGCGGGGGACAGCGTTTATTGCCCATCCCTAGTTGCCCTTGAGAAGGTGATGGTAAGCTGCCTTCTTGAACTGCTGTAATCAATGTGCTATTGGCTGACCCACAATGCCCTTAGGAAGGGAATTCCAAGACTTTTACCCAGCGACAGTGAAGGAACGGTGATATATTAACAAATCAGGACAGTGAGTGGCTTGGAGGGGATTTTGCAGGTGGTGATATTCTCATGTATCTGAGCCCAGTAATCAACACAGATCCTCGGTCTTCCATCTTTCTTCTGCATAAGGATCATGGGGAGCTGGATGGATTTGATTACTCTCAGATAACAGCTCACTCCAAAATCTTCTTCAGTAATCCTGGACTTGCTCCCAGTGATGGGGTGGGATCCTGCCCTAAGGAATCTTTACTGGTTGACCAAACCTGGGCAGTGTCTCCCAATATGAAATCCTCCTTAGGCTATGAAGGTAGGAAGTAGTACTCCTGGTTGGATATACTACTTGATGATGGGTCGGAAACTTGATAGATTTGGAGGAAGACCAGAAACTGCTGATGATCCAGTTATTGAAGATGGATTGCAGATGCACAACTATTCACGGTGTTCAGAAACCTCAACACAAATGGGAAGGCAATGTGTGTGGTGGGAAACCCACTGGAAAATACTGGGAAGTGGTACAGATAGCTGAAAGAAGTCAAGGGTGGATTTTTAAGTTACAGATAAGGGGTTTGAGAACAGCAGTAGCCTCTTGCAGCTACAGCAGAGGTTTTATGAATACTCACAAAGTGGATAATCTAGTTTCTGTATCCCAGGATTGGTGAAGTTATTTGATTGTATTATCCTCCTGGATTTTTCCTTCTGATCAACCAGGGGCAGGATAATGTGGAACTGCCTCCAGAAGCAGTGAGGTCTGGGAATTTCTAGATAGGATGGAGGAGCCTCATTGTTTATCAAGCAGGGGATCACATCATCCAGATCCTGGTAAGATTTAGATTACTTACAGTGTGGAAACAGGCCTTTCGGCCCAACAAGTCCCCACTGACCCGCCAAAGCGCAACCCACCCAGACCCATTCCACTACATTTACCCCTGCCCCTAACACTGCGGGTAATTTAGCATGGTCAATCCACCTGACCTGCACATTTTTGGACTGTGGGAGGAAACCGAAACACCCGGGGGAAACCCACGCAGACACGGGGAGAATGTGCAAACTCCACACAGTCAGTCGCCTAAGGGGGGAATTGAACCCGGGTCTCTGGCGCTGTGAAGATGGTAAGATTGAATTCCGAAGAGTAGGAAAGGGGCTGCTGTCTGGGAGGTGAGGGTTAGTGCTGATGGGAATGTAGACCTCAGGCTGAAGAGGCTGGTGAACAAATTGCTGCAGTAAGCTCAGATCCAGTCTTCGTAGTGGTACCTCAGCAGTAACCCTTAGGGAAAGTGCCATCTTTAACTCCCTCAGTAAATTCTGGTACATCTCATCTGATTTTGGTACTTTATCAACATTAAATACAACCAGCTCTCTAATACATTCTTTTTCATAATCTTTTGATAATCCTGGGCATGTGCTACCTCCTCTTTCACTTTGAATTTAGTAAAATCTTCTTCCTTGGTAAAAGCGCATGTGAAGAACTAATTTAGTATTTTATTCATGCTCTTTGTCTCCAGATGTAGATCTTTTTGGTCCCTAATCAGCTTCATTCCATTTCTTACTTCCGTTTTCTTATTTCTAAGCCTATAGAAGACTTCTGGATTTATGTTAGTTGCTAGTCTGTCTTCATAGTTTCCCTTTTCCGTTCATCCCTTTTTCACTTTGTATTCACCCTCTGAACTTTGTACGTTCAGCCTGGTTCTCACTGTGTTATAAGAACATAAGCACTAGGAGCAGGAGTAGGCCGTCCGGCCCATTAAGCCCATTCCATCATTCAATAAGATCATGGCTGACCTTTTCATGGACCCAGCTCCACTTACCTACATGCTCACTGTAATCCTTCATTTCTTTGCTGTTCAAAAATCTATCTTTGCCTTAAAAATGTTCAGTGAGCAGGCCTCAATTGCTTCACTGGGCAAGGAGTTCCACAGATTCACAACCCTCTCGGTGAAGAAGGTCTTCAAATCAGTGCTAAATCTGAACCCCTTATTTTGAGGCTGTGCCCACTAGTTCTAGTTTCACCTGCCAGTGAAAAAGATCTCTCTGCTTCTATCTTATCTATTCCCTTCATAATTTTATATGTTTCTATAAGATCCTCCTCATTTTTCTAAATTCCAATGAGTTTAGTTCAGTCTATTCAAACTCTCCTCATGAGCCAACCCTCTCAACTCCAGAATCAACCTGGTGAACCTCCTGTGCACCCCTTTCTAGCGCCAGTACATCCTTTCTCAAGCAAGGAGACCAAAACTGTACACAGCACTCCAGTTGTGGCCTCACCAGGTCAGATTGGGATGTCTGGTCAGCATGGACGAGTTGGACCGAAGGACTTGTTTCTGTAAAACTCTACGACTCCACTCATAACCTTTGGACCACAAGAAAATGAGAGAATTAATTTCAGTTTGACATTCTTCTATTGCAAAGGGCTTAAGACTGAGTGAACTAAGAGCACATTTATTGACCATCCCTAATTTCCCCTGACAACATGAACTTTCTCCTTGAACCATGAAAGGGTTAAAACATGGAAAAGAACGTCAGAGGTGTACAGCTATGTGTATAACCTAGAGAATATACTTAGTGTCAGTTTTCCACTACATCCAGATCACGATCACCAATCCACAATCTCAGATCCCCAGTGGATCATTGAGATATTTTGGTTTCTGATAAAAATAAACATTTTAATGAGCTCACTTGTGAGCCAATTTAGTTTGGATGAGTGGTGTAATAGTATGGAGAGAGTTATCATTTCATACCATTTCATTTATACAAAAATGGATTGTCATTGTGTCTGCCTGGAATAGATTTGAACCCCAGGAACCAGAATGAAAGAAATGTAACAAAATGCACCTCCACCCAGGTCCCTGTGGGCAGTAAATCATTATTTGGTATTTGTCGTTCAGTACTTGCTGAGGGAGTTGATCAAATGTTGATTGCTCTTTTCCAAGCTGCGAATGGAGCAGACAATCAGCTTGAGATGGTCATCGCTGTCTCTAGTCAATCCCAACTGACTTAATTCAAGGATGAGATATGGATCAGGAAGGTCATTCATTACCACCTCATCCCCTCCCTCACAACATCAAGCCATACCCCACGACTCACTCCTAATATCCAGTAAGGGTGGCACAGTTGCTCAGTGTCACAGCACCAGGGACGACTGCTGTCTCACAGCACCAGGGATGACTGTCTGTATGTGGTTTGCATTTTCTCCCTGTGTCCACGTGAGTTTCATCTGGGCGGTCTAGTTTCCTCCCAGAGTCCAAAGATGTGCAGGCTCGGTGGACTAGCCATGGGAGATGCAGCATTGCAGGGATAGGGTAGGAGGGTGAATATGGGTGGGATGCTCTTCAGAGGATAGATGTGGACTTGATGGGCCAAATGGCCTGCTTCCACATTGGAGGGATTCAATGATCTCCTCAATCCTCTCACTTTAATTCACTGTCCCAGAAGCCCAGTCTTCTCATTAAGTCACCGATGATTTCTTAAACGATTCCAGGAGCTATACATCTCTAGCCAACCCTTCAGTGTGTGTGTGAAATATCATGTGGTCTGTTGGTAGCACTGTCACCTCTAAGTTAGAAGGTTGTAGGTTCAAGTCTTACAGCAGGTCTTGAGTACAGAACCCAAGGCTGATCCCCCAATGTGGTGCTGTATGAGGGTGCTATTTCTGGAGATGGTGCCTTTCAGATGAGGCATTAAACTGAGGTCCTATCTGTTCTCCCAGGTTAATGTCAGATATTCCATAGCCTTAAACTTTTATGTCCTGGTCAATACTCACTCCTCAACTAAAATCATAAACAAAACCCCTTAGATTATTTCATTATTAACACATTGCTGGTTGTGGGATCTTGCTGTGTGTAAATAAATTCACCAATAATCTCATTTGAACGTTTATATGTAAATGCTCCAATTCGGAGCAGATCTGGACAGAGCTGATTATGGCCTCAACTTCATTCTTTCCTGCTCCTGATACCCTACCACACCCTTGGGAGTGGACAATCCATCCTCCTCCACTTTAATTATATTCTGTGAACTTTTGCTGCTTTCTAGAGAATTCTCAACAGACTCATGACATTCTGAGCGAGAGAAAAAATTCTCCTTATCTCTGTCTTATTTGGGAGACAGCTTATTTTGAAATTTTGTCCCCCTGGTTCTAATCTCTCCCACAAGTGGAACTATCCTTTCAGCATCCACTCTGTCAAATCCCATTAGAATCTTATATGCTTCCAAAAGATCAGCTCTCAGTCATCTAAGCTAAGACATATACCTTTCCTCAAGACAAAACCATGTAAGGAATCAGCTGAGTGAACATTCTCTGAACTGTTTTGAATAGAATTACATCCTTTCTTTAAAAAAAGACCAGTATTCCAAACACGGTCTCACCATTGGTTTGTACAACTGTCACAAAGCATCCCAACATTTATACTTCATTTACCTTGCAAGGAACAACAATAATCCACTCGCCTTCACTTGCTGTACCTGCATTCTACTGTGATGTGATTTATGTACAAGGACATCCAGATCCCTCTGTACTTCAGAGTTTCACAATCTCTTTTCAAGTAACACATTAGTTTGCTTTTCTTTTCCTCCTGTCAAAGTGGACAAGTTCAGAATTTACCACATGATGCTCTATTTGAAATGGCATGTACCAAAGATGTGGTGTGCATGAGGTAGTAGATGGTCTGGTTAATTAAATACAGGTTGTTCTGCTGTAATGCAAGTTTTGTTTACACAAATTTGCTGTAACGCAATTGACGGATTGGGAAAGCTGTTTCTACAGCACAAACTTTTAAAATATTTGTTGGTTGGAACACGATTATATTGCCAACACTTTAAGCGTTGTTTCTAAAGCACAAGTTTTCTATAATGCAGAGTTGCACAAGAACATAACCATCGTGTTATGGAAGAACTACTTGTATGTTGCTTTGTCCTGGCTTGAGTTGAGTTTCTTTAGTGTTGCACTCATCCAGGTAAGTGAAAGGTATTTAGTCACGGTCCTGACTTGTGCCTTGCAGTAAATGGACCGGTTTTGCAGAGAAAGGAGCTGAGTTACTCCGAACGGAATTTGAAAGCCTCTGATTTGCTCTTGCTGCCACAGTAATTGTACACTAATGGGGGAACAATTGAATGCCAATGGGGAGAAAAATTAGAGTTTCTCTCTCTCTCCTTGTTGACAATGATTGCTTGGCACTTGTGTGGTACAAATGTTATGGATGGTGTTGAGCTGGATTTACGAATGGCTTTCTCCCATTCCCAACATCTTTCCTTGCTGCAAACTTAAACAATTTGCATTTGCCCTCTCAATCTAAATTATGAATGTAAAAAAGAAACAGGAATGATTCCAACATTAATCCCTAGGGCTCTCCACTCAGCAACCCTACCCTGACATTGATCTCTTAAACTGTCTTTACCTTTTAGCCAACGTCATGTCCAATTCCAGATTTCCAGTGAAACCCAACCACAGCAGACAACATTATCTCAGAATCATGAGCTCAACCTCTAATGATTCATTTAGGATTGATCTGTAAGAAATCACATACGGATGGCAAAATGAAATGTAGATTGTTAATTCTAACCAATCAATTTTGGCATTCACCCTCCAACCAAGCATTAAGCCTATGTTGTGTTCTTGCTCTGTTCATTTGGGCCCCTTTTCCTTCTGTCATCTCTCTCATCCATCCTTCAATGCCGACGTGAGTTTGAATTTCCAAAAAGGGACCCAGAATCTGAATCCCAACACCGAGTCACTCTCAGTTTATCGAGTTCTAGGCACTTTCCTAATCAACTTGCTCATAGATGCTATTGTGCACCTTGGGAGCAGATACGACTTGTACCTGTTTCTTTTAGTTCAAAGGTTGGGACATTACCATTGCACCACAAGAGCCCTCTATTATTGTTGTGCTCTGAAGTAAATGGGGTAAAAACAATGACTGCAGATGCTGGAAACCAGATTCTGGATTAGTGGTGCTGGAAGAGCACAGCCGTTCAGGCAGCATCCGAGGAGCTTCGAAATCGACATTTCGGGCAAAAGCCCTTTATCAGGAATTCCTGATGAAGGGCTTTTGCCCGAAACGTCGATTTCGAAGCTCCTTGGATGCTGCCTAAACTGCTGTGCTCTTTTTCCAGCACCACTAATCCAGAATCTGAAGTAAATGGCCTGATTGGCAAGAGGGAGAGGTCAGCATCCAATTGGTGGTGCTAAGTCTCTTCAGAAAGCTGATGATACCTGCCCAGTGCCAGCATCAAAAAGTAACAACGACTGTAGTGAAGGTAGATGCAGCCTTGCTGGAGAGAACTGTCAACTCCACAGACAGCCATCGATGTTGTTTGGATTGTTCAATGCTGAATAATGTGTTGCTGGAAAAGCGCAGCAGGTCAGGCAGCATCCAAGGAGCAGGAGAATCGACGTTTCAGGCATAAGCCCTTGTTCAGGAATGAGGAAAGTGTGCCAAGCCGGCTAAGATAAAAGGTAGGGAGGAGGGACTTGGGGGAGGGGCATTGGGAATGAGATAGGTGGAAGGAGGTTAAGGTGAGGGTGATAGGCCGGAGTGGGGGTGGGGGCGGAGAGGTCGGGAAGAAGATTGCAGGTCAAGAAGGCGGTGCTGACTCCGAGGGTTGGGACTGAGATAAGGTGGGGGGAGGGGAAATGAGGAAGCTGGAGAAATCTGCATTCATCCCTTGTGGTTGGAGGGTTCCTAGGCGGAAGATGAGGCGCTCTTCCTCCAGACGTCGTGTTGCCATGATCTGGCGATGGAAGAGGCCAAGGATCTGCATGTCATTGGCAGAGTGGGAGGGGGAGTTAAAGTGTTCATCCACAGGGCGGTTGGGTTGGTTGGTGCGGGTGTCCCAGAGGTGTTCTTTGAAACGTTCCGCAACAGGAGGGCTGTCTCCCTAATGTACACGAGGCCACATCGGGTGCAATGGATGCAGTAAATGATGTGTGTGGAGGTGCAGGTGAATTTGTGATGGATATGGAAGGATCCTTTGGGGCCTTGGAGGAAAGTGAGGGGGGAGGTGTGGGCGCAAGTTTTGCATTTCTTGCAGTTGCAGGGGAAGGTGCCGGGAGTGGAGATTGGGTTGGTGGGGGTTGTGGACCTGATGAGGGAGTCGCTGAGGGAATGGTCTTTCCGGAACACTTTCCGGGGAGGGGAGGGAAATATATCCTTGGTGGTGGGGTCTGTTTGGAGGTGGCAGAAATGATGAAGGATGATACGATGTATCTGGAGATTAGTGGGGTGGTAGGTGAGGACCAGTGGGGTTCTGTCCTGGTGGCGATTGGAGGGGCGGGGTTCAAGGGCGGGGGAGCAGGAAGTGGAGGAGATGCGGTGGAGAGCATCGTCAACCACGTCTGAGGGGAAATTGCGGTCTTTGAAGAAAGAGGCCATCTGGGTTGTTCGGTATTGGAACTGGTCCTCCTGGGAGCAGATGTGGCGGAGGCAAAGGAATTGGGAATATGGGATGGTGTTTTTACAGGGGACAGGGTGGGAGGAGGTGTAATCTAGGTAGCTGTGGGAGTCGGTCGGTTTATAGTAAAAGTCCGTGTTGAGTTGGTCGCCTGAGATAGAAATGGAGAGGTCTAGGAAGGGGAGAGAGGAGTCTGAGACGGCCCAGGTAAATTTGAGGTCGGGGTGGAAGGTGTTAGTAAAGTTGATGAACTGTTCAACCTCCTCGTGGGAGCATGAGGTAGCACCGATACAGTCATCGATGTAGCGGAGAAAAAGGTGGGGGGTGGTGCCAGTGTAGCTGCGGAAGATGGACTGTTCCACAAAGAGGCAGGCATAGCTGGGCCCCATGCGGGTGACCATGGCTATTCCTTTGGTTTGGAGGAAGTGGGAGGATTGGAAAGAGAAGTTGATCAGAGTGAGGACCAGTTCAGTCAGTCGAAGGAGGGTGTCAGTGGAAGGGTACTGGTTGGTTCAGTGGGAAAGGAAGAAGCGGAGGGCTTTGAGGCCTTCGTGATGGGGGATGGAGGTGTATATAGACTGGATGTCCATGGTGAAGATAAGGCGTTGGGGGCCGGGGAAGCGAAAATCATGGAGGAGGTGGAGGGCATGGGTGGTGTCCCAAACGTAGGTGGGGAGTTCTTGGACTAAGGGGGACAGGACCATGTCGAAGTATGCAGAGATGAGTTCGGTGGGGCAGGAGCAAGCTGAGACAATGGGTCAGCCGGGAGACAGGCCGCAGACTTGCGGAATGTTTCAGAGAACACCTCTGGGACACCCGCACCAACTAACCCAACCGCCCCGTGGCTGAACACTTTAACTCCCCCTCTCACTCTGCCAAGGACATGCAGGTCCTTGGCCTCCTCCATCGCCAGATCATGGCAACACGATGCCTGGAGGAAGAGTGCTTCATCTTCCACCTAGGAACCCTCCAACCACAAGGGATGAATGCAGATTTCTCCAGCTTCCTCATTTCCCCTCCCCCCACCTTATCTCAGTCCCAACCCTCGGAGTCAGCACCGCCTTCTTGACCTGCAATCTTCTTCCCGACCTCTCCGCCCCCACCCCCTCTCCGGCCTATCACCCTCACCTTAACCTCCTTCCACCTATCTCATTCCCAATGCCCCTCCCCCAAGTCCCTCCTCCCTACCTTTTATCTTACCCTGCTTGGCACACCCTCCTCATTCCTGAAGAAGGGCTTATGCCCGAAACGTCGATTCTCCTGGTCCTCGGATGCTGCCTGACCTGCTGCACTTTTCCAGCAATACATTTTTCAGCTCTGATCCCCAGCATCTGCGGTCCTCACTTTCTCCTGGATTGTTCAATGGTCCTGTATCTGATCATGTGAGTCTTTTCACAATGTTCATCATGCTTGATTGGTTAAGCCGAGGTGTGGACTCAGAGAAAAGAAAACAAAGCTGTGGAAAGAGCTAGAAACCAGAGCTGAAGCAGAGAGGAGACACTTGGAAGCAATGTGAACAAAGCCTGTTGTACACTATTGAGACATATAAGATTATGAAAGGATTGGACACTCTGGCAGCAGGAAACATGTTTCCGCTGATGGGTGAGTGCCGAACCAGAGGACACAGCTTAAAAATACGGGGTAGACCATTTAGGACAGAGATGAGGAGAAACTTCTTTACCCAGAGAGTAGTGGCTGTGTGGAATGCTCTGCCCCAGAGGGCAGTGGAGGCCCAGTCTCTGGATTCATTTAAGAAAGAGTTGGATAGAGCTCTCAAGGATAGTGGAATCAAGGGTTATGGAGATAAGGCAGGAACAGGATACTGATTAAGGATGATCAGCCATGATCATATTGAATGGCGGTGCAGGCTCGAAGGGCTGAATGGCCTACTCCTGCACCTATTGTCTATTGTCATCTCTGTATCGATCTGAAGTACGAAATATAAAACCAGTGGTGGACGCGACAAGGGAACAATGCAGTTGAGGTAATGGTGCAGTCTTGAAAATGACCCAAGAAGATCCAGGAGAGTTCAGTCATAGATAAATGTGGAGAAAGATTGTAAGGGCCCTGAAATGAACCTGGCAGATGTGTAAGCAAGCGCAAGGGATTGTTTGAGTTTGCCAAATTGAACTTTCAAAATTCCATTAATTAGCAGTAACCATATTTCCCATACCCTCACCCTTCTTATCAGGTGACATTACAACAATGTTCTGGAAGTGGACTACCTCCAGGACCACAAATTTCAACAGTATCCCAAAGAGAATCCCAACCCTGAAAATCCAGTTGAAGGTATCTGCTTCACTAATTCTGACAGTATATTCCACAGCCTCACAAACAGGAAGAAACACCCCAATCTATAAATGCACTTCAGAAGGTATCCTATCTGGGTGCAACATAGTTTGGTATGGGACCTGCTCTGCCCACTGTTAAAAGTCACACAACCCCAGGTTATAGTCCAACAGGCTTATTTGGAAGCACTAGCTTTCGAAGCGCTGCTCCTTCATCAGGTGGTTGTGGAGTATAAGCTTGTAAGACACAGAATTTATAGCAAATGTTTTCAGTGTGATGTAACTGAAATTATCTATTGAAAAAGACCTGGATTGTTTGTTAAGTCTCTCATCTTTTAGAATGACCGTGTTGTTTTCAGCTCTTTCATATGTAAATCGCAGAACTTTTTGAAAGTTACATTCTCAAGTGAACTTGAACAATTGGTGCCATGTCAGCCCAGATAATGCATTGAAGGTGTGAGGTGCCCTGTGTGAAACTGTCTGTGCCCCAATGTTCAGACTAATTCTAATCTGAAAAATAGATTTACAGAATCTTACATAGTTATAGCTTGTATATTTTCAACCTCTTTAATCATGGCAGCACAACAATTGCAATTTTGTTTCTGAGTTAGAATGTAATGGCAAGCTTGTGGCTACAAACAATCCCAAAGAACTATGTGAAGAAAAAAGCAAAAATACTTGCTCACTGTTGCCCTTTCATATTCATCACTGTCCTGTACATCCCTCCATAGAGATGTTGGGGCGGCACCGTGGCTCAGTGGTTAGCACTGCTGCCTCACAGCACCAGGGACCCGGGTTCAATTCCAGCCTCTGGCAACTGTCTGTGTGGAGTTTGTATATTCTCCCCGTGTCTGCATGGGTTTCCTCCGGGTGCTCCGTTTTCCTCCCACAGTCCAAAGACGTGCAGGTCAGGTGAATTGGCCTTGCTAAATTGCCTGTAGTGTTGGGTTAAATGTAGGGGAATGTGTCTGGGTGGATTAGTCTTCAGAGGGTTGGTGTGGACTTGTTGGGCCAAAGGGCCTGTTTTCATGCTGTAGGGAATCTAATCTAAGCAGACCCTTTGGTCCAATTTGTCCATACTGACCAGATATCCTAAATAGGTCTGGTGCCATTTTCCACCATTTGGCCCATATCCCTCCAAACCCTTCCTATTCATGTACCCATCCCAATGCCTTTTAAATGTTGTAATTGTACCAGTCTCCACCAATTCCTCTGGCATCTCGTTCCAGACATGCACCACCCTCTGTACAGAAAGTTTGCCTCTTAGGTCCCTTTTAAATCATTCCTCTCTCACCTTAAACCTAAGCCTTCTAGTTTTGAACTCCCCAACCCTGGGGAAAAGACTGTAACCATTCCCCTCATGCTTTTATAAACCTCTATAAGGTCACCCCTTACGCTCTGATGCTCCAGGGAAAATAGGCCCAGCCTATTCAGGCTCCAACCCTGGCAACATCCTTGTAAATCTTTTCCTCATCCATTTTCATCAATCTTTGTAGGGCAGAGCTGGATGCAGATTACTTGCCATGTTTCCTACACTGTAACAGTGACTACACTTCCAAAGTGCTTCATTGGCTGTGAAAGTGCTGTGCCTGTCGCTGGTCCTGCCAGGGCATCTGTTGCTCAGGGTATGTCACTCTTGTCTGTCTTGCACCATCCTCACACATCCACTGTCTGCACCCACTCTGAGGTCTGTTATGGAACTGCTCCGAGATCCGTCCCCCACCATCCATCCACCCACCTTCCTGCTGCCTCCACCATGTCCTTTGGAAAAATCTCTGTCACTTTCTCAGCTCTGCTCAAACAGTCGGAACATTGACATTTCTGTTCTGGAGTCACTTTTTTGAGAGTTTATTTTGTTCTTGCAATTTCAAGCACTTCTTCACTCGTCTCGTGGTCTGTCTATGGAATGTTTAGCAAATGTCTGAGTGTCCACATTTCAACAGCTTCTATTTTCTTCACAGATCGTTACTTATTGCCCAAGTTTCTGAGTCGGACAGGGAAGTGGATAGAATGCAGCATCTTATGAGTTTTGGCTTTGTTACATGCTTGAGTTTTCTTGTTGCTAACCCATCCTTCATCTTCACAAATTTCCTTCTGGCTACCTCTACTCCTCTTCTGATCTTTGCATCACATCTGACATCTTCTGGTAACATTTGTTCCAAATAGACAAACAAATCTGTGACACTATTCTTCATTTTGTTTTATTTCTAATGAAGTTTTTTCCCAACTTTGATAAATATGTCAAAGTCAACAATATTTATGCATGTTTCATAGACTATGAAAAACATATGACCATATTCATTGTTGAAGTATGACTTTGAGAGTGACAATGTGAGATTTATTGTCCAAATAGTGAGCATTGAGCTCTAAGAAGGTCAAATCGATATGCTCCAAGTGAATAGAGGATTGTACTGTCATTGTCAAGCAGTCTGAACTTATAAAAGATGGTATATAAATACACATTCTCCTTTTTCTATCATTAAAGTCATTAATGTGATTAAAGGTACCAACAATCTTACGATAGCTGACAATTAAAATCTCTCCCCATTGTTTTTGTTTCTCGTTTCCCAAAGCCTCTTGCAGCACTTAAGGGTAAATGTCATCAAGCTTATTACTTTTTCACCTATTGAGGACTATTTGTGAAGCCATTTATACAATCCTTTGGGCAAAACTGCTACAGAATCAACCTCCATTTACTGGATGCTGTGTCTGAATGGTTGAAAAACTGTCCTCTCAACTCTCTATTGGCTAACAATCCAAGGGAGGGCAAAGAAAATGCTCTGAGGACTCCCTGCAGCACTCCCTGAAAGAGAGCAGAATTGGCCTTGCTGTCTGCTTGTAGCTTGCTACCAGTAATTCAGAGTGGAAGACAACTTGTCCATTTGGCTGCATCATACTCTGAGTCACAACGTCTTAATGAAGAGATGGAGCAGCTGTAGAGGAGGGAATAAAAGGAAATAAATCCTGTACTTTAGATGCATTACCACAGGAACACCCTGCCCGAAGTGCTCAAAGATCTGTGGGTTGAGAATCAGTCTGTTCAGACACAGATAAATTCACGACTAGAAACTCACATTATTGAGTACACATCGTCCTCAAATTGAAGGACAGTTGGCGAGTGCTTGCACAAATTTGAATATCATCTACCTCATTTTACGCACATCAGTTCTTGGATATTAACACCATGATTAAAGCTCCTTCATCACAAACTACGCCATGATGTTCAACTGCAATCTCAATCTCTACTTTGTCATTATTCTTGACCTCTCTGCCTTTCTTTCCACCACTGAAGCTTTGTTAACTCCACTGTCTCCTCACTGCAGTTCACAGAAGGTTAGAATGCTATTTCATTGCCTTGAGCAATGTTGGTACACCGGTTAATCCCTTCAGACACCATGCTCTGAATTTCTTAGATCTTCTATGTTATGGAGGAGTGCCAAGGCAAAGATGGCTCTCCCAGGATTGCTCTGGCACAACATTCAGCAGCTGGATTTAAATCAGCATTATGGAGATCTGGGAATAGATCTCTCTTATCCAATGCCCTGATTAACAGAGTGTCTAAACTATAAAAGGAATGCTCAATAATAAGATGGGTATGGACAAAATATCTTATCTATGTTGTTAACGCTTTAAGATTACAAACCATAAATATGATGAATTACATCAACTATCGCAAGGATAACTAATAAGATTGAAATCTAAATTCTGTCGTCTCCTGTTCCTCCATCTGAAACATGTTTAAATTGAGTCAGTTGACAATCACTGGGAGGATCTTTCAGGTAAATCCAATGAAAGTTTAAGGTGGTGTTGGATAAACGTTGACCACAGTGTACATCTACTGCTCATGTGGCTTCCTTAGGAAGTTTGACTTTTCTTCAATATTCATAGCTCTCACTCATTGTGGAATTACTGATATTATCCATTGCTGAATGGAAAATGAGGTTGTGTTTATCATTGTCTCACAATTACACAACAGAATGTCCAAATTGAGAGAATACAGCCATCAGAACAATTACATAGAAAAAAATGCTTGGTCTTTTTCATAGTAACCATACAATGTGGCCATTCAGCCCATACCAACCCTCCAAAGAGTATCCCACCCAGACCCACCCCACTCTCCCACCTGTAACCCTTTGGGCAAATTAGCATGGCCAATCCATTTAACTTCTTTGGACTGTGGGAGGAAACCAGAGCACCCAAATGTAACCCACACAGACATGGGGAGAACGTGCATATTCCACACTGACAGTCACCCGGGTCCCTGGCATTGTGAGGCAGCCATGCTTACTATTGAGTCACCATGCTACCCCATTGTTATCAATGGCAAGCTGTTGCCCATCTCCAAATGCCCTTGAATTGTGTGCCCCTCTAAACCATTTCAGAAGGTACTTCATAGTCAGCTGCATTATTCCACGTCTGGAAGCCAGAAAATTTAAGGCTGGCAGTTTTATTCCACATCCTACAGGACAGTAAAGAATTGAACAGACTTTTACAGGAGTAAGTGATTATTGGTCAGCTAACCTCATAAACCAGGTCTATTAATTTAATGTAAATTCCAACAAATGCCATGGTGGGATTTGAACCCATGTCTCCAAAGCACTTCGTCCAGATTGCTAGTTCAGTACCATTACTACCATGGTCACTTTCAGAATCTTAACAGTAGACTGCGACTTAAAATAACTGCTTTGCATTTTCTCACAATGATGAACACTGTTATACTGGTATAGATTTGTGGATTTAATTTTGGATCTGGTTTTACACTGGAATTAAAAATCTCTTTGAAGAGTCCATCAATGCCCCTCCGTGTTACACGATCAATAACCTTGCTGAGGAACTACTTCTGGTTGACACTGACCAATAATCATTAGATACTGCTAGTGGCTTCACATAACACAGAATACTGGGAGATTACTGTCCCAAAAAACAACTTTACATCTTTATTCCAGTGCTCCAGCATTTTTTATTGTTTTAAGCCGAATGGTAAGTCCATTGATGTTAGTGTCAGCTTAGAGATGAGTTTATTTGGGGTGCACTCTCTTGTCCTGACATTGAGAGGAAGGGGCGAGGCTTGGTCAAATATGAGGAAGATAGGATATTCAACTTTGTGACTTCATAATACCCCAAAGCATTTCACAATCAAATAAAACCTTCCGTAATGTGGTCATTGCTGTAATTCACTTGGCTGGCTTTCTATAATCCACCCATGTTGTCCATCTCCCAACTCACACCTCATTCACCCATCATGCCTGTTTGCCTGCCAGTCTGGCAAAACATTGATTATAAAATTAACATTATTGTTTTCAAATTCTTCCATTTGTGTATCTCTGATCTCTCCCAGCTGTGTGATACTCTGAAACATCAGCGCTTTGTTAATTCTGGTTTCTTGAGGTCAGATTTCCTTTGTTCCATTGGAAGCTATGCTTTTGGCTGCCCAGCCCTTGGACCTTCTTCCCTAAACTTGCTCATCCTTCTTCTTTAAGATAATCCTGAAATATTTCCCCCGGGTTAGGCTATAGTATAACTGCTCAAATATCTATAAGGGAGATACGGGAAATGTTCAGCAAGTCTGGTGGGATTAGTGGAAGTAGAGTTAAAATTTCAGGTCGGTCATTTGCATCATATTTCCAGCATTACTCAAGTGGCTTGATGTTAAATTTAGTTCACAAAACCCTGTAGGGCACAACTATGCTATTTATGAGGTTAAAAATGAGATAACTAGGTTTAAGATGCAATATAGTGCACAATGTTCAGCACCATTCATGACCCCTCAGGTACCGAACCCATCCATGTTTAATGCAACAAGATCTGAACAATATTCAAGCTTGGGCTGACAAGTGGCAAGTGACATTTCTGCCACACAAATGCTAGGCTATGACCATCAGCAAAATGACACACTGTAACCACATCCCCTGGACATTCAATGATGTTGCACTATCAACTCCTGGTGGTTATCATTGACCAGAAACTCGCCTGGATTCACCACATAAACACACTGGCTACAAGAGGAGGTTGGTAGCTAAGAATACTGCAACAAGTAACTCATCTCCTGACTCCCCAAAGCCTGTCACTCAAGAAGTCTGACACCATCCAAGACAAAGCAGCCCACTTGATTGACACTACATCTACAAGCATCCACTCTACCACTGATGCTCAGTAGCAGCAGTGTGTATGATCTACAAGATGCACTGCAGAACCTCACCAAAGATCCTCAAGCTGCATCTTCCTAACCCACAACCACTTCCATACAGAAGGACACGGGCAGCAGATACATGGGAACACCACTAGTTGCAAGTTCCTCCCCAAGCCACTCACCACCTTGACTTGGTAATCCTGTCATTCCTCTGCCTCGTAGCATTGTGGGTCAACCCACAGTAAGGGGACTGCAATGATTCAAGAAGGCAGCTCACCCCCCACCTTCACAATGGCAGCTAGGGATGGGCAATAAATGTTGACACAGCCAGCGATGCCCACATCCCAGAAATGAATGATAATAAAAACTCTATATTCAAGTTTCACTGTTTCAAATTAGACAATGTTGTAGCCAGTTTGCACCTCCACAAGGTCCTGTTTGCAGCAATAAAGTGCTGAGAGGTTACAGGATTGTGTACAAAGAAAACTGGTGTCTTATTGGGATAGAAATGGTCAATCAGAGTGGAGAGTCTGTGAGCAACTGTTTTGTATGAAAGGACTAGATCAAGGTGGTACTATTAATGATGCAATAGACATGTTGCTGAAATGAAAGCAATTGCTTCCACTTGGCAGCTTTTACCAAATATCTCTGCTGAGTTTAAGAGGCAGCTGGACTCCAGAGGGACTGCATGAAGATCAGATGGATGTCAAACACAAAGTTCCATTAGTCAATAATTGAACAGTGCAACTGTTCCAATTATTTAAATTCTTCTGATCTCAGTAAAAACTTCACCATCACCATTAAAATCAAAAAGGGATCATGAGGTGAAGCTCCAACCCTTCGGTTATGATGCATTAGTGTGTCTCATGATAGTTTGTTCAAAAAGAAATTGTTTCATCTCAACAGTGTTCAAAGACTGGACAACACTGGTACCTTTGAGTGAAGCCAAGACAGTGATGTTTTTTGAGGTAATCGTTGGCATCTTTCTCTCAATACAGCTCTTGTTCAGTATCACCAAGATGCAGTGCCCTGCCCTTCCTGCAAAATGAACCTCTAAGTACATAGTGTTTCTTTATTCTTTCATATGTGGGACTCACTGGCAAGAGCAGCATTTGTTACATATCTCTTGTTGCTCTTGAACTAAGTGATTTGCAAAGCTATTGCAGGGGCCAGTTAAGAGTCAACCACACTGTGCCGGGTCTGGAGTCATGTGAAGGCCAGATAATGTAAGGATGCCAGATTACCTTTCCGAAAGGATAGGAATGAACTGGATGGGTTTAACAACAATAATTTTGTTGCTCCATTAATGAGAATTCCTTATTATCCAGAATTATTAATTGCATTTAAATGCCATTGGTTGGGTATGGTGGGATTTGAATCTGTGCATTTAAACCTAGTTTCCAGATTACCAGCTCACTCACTCACTCACTCACTCAGCTCACCCTTATACCATCACACCCTTTAAAGATTAAACAAAGCAACTACAGGGAAGGAGTCACACAGAAAGCATTTACCTATCCTTCCTTTCAGGGACAAGCCAGCCTGTGGTGAATATTGAACATTCTCCTTTAGTTTCTTTAATTTTAGTATTAACTGTTTGATTCTATACAAAAGTGAGTTGGTTTTAAGGATGTTTCTGTTCGCATGATGCATTTTATTCCAGACTTATTAATTGTGCCTTTAATGGATTCCAGTCTCCATGAGGTTAGCTGGAGCAGGCATTGGTTGAGGGGAGGAGCAGGACAGGTGTGGCCTATCTGTAAAGAGCACAGAACTGCCAGGTAGGAATCCTCTTAGCTGTTAGCATGAAGGTTACAGGAGGAGTGGAAGGGAGGTCAAGCCCCCTCTACTGAGGGAGGGCCTCACTGTCTTCTAATTGAGATGATAAACTAATCTCTTTCTAAACCCCCCTCTGCCCTATCAGGCATTGTACATTATCCCACATATTATTTCAACAAAAACCAGGGAGTACTCCCTAGCATGGTGTCATAGAGTGGTACTGCATGGAAATAGACCCTTTGGTCCAATTTGTCCATGCTGACCAAATATCCTAAATTAATCTAGTCCCATTTGTCAGAATTTGGCCCATATCCCTCTAAACCCTTCCTATTGATAAACCTGTCCAGATGCCTTTTAAATGTTGCCAGCCTCTACTACTTTGGCAGTTCATTCCACACACACACACACACACACACACACCCCACCACCACCTTCTGTGTGCAACGGTTGCCCCTTAGGTCCCTTTTAAGTCTTTTCCCTCTCACTTTAAACCTATGGCCTCTAGTTTTGGATTCCCCTACCCTGGGAAAAAGACCTTGGCTATTCACTGTAACCATTCCCCTGACTAATGCACCTAATCTACACATCCCTGGATGCTATGGGCAATTTAGCATGGTTAATTCACCTAACCTACACATCTCTGGACTGTGGGAAGAAACCGGAGCACCTGGAGGAAACCCATGCAGACACGGGGAGAATGTGCAAACTCCACACAAACAGTCACCCAAGGATGGAATCGAACCAGGGTCCCTAGCACTGTGAGGCAGGAGAACTGAATGCATTATTCCAAAAGTGGCCTGACCAATGTCCTGTCCAGCCACAACATGACCTCCCAACTCCTATACTCAATGTTCCGACCAATAAAGGTAAGATTGCCAATTACCTTTGTCACCATCCTGTCAACCTGCCACTCCAACTTCAAGGAACTAAGAACCTGCACCCCAGGGTCTCTTTTATCTTAACTAACAATTAAACCAACAACATCTGGCCATTGTTACCTTCCTGCTGGTGGAGCTTGCTGTTGCAAATTGGCTGTTCATTCGAACAGTAACTACATTTCTAAATGACTGCAAAGGCTGAAATATGATGTTCCACAGTTGATAAAGGAACAATGTAATTGTAAGTTCTATTTTTCTTTTTATTCTTGTTTATATCACACTCTGGTTGTATTAAGGTTATTGTGTATTAATTAAAACAAAAACACAACAGGATCTTATACAACCCTCAAGTGCTGGCAGTGACAGTGGAACACTGAGCATGAACTGAAGTTCTCAACACTGCCTTTCCCGAACAGGGTAAATGTGTGAGACGACAGCTCAGCTTATACAGCTCACTCCTACCAGACAACCACTGCTCCCACACCAAACATCACACGGCCGCACAGAACATCAAGCCAGCTCCCTAAACTGGCAGCAATTTCCACCTGCCACCACACATCCATGCTCAGAACCGATGAGACATAAGGTGGAGCCATGTTCTTGAAACCACACTGAATGATGCTGTCAGGGCAGGGAGAGAAAGAAAGAAAACTTTCCACTGAAGGTATCGAGTTAATGTTTAAGAGTTTAATAAGTTTGCACAGACTACAAACAGTGCACACATTTTCTGAAGCTCATCCACACTACTCATACCATTGGCAAACTGGATTATGGCAATCAACGTGTTTGCCCAACTCTTCCCTGCCACCACAAGCCCACACCCCCACCAACCACCAGGTTTTTCTCTTCTTCTGCCCCGTCACTGATGACTCATGCTGCAGTACAGTAATGATGATGTCTAGTGCTCTGCCATCTTTCACTTCAGTGTCTAGACAGCGGCTCAGCCGAGCGCATTTGAAGCCTTCCCCAACAACAACGCATACTTTCTAGTAAGGGTCACTGAATAGCAATCAGGACTTGAGGCCCAAAATAATAGCATCCTTTGAGCTCAAGAATGTTGAAACCAACTGCAATGGTCCTCCTGCTGCTCTATTGCTTGCTAGGAATGGGATCAGACTCACAGCAGACATATTGCATTTCCAAGGGATGGTTAAAAACAATGACTGCAGAAGCTGGAAACCAGATTCTGGATTAGTGGTGCTGGAAGAGCACAGCAGTTCAGGCAGCATCCAATGAGCAGCGAAATCGACGTTTCGGGCAAAAGCCCTTCATCAGGAATAAAGGCAGTGAGCCTGAAGCTTGGAGAGATAAACTAAAATTCTCAGTCTTATCTGCGCATTAAGAAATATTGACAGTGGGATCTTTTTATTTGATTCATTCACAGGATGTAGGCCTCGCTGGATTGGTGAGTAATTACTGGCCCATTAAGTTGGCGCAGTGGCACAGTGGTTAGCACTGCTGCCTCACAGCGCCAGAGACCCGGGTTCAATTCCCGCCTCAGGCGACTGACTGTGTGGAGTTTGCACGTTCTCCCTGTGTCTACGTGGGTTTGCTCTGGTTTCCTCCCCCAGTCCAAAGATGTGCAGGTCAGGTGAATTGGCCTGTAGTGTTAGGTGAAGGGGTAAATGTAGAGGTATGGGTGGGTTGCGCTTCGGCGGGCTGGTGTGGACTTGTTGGGCCGAAGGGCCTGTTTCCACACTGTAAATAATCTAATCTAATTGTGAGCAGTAAAGAGTAAACCACACTGTGAGGCTGGATACACATACCCAATAATGTTGCAATTAATGTAATACTTCAGGATGTCTTAACCATTTTTCCAAAGGAAATATTGGGAATAACTTAAAGCAAAAGTTATTCATAGAATTTCTTTTTAAAATATAAAAGTGGGAGACCAGAATTGCACATAATATTCGAACTGTGGCCTAACCAATGTCCTGTACAGCCGCAACATGACCTCCCAACTCCTGTACTCAATACTCTGGCTAATTGACTTAATTGAGACACATAAGATAACCAGAGGGTTAGATCGGGTGGACAGTGAGAGCCTTTTTCCTCAGATGGTGATGGATAGCATGAGGGGGCATAGTTTCAAATTGAGAGGTGACAGATATAGGACAGATGTCAGAGATAGGTTCTTTACTCAGAGAGTCATAGGGACGTGGAACGTACTGCCTGCAACAGTAGTAGACTCGCCAGCTTTACGAGCACTTAAATGGTAGTGTAATTAGATGGGCTTCAGATTGGTTTCACAGGTCAGCACAACATCAAGGGCCGAAGGGCCGGTACTGTGCTGTAATGATCTATGTTCTATATATAAAAGTACCAAGGTGAACGATGAGTAAAGAAGCAAATTGCTGATTTGCTGGTGTTTAAAGTTGTTTCTCCAAACTCTCTGGGCAATAAACCATTTAGTATCTCACCCCAGTGACAAGCAAACACCATGCATCCATTGTGCTGCTGTGTCTCTAGCCTTAAGTCCTTGGCAGGGTTGTTTGGTACAGGTTATTCTCTTGGCTTGGGATCGCACATGAGTAAAAACAGGGAGAAATGTTAACTGGTGCTGAGGGCAGGCTTTCACCAGCCTCAAAAGGCTAGAATGTTGGAAGGAACCTGTTTAAAAGAAAGAACTTGCACTTAAATTACACTTCAGAAGGCACTACTACATCACAAATTACCTGACAGACCAAAAGTACACTCACTGTGTCACTGGATTTGTCATCAAGAACTCAAGGCAAATGCAACAGGGACACACATTTACATCTTATCCCAGCAGCAATTCAACTAATTAGTTGTGGTTTTAAAAAAGGTGACCTCGTTGATTTTTGTAACAATCCATTTGATTCCCTCCTAATCTCCTTCAGGAAATGAAATCTGCCATCTTTACCTTGTCTAGCCTACATGAGACTCTAGGCCCACAGCAATGTAGTTGAGTCTCAACCTCTGTTCTAAAAAAGCCTAACTCAGTTCAAGGGTAATTATAGATAGGTTACAAATGCTGGTCTTGTCAGTGATGCCCACATCCTATGAAAGAATTTCTTTAAGAAAGGGAAGACGGTGGCCAATTTGCAAACAGCAGGTTTTCACAAGCAGCAGTGTGATTAGCGTTGGTTCTTGGATAAATGGTGTTGCTCTCCAGAAAGTGGTTTAACATCTCATCTGAAAATCAAATTAGTTAAAACAACACGAGTTCACAGATGTGTGGAAGGAAAGCATTTCAATGATTTTGTGTAATTATGCTAAGACAACTTGTACTTATTGAGTGCCATCATAACAGTTGTTCTGGATTTTCAATAAAGCAGCTTCATAATTCATTTCTGACCTTGCCATATTTGCTATTTTCTTAGATTGTCTTTAAAAGTTTGGAGAAGTATAGATGGACACATAGGAAAGATCTGACTAACCGATTCAGACCATAAGTGGGTAGTGCCTATATGGCCTGGGATTACACCTTCTCTATAGTTAAACATTGATTTTACAGGCACAGTCCTGCACAGACTGCTTATGGGTGTGACTGCCTCTCCTATACCATTGTAGACTAGTTATACTACAGCCATTCAGCCCATTTTGTCTATGTTGGCACTCAGCAAGAGTAATTTGCCTTGTCCCATTCCCTTGCCTTTTCCTCATAGACCTACAAGTGTTTCCTCTTCATATAATTGTCTAATTCATATTTGGAAAACCGCAATAGAAATAGTCTCTACCACACTCTCAGGCAGTCCCAACCCTAACCACTCGCTGTGTAAAAAACTTTTTCTTCTCTCACCATTGATTATTTTATCCAGTACCTTAAATCAATACACTCTTGATTGTAACCCTTCTGCCAATGGAAATTTTAAGCTCTGTGCTCTGTCATGACCCCTTCATGATTTTTAAAATATTTTTCAATCTCCTTTTCATCTTCCCTTCTCCAGGTAAAACTTCCTCAGCTTCTCCAATCTATCCGTGTAACTGAACTCCCTCATCTTGCAACCCATTCTTGAACATCTTTTCTGCACCGTCTTTAATGCCTTTGTATACTTTAGTGTGCTGACTTGAATTTGACAGTATATTCTAGTTGCACCTAAGGAGCTTCAAAATTGACGTTTCGGGCAAAAGCCCTTCATCAGGAATAAAGGCAGTGAGCCTGAAGCGTGGAGAGATAAGCTAGAGAAGGGTGGGGGTGGGGAGAAAGTAGCATAGAGTACAATGGGTGCGTGGGGGTGGGGATGAAGGTGATAGGTCAGGGAGGAGAGGGTGGAGTGGATAGGTGCGATTTTGAATCCAGCTCAGCACTGTCCCCATGACTTGCCTGGACTTGTCCTACCTGCCTATCTCCTTTTCTACCTATCCACTCCACCCTCTCCTCCCTGACCTATCACCTTCATCCCCTCCCCCACTCACCTCTTGTACTCTATGCTACTTTCTCCCCACCCCCATCCTCCTCTAGCTTATCTCTCCACGCTTCAGGCTCTCTGCCTTTATTCCTGACGAAGGGCTTTTGCCCGAAACGTTGATTTTGAAGCTCCTTGGATGCTGCCTGAACTGCTGGGCTCTTTCAGCACCACTAATCCAGAATCTGGTTTCCAGCGTCTGCAGTCATTGTTTTTACCTCGTTTATCTAATTGCAGCAATTAGATAAACCTAGACCAGCAATTGTTGCACATTCCTAATTGCCTCAAAGTATAGCCAAGAGTCAACCACATTGCAGTGGGTCAAAAGTATCATATCGGTTAGACAAGTTAACGATGGCACATTTCCTTCCCAAAATAAAGTTTGTGAATCTTATTGGTTTTTACAATGATTGACAGTGGTTGTCTGCCCTCCATTAGGCTAACTTTAATTCCAATTTTTAAAAAATTGAATTAAAATTTCACTATCTACTATGGTGAGATCAGACTATTGATCATTAATCTGGAGTTACTAGTCCAGTGAGTTTGTCACTACATCACCCCCTCATCTCGTGATTTGTGGTAGTTTTTTTAAAGATTGAATTCGGCCTTTGGAAAATGTGGTAATATTGGCAATTCACATATTTTAACAAGACTTAGTGAGAATTAATTTTATTTTCTTTGTATTTGTCTTTCCTAAGGTTCCTAAGGTGGCGCCTTGAGGGGTGACATTGTAAACGTTTCACTGAATTCCTCTACTTCCATACGTCTGTCCTTGAGTACACATGACAATAAACCTAATTCTAATTCCAAATGCTGGCTAGCGGAGGAGGTGGATTATCTACAACAGAAAACTTGGTCCATTTTGAGGGGCCGAGTCACATGAATATTGACCCAAATCCAGTTAACATAGGCCTGAATTAATTTACAGAGGGCATACCTCTTTGACAGAGGCCACGCGACCTGCATGCCTTGAGTGGCCTTTACTATATGTGCAGTCTCGGTCTTTATTAAAAGGCTTAAGTTTAATCCTGCTGGTAGAATGGTAGTCTTGGGAAAAGGGAAAGCAGGACTGCCAAAGTGTGGGATAGGGATGACTGGCACACTGGGGACACACAGAATACTTCTAGTGCACTCCAAAAAGCATTTCTTAAAAGTGACCTTCTCACATCTCTTCTTTTTGTCCAACTGATTATATTGTACTCTTCGCCCTGTGTGCCCTGTTAAAATAGCACTGGTTCCCATGTCTGCCATGGTCACCTTGATGTCCATGAACTCACAACAGCACCAGAATGACCATCGAGTGGGAAGTCTTGATTTTAATTAGGTTCTGCTGGGCAAAATGGAGTAAATTCCTACCTTAATTTCTGTATAAACCACCAAAAGAAGCAAGTTGCTACTAGACTTGTGTATAAAGAACTATTTGTTCACTGTGTCCCTAGAAGTTTTCGGAAATGCCAAGTCTAAATAGTTCTGCATACGTTCTTCCTCTGCTACCCCTCCAAACCCACACATTCATTACTTGTGTAGAAAATAACAAATCCAAATGATTAACAGCTACAGTTATCCAAATGATATTTTACATTAAAAATGATTAGCTTCTTGTTCTAACTGTTGCCATTTTGGCCCAAGTCAGTACAGTGCCTTACAGTGTATACACAGCAACCCAGAAACATTCCCATCTTGCAGACTTGGCTCTTTTCCGAATTGTCGGAGACAGTGGCAGCCATACACATTTACATTTGATGCTGATTTAATGAGGTTTGAGTTGTATTCCAAATTTCTGAGTGACTCAATTACCTGTTTTAATGCAAAAAGTTAAGAATAAATCTATAAGCAAGGGGGAAGAGAGCGATTGCAAGTTGTACACATAATTTAAATTGTATTGCTACTTTGCAGAGCATTGAAAGCCACGTCTAAATTATAAACCTTGCACGCATGCACTTTGTCAACTTTTTCCATTGTAAAATCCTGTGACCGCATTTGTGTTAGAAACTGCTCATCTAAACTTGTCACGCTGTAATTAAAACCTCACATCAGTTTCCAATATAAATGTGAACATAGACATTTTTAGATTGTAAAGTTAAAATAAGGACATTAATATGAGGAACTAAACTCTATCCACTATACTCTACCCCTGCGACATTCGAAAGCCAAACTTGGTTTTGATTACTTGTAAGAAAGTGGCTTGTTTTATTTGTAACGATAGCATAAACTGATGCCTGTCAGGGGAAACTCTAAATAAAATAAAGAACTTACATCTGTTTTGATTATGAGCAAGGAGGAACTGTGTTCTGAGTGCTATGTCTTCTGAAGCCAAGTGGTGAAGTAGAAAACCAGCCACTTATTTTACCTATTACGAGACTCGTTCGCAGAATGCCTCATACCTGACCAACACCCAGTGCTCCAGAAGTGTCCTCATGTTTGTGCTCAATGCATTTTATCAATCAAGCCCTTCACCCGTGTATTGAGAATCATACAGTACAGAAAAGGCCCTTTGGCCCATTGAGCCTGCACAGCCAAAACCGCTCTCAAACTACACTAATCCCACTTTCCAGCACTTGGCCCAAAGCCTTGAATGTTATGACATTTCAACCCCTCATCCAAGTACTTTTTAAAGGTTGTGAGGTTTGCTGCTTCTACTAACCTCCCAACCCCCTTGCATTCCAGGTTCTCACCACCCTCTGTGTGAAAACTCTGTCTCCTCAAATCCCCTCAAAATCTCCTGCCTTTCACCTTAAAATTATGTCCTTGTTACTGACCCTGCAACATGGGGGAGCAGCTGCTTCCTATCCACCTTGATGGTGGATTCCAAATTTCTGAGCTACTTAATTACCTGTTTTAATGCAAAAAAGTTAAAAATAAACCTACAAGCAAGGGGGAAGAGCGCGACTGCGAGTCGTACACATAATTTAAACTGTGTTGCTACTTTGCAGAGCATTGAAATCCACGTCTGAATTATGGTCCTCATAATCTTCTACACCTCAGTCAGGTTCTTCTGCTGCAATAAAGGAAGCAACCCAAGTTTAAGCAGCCTCTTTTCATCACCAAAATGATCCACCCCAGGCAACATCTTGCTGAATCTCTTCTGCACTCCTTCGAGTGCAATTACATCCATCCTATAGCATGGTGACCAGAACTGTACCTTGATCTTATTACATTAATGAACATGTACTAATAATCTGGGCATGCCAATATGATTCACAGCCACTAAAGTGCTTTTGACATACTCACTGTTGTAATGTGAGTAGATATGGCAGCTAATTTGAACACAAGATGATCCCTCAAATTGCAAAGGAATAGATGAGCAGATAATTTGTTTTCTTGATGATGGTTGATGGACAATTGTTGGGCGGACACCAAGTGAGGTCCCCTGAAAGCCAAGAGCTCAGTTTAACACCTTTTCCAAATGTTGACACCTCTGACTACGTAAGACTGCACCAAATTGTCAACTCTGTTTTGAGTCCAAATCTTGAATTGGGGTCTGAACACAAATTCATCCGATTCATGAATGAGAGCTGAATCAATGTTACCACTCACATTCTAAACTAAGTGTTTGCCACTTAGAATTGCATCGTTGAGTGAAAAGAAAGACTTGCATTTTTGTAGCACCTACCATGACCACCAGAAGCTTCAAAGTTCTTTGTAACCAATAAAGCACATATTGAAGTTTAGTGATTGTTGTATTGTAGGAAATATTGGAATGTATTTCTTTAAAAGAACAGTTCAGCAACTTTTAATATGGAGCCATTTCAATACCTTTTACATCAGGCCCACCTTCCCGTTTTGGTTTTTCTTTATTCTTTCACGGGACGTGGCCACCATCAAGGTCAGCATTTGTTGTACGTCCCTAATTACACTTGAATTGAGCAGCTGACTAGGTCACTTCAGAGAGCATTAAAGAGTCAACCACATTGCTATGGGTCTAGGGTCACATGTAGGCCAGACCAGGTAGGGATGGCAGATTTCCTTCCCTGAAGTACATTAGTGAACCAGATTTCTTTTAATGAGAGTTGATTGAAGTTTCAAGGCTACTACTGAAACTAGCTATATGTTTCAGATTTGTTATTCAGTGAATTTAAGTGCCACCAGCTGCCACCGTAGGATTTGAACCTAAATTCCCAGAGCTTTAAATTGTCTCTGGATTATTAGTCCAGAGGTATAAGCGGGTATGGTTAATTTTAATTGACTTTCTTGAACTGCTGAATTCAAAGCTATCTGAACCAATACAGCACAAATACATTTATAACAGTGACCTCAAGCAATATTATTGTTTTCCATCAGTTGTGCACATGTCAAAACAAGTGATGCTGGAAAAGCACAGCCGGTCAGGCATCATCTGAGGAGCAGGAGAGTCAACGTTTCAAGCATGAGCTCTTCATCAGGAATGAGGGGATGCCCAAGGGGGCTGAGAGATAAATGGGAGGGAGGGGCTGGTGGGGCTGGGGGAAAGTTGCTGGGGAAACGATAGGTGGATGAAGGTGGGTGGGGGGTGGTAGTGATAGGTCGGAGCTCATCCTCGAAACGTTGACTCTCGTGCTCCTCGGATGTTGCCTGAGCATCAGTGTATTTCCAGCACCCCACACTTTTCGACCCTGATCTCCAGCATCTGCAGTCCTCACTTTCTCCTAGCTGTGCATATGTGACTTCCATCTCTTACTGCTTGCTAATTATAAGCTACACTTTTCCTATCAATGAATCATGGGTGTTGAAATACAATTAAGATCAAAATCATACAAACATTGCAATAAATACTCTATTTTTAGACCATTAACTGAGCTCTCAGTTGTTGTAGGTTCTGCCTGGGTGTTAAGAATCTAACAAGGAGATGTATCACCACTTTACTTCCATGAATACCATGGGATTGACATGTGCAATTGTTTTATAGAATACATATGTCAACTTACATGCAAAGTTAATACCAAATGACTGTCATAGATTGCATCGGTGTGTGAAGGGTGGAGACAATGTGGTTAAGAGAACAGCAATAGGGTGGAGAGAGCTTTTAAAGGTTGGCAAGTGGGTTCTAGGAGAAGAGGTTTCAAAGTGCTTCCAACTGTCCCAATGTGCTGGCTGGGTGCCCTTGAGAAGGTGGTGGTAAGCTTGAACTGCTGCAGTCCAGCTGTACGTTGGCCAAAACTGTCCTTCAGAAGGGAATTCCAAGATTCCTGCAACATTGAAGGAATGGCAATATATTTCCAAGTCAGAATGGTGAGGGAACTTGCAGTTGGTGTGGTACTCCCATGTTGCTGCTGCACTTGTCCAACTAGATGGAACTGATTGTAGGTTTGGAATGTACAATTTAAGGATCTTTGGTGAATTTTTGCAGAGAAGGTTGTAGATGGTACACACTGCTACTAAGCATCTGTGGTGGAGGGAGTGGGTGCTTGTGGATGTGGGGCCAGTCAAACGTGCTGCATTGTCCTGGATGGTGTCAAGCTTCTTGAGCATTGTTGGAGATGTACTCATCTAGTCAAGTGGGGAATATTCCATCACACTCCTAACTTGTGCCTTGTAGACGGTAGGCAGACTTTGGGGAGTCAGGAGGTGAGTTACTTGCTGAGGTATTCCAAGTCTCTAACCTGATCTTGTAGCCATTGTGTTTATGTGGCAAGTCTGGTTCTGTTTCTGGTCAATACTAGCCCTAAGGTTGTTGATAGTGGGTAATTCAGCAGTGGCAATCGTTCTGCCATTCAACAGAACATGGCTAATTTGTACCTAGACTCCACATCATTTTTTTTTAAAGTTGGCCACCAAAATTGTACAAATCTCAACTTTAGGATTTTCGGTTGGCCCCTCGGCCTAACAGTTTCCAGGTAGAAATGTTATTGATTTCCATGAAGCTTTGTGCGAACCTGTTTTTCCAGATAACAGTCTTGGGTCAAAATGTTGTCTCTCAGTGGAGGTGTGAATTGAGTTGTGAAATACTGAACTTAGTTTTTTTTTTAGCTGGAAGATAATTTTCCTCTGCATTCCTGACCGATTTAACCTTTAGATTAACCAATATTACATAGCAACCATTCATTACTGTACATTTGCAAATGTCAGAAGTACTGTTATGCATTAAAAATGTCAGCCTCTGATAACATGTTTTGTGCTTTGATTTAAATTGACTGATAGCTCTGGTTATCAAAGACAAGTCTGTTGTCGAAAATTCAAAAGAAATTTGCATGTGCTCTCTTCCAATGGTTGACAGGCACTCTGCTATGAATTGGAATCGCAAAACCATTCTGGTCTGTTAGTTTCAGGAATAGCTATAGGGTTTATGAATGCTTGGCTGGGTTTTAAAAGCTTTTAATTGCTTCAGCTCAACATGTAGTCTAATAAGCAAAGAATAATCGAAATTTATAAGCGGCTATAATAACAAATTATGCTGGGGACTTAAAAAGGTTTTGTTTTACACTTGATTGTTAGAGCATTTGGATAAAGGTTAGTGAATTTGAATTCAAAGTTTCATTATATTCTTAAAGAAATTGTTTTCCAATCCTTTTAATTTCCACTGGAATTGCATGGCTTCTGATAGCTATACATGGTGAATTCGGAGTTACCAGGCAGAAATGCCAGACCTGTCATGGATGGGTTGGGCATATAAAATTAGATTACTTACAGTGTAGAAACAGGCCCTTCGGCCCAACAAGTCCACACCAACCCTCTGAAGAGCAACCCACCCAGACCCATTCCCCTACACCTAACACTACAGGCAATTTTAGCATGGCCAATTCACCTAACCTGCACATCTTTGGACTATGGGAGGAAACCAGAGCAGACTCATGCAGACACAGGGAGAATGTGCAAACTCCACACAGACAGTTGCCCGAGGTGGGAATTGAACCTGGGTCTCTGGCGCTGTGAGGCAGCAGTGCTAACCACTGTGTCACTGTGCCACACATGGGTTTTCCTGAGCCCACAGAGAAACAGCCCTGAGATTTTCTTCTGCAATCTGAACTCCTCCAGCAAAACAAAGTGTTTACTTCTCTCTTCCAAATCAAATCCTTCTTAACTACATCCAGTAGATCACCCTTAAATTCAAAGAAATAAAAACTCAATATACGTAACCTATCTTCATTAATTAAACCATTCCCCACTGGTATTATTTTCTTCATGTAGAGAGTCCTGGACACTGATCCAGCTCCCTCAGAGCCAGCTCTCAGAGTGTCAGGACGTTGGACACTCCTGTTTGTTTGTTTTTTTCTTATTTTTCATTACCCCCACATTACCACCTAACTGAGGTAGTGCTTATTTTTTCCCCCGCACCCATATTGTGTGTGTGCAGGTGTGAGACACAGTGGAAGACACAAGGTATACAAATCTTTATTCTATTTCCACCACCAGGAAGAAGAGAAACACCCAAGTGATCATTGGTATTATTCTGGTAATAACAATTACAACCACAGCCTTAAAATCCCACTGTCTAGTCTATAATCCTCTGTTCACCACTACATTTCTGTGATTGCTGATTTGCCCAACTGGTTACTCAACTCCAGTTTTGATGCCCCAATCTCTAATAGCACCATGACTATTTTTCACACTGGCCACCATCCTTCGTATGACCTTCATTTCTGTTCCCTTCAACTCCAGGGTATATAGATTTCAGTGGCAATGGCAGATAACTGCTTTTGTCATTCACTGTCCAACATGACTTGCTTTACACAAAACATTATAGCTCTTGTTGTCACCTCATGAAACTGCTCCAGGATCATCTGAGGATCTAAAGTCTGGCTTCTTTACCACCCCACCCCACCCCTTTCCCATTCAGACTCACTTTAAACAGTAAGTGCAAAGACCTCAAAGACTTTTTAAGTATTAATCATGGTCATATGGTCGGCTCTGCACTTCCCATGCTTCCACTAAACCTATGGTCAAATCTCCTTCAAAATTCCATCCACCCAAGCCTTCAACTCATATCTTTCTCTCTAATCTCCCACTCATGCCCTTTTGGAGTGTATATTTTCTACCAGACTTACTCCTTTTGACCCTATTGCCACTAAATAGCCAACCACCCTTCAGCTGTAATGTTAATCAATATAGTTGATGTTTCTCTCTATTCAGGTGCTACTCCTACCTCTTTTGAATCTGCCTTTATCACCCCATGCCTAAAAAGCTAACTTTTGGCCCTAATCTGGCTAATTGCTGCCTGAACACTAAACTTCCTTCCCTCTCCCAAGTCTTTGAATATGTCATTACTAACTGTAGTGATTGGAATCAGGTAGATCTTATTGACAATGAGCTCCCCGATTTGGGTCATTCATACTTGGATGAGTTGGGATGAGGAAGTGGAAGGGGGGGTTAGTAAGTTTGAAGATGATGCAAAGATTGGTGGAGTTGTGGATAGTGTGGAGGGCCGTTTTAGGATGCAACAGGACATTGACAGGGTGCAGAGCTGAGCTGAGAAGTGGCAGATGGAGTTCAAACTGGAAAAGTGTAAAGTGATTCATTTTGGAAGATTGAATTTGAATGCAGATTAGAGGGTTAAAGTTGCCACCCAAGTTGATGGGATTGTTAAGAAGGTGTATGGTATGTTGGCTTTCGTTAGCAGGGGATTGAGATGAGGAGCTGATATAGAGCCCTGTTTAGACTACACTTGGAATATTGTGTTCAGTTCTGGTCGCCTCATTATAGGAAGGATGTGGAAGCTTTAGAGAGGGTGCAGAGGAGATTTAGCAGGATACTGCCTGGATTGGAGGGCATGTCTTATGAAGAAAGATTGAGGGAGCTAGGGCTTTTCTCACTGGAGTGACAAATTAGAATTAGAATCCCTACTGTGTGGACGTAGGCCCTTTGGCCCAACAAGTCTACACTGACCCTCTGAAGAGTATCCCACCCAAACCCATTCCCCAATATTTATCCATGACTCATGCACCTAACCTATACATCCCTGAACTCTATGGGCAATTTAGCACGGTCAATTCACCTAACATGCACATCTTTGGATTGTGGGAGGAAATCGGAGCACCCGGAGGAAACCCACACAGACATGGGGAGGACGTGTAAACTCTACACAGTCGTCTGAGGCTGGAATCGAACCCAGGTCCCTGGGGCTGTGAGGCACAAAGAAGGATGAGAGGTGACTTGATAAAGATGTACAAGATGATGAGAGGCATAGACAGAGTTTTTTTCCCATGGTGGAAATGGCTATCATGAAGGGGCATAATTTTAAGGTGACTGGAGGAAAGTTTAGGGAAAATGTCAGAGGTTGGTTCTTTGCTCAGAGATTGGTGGGTGTGTGGAACGCACTGCCAGCAGTGGTCATAGAGTCAGAGACATTAGGGACATTTAAGTGACTCTTGGATAGGCCCATGGATTATAGTAAAATGAAGGATATGTCGGTAGTTTGATCTTAGAGGAGGATAAAAGGTCAGCCCAACTACAAGGGCCGAAGGGCCTGTACAGTGCTGTACTGTTACATGTTCTATGTTCTAACCTGGGACAATCAGGTTGACCAATATAAACAAGAGATTCAGAATCTCCTCACTCAAGGGACTGACTCTGAGCTGGCTGGCCACATATAAATACAGAGGAACCTCAATTATCCAAAGGACACAGGCGGAGAGTATTTTGTTTGGTTAATTTGACTCTGGATAATCAAATGCCGGATAACACAGTTTAACCAAGTATCGGGACCTTGCGATCTTGCCGGATGATCCGAGATCCAGATAAATGAATGCTGGACAATCGAGGTTTCTCTGTAAGGAGTAACTTGGTGATGGGACACCATCGTCTGTGCAGTTATTTCATAAACCACATTCAGTGCCCACTTTTTCTGAAAATCCTAGATGCAGACACCCAACCAAAGAAAGATTCCTCCCAGAACCTATACTATCAAGCCCTGAAGAGTTTTATGTGTTGTTTAATATTTCATTATACTTATTTCATATAAGTTTATATAAGCAATTGAAGTAAGTTACCAAACTACAAAAGTGACTACCCTTCACAAAGTGCTTGAATAAAATCAACCTGAAACAGAGAGTGCTGGAGAAGCTCAGCAGTCCTTGCAGACTCAGCAGACTCTGTTGTCTTTCTGTGGATAAAGAAATAGCGATGATATTTTGAAGCATCATCTCTGTTTCTCTCTCCAGAGGTGCTGCCAGACCTGCTGAGTTTCTCCAGCACCCTCGGCATTTGTTTCAGAAACTATTTCATTGCCAGCAAAGTTCTTTGGGACAGCATGAGGTTGTGATAGCTGCTGCTTCGATGCAAGTTCATTCCTTCCTAACTTCCCAACAATTCATTGAAGCGGATAATAATTATGGGAATAAGAACTACGCCCAACTTTTGAAATCAAATATTTTCAAAGAAGTAACCAAAATGTTAACTCTGCTTCTCTCTCCACAGATGATGCCTGGCCCCCTGAGGTTGCATCGCACCTTCTAGTTTTAAGTTCAGATTTCCTAGATCCACAGTATTTTTCTTTCATCTCAAGCTACTACAATCAAATTTGAGGTTGTGCCCTTTGGGATTATTAATGTTCTAGGTAACAAGTGTAGTAATATAACCTCTAGCTTTCCAAATCCTAATGTCATTGTCCCTCAGTTGTATGGCAAGTCAATTTGATTCTAAATGGTGTAAACCTTTGCACTGTTGCATCTGTTCAAGAACTCTCACTGCCTCGCTACAATCCAACTGCCTAGGCTCCCAGTGGACTCAAGTCTCAGTTGGGGGTCATTCCATACGCAGCAGAAGTTAGAGCTCAATGTAGCATGTTTAATACAAGCGGACACAAATTGCGTATCATACCAGTATTGCTGCCTCAGCACAGCAGCACAATATTTCACGAAGCAGTGTTCAAAGCCAGAAGCTGCTGGGCAGCAGACCTCCAACAATGTTGGTGCTTGAGAGAGAAAAAAAGTAAGACAAATTTTGTCAGAAACTGGAGCATTGCATGTAGTTTTGAGCAATGCATCTTCAGCTGCTTCATCAATGACCTTCCCTCCATGGTAAGGTCAGAAGTGGGGATATTCGCCAAGAATTGCACAATGTTCAGCACCATTCACGACTCCTCAGATACTGAAGTGGTCCATTTGGGTATGCAGCAAGACCTGGAAGGTATCCATGTGTGGGCTGACAATTGGCAATTAACCTTCCCAACATACATGTAGCAGGCAAAGGCAGTCTCCCAACAAAACATTCTATCGATTATCCATTGCCATTGAATGGCATAATGATCATTGAATCCCCCACTATCAACATCCTGGGTGCTACCATTGACCAGAACTTGAATCGGACTAGCCATAAATACTATGACTACAATGTGCAGGTAGAGGATAGGAATTCTCAAGTTATTCTTCTAGGAATGTGGATGCAATTTGAATTCAGTAAAAATCTGGAATTAAAAAAAAACTTGTCTAATGGCAACCATAAGCAGTCAATGGTCATTAAAAACCTATCTGGATCACTAGTAGTCATTATGGAAGGAAATCTGCCATCCTTACGTGGTCTGGCCTATATGTGACTCCAGACCCACAGCAACGTGGTTGATTCTAAACTGCCCTCTGAGCAAGTATGTATGGATAATAAATGTTGGTTTATTATCCATACATACCATGAACAGATTTTTAAAAATCACCTCTTGTATCCCTAATTCTTGTCAACCATCTATAAGGCACAGATGAATACTCCATATTTGTCTGGACGAGTGCAGCTCCAATAACACTCAGGTTACACACAGTTCAGGACAAAGCAGCTCACTTGTTTGGTACCCCAGCTATCACCCTCAACCTCCATTCCCTCCACCATAACACAGCAGCAGCAATGTGTATATCTCCAACATACACCGCAATAACTCACCAAGGCTTTGCAGATAGAACCTTCCAAATCCACAGCCACTCCATCTAGAAGGACAAGGGCAGCAGAGAAATAGGAAATCACCCCCAGCAAGTTCCCCTTTAAGCCACTCGCCATCCTGCCATGGAAATATATTGTTGATCCTTCAGGGCAATTAATTCAACCCCCTTCTCTAACTGCACTGGAGATACCCTACACTTCAAAGACTGCAACAGTTTAATAAGCTCACCATTGCCTCCTCCAGGGCAATTTGGGATGGGCAATAAATAATGGATAGCCCGCATTCCCTCAAGCTAATAAAAAAGAGAAAATATTGATGATGAAGAGACTGTGGGGGAGAAGCACTAGATTGATACTGGGGCTAAAGATTTAATTATGAGAATGCATTGCTTCCATTTGCCTTGTTCTCCCCTGAATTTTGATTGAGGGGGCAAACTAAATTGAATTGTTTAAAAATGATTAAAAGATTCCTCTGGTGAAGAAATGCACAACAAAGGGATGTGGCAGAGTATCAAAATTAAAGTCAACTTGCTGGGGAGTGAAATCAGGAAGTACTTTCTCAAACAAGAAAAAAAATGGTGGAAATTTAGAGCTCCGAAAGTAACTTGGACTTTTCAGGATAGGGTTTTTATTTGGAAAGGGCATAAAGTGACATGGATTAAAAGTATATAATTAGAGTTGAGGTGCGGACTAGCCATGAGCTGGATGGCAGAACAAGCCCAAGGGGTTAAGTGTCCTACTTCTGTTCCTGTATTCCAGTGTAAATGTGCACCAGTCTGCTACATATACCAGTAGCAGCCATCAGAAGAGGCTTGGGAGCATGTGGCCTGTTTGTCTCCTCAGATGGAAAGTGGCCAGGATGCAGAAACAAAAGTATCACATTGGGAGTGATTGCTCACGTTAGAACAATTCAAGCCGCAGCCTAAAGATGAAGTGGTTGTGACAGTGCTCCAGGCATTCTTTCATTTATGGAGAAATGGTTCTGAAAGATCTTCATACCTCATGAAAGAATAGTGGTGCGATAGCCTCCAGTGACTTACGCCATCCTCATAAAAGATACAAGATGTGAGCAAATATTTAGCAAATGCAATATGTCATCTGGGTTCATATTCTCAAAAGTCAATTCACTTTAACTTAACAATTATCAGTGTGCTTCTGTTAATATCCATTCGTGGCCAATCTACCACAAAGAAGCAGGATCTTAGATCTGAATCGTGATCACTGAATTTCTACTCTTTCAGTAGCATTGAGTGGAATACATGTCTAATATGCTTGTAGATAAAGAAATGTACGTACATTTTTATAGCACCTACCTCTGATTTCAGGATGTGGCTTACACACTGGTAACATACTTTTCAAAGTCAAGTCCCTGACATTGTGTAGAAAGCCCAGCAGCCAACATGAACATAGCAAGGTTTCTCAAATAACAAAAGCATAAATTGCTGGAGAAACTCAGCAGGTCTGGCAGCATGTGTGGAGACAGAAGCAGAGTTAACGTTTCAGGTCTAGTTACCCAACATAAGAACACAGTTCTGAAATGTTAACTCTAACGATAACTCAGGTTTCCAGCACCTACAGTTCTTTGTGTTATTTTAATGCCTTAAACTATGATCTGATAATGAATGGTTCAATTGTTTTCGTGCTTCTTGTTGGGAGAGTATTATTGTCCAGGAAACCAAGAAGAATTCCTGCTTCTTTGAGTTAGTACTGTAACAGCCTTGTATCCTCCTAGAGAGCATTATAGGGCATTGGCTTTATACTTCATCTGGCAGCTCAGCATCTCTCAGTCCTTCATTTTAGTGTCCAGAGAGATTTTATGGAATGTCAAACCCATAATACTCTAACTCAGAAATGGAAGAGCTGCCATTGATCAAGGGCTGACACCCGATTTGTGACATTTGCTCACATATTTCATTGGAAATCTCAATACGTATCTGACCATCCATTGTAAAAAAAATCACTGTCCTCATAGCTCCACTGTTTATCACTACCATGGGTTATAATTAATTACAGTGTTCAAATTCTAACATCTTAATATCCTCCCTTCATTAACTTCAGCTCAGTGGTTAGCACTGCTGCCTCATAGCACCAGGGTCCCGGTTCAATTCCAGCCTTGGGCGACTGTCTGTGTGGAGTTTGCACATTCTCCCCGTGTCTGCGAGGGTTTCCTCCTGGTGCGCTAGTTTCCTCCCACAGTCCAAAGATGCGTAGGTAGGTGAATTGGCCATGCTAAATTGCCTATAGTGTTAGGTGCATTAGTCAGAGGGAAATGGGTCTGGGTGGGTTACTCTTCGGAGAGTTGGTCTGGACTTGTTGGGCCGAAGGGCCTGTTTCCACACTGTAGAGGATCTAAGCTAATCTTAGTAGAGAATCTAATATCCTATTCTGCAGAGGTTTTATTTGCTCATCTCCTTGGTCCTCCCTGACATTGGTGCCAGGACCTCAGGGAATCCACATTTGAAGTCCTCATCCTTGTGTTTACATCCCTGCCTTGCCTCAGTAGCCCTCCCGACCCCAAATTTTGTTATCTCCTCCAGCACTGCAAGTACCCCCATCCCAATCTCCCACCATTCCCACCTCTGGCCATTTGTGCATCATCAGTTCCACTGGAAGAGGCTGCATTTCTGTGGCACCTTCTGTAACCTCAGCTCATCCTAAAGTGCTTTGCAGTCACTTTTGAATTGTACTGACACTTCTATCATTTGCTCCATCATTGATTGTCCTGAATTCAGTTCCCAATGATTTCCCTGATAAGGTCATAGAGTGATACAGCATGGAAACAGCCCTTTGGCCCAAACTGGTCCATGCTGACCATGGTACCCACTCAATTGTTCTACTTGCCCACATTTGGTCCATATCCCTTTAAACCCTTCCCATCCATGTACTTATCCAAATGTTTTTTTAGATGTTGCTCTTGTTCCTGACTCAATCACTTTCTCTGACAGCCCATTCCTTATATGCACCACTCTCTGCGCACCCCAGGTCCTTCTTAAACCTTTCCCCTTTCACCTTAAACCTGTGCCCTCTAGTTGGACTACCTTACCTGGGAAAAGGACCTTGACCATTCACCCTATCCACACCCCTCATGATTTTATAAACCTCTATGAGGTCATTCAGCCTCTGATGCTCCAGGGAAAATAGCCTCAGCCTATGCAGCCTGTACCTTTAGCTCAAACACATCTCCAAAATTCTTCTTGAAAATAATTTAAAAATTTACCATTCTTCAGACAAAAATCGTTAGCTCTCCCCACATTGCCCAGAGCTTAGCATGCTGCGCAACCAATAGCCAATCCAAGTTTACAGATTACAGAAAACACTTGTTACCGGTGACAACATCTTGGGAGTAGCTGGGTGGAATTTGGTGAAAGCGGCGGGCATCTCGGTCACTGGCTGGAGGCTGCCTCCCTCAATCTCTATCACACCCGTTTTTGTTCAGAAGGTCGCCAGCATCTTCTGACACTCAGGCAGTTAGCAGACCAGCAACAGGGTCAAAGACCCCAGGGTTGGAGATCCTCCCTGATGACCCTCTGGGCAGCCAGAGGCTGGCAGCTCTTCTCCATTCAGTAGCACCATCAGGGAGGTGGTGATGGCTAATGGTACTGCACCCATACAACAGCCACGACAATCACACTTCTCATTCTCCTCACATTGACACACCCAACACTGTAGTAATGCCAATGGCGGTATTATTAAGATCTCATGTCAGCTTTAACTGCCATTAATTGGCAGTGGGATTTTCCCACCGCAGACTTTTTCAGATTGGAGTTCAGAAAGTAGAAGGATCCCCCTTGCTGCCCTGCGACCTGATGAAATGGAACACTGCCTCCAACAGCGCCATTGGGGTAATACCTGACTGACCTGTCTGTATGAGCTAGGTTGACATTTCAGTGGAAAGTGAGGACTGCAGATGCTGGAGATCAGAGCTGAAAATGTGTTGCTGGAAAAGCGCAGCAGGTCAGGCAGCATCCATGGAGCAGGAGAATCGACGTTTCAGGCATGAGCCCTTCTTCACGAAATTCCTGAAGAAGGGATCATGCCCGAAACGTCGATTCTCCTGCTCCTTGGATGCTGCCTGACCTGCTGTGCTTTTCCAGCAACACATTTTCAGCTCTGACATTTCAGTGCCCCACTGAGGGAGTACTGCACGATTGGAGGTGTCACCTCCCGATGCTTCACAACCTGCATTGCGAGTACAAAGTGCCAAGCCACTGCACGAAGAAAAGAAGGGGCATTCTCCCCACTGTGCAGGCAAACATTCATCCCCCAGCCAAAAACAAAACAGATTGCTTGTCTTTTATTTTAAACTCATTAATTGCTGAGATCTTGCACAAACGAGCAGTTATGCTTCCTTACACTGCGAGAGTGACTGCAAGGCAACAGCATTTCCTTTGCTGTGGAGCATTTTTGGATGCCTTGGGATTTGGAGAGGTGCCCCATAAATTCACGTCCTTCTACATTTTCAGATGACTTAGATTTTGAACTCGAACAAGAGATCAGGAACTATTAGACATCTGTTCTGACTTGAAGACAATTTAGAGTGTTATGACATGCCACATACAGAAGAGGAAGTTGTTTTCACTACTCTGCTGCTGCACATGTCAAAATTGCCGACTATTTTCTATGAAGGCACACATGCCAAGTATCAGCTGCCTGAGTTGACAGTCAGCTTTTAAGCCATGTGTCAGCTTGTCAGTGTTTTACAGGCAATATTAGCTTTCTTTGCTGGTAATGAAAGTTTACACTATTATCTGATCAGATCATTTTGGGAGGTGACACTGGAACCTATCCAAACGGGGGAGGGCTGGAACCAATTAGTCAAATCAATCAAGGCATCAGTGAGACAATATTGTGTTCGGTTTTGGTCACCTTTATGAAACAGTTCTAGCTGTGTTTCAGAGAAACTTCAGTCAACTCATTTTGGGGATGGAGGGCTTATGTTATGAGGAAATGTCGAACAATTTTGGTCTACGATATTAAAGGTTAAATGGATGATCTTACTGTAACAGATCAACTCCTGAAGTAGTTGAATAGATGGATACTGAGGGGATGTTTCATCTTGTAGGAGAGACTAGAACGAGGGGACCCAGCTTATAAATAAGAAATCTCCATTTAAGATGGAGATGAAGAAGATTTTTGTCTTTCAGAGCATCATTAATTTGTGGAATTCTCTTCCCTGCTCAACAGAGATTTTGATCATTGAATTGAATTTCAACAGATTTTTGGTGGACAATGGAGTCAAGGGTAAAAGGGAGCAGGGTTGAGACCACAGCCTCATGAATAATCTTGTAGAATGGCAGAGCAGATTTGATGGGCTGAATAGCCTGATAATGCCACTACATCCTGAGTTCTATTTTCCTAGATTACATTTGCACATTCTTGGTTATTTATAAACCTACAGCAGGAACATATACAATGAGCTGTTGGCTTTCAAGAGTCCGAATTCTAGGTGTGACTGTGTTTATTTAATCTTTGTCCTCAGAGATGTCAGGATCAATTTTGACTTAGGATAGTGATGTAAGCAAGTAATATAAATTCAGCTTCCCATTGTACATCTGTCTCATTTTTAATTTGTACAATTTTTATATTTTTGAAATCATTCATTTTATGCAACCACCTAAAGACAAAATAACTCTTGCATGTAGCAAATGCAAAAATGTAACCTTGAGAGTTATTAATCCTTCCATAACCAACTCAATCAGCCTGACAAGTCCTCTTTGGAAGATTCACACTCGTGCCCTTAGCTGTGGTGTCTCCTGACAAACCTGACAACAGACTCTTGGGGCTGCTGTCTGTACAGCATGAGGTAGAATCTGTTAATTCTAAAATTAATTCTTACCTTCAGCTGGTGTTCAAGAACTTTCCAGAACTTTTCTGGATTTTTCTAATCATCCATGGAAAATCTAGACACGTCAATTCTGAGAAGTTGCATCTAGCCAATGGCAATCAAACTTTTAAGCTCACTTTTCTCTGGATCATCTTTGACTTGATTTAGAAAATCTACATATTTGGAATAGTTATAATTCACTAAGGGTGTCACTGGATGCTGTCCAATCCCAATGAGGGTTCTGATATCCATGATTCTGCTTAAAAGCTGTGCACCATACTCCTTTAAGGCATGTGTAAATTAAAACTGCTATCCCATTGGCCTTTGTTTCTTTAAAACTGATCACTTAATAAATGTAAACGTGTAGTAGCAGATACCTGCCATAAAGTGAGTATGATGTTAAACAGTGGAGTGATACCATAATGCAGGCTCTCTTTTAATTTTTGTACCAATGAGGAAAGAAAATGATGGAACTGACTTGGACTTACACTGACTTATGAATGACTTGGATGAGGAAGAGGATGGGTGAGTTAGTACAGGTGGTGGATAGTGTGGAGGGCTGTTGTGGGTTGCAACGAGATATTGAAAGGATGTAGAACTGGGCTGATAAGTGGCAGATGGAGTTAAACTGGAAAAGAGTGAAGGGATTCATTTTGAAAGGTCGAATTTGAATGCAGAATACAGGGTTAAAGGTAGGATTCTTGACAATGTGAGGAACAGAGGGATCTTGGGGTCCACGTCCATGGATCCCTCAAAGTTGCCATCCAGTTGGTAGAGTTGTTAAGAAGGCGCATGGTGTGTTGACTTTCATTAGCAAGGAGATTGAGTTTAAGAGCGGTGTGGTTATGCTGCAGCTCTATAGAGCCCTGGTTAGACCACATCTGGAATGTTGTGTTCAGTTCTGGTTGCCTCATTGTGGGGAGCTATAGAGAGGGTGCAGAGAATATTTAGCAGGATGCTGCCCTGGACTGGAGGGCATGTCTTAAGAAGAAAGGTTGAGGGAGCTAGGGTTTTTTTCATTGAAGCAAGGAAAAATGAGAGATGACTTGATAGAGGTATACGGGATGATGAGAGGCAAGATAGAATAAATAGTCAGAGACTTTTTCCCATGGCAGAAATGGCTGCCATGAAGGGGTGTAATTTTAAGGTGACTGGAGGAAGGTTTAGGGGAGATTTCAGAGGTAGGTTCTTTACACAAAGAGAGCTGCATGTGTGGAATGCCCTGCCAGGGGCAATAGAAGAGTCAGATACATAAGGGACATTTAAGCAATTCTTGGATAGACACATGGATGATAGTAGAATGAAGGGTATGTAAGTCAGTTTGATCTTAGAGTAGGATAAAAGGTCAGCACAACTTCAAGGGCCGAAGGGCCTGTACTGTGCTGTACTGTTATATGTTCCATGTTCTATGTTCTATGACTGACATCTGGAAGTGAGTAAATCTTTTTAACGTAGAAAAAAATCACATATTTAGTGTTTTTGAGTTCTATTATCATTTAGAAACACTTTGGTGATCATACAATGGCTTAAAGAAGTGTATTTTGTCCTGTTCTTCATGAAGAAGGGTTGAAATGGAGGTATAGAGTGGTCTGCTCAAAGCCAATAAAGTCAACAGTTTGTGAGGCCTCGGGTTTTTTAAAGTTGGAACAATAGAAGCAGCCTGAATGGGTGGGTCAAGCTTTCACAGAACCAGAACTTTTAGTTTAAGCTTTCTGCAGTTGCAGAGGTCTTGAAGCTGGATGTGGAAGCTCTCTCTGTCTGGAATTGTATGTGAGACAATCTATTTTACTGAATTTACCTTTGCAGGGTGAGTTTATGGGATGCTACTATGTTGGAACAGTTAATTCATAGTAGTTTCTATATCTATTATTTTGTTAAGCATTTTGATAGAGTTACAGTTGAGGCAATTCTTTTCTTTTTATTTTATCTGTATTTTAACAGTACTGTAAAAATAAAGCGTGCTTCACTTAAAGTCAAGTAGTTTGACCAATTGAGTTGCATCTTGATTACAACTCCTTTTTTTTACTTCTAATATAAGAAAATGTTTGGGGCTATGCTATCTTCTGAAAATGCCTTGAGTGGCTTTGGTCTGGTCCATAACATGTTGGACCTGTGCTTTCAGAATCATTTCACTACCTTTTGAAAAAAGTTGTATGAGCGATCTCTTTTTTAATGAGCATTTTAGTATAGGCCTGTTGACTTTAGTTTTGCTTGTGTTGGTAACTTCAATCTTTTAAGTTTTAAGCAAGCCACTCTTAGAAATGTATTGTATCTTGAAAGAACTTAATTTCTAATAAAAAAAATTTATATCTGTCTTCTTGGTGGTCGGTGGCCTCAGGATCAGTATGGCTGTCCACTCACAGAAATTGATGGTACTAATTATCCATATTCTGTGATGTCCAAAGCTGTTGTCCTGTTGGTCTTCAGTTAGGTTTCCAATTATCTACTATAAAATGCTAGAACTTTTTTTATATATGGCCACTACCAGGAATCATGATGTTAATTTTCTTCCACCAGCATGTTTTACCTGCTGTAGCAAAGTTTATATCATCTTCCATAACAGAAGAAAATGGGAGTGGATAAAGTGGTATTGAAGAACTTAACTGATATTTATTACATTCAATATGTGTACATTAATTCAGAGCTGACATTAAACTATTAGATTACAACTGGGCAGCATGTTTCCAATAACATGTCATATTTCCAGTAACCCTGGATTAAGCTGGTGTCTGAGACCTTTATACCCTCAGGTCACATTTTATGACACAATGGATATCATGAGCATGTTTTTTAAAGGTGTACGGACATGCTGGGTGTGTGAGGTAACACAAACATTGGATGATACTGGAAGAGATGTTAATAAGTACAATGGACAGAGGGATGGCAATTGGTATCATTGCATTCAGTCCTCAAATCTTTACATTGCTTCTCTGCATTGAAAACGAGGCAGCAGATCTGAGCTGGAAGTGGGTACCAAAATCCCTGAGGGGATTGCACTCTAAAACTTTAAGATGAAGAAAATAGAGGGAGTGGACCATCTTTCTCATGTTTCCTGACTCATTGAATCACTTAATCCACTCTTTCAATAAAACATGATGAAAATGATTGAACTGTTTTATTCTGTACAGTTAATTTTGGCACTGAAATAAAAGACAAATGAATAAGCAAATCCTACAAAGCAAGTTTGGAGCAAAGAATTGTAGGAAGCACAGGATATGGAAAATGTGACGGAATGCACTTTGGAAAGTTTGTGCGAGCTTTGGAGTCAATGGCAGCAAATTGTAGGAGCTCACAGTTTTCAGTGTTTGGCTGCTAGCTCAAACAATCCAATCCAGACTCCTAGAATCTTAGACCTTCAAGCGTTTGTATCTTTTTCCCAAGGAAGAGGGGATAATCTTGGTTTCTATGAGGAAATATACCATACAACAACAACAAATTTTGGTGTGACAGGAATACTTTGAATTTTCTCTCCACTTGTGCAGTGCCATTTTTAAATTGTTGGTTCCACAACCAAAAGACATAACCTTTTCTGGTTCACTTATCCAAAAACATTTGCTAAATGATGGAATCTTTACAAATGCAACAGCCAGGTGTTCCCATGGAAGCAGAAGAGGAGATTAGCAGAAATGAATGTTACAAATACCTATTCATCTCATTTCTTGAGGATTCCTGTAGAATTTTGGCATATTGCAGTGAAATCATATGGTATTTTAGAGCATCTTTTAGTTCATAAAAGGAGTATTCGAAAATAATTCAGTTGTGAAAATTCAGACAAAATACTTTTTCTAGAATTAATAAGGGCAATCAATGCTGATCCAATCATCAAAACCCACATTCCACGAATGAATAAAACATATTCAGAAAGACAGTGAGGCTTCTAGGCTGCTTCAAAGCTAAGGAATTTGCCGTGAACATTTAATTTCTGAAAAGGTTTGGTTAAACTTTCACTGTGAGGCTTTTAAAAATAAGTAATAAATGTAAGCAGTGGCAGATTAATTGATTGAGTAGAAAATTGCCTGAGATAGTTGAAAGCAAAATCAGCTGTATAGTGCGTATCTCCCTGGCACAACTGGCAGCAGCCAATACATTAGGAGAATCCCTCAGTAATTCAACCCTCTTGTCTCCAAGAATCTAATCGAATCCAGACATTCACATATTGTCTAAGATGCCTACATTGCTGTTGCATTTCATGAAGAGCTTTCTTTAAGCATACACCCATGTAAAAAGGTTGAATTAGTGCACTGGAACCTTATTAGGATAATTCATAGTCATCCTTCATTGTAAGTATTTGATGATTGTAGCCTTAAGCATCTCTCCTGGGAGAATACTTCCTGAAAGGGCCACTTAGAATTTGGACTCATCTTCATTGATAAATGCAATCCCCTTTCCATTGAGTAATTCAGTGTCAAGAGATGCTTTGAACTATACTTCAATGTAAAAGTTGCTCATCAGTGGGCTAATTAGGAGTGCCAGAACGTCGTGGAGCCCCCATTTGGGAACCAGACTTTTATTCCAGCCTGACAACATGCACAGATCATGAAACATCATTATATCAATTTGAGTCATGGAACTTGAAGCTAGATTTAGGGAACAAGTAAATCTATATAAATATATACATAGAGTGCTGCATGTCTGCTTCGAGTGCAGAAACCATGGAAATACTTTGGGTTTTGGTCAAGTGACTCATCCAACAACATCATTCAATGTTGCTTTTACTTATAACTTACTTTATAGAAATTGCTTCCACTAACTGATGACATACAGAGTAGTGGTTTATACACACGCAGCTAATTTAATCCAGCACTATTTACTTTACATCGCTTCACATGACAAATTACTCACCAAAAGTGGAGAGGAAAAGACCCATGGCACATCCCAAATGGGATGTTTGGGCCAGCATTTATTGCCCATACCTAGTTGCCCTTGAGAAGGTGGTGGTGATCTGCCTTCTTGAACTGCTGCAGTCCGTGTGCTGTTGGTAAACCCACAATGCACTTAGGGAAGGAGTTTCAGGATTTTGACCCAAAGACAGCAAAGGAGCAGTGATATATTTTGAAGTCTGGATGGTGAGTGGCTTGGAAAGGAATGTGCTTGTGGTAACGTTCCCATGTGTCTGCTGTCCGTGTCCTTCTGGATAGAAGTGGCCAGGGGTTTAAAGGTGCTGTTTAAGAAGTTCACACTGATGCTACTGAGCATCGGTGGTGGAGAGAGTGGATGTTTGTGGATGTGGTGCCAAACAAGTGGGCTGCTTTGGTGTCAACTTCTTCGGTGTTGTAGGAGCTGCACACACCTAGACAAGTGCGGGATATTTCATCATACTCCTGACTTTTGTCTCATAGATAGTGCACAGGCTTTTGGGAGTTATAAGGTGAAGAGCATATCAGCCACAATAGAATGGTGGAGCAGACTTGATGGATCAAATGGCCTAATTCTACTCCTATATCTTATGAACTTATAAGGTGAGTTACTCATTGCAGGATTCTTAGCCTCTGACTTGCTTTTGGAGCCAGTGTATTTATTTAGTCCAATTTAGTTTCTGGCCGCTGGAAACATCAGGATGTTAATAGCGGTGCATTCAGTGATAGTAATACCACTGAATATCAAGGGACAATGGTTAGATTCTGTCATGTTGGAAATGGTCATTGCCTGCGACTTGTATGGCATGAACCTTACTTGCCATTTGCCAGCCAAAACCCAGAATTGTCTTAGTCTTCTGCATTTGGTCATGGGCTGGTTCACTATCCGAAGGAGTTCTGAGTATGTTGAATATCATGCAGTCTTCTGACCTTATGATGAAGGGAAGGCCATTGATGCAGCAGCTGAAGATAGTTGGGCTTAGGACAATACCCTGAGGAACTCTTGCAGAGGTGTCCTGAATTGAGATGACTGACCTCTAGCAATCACCATCATCTTCCTTTGTACCAAGTATGATTCCAAACAGCTTTCCCCTGAGTCCCATAGCCTCTAGTTTTTCCAGGGCTTCTTGATGGAAAATGTGAAAGGTGTTTTCCTGGTGTCTGGCAATCAATAGCAGAAAAAGATGTTTCTGGATTTGCTTTGCACAAATTTACTTACCACAACATGCTTTCATTTATTTAAGATGGGAATTGCAACACTTGGAAGGACAAGAGTAGCAGCAAATAGATGGCAAAAATATCACCACCAACTCTCTTCCAAATCACACATTATCCTGATATAAAAATATATCCACAGTCCTTCATTGACACTTGGTCAAAATCCTGAAATGTCCAACTTCACAGCAATGCAGAAGCTCAAGAAGAAAACCCCCCAGCATCTTCTTCTTCCTGATTAATGACCTCCCACCATCTAATCCACTAGGTAAGGATAAACAACAAAAGTTTGTGGGTCTCCTTATCCTGGGAGTCATTGTGTAAAAGGCAACAGAGACTTCAAAGCAAATCCATCGAATTGACTGAAGAACACTTTCGCTTATCCCAAAATGGGAAAGGTTTAATGTTAATGCAAAACTATTTTCTCTTTCTAAAGACCTCTGTTTCGCAGCAGAGAGCGGCGGGAGCTGGGCGGAAGTTCAGACGGAGCGCAAAGCTGGTCGGGTAGGTAAGTGATTGTTATTAGAGTGGGTGTGTTCTAAACCCCAGGTCCTACAAAGTAGGGTCTCCCTCCCTCCCTCCTCCTCTAACCTTAATTAAGAGTCCACAGAGTTGCCATAGGAAGAGGGTCTAAGGAAGTTTAGATCGAAGAGTGAGGCTTCAGCTCAGGAATCTTGATAAAGAGGTTGAGTAAAGAGATTACGCCACAGTTGAAGAGGGTGAAGACATGACTGCTCAGCTGGTTCAGTGCGCTACGTGTTTGATGTGGCAAGTCAACGACTCTGGTGTGTCTGGCTCGTATATGTGTGGAAAGTGTGCGCACATTCAGCAATTGACCGAGCATATTGCAGCACTGACGAAAGAACTCGAAGACCTTAGGCTCATCCGAGAGAACGAGATCTTTCTGGACAAGACCTTCAGTGATGTTATTACACCAATCATGCCAGAAGAGAGCAGAAGAGTGCAGACGATGAGGAAGGCAGAGAGGAGACAGGTGCAAGAGACGCCGGGAGAAGTACCTGTCAGGAACAAGTTGAAGCTTTTGGAAACAGTAGAGGCTGATGACACTACCAGTTCGCAAGGCGGCCATGTTTGTCAATCAAAAGTTGCCGCAGAAGCAGAGCGGAAGAGTCGGACATCACATAGAGCCGTGGTAATAGGGGACTCCATCGTGAGAGGAACTGACCGGGGTTTTTGTGGCAGCAGACGGGATTTAAGGATGGTGTATTGCTTTCCTGGTGCTAGAGTGAAAGACATCGCGGACAGAGTGCAGGACATCCTCAAGGACGAGGGTGAAGAGCCCGAGGTGGTGGTACACGTCGGCACAAATGATGTCGGGAAGAAGAGGAGGAACATACTACAGCGAGACTTCGCAGAACTAGGAAGAAGGCTAAAAAGCAGGACGTCCAAGGTGGTTATCTCCAGTTTGCTTCCAGTTCCTCGGGCTAGTGTGGCCAGAAACCGGGAGATAATGGACTTGAACGTGTGGTTGGGGAACTGGTGCAGGAAGCAAGGTTTCAAGTTCTTGGATCACTGGGGTATATTTTATGGTAACCATAAATTCTACAAGAGAGATGGCTTGCACCTTAATACAACAGGGATTGGCATTCTGGCAGGCAGGTTTTCTGCTGCAACACCGCTACATTTAAACTAAGTAGCGGGGGGGAGGGGACAAGCTGGATGTTTAAAAAGGAAATTGAAGGGGTAGTTAGAACAAGAGAAGTCAAGAAAGACAACTGTATCAAGGAGGCAGAAAACTGGAAAAGGCATCATGCTGTAAAGTTGAGTGAAATAAGGGTTGAGGGGAAGGGTGAGAGCAGTAACAAATTAAAAATTCTATATATGAATGCACGAAGCATTAGACACAAGGTGGATGAGCTTGAGGCTCTTTTGGAAATTGGCAGATACGATATTGTGGGGATAACTGAGACGTGGCTTCATGGGGACAGGGCCTGGGAAATGAATATTCATGGCTACACGTGTTATCGTAAGGATAGACTGACGGGCAGAGGGGGTGGGGTGGCCTTGTTGGTAAGGGAGGATATTCAGTCCCTTGCGCGGGCGGACCTAGAGTCAGGGGATGTAGAGTCAGTGTGGATAGAGCTTCAAAACACTAAGGGTAAAAAGACCCTCATGGGAGTCATCTACAGGCCCCCAAACAGTAGTCTGGATGTTGGAGGTAAGTTGAATCAGGAGCTGAAATTGGCTTGTCGCAAAGATGTTACTACAGTTGTTATGGGGGATTTTAACATGCAGGTAGACTGGGTGAATCAGGATGGTATCGGGCCTCAAGAAAGAGACTTTGTGGAGTGCCTCAGAGATGGATTTTTAGAGCAGCTGGTGCTGGAGCCGACCAGGGATAAGGCAATTCTGGATCTGGTATTGTGTAACGAACCAAAATTGGTCAGTGACCTCGAAGTGAAGGAGCCATTGGGAAGTAGTGACCATAATACAATAAGCTTCAATCTGCAATTTGAGAGGGAGTGGGTACAATCTGAAGTGACAATATTTCAGTTGAATAAAGGGAAATATGGAGCTATGAGGGAGCAACTGGCCAAAGTTCAATGGTTTAATACCTTAACAGGGAAGACCGTGGAGGAACAATGGCGGATATTTCTGTGTATAATGCAGAAGATGCAGGATCAGTTCATTCCGAAAAGGAAGAAAGATCCCAGGAGGAGACATGGGCGACCGTGGCTGACAGGGAAGTAAAGAAACATATAAGGTTAAAAGAGAAAAAGTATAACTTAGCGAAGATAAGCGGGAAAACGGAGGACTGGGAAGCTTTTAAAGAACAACAGAGGATTAGTAAGAAGGAAATACGCAGAGAAAAAATGAGGTACGAAGGTAAACTGGCCAAGAATATAAAGGAGGATAGTAAAAGCTTTTTTAGGTATGTCCAAGGCAAAAAAATGGTTAGGACAAAAATTGGGCCCTTGAAGACAGAAGCAGGGGAATATATTACTGGGAACGAAGAAATGGCAGAGGAATTAAATGGGTACTTCAGATCCGTGTTCACTGGGGAAGACACAAGCAATCTCCCTGAGGTAACAGTGGCTGAAGGACCTGAACTTAAGGGAATTTCTATTTGCCAGGATTTGGTGTTGGAGAGACTGTTAGGTCTGAAGGTTGATAAGTCTCCGGGACCTGATGGCCTGCATCCCAGGGTACTGAAGGAGGTGGCTCGGGAAATCGTGGATGCTCTGGTGATTATTTTCCAGAGTTCAATAGAATCGGGGTTGGTTCCTGAGGATTGGAGGGCGGCTAATGTTGTGCCACTTTTTAAGAAGGGTGGGCGGGAGAAAGCAGGAAATTATAGACCAGTTAGTCTGACCTCAGTGGTGGGAAAGATGCTGGAGTCTATTATAAAGGATGAAATTACGGCACATCTGGATAATAGTAACAGGATAGGACAGAGTCAGCATGGATTTATGAAGGGGAAATCATGCTTGACTAATCTTCTTGAATTTTTTGAGGATGTAACTCGGAAGATGGACGAGGGAGATCCAGTGGATATAGTGTACCTGGACTTTCAGAAAGCTTTTGATAAAGTCCCACACAAGAGGTTAGTGAGTAAAATTAGGGCGCACGGGATTGGGGGCAAAGTACTAGATTGGATAGAGAATTGGTTGGCTAATAGGAAACAAAGGGTAGTGATTAATGGCTCCATTTCGAAATGGCAGGCAGTGACCAGTGGGGTACCGCAGGGATCCGTGCTGGGACCGCAGCTTTTTACAATATATGTAAATGATATAGAAGATGGTATCAGCAATAACATTAGCAAATTTGCTGATGACACAAAGCTAGGTGGTAGGGTGAAATGTGATGAGGATGTTAGGGGATTACAGGGTGACCTGGACAAGTTAGGTGAGTGGGCAGATGCATGGCAGATGCAGTTTAATGTGGATACATGTCTGGTTATCCACTTTGGTGGCAAGAACAGGAAGGCAGATTACTACCTCAATGGTATCAAATTAGGTAAAGGGGCTGTTCAGAGAGATCTGTGTGTTCTTGTCCACCAGTCAATGAAGGCAAGCATGCAGGTACAGCAGGTCGTGAAGAAGGCTAATAGCATGCTGGCCTTCATAACAAGAGGGATTGAGTATAGAAGCAAAGAGGTGCTTCTGCAGCTGTACAGGGCCCTGGTGAGACCACACCTGGAGTACTGTGTACAGTTCTGGTCTCCAAATTTGAGGAAAGACATTCTGGCTATTGAGGGAGTGCAGCGTAGGTTCACGAGGTCAATTCCTGGAATGGCAGGATTGCCTTACACGGAAAGACTGAAGCGACTGGGCTTGTATACCCTTGAGTTTAGAAGACTGAGAGGGGATCTGATTGAAACATATAGGCTTATGAAAGGACTGGACACTCTGGCAGGAGGGAACATATTTCCGTTGATGGGGGAGTGCCGAACCAGAGGACACAACTTAAAAATACGGGGTAGACCATTTAGGACAGAGATGAGGAGAAACTACTTCACCCAGAGAGTGGTGGCTGTGTGGAATGCTCTGCCCCAGAGGGCAATGGAGGCCCAGTCTCTGGATTCTTTTAAGAAAGAATTGGATAGAGCTCTTAAAGATAGTGGAGTCAAGGGGTATGGAGATAAGGCTGGAACAGGATACTGATTAGGAATGATCAGCCATGATCATATTGAATGGCGGTGCAGGCTCGAAGGGCAGAATGGCCTACTCCTGCATCTATTGTCTATTGTCTATTGTCTATTGAATTTGTCAGGGAAATTTGACTTCAAGCCAAATTGTAATTATACACATGACGATGTGAAGAGCGTTGGAGAGAAAAGGTTGCCGTCAAGGTAGATGGTGAGCATGAAGAAGGTAAAATCTTTATATCTGAAGAAGGGTTACACCCAAAACATCAACTTCTCCACCTCCTGATGCTGCCTGCCTTGCTGTGTTCTTCCAGCCTCATGCTTGTCTACCTTTCATACCTGAGAACTGTTAATCCCTTTAGGCAATTTTCACTAATTGAAATATTATGCTGTCACAAACTGAGGGCAGTAGACATATAATGCTATTAGCGCTCTATTAAATAACAGCACCATCAGTGAGGCAGTGGCTACTGGTAGAATGACACCAAGCAAAGACCTAGCATCATTGCCAAGTCCCAGACTGGAGGTAGGTGGCTGGTGGCAGGTTGCAGTTTGTGGCTCACATAGGAAGAGGGTTCAGTGGCAAAGGCAAGATAAGTGGCCCCCTTTCCAATGCCAGGTTCCTAACCCCACCCTGGATAAGCCCAAAAGTACCCCTCTGCCCATAGGTTGGTCTTTATGCCCCGGTACAACAAGTCCCATCGCCCAAACTAGTTTAATTCAAGCAAGGGCAGGATGAGGTCATTAAGCTGGCATTAATTGTTGATGTAAGGATGTCAAGTGGCAGGAAAGGCTGCAGTCAATAGACTTCTGGAGACTATAACATCAAAGGACATGGCGATAATGCGAGAAATTAGATTTTGAGGCAGATGATCAGCCATGATTTAATTGAATGGTAGAGCAGACTTGAAGATCTGAATGGCCTAGTCATGTCCCCATCTTCCTCAGGCCATCCATGGGCCTTCTCACCACAGTTTCTATTACAGTAAGGCAGCATTAAATGTCTCCTGCAATCAAACCCACCACAGGGCAGGTCATTAACGACCTCTTGAGTCACTGAGAAGGACAGTGGAGGAAAAAAATGTAGATCCAGATTATATATTTTTCTGACTGTCTACAGCAGAGCCTAGATGACAGATCTAAAGACGTTGAGGTTTGGATCAGACATGATGAAGTCTAATAGTTATGGAAGCATTTTCTAACAGAAGGAAGTCATTTGTCTCCTGATTAATCCATTCCCTTCTCTCTCCCTGTCCTTTTCTTTTCAAATATGCACCCAGTTCTTATTTTGAGAAGGCGATTACTCATTCTGTTGTTTCTGAACATGAATCAAGAGAGGGAAAGTATAGCGATGCAGGGAGAGGGCCGAGAGTGACGGTGCGTAGTACCAGCACAAACATGAATGGCCCTTGTCTGCACTGTAATGATTTCATGATTCATTCGGGTAATGCCTTCCAGATCACAGCAGCTTGCTTTGTTTATTTCTTAAACCACAAGAACGTGAGACCATGAGGAATAAGAACAGGAGTAGGCTGTTCAGCCCTTCAAACCTGCTCTGCCATTCTCCTAGCTCTTGGCTGATCTGACATTCCCCATATCCACTTTCCTGCCCTTTCCCCATTACCCTTAATTCCCCAACTGATCAAGAATCTATCTCAGCCTTAACTACATACATAATTCTACTCCACAGCTCACTGTGTCATAGAGTTCCAAAAATTCGCACCCCATAGCGAGAAAGAAATTCCACTTTATCTCAGTCTTAAGTTGATCTCCTTTTATTCTGAGACTATATTGTCTGGTATTAGACTCTCTCATGAGGGAAAACATCCTCTTAAGATTTACTTGCTAAACCCCTTAAGAATCCTGCATGTTCCAAGAGGTCACCTCTCATTCTTCTAAACTCCAGTGAGTAGAGGCGCAACCTGTTTAATCTTTGCTCATCAGACAATCCTCCCATAAAAGGAATCACCTTAGTGAACCATCTCTGAACTTCCTTCAATGAAATAATATCTTTCCTTAAATAAAGGAACCAAAACTGCTCATGGCACTCCAGATGTGGTCTCACCAGTACCTTAAGACTTACCAAATCTTATACACCAATCCCCATGAAATAAAGGCCATATCATGAACATTTCATTAGCCTTCTTGATTACCTGCTGCACCTGTCTGCTACCTTGCTGTGTTTCATGCATGAGTTGCCCCAATCTTACATTCTCTTCCCTTCGCAAGGATGCTCAATCTATTGCAACCCAATGTGAGTGCCAGATTTTGAGAAGTATATTTGAACAGAAATGTAATGCAACATACTCAGCTATATTAGACAGAGCAACAGGAGGTGGTGGATAATAATCAGAAGTAAACAGTAACAAAGCTAAAACAATCTTATGTATATATATGTTCAATGCGCAGTTGCTAACAACTGGAGGAATACTGTCAATCTAAACAGGTAATAATTTCCAGTATTGCATATCATAACTTGTGGATATACCAAAGTACTTCACACCCACTGAAGTGCTTTTGAAGTGTGGTCACTTCTATAATAATCTTTAACTTGTCACAGCCAACTTGGGTATTGCGATATACAAAAGAAAAGAACAATGAACTAATTGAGCAATGGATCCGTTCTGGTGGTGTTGGTTGAGGATAAACATTGACCTGAACACTAGGGTACCATTCCTATGTCAAAAAAAGGTCATGCAAATTTGTTCATTCATCTCAGAGAGCAAACAGGACCACAGATTTAAAGACAGCATCAACAAAACTTCAACACTCCCTCAGTACTGCACTGGATTGCTAACCTAGATCCTATTTTTATGTCTGTACAGTAGACCTTCCAAAAACAGCCAGCTGACTCAGAGGGGTGTGTTTCATTTCTAAGCCAAGACCAATCTAATGAATGGAGCTGAGTAATATCTCTGAAAAAAAAAGCTATTTTAAATAGCTGAAAAGTATTATAATAAGAAAATAAGCCATTTGAAGGTGCACTTGAAGTATTGTGTTAGCCTCTCTATTTCTGGGCCAGGAGGCATGCATTCAGATCCCATCTGTTCAAGAGGTGTGTAAATGAACTTTGAACAGGTTAATTATAAAATATCTTAATAATATCTATAATGCTATGGCTGCAAGAGCAAGGTGACAAGTCAGAGGCTAGGAATCCTGCAATGAGTAAGCACTTCCTGATTTCCCAAAACTTGGCCACCATCTCTCGGGCACAAGTCAGGAGTGGGATGGAATACTCCCCATTTGCCTGGATGGATGCAGCTCCAACAACACCCAATAGCAATGTCACCATCCAGGATAAAGCAGCCCATTTGATTGGCACCAGTTTCAACAGTCACTCCCCGTGCCACCAATGCAGAGTGGCAGCAGTGTGTATCATCTACAAGATGCACTGCAACAATCCAACAACATGCCTTTAACTCCTTCCAAACCTGTGACCTCTACATCCCTTGAAGTCAAAGGCAGTAGTTACATGGGAACACAACTGCAAGTTCCCCTCTAAACCTCTCAGAATCCTCACCTGGAAATATTACACTGTGTCACTGGGTTAAAATCCTGGAACACTCTCCCTAACATCACTGTGGGTGTCCCTGCACCACATGGATGGCAATGTTCATGAAAGCAGCTTGCCATCAGCTCAGTTCAGGATGGGGAACAAATATTGGTTTTGCTAGCATTAACCACATCCCATAAAAAACAAAAGGAATGGATTATACAGCAGCTCAGTTCTGCTCTGTCATTCAGTATAGTTATTGGTGATCTTATACCTCAGCTCCACATTCCCCTGCTATGCCATTTCTTGATTCCTTTAAAGTCCAGAATCCATTAATCTTTGAGTTGCTAATAGTCAATGTTTTAGCAATCAATGTGCTTTGCAATAACAAATTTCAGCAACTGACCATTTGTTGCTTGCCAATTGGTCATTTGCTCTGTATGCTATGTTCATTAACAGTGGTCTATTCAGGTTCATGTGCTTTTGGTAAAATCTTATGTTGAGCTCTCTTTTAGTGTCAGTTCTCATATAACCAGCAGCTGGAGGATAAGTTCCCAACAATTCACGAAGTATGAGTAAGGATTGTGCAATGGCAGAGGTATAAAACGAGGTGTCATAGAGTCACAGTGTCATAGAGATGTACAACACGGAAACAGACCCTTTGATCCAACTCCTCCATGCCGTCCAGATGGGCATTCACTGTTCAGATTGATATTTATTGATTAAGTGATTAGTTGTTGTTACATGTATCAAGATACAGTGAAAAGTTTTGCTTTGCATGCTGTACCATACAAAGTGCATCAAGAATATGTGAAGAATGGGGATTTGGCAATTAGAGCCACATTCCTGGAGACACGATGGAACAGGTCAATCAACGGTGGCACGGTGGCACAGTGGTTAGCACTGCTGCCTCACAGCGCCAGAGACCCGGGTTCAATTCCCGCCTCAGGCGACTGACTGTGTGGAGTTTGCACATTCTCCCCGTGTCTGCGTGGGTTTCCTCTGGGTGCTCCGGTTTCCTCCCACAGTCCAAAGATGTGTAGGTCAGGTGAATTGGCCATGCTAAATTGCCCGTAGTGTTAGGTAAGGGGTAATTGTAGGGGTATGGGTGGGTTGCGCTTCGGCGGGTTGGTGTGGACTTGTTGGGCCTGTTTCCACACTGTAATGTAATCTAATCTAATCAACCTAATCTAGTCCCATTTGCCAGCACTTGGCCCACATCCCTCTAAACGCTTCCTATTCATATACCTGTCCAGGTGCCTTTTAAATGTTGTAATTGTACTAACCTCCACCACTTCCTCTGGCAGCTCATTTCATTCACACACCGCCCTCTATATGAAAAAATCTGCCCTTTAGGTCCATTTTAAATCTTTCCCCTCTCATCCTAAACCTATGCCCTCTAGTTGTGGACTCCCCCAACCCAGATTAAAGACCTTGTCTATTTACCCTGCATGATTTTATAAACCTCTATAAGGTCATACCCAGTCTATTTAGCCTCTCCCTGTAGCTCAAACCATCTAACCCTGGAAAATTATTTTCTTTGAAAATTCTTCTCCACTGATTGACCTGTTCCATTGTGAGTGTCTCCAGGAATGTGGCTCTAATTGCCAAATCCTCAGTCTTCACATATCCTTGATACACTTTGTATGGTACAGCATGCAAAGCAAAATTTTTCACTGTATCTTGATACATGTGACAACAACTAATCACTTAATCAATAAATATCAATCTGAACAGTGAATTGCCATGGCCAGTTGAACAATATTATATCATATTTGGTGCACCAAAGAATGAAACAAAAAGATAGATGACCAAAAGCTTATTCAAATAGGTAGGTTGTATGAAACAACTCAGATGGGTGCCAACAGTAGGTAAATTGATCCTAATTCCATCTGAGAGGATATTCAGGACTGTCAACCCGCCCTGTCCCGTTGTGGAAACCATGGCCGTAGGTTGGACCTGTCTACTTCAGAGAACTAAAATTCTGTAAGATTCCTGGGATGGCTTAAGGAAAGACTGAAATAGTTAGGAGTATATTCACTGGAGTTTAGAGGAATGAGCGGGGGATCTCATAGAAACCTATAAAATTCCAACAAGACAGACAGGGTAAACTCAGGACAGATGTTCCCGATGACCAGGGAGTAGAGAATCAGGGGTCACAGATTAAGGATTGAGGGTAGACCATTTAGGACTGAGGTGATGAGAAAGTACTTCACCCAGAGAGTGGGGAGTTTGTGGAATTCTCTGCCATAGAAATTGGTTGAGGACAAACAAAAAAAAGGAGTTTGACATAGTTCTTAGGGCTCAAGGGATCAAAGGGTAGGAGGTGAAAGCAGGAACAGGGGACTGAGTTGGATGATTTGGCTATGATCATGATGAATGACAGAGCAGGTTTGAAGGGCCGAATTACCTACTCTTACTCCTATTTTTTCTTTTTCAATGGACAGCCTAGGAAGCCAAAGGAGTGGCCCGCAATGATGAGATGGAGGAAGCTGAAGAGGATGGAGTTGGTGGAACACAGTGTTCTCGGAGGGCTGAAGGGCTGGAAGAGGTTGCAGAGCTAGGGAGAAGTGAGTCAATGTGCTCATGCATAATGGGTCCTGGGTCATTGCATATGACTCAGGGCAAAGAAACACCAACAGAATGTTTTTCCTTGCTGCCTTTGGATTATCACAGTGCTTGCTGTTATTTTGAGCCTGAGCAGCTTCAATTGGCATTCAGATAGGAAGAGGACGCGGCACTGACAGTTATGAAACTCATTGCTGCAATGAACTAACCAATCAATTCAATGACGGACACCCTATTTCTGAATAAAAAAGTGAACTGTGGGTTGTTTTGGACTAAAAAGTAACATTAATAACACTCTTTTTGAGAACTGACTGCTTCCAACATTTTTTCTGGTTTTCCTCCTGATTTCAAACATTTGCAGTGTTTATTTTTAAAGGGCTATTTAGGCCGAAAGCTCGTTCCCACATGCGTGCATTCTTATATAACGCATTTGGGAGGTGAAAAGTAAAATTAACAGTGTCATTCCGTTTCACTTATCAACTACGGATTCTTGGCTAAGGGTTATTGTGGGAGATGATGGAAACCTAGGGAAAACAGTGGAAGAAAATATTTTCAGAAGTAAGTCAATCATATTCAAAATAGTACTACCTAGATTATTCAGAAGGTAGGTATGTAGGTGTGATCCTCTGAATCCTTAACAGAGGAAGTGCTTGTGTAAACCGTTTGATGTCAAACATATGGGATGTGCAGTAATTTCCTTCCAATAGAAATGGGAAATTTGGCTACGCAAGTTTAAGACACCCACTCAGAGATTCACCACAGTAATCAGCTTAGCACCTGAGCAAGCAGAAAATAATCCTCTTGACCTCAGAAACCATCCTGATGTGGCGATCAGGAACTTTGAAGGAAACGGCTTGAAAACAACACGTGAAAGTCCTGCTCAGTCAGATTGAAATATTGGGCATTATGCAGGATTTCTGGGTCTGCTCAACTCCAATGTTTTTCTTTAAAACTGAGTCACTGCACTCGTAGAGTCGTACAGCACAGAAACAGACCCTTCGGTCCAACCAGTCCATGTCGACCATAATCTCAAACTAAACTAGTCCCACCTGCCTGCTCCTGGCCCATTTCCCACCAAGCCTTTCCTATTCATCTACTTACCCAAATGTCTTTCGAACATTGTAATTGTATCCATGACCACCACTCCCTCAGGAAGTTCATTCCACACACGAACTACCCTCTGTGTAAAACGTTTGCCCCTCATGGCTTTTTTAAAATCTCTCTCCTCTCACTGTAAAAATGTGTCCCCTAGTTTTGAAATCCTCCATCCTAGGGGAAAGACAGCTACCATTAACCCTATCTATACCCCTCATTATTTTATAAAATTCTCTAAGGTCGTATCCCAATCTCCTATGCTCCAGTGAAAATGTCACAGCCTATCCAGCCTTTCTTTATAACTCAAACCGTCCACACCCAACAAGATCCTGGGAAATCTTTTCTGAACCCTCTCCAACTTAATGATATCCTTCCTATAACTGGCCGACTCCAGATTGAGTTCAGTGCTTCCCTCCTATTAACTCAACAACTCAACAATAGTCAACTCTTGTAAGGGAAGACCTGTGGAAGGTTCATCAAGCCCAACAGTCCCTTTCCTCTGCACAATGGTCCCCACTTGGATGTGCCCACCAGTGAAAACGTAAGATATTAATTCAAGTTCCCGTGTAATCTATTAGGTGGATTTAAGAGATGTAATTGGAGAGTGGGCTTTTTCTCCCTGCTATCCTTGTCACTAGTTATCCCTTAACCAAGAATATGCAAAAAGCAGAAACTGAAAGATCTGCAGATGATGCAAATCAGAAACAAAAACAGAAATCACTGGAAAAACTCAGCAGGTCTGGGAGTATCAGTGGAGAGGAAGCAGAGTTAACGTTTCGGGTCCAATGACACTTCTTCAGAACTGTGTTCCTTAATCCCTGAAAGGAAAAGAAAATGTTTCTTATTGGAGTATTGAATGTAAAAGTGGAACTGAGGGGGGCAGAGTGGTTCGGAGCCAGCATGAAACAATGTTGATGGAGAGGGAGGTCTAGAGTGTGCATGCTAGGCACTGTGTGGGGGTCTCAGGATGTGGCAAGAAGAGCTGTCTGATGAGTATTGAAATGGGAGCCAAACATTAGAGATGTTGAACGAAGAAGGACGAAGGTGTCGTTAATGCCCAATGTCAAGTGGATGCACTTTTGGTCCACTTCCAGATGCTGCAGTAGGCTCTCAGTGCACAGCTATATCCATGGAGCCCTGTGTGTGACCATAAGGTGTTGCACGATGGTTCTAGGATGTATTTACTGCCACACATACGGTTGCTGGATGGAAACTGCTTCACTGTTCAGCCAATTGGCCCTAGAGGTTTGGTCAGGCCACCCCAGGGGAGCTTGTGTCAAGGCAGCCAGACATACCAAGGATCTTCAAGTCAGAGGCACATGGACACTCTTCAGCTTGAACTTGCAAAGGCCAATGGGTGGGACAGGTAGGGTGTGGGTGGATGGCCTGGCTATCTCTGCAGTGTCATGAGTGGAAAGTACAGAGGGTCTGATGTGGCCTGTATTCTTGGGTAAAAACAATGACTGCAGATGCTGGAAACCAGATTCTGGATTAGTGGTGCTGGAAGAGCACAGCAGTTCAAATACAGTGGCCTGTATTCTTGTCAGGAATGGGCAACTTGTTTGAGATAAAGACCCCCCTCCCCCCACCACCACTGCCACCCAAAACTTCTTGTTGCCATGCCTTTGGTCCTGAGGATTAATACCCGGGGCAATGGTTTATGTTTCTCTCCAGCAATTCCTGAGGGGCCTGGGCCTGGTTCTCCATGGCAACCAGACGGTCACATGATTGGCTGCACTGCTGCAGTTTCTGGGCAATGAGGGCCATTGTGTCCCACATCCCTGTCTGCTGCAACCCCCCCCTCCCCCAGCGCCTGTGGACCAAGTCCCTGATCACGGACACCACTTGCCTGGGCCTGAGCAGGTACCTGATTTCTGGGAGTCCCTGGAATGCCAGCAGCCTCGGCCATTTCTTCCTCGGTCAGCTGCAAAGCCATCATGTGTACACGCACTCTCTACGTTTACAATCCCCCACAAGGTGTCAGGATCTGGGTTGGTGGGAGGTGCAGGAGGCAGCATTGCCAATGCTTGGTCAGATGTCTCTGTGCTCTTGTACTCAGAGAACCAAGAGAGAGCTGGGCATTTCTTTGCAGAGATTGCGGGCAGGCTAGTGGGACCTGCAAGAAAAAATGAGAGAGAAGGCATTGCAGCCATTGGTTAGAAGTGGCATATTGAACAAAGTAGGTTATTCTTATTGTTCAAGAAATTGCCCTGATACTGAACAAAGAAATGACTGTCACTTATTTCCTTGAGCTGAAACTGACAGTGTATCTACTTGTTGATTCTGTCTGCAAAGAACTGGGCCCAATATATTCATACAAGTTATTGTCTCTGATATTGATGAACATGCCTAAGGTGGTCACTCTTAGCCCTTACAGTACCCAGTCTAACTCAGTTTACTCTGGAAGCAAAAGGCATCTAAAAGGTTTGAGCAACAGCTGTTCCATGCTGCTTCTATGTGGTGGCAAAATACATGGTGTTCACCACTAGAAAAAAAAATGGTCAGCCTATCACACAATGAGTCCCGAAGTATGTGACTTTCGGGGCTGGTGTGATGCTAGATATGTTGGCCACTCATCTCAAAGACTGGTGGATGGTATCAAACAGCATATTCCTTCAGCTGTTCAGAGCAAACAAAATACTGTCTCTAAGTACCCAGCTTGTACCTGCAAAAAGTGAAAACTGCTGACATTAGATGTGATTCTGCGATTGGACAACATTTGCTAAATAATTCTGAATGTGCAAAGAATTCCACTGACATCCAATAGACAGTTCTCATTCAGGTTTGCAGTTGGATTCACTTGCACATTCAAGAAGCTCCATAATGAATGCTTCTTAGTTAATATTTAATATAAATTAACATTTGGCACTTAACTGTTAGTCAGTGTCAAACTGTCATATCCTCCATGGTGCTGCCTCTACATGTAAGAGTCCACCTGCCAATCTATAAGCACACTTCTCTTATGCAATATCAAGGCTGTTTTCCCGTCACACTGGCATTCTTGCAAATTGTCCTGAGGAATGCAAGATGAAAAGTTGCAACAATTTGTATATTTTTTCAGCAATATTGACATTTTGTGCTACCAACCAAGTAATTCATAGAACATTTTCAAAATTTAAAGGGACATTTTTGAATTTGATTTAACGTGGCACAGTTTGTTACAAAAAAAGCAAGCGTATCTGTATACTGTCAATTCAACAAAATGTTTCTGAATCTCTGAGTGATTTAAACATAAAACCAATTGGTATAAAGGGGAAATTACAGATAGTTTCATTTTTCTCAACCGCGCCCTTTGCTTCTACTTCTCAATTGCACATGCAGTGGCACATCACAAATTTGTTACTTGTTCGCACGTTATGTAACATTTGTTCTTTCCAAACCCAGTATTTTGTTGAAACGCGTTGCTAGATCAAGTGTCTGTTTACTTTGTCTTGCACTCTGCATACTTTTGAAAAGTTATTTTTAATATCAGCGCTACTTACCACAATTCAATACTGCCCGCTGCGCATGAAAGAGGGGCTTGTTTCAAATGTTATTTTGTTAGAAAACATGTCACAGGATCAGTAAACACAGCTCACCCAACCATTAGGAATTCTGAACACAGAGGTTGTACAGTGTGTGATTAATGGAGAATGAAGTGAGGAATATAGGTCTATAACTGTTAATATGGCAAGTTGGTTACACATAACTATCAAGTAGGCGTCTAATATGCGCACCTAATCTCAAACGGATGGTAATATACTTTTGTAACTACATCACTTTCTATTGTTCCTATTTAATTATGCCTTTGCAATCTTTTGGATTTGATCTCATTAGCTTGTATGCACTAAGTACAGAACTGCTAATATGACCCTAATAACCTGTTTGTTTAATGTACTCTGACTGACAAATGTGAGTACTCCCTTCTGACCAATTACTGCTGCTTGCAAGTGTGGGAGTGAATTGCTAGTTTTACACATTTTTTTCTTGTATATACTAGAAGTCCTTATTGGTTTTTGTATAACATATTGAAAACACATGCCATGGCAATTTCAGATTTAACATGCATTCAATCAATAGGAGCAAGTCAAACTTTAACTGTCCCAGGCAGATTGTTTGGTTAAAATGCATGAAGGAACTTGTTGCATAATATAATCAAAGAATCCCTACAGTGTGAAAGCAGGCCATTCAGCCCCTCAGGTCCACACCGAGCCTCGGAGAACATCCCATTCAAATACACCCCATCCCTATAACCCTCCATTTTCCATGGCTAATCCACCTATCCCTGGATGCTACGGGCAATTTAACATGGCCAATTCACCTAATCTGCATACGTTTAGACTGTGGGAGGAAACACACTCAGATAACGGGGGAATGTGCAAACTCCACACAGATAGTCATCCAAGGGTGGAATCACAGCTGGGTTCCTGGTATTGTGAAGCAGCAGTGCTAACCATTGAGCCACTGCTGTAGCCAATTTTGAGTAGATTGGTCTTATTTCCATTATCTGCTCTCTGAGTCACTCAATGTTTTCAATAGATAGATCACAAGTGAGCATACGTTTAAAGTGAAAGTCAGGAGTAGTGAGGGGATTTGAGAAAAATCCTTTTCTCCCATAGGGCCAAGAGAATCTAGAATACACTGACTGGGAGGATAATTGAGGTGGGAAACCTCACAACCTTAAAAAAGTACTTGTCTGAGCCCTTGAAGTGCCAAAATATTCAATACATCAATAGGCTTAGTGGGGGTGGAGGTGGGGAATGTGGGACTAGTGTAGTTAGTAATATATTTTTGGCAGTACACACTCGATGGGCCAAAGGGCCTCTTCTCTATGACTGATTCTATGATTCTATAATTCTTAAAATGTTTTTTTATTACCTTGTTCTCCTTTAACAATATGATCACACAAACGTACAAAATAGATGCAAGAGTCATGAGAGTCATAGAGTTATATGGCACAGAAACAGAGCCTTTGATCCAACTCGTCCATGCCGACCAGATATCTGAAATTACTCTAGTTCCGTTTGCCAGCACTTGGCCCTCATGCCTCCAAACCCTTCCTATTCACATACCCATCAGATGCCTTTTAAATGTTGTATTCATACCAGCCTCCACCACTTCCTCTGGCTGCTCATTCCATTCACGCACCACCCTGGACGCAGGTTGTGTCTAAAAATATGATTGTAATCGCCAAACGGCAGACTCTTCAGACAAGGATGACTGCTGACCCTGCCCAGTTGTGAATGATAAAGGAACTGAGTAAAAAATGTACCTTCATCTGGTTGGTCATTTTCTTCTGCACCCCATTCATGCCCCTCATGATTTTATAAACTCCTTTAAGGTCATCCCTCAGCCTCTGATGGTCCAGGGAAAACAGCCCCAGCCTACTCAGCCTCTCCCTATAGGTCAAATCTTCCAGTCCTGGCAATATGTTCGTAAATCTTTCTGCCCTGTTTCAAATTTAACAACATTTATCGAAAAGCAGAATTGGCCATTTGGCCTCTTGAGGCTGTTCCACCTCTCAATAAGGTCATGGCTGAATTTGTCTTTGTTTTGAATTCCACATTCTGATTTACCCCCAGTAACCTATGATTCCCCTGCTTCACAAGAACTTATCTACTTCTGTCTTAAAAATATTCAGTGACCCCCAATTGCACCACATTCTGAAGCAAACAATTCCAGAGTCCTTTTGAGAGAAAAAAGGTTTCTCCTTATCTCTGTCTTAAAAGGGTTACCTCTAATTACTAAGTTAAAAATCACACAACCCCAGGTTATAGTCCAACAGTTTTATTTGGAAGCACTAGCTTTCAGAGCATTGCTGAAGGAGCAGTGCTTTGAAAGCTAGAACTTCCAAATAAACCTATTGGACTATAGGCTCATAGAGACGTACAGCACGGAAATTGGTGTTGTGTGATTTTCCACGCCAGTCCAACACTGGAATGTCCACATCATGGCTACCAACTAATTATTAAAACAGTGCACCTAGTTTTTGACAGACCCACAAGAAGATACTTCTTTTTTACATCTACCTTGTCAAGGACTTTCAGAATCAACCTCACTTTCACTTTATTAAACTCCAGTGGAATCAAGCCCAGCCTGTCCAATTTATCCTCCATAAGGCAACCCACTTATTTCCAGCTGTCAATCAGGTCAACCTTCTCTGAACCACCTCCAATGATTCCTTAAGACCAAGACTGCACACAGTATCAAGATGGTCTCACCAAATGTCCTGTATTAATGAAGCATGACATCCTACTTTTACGTTCAATTCCTCTTGTAATAAAGAGTAGCATCCTATCAACCTTCACTGATTACATGCTGTACTGCATCTAACTTTTTGAGACTTGAGCACTTAAATCCCTCTGCACCTTGGAAGTCTGCAGTCACTCTCCGTTTAAGTAATGTTGTGCTTTTTCAGTCTTCCCACCAAAGTAAGCAGCTTCACATTTTTCTGAACAATATACCATCAGCAACTTCCTTATGTCTTATTCACAAGATATTTATGTTGGTGTCATTTGTGTGGTGGTGTATGGAAAGTAGGGTTTAGAGTGCATGTTACAGAGGTACAGGGCACCTGGAGTATCCTTTGTAAGACACCCAAGGAATGGTCCTGGGAAACAATCTTGAGTTTTCAATTATACTGCTGTATCTGTCTGTGCACTTTGTCAAGGAGTTACTCTGGACCTCCATGGATGGGGAAGGTTAGTGCAGTTATCTTGGTGTAGTGTTTGAGCAATGTGAACTTACATCCTTGATGTAGACAGTAACTGTTGTCAATAGACCAGAACAGGGGTCAATCTTTCCTGCTTTAACCCCAAGGAGTGGAACTTAATTATTAAGCCAGATGTCCATTACCAGCAATTCAGATAATCCTTACAACCAAATTGGCCATGCTAAATTGCCCGTAGTGTTAGGTAAGGGGTAGATGTAGATGTAGGGGTATGGGTGGGTTACGCTTCGGCGGGGCGGTGTGGACTTGTTGGGCCGAAGGGCCTGTTTCCACACTGTAAGTAATCTAATCAAATTTCTTGAGAATCATACCCTGAAACATAAGATAATAGGAATAAACCAAATGGATTTCAACGCAACGAACAGAGGTATGAGGAAAGTGCCAGAATTGTGACATAATGCTTGAACATTGAAAATAGAAACCATAAAACCACCCATTAGGTTGAGCTTATTAATGAAAATAAAATAATATGAATGGTTCCACTTTAATACAGACCAAACTGATGGTTTGAAGCTACAGAAGGTACAGCAAATATAGGGGAGATGTCAGTTAAGAGAAATGAAAAATATAATTTAAAAATAATTGGGAAGGAATTTTTGAAATGTGTTCAGGAGTACTTCCTTGAACAGAATTGGATGCTCTCTCAGAGGTCCCTGGGAGCAGGAAAATTGCCTGCTGGAAAATAAACTTCCTGGACAATTCCATGGAGTCAGCATATTGGGATTTCTGCAGAGTCCTTATGTGCACATTGGGTTTTATGGCCAGTCTCCACCAAACTGGAGACTGGAAGAATTACCATGTTCCCTGATTCCCATTGACTCCAGTTTTCCCAGAGTTCCCTGAAGCCATAAGGTCAAACTCTGCCTTGATCTGAAAGGCAGTTACTTACAACTCATCGCTGGAGTTCAGTTCTTCAGTTCATACTTAGACCAAGGCTGTAATGAGGTCAGGGGCTGAGTGGCCTGGTGGAGCCCAAACTAAGTATCAGTGAGCAGATTACATGCTACAGGCCCAGTTTGGCTGAAATATCCTCTCAGACCAGCTCAGTCTGTAATGGTGTTACTGAGCCACTTTTGGTCAAGGATATTGAAAAGTACATTCTATGCGATTACCACAAGGCTTCATCCGTGTGATGTTCAACTTGGAGGAGTACTGCTTTATCAGCTAAGGAAGACCTATAAGTGATATCAGCAGGACAGTACAATTGAAAATGTCCAAAGTCAATACTGAGGACTTCCAAACGTATCCTCTCTGCTGCTATTTCTGGTTGAATTGAGCTAATGGTAGGACCAGACATAACCAAAAATGGTGATGGAAGAGATTGGGACATTATTTGTAAGTTATGAGTCATCAGTAAGTATGACAATCTTTTTTGAATAGTTGACTCTCCACTTTTGGCACAGCACCCAGATATTAATAAAGAAATCTCGATAGGACAGGGCGTTGCTGTTACTTCTGGTCCCTGTTGAGGGGTGTTCTGTTTGATTCCATCTCTTGAGCAGTTTGGGACAGCTGGCTAGGCCATTTCAGTGGGTCTGTGGGTCTGGAGTCTCATGTAACCCAGAAGGGGGCAAATACTAGCAGATTTCCTTCCATAAAAGGCATCAGTGAATCAGATAGATTTTCAGAGCAATCCAATTGTTTCACCGTTTTACAGAGATTTCAACTTTCTTTGTTTTCTTCTGGACGTTTGTAAAATATGCCCATTGGGGTCTTTAAGATATGAACCGGACCTTATTTATCCAATAGAGATCAGTGAGAAAGTTTGAGGGTTGGATCACGAAGAAGTAGTCATATTTCAAACATCTTTGTATGGGTGGCACGGTGGCACAGTGGTTAGCACTGCTGCCTCACAGCACCAGAGACCTGGGTTCAATTCCCGCCTCAGGCGACTGCCTGTGTGGAATCTGCACATTCTCCCCGTGTCTGCGTGGGTTTCCTCCAGTTTCCTCCCACAGTCCAAAAATGTGCAGGTCAGGTCAATTGGCCATGCTAAATTGCTAGTAGTGTTAGATAAAGGGGTAAATGTAGGGGAATGGGTCAGGGTGGGTTGCTCTCCGGAGGATGGGTGTGGACTTGTTGGGCCGAAGGGCCTGTTTCTACACTGTAAGTAATTAATCTAATTCCTTCTCATTTGAAAGGGAGGATTGTGAAGTACAGCAGTGGATCCTGTTGCTGGTTCCTCGTGGATTGGATAATGTAGGCCATCAGAAGCTGCATTACCTTGGAGAGAAATAGTGGAAGGGGAGAAGCTTGGCCTGTACATTAAAACTAATCTGTGGAAACAAGCAGAATTTTAACACTTGGACACACTCTTAGCTGAGGAGTCTGACAGTGCCTCAGAACCTGCTCAGCGACACCATTCCCCTGGTTTAAGATCAATTGGATTGGGCAGACCAGGGTCATGGGTGCCAAGCTTATTTTTGGCAGACGTTGGCTCCATTAAGGTGACAAATCGGTGACTGAACTCCTTGAATGATAAAAGGTACAGGAGGGTACTTGGAGAACATAGCATCCCAAATGTGTGGAAACAGACCCTTCAGCCCACTGAGTCCTCACCACCCCTTTGAGGAGCATCCCACGGACCCATACCCACACCCCTATCCTGTAACTCTGCATTTACCGTTGCTAACCCACCTGGCATGCACAACCTTGGACATTATGGGCAATTTGGCATGACCAAACCACCTTACCTGCACGTCTTTGGACTGTGGGAAGAAACCGGTGTTGTTGGAGCGGAAGGAGGTGGCTTGAGTCCTAAAACCATATGATGATGCTTTCCTGCTCAGGTCTGCCCACAGCACTGTGAACCATTCTGTTCAGGTTTTGATCCTTTCAGCCGAGTGAGGCTCCCTGTTTCAGCTTTGAGTCTGTGTTGAATTTAATTAATGATTTTCCCTTCCCCTTTCATACCTAACATTCCCCTCTCTTGACAGTTCCACCATAAGCAGTGAATGGTCACCCTTTAACAATATGTGGCTGATCCCACCTCATTCTCATTAGTCACTGTGGCACACCATCGCCCTTGATTCTGTTTGAAAAAATCTGCTTTTGCGACATTAATGCAATGTGAATGAGGAAGAGAGGTTAAAATAAGTTCAGGAGAGTCCAAATTACAATAAATTTACCCTAATGGAAACATCAGCAAACCATTATTGATTTTACCCCACACCAGAATTAGTGTAAATGTCACAATGTTGAGTAAAACTTTTAAAGTCTAATTGCCTCTTTCCCTAACTTTACTGGAATAATATTGTTGTAATATGAAATGTGAGAAACCTCAATATTTCCTTATAATAAATGTTAAGCGCTGATATAATTAATATTTATGCATCTTTTAACGCATTGAACTTTAATAAAGAAAAGATTATGAGCATTTTTTAAAGTGCCAGAGATGATTAAATTGAAAACAGTTTCAAATTCCTAACTCATTATTTAAAATGTAATGTACCCTGTTGAACTTCACCACAATCTTTTGATGCAAGCTAGTAATTATTCTTTGAACGATCTTCTTCAGGAAACATGTTTAGTAAGTTCTTTAGTTTAATCCATGCACCACAAAACATCAGAATTTGATGTCGTCAATTCTCCTCAATGAGAATTTGGAGTTGTGTTGTGCAGCTCACAAGCTTTTTTCACAGTTCTCTACAGAAAGATAGAGGGTAACAGAGATCAATCACTGAAGGCCACAGGTTTGTGTGTGTCCATTCAAGCGTATAGGGGTGAGGAGGGGGAGATGAATGTGGAGGTGAGGGAGAAAAGTATTGGTTATCCCGAAGGGCGGTTTGGAAACTGGCGGGTGGGGTTCACAGGCCTTGGGGAAAAGGCTCACAGATTCATTGGGTGATGTTTACGGGGCCCTAAGGGTATGTTGCACCTGAGAAGCAGCAGTCAAGGTCAAATTGGGAAGTTGAACTTGGGCAAATCTAGAGTCAGGGTCGGGTATTGGAAGATTGGGAGAGAAGCAACAAAGCGTGGGAGAGAATAGGTGCATGGTGGAAGGTTAATATGAAGGTTCTGGGTCGCAATGTCTTTGGGATGAGCACATGTGTAGGGGAGTGATGAAATGTGCAGGGAAATGGTGGAAGAGCCTAGGGTAGTGGACGAGGTTTGATGACAACAGAGGAAGAGGAATGAAAATTAATGGAAGCAAGTGCAAGGCTGATAAAAGGGAAGTTGCACAATCAGGTTTCAAGTGTAGAATACACCATTGTCCATCACTCAAAGCATTCTGTCACAAAGTTGGAAGATTGAAGTGCCAATGCAGACATGATGATCTTCTTCTGCACCAGACCATTCTGTGATGGTGTGGAAGGAGGGTTGTAGCCAGGGAGCATGTTCTGCACACCTGACCAATTGAAGAAACCACCGAATAATTAGCCAAATTAATGAAAGGAAGATGTCGCATCCTCTGGGCACTGGCTGCTTCATGCCCAGAAACTGAGTTTTCTGGCACCTCCCTTGGCCAAAGCCTGGTCCTTGGACGCTGATGACCTGTATCAGGGAACAAACATGATTGTGGGAGGGATCATCGCAATCTGTGTCTATTCTCCACCAGCAGAGTGATTGCCTGTTGCTCTTTCGTTGGTTACTCCAGCCTCACTGACAGCCACTGATCATGTCCCCACCTCACCAGTGATCTCCATCACCTCCTCCTTGATGGCTGAGTTGAGCCTCAGGTCTGAAATTCCTCCTCCTGTGTGCCTCCTCTCACTGCCATTGTGTGCCTGTTTCTCCAGTGTGGCAAAGTGCAGAGTTAGTGATCTATCATGTTTCATCTAATCTTCCGAATATCATGTACCTCCATCAGACAGACCATCCTGTCATTCACATGTAGCATTCCAACAAGCCTCCAGGGGTTTTGACCTGAATGACCAGATCATAATTCCACCCTGGAGGAATTGTGTCCTGCTTGCATGTTTACATTAGTGATGGCTCACAAGACACTTTTCTTGGAGACCATGAGGAGAGATTAAGGGGTGATCTGATTGAAGTCATTGAGTCATACAGATGTACAGCATGGAAATAGACCCTTCAGTCTAACACGCCCATGCCAAACAGGTATCCTAAATTTGCCTCGACCCATTTGCCAGCACTTGGCCTATGTCCCTCTAAATCAGAATTGATGATCTGTAATCTGAGCTTCAAAGACTGCGGCACATCCGGGAGGGGTTGAGTTACCTGGACACTTTGTTTCAGGAGGCAGTCACACCCGGTAGATTAAGTAATTCAAATTCTGTTAGTGATCAGGGACAACAGGGTGTGACTGTAAGTGAGGCTGGTAGGGGGATTCTGAGTTCAGGAGTGGAGGAGCCTCAGCCCTCGACCTTGTCTAACAGGTATGAGATTATTGCTCCCTGTATGGATGAGGAAAAGGGCTCTGGACAGGATGAGCCAGCAGACCACAGCACCATGGTGCAGAAGGCCTTTCAAGAGGGGGAGCGAAAAGACAAGGAGTGGTTACAGGGGATTCCATAATTAGGGGGAACAGATAGTATCCTTTTGCGAGCCAGATCGGGAGTCCCACATGGTGTGTTGCCTGCCCAGTGCCAGGGTGTGGAAGGAAGAAGATCCAGTTGTTGTGGTTCATGTTGGCACTAATAACACAGGCAAGGCTAGGAAGGAGGATCTGTTTGGGGAGTATCAAGCACTAGGAAAGAAATTGAAGAACAGGTCCTCGAGGGTCATAATCTCTGGATTATTGCATGAGCCAACTGATAATTGGCATAGGGATAAGAAAATTAGGGAAGTAAACACATGGCTAAGAGATTGGTGTGGGAAAGAGGGATTCCATTTCATGGGACATTAGCATCAGGGGCGCAAGCTGTACCAGCAAATAGATAGGGCATGTCAGAAAGGTAAGGTTACAGTGATCATGGGAGACTTCAATGTGCAGGTGGACTGGGTGAATAATGTTGCCAGTGTACCCAAAGAAAGGGAATTCATGGAATGCTTACAGGATGGTTTTTTGGAACGGCTTGTGATGGAGCCCACAAGGGAACAGGCTAGTCTGGACCTAGTGCTTTGTAAGACTTTATAAACGATCTTAAAGTAAGAGAACTCTTAGGAAGCAGCGATCATAATATGGTAGAGTTCAGTCTGCAGTATGAAAGAGAGAAGGCAAAATCGGATGTAGTGGTGTTACAGTTAAATAAAGGTAATTACAGGAGCGTGAGAGAGGAACTGACGAAAATCGACTGGAAGCAGAGCCTAGCGGGAAGACAGTAGAACAAAAATGGCAGGAGTTTCTGGGTGTAATTGAGGACACAGTACAGGGGTTCATCCCAAACAAAAGAAAGATTATCGGGAGGGGGAGGGGGGGAGAATGGAAATAGACAGGGTAAAAACAATGACTGCAGATGCTGGAAACCAGATTCTGGATTAGAGTGGTGCTGGAAAAGTACAGCAGGTCAGACAGCATCCAAGGAGCAGGAAAATCAACGTTTCAAGCAAAAACCCTTCATCAGGAATACAGCCTCATCAGTGGAAATAGACAGCCATGGCTGACAAAGGAAATCAGGAAATGTATCAAAGAAAAAGAGAGAACCTATAAAGTGGCCAAGAGCACTGGGAAATCAGAACATTGAGAAGGCTACAAAAACAAATAGAGGATAACAAAGAGAGAAATAAGGAAGGAGAGGATCAAATATGAAGGTAAGCTAGCCAGTACTATTAAAAATGATAGTAAAAGTTTATTTCAATACATAAGAAACAAATAAGAGGTAAAAGTAGAAATTAGGCCGCTCCAAACTGATGCTGGAAGGCTAGTGCTGGGAGATAAGGAAATAGTTGAAGAACCTAATAAGTACTTTGCATCAGTCTTCACAGTGGAAGACATGAGTTATATCTCAACAATTAAGCAGAATCAGGGGCAGAGTTGAGTATGGTAGCCATTACAAAAGAGAAAGTGCTTGAAAAGCTAAAAGAGTCTAAAAATTGATAAATCTCCTGGCCCCGATGGGATACACCCTAGAGTTCTGAGGGAGGTGCTGAGGAAATAATGGAGGCATTGGTTATGATCTTTCAAAAATCACTGGAGTCAGGGAAAGTCCCAAATGATTGGAAAATCACTGTTGTAACCCCCTTGTTCAAGAAAGGATCAAGAAAAAAGATGGAAAATTATGGGCCAATTAGCTTAACCTCGGTTGTAGGTAAAATTCTAGAATCCATCATTAAGGATGAGGTTTCTAAATTCTTGGAAGTGCAGGGTCAGATTAGAACAAGTCAACATGGATTTAGTAAAGGGAGGTCATGTCTGACAACCTGTTAGAATTCCTTGAAGAGGTAACAAGTAGGTTAGACCAGGGAAACCTAGTGGATGTTTTCTATCTAGACTTCCAAAAGGCCTTTGATAAAGTGCCTCACGAGAGGCTGCAGAGTAAGGTGAGGGCCCATGGTGTTCAAGGTGAGCTACTGGCATGGATTGAGGATTGGCTGTCTGACAGAAGACAGAGAGTTGGGATAAAAGGTTTTTTTTCGGAATGGCAGCTAGTGACAAGTGGCGTCCCGCGGGGTTCACTGTTAGGGCCGCAGCTGGTCATTTTATATATTAATGATCTGAATGAAGGAACTGGGGGCATTTGGCTAAGTTCGCTGATGATACAAAGTTAGGTGGACAGGCAGGTAGTACTGAGGAGGTGGGGAGGCTGCAGAAAGATTTAGGAGAGTGGTCCAGGAAATAGCTGATGAAATTCAACGTGAGCAAATGCGAGGTCTTTTTTAGATTAGATTACTTACAGTGTGGAAACAGGCCCTTTGGCCCAACGAGTCCACACTGCCCCGCTGAAACGTAACCCACCCATACCCCTACATCTACATCTACCCCTTACCTAACACTACGGGCAATTTAGCATGGCCAATTCACCTGACCTGCACATCTTTGGACTGTGGGAGGAAACCGGACCACCCGGAGGAAACCCACGCAGACACGGGGAGAACGTACAAACTCCACACAGTCAGTCGCCTGCGGTAGGAAATGAACCCGGGTCTCTGGCGCTGTGAGGCAGCAGTGCTAACCACTGTGCCACCGTGCCGCCCACTTTGTACTTTGGAAAAAAGAATACAGGCATGGACTATTTCATGAACGGTGAGAAAATTCATAAAGCCAAATTGCAAAGGGATCTGGGAGTGTTAGTCCAGGATTTTCTAAAGGCTGATTTGCAGGTTGAATACGTGATTAAGTAAGAAAATGCCATGTTGTCATTTATCTTAAGAGGGTTGGAATATAAAAACAGTGATGTGCTTCTGAGAATTTATAAAGCTCTGGTTAGGCCCCATTTAGAATACTGTGTCCAAATTTGAGCCCCACACCTCAGGAAGGACATACTGGCACTGGTGCGTGTCCAACGGATGGTCCCTGGAATGGTAGGCCTAACATATGATGAATGGCTGAGGATCCTGGGATTGTATTCATTAAAGTTTAGAAGATTGAAGGGAGATCTAATAGAAACTTACAAGATAACACATGGCTTACAAAGGGTGGATACTGGGAATTTGTTTCCTTTAGGCAGGGAGACTTGGGAGCCGTGGGCACAGCCTTAGAATTAGAGGGGGTCAATTTAGAACGGAAATAAGGAGACATTTCTTCAGCCAGAGAGTGGTGGGCCTGTGGGATTCATTGCCACAGAGTGCAGTGGAGGCTGGGACATTAAATGTTTTCAGGCAGAGATTGATAAATTCTTGATCTCGCAAGGAAATAAGGGCTACGGGGAGAGTGTGGGTAAGTAGAGTTGAAATGCCCATCAGCCATGATTAAATGGCAGAGTGGACTCGACGGGCCGAAGGGCCTTGCTTCCAATCCTATGTCATATGGTCTTATGATCTAAATCCTTCCTATTCAGATCCCCATCCAGATGCCTTTTAAATGTTGTAATTGTACCAGCTTCCATTCCTTCCTCTGGCAGCTCATTCCAAACACACACTACCCTCTATGTGAAAAGGTTGCCCATTAGGTCCCTTTTAAATCTTTACCCTCTGACCTTTAAACCCATGTCTTCTAGTTTTGGACTCCCCTCCCTTGGGGAAAAGATCTTGGCTGTTCACCCTGTCTATGCTGCTCATGATTTTATAAAACTCTATAAGGTCACCCCTCAGGCTCCTATGCTCCAGGGAAAATGGTATGTGTTTGGAATGAGCTGCCAGAGGAAGTAATGGAGGCTGGTGCAATCATAACATTTAAAAGAATTCTTAAAATCTCTTCCAAATGATCAGGCTGTCATTCTCAGAGATTTTAGGGTGGTAGAGGTTTAAAATGCTCTTCCACAAGTGGTAGTAGATGCTGGACCAGTTATTAATTTTAAATCTAAAATAGATATTTTTTTGTTGAGCAAAAGTATTAAGGGGTGTGGGCCAAAGGCAGGTATATGGAGTCAAGCCATAGATCAACCATGATCTCATTGAATGGTGGAACAGGCTTGAGGGGCCTTCTACATGAGATGCAGCCCTAATACGTCCCCTTGTTGATTGGACAGGTCATTGATACAAGAACAGAAATTACTGACAAAACTTAGGAACTCTGGCAGCATCTGTGGGAAGATGCAGAGTTAACGTTTTGAGTCTGGTGACTCTTCATCACAGCAATCTTTACCTGCACTAGATCCAGATTCAGGTGGGGACTCCAGCGGGTTACTCATCTGATCTTCCATCCAGATCTGGCAAATGAGTCTTCTTGTGATACCGTGAGGAAACAGCCTGGAGGAGGAAGTGGAGAGAGGCACAGCGCTAAAATGTGTGGCTGGTCTAGTTTGAGTGGTCATTCACCCCTCTAGAGTATGAGACCCTTATGTTAGTGATGTACAGCCTCTCTCACTGTCCAGAGAGCACCTATAGGTGCAGCATTGGCAGCTGATGGTGGGTTCCACCAATGCAGTGCTCCCTCCACTGCCAATTATCATGTGTTCTCCGCACGCTGGTGGCATTTCATTGAAACTATCCAGGAGACAGTAGAAAGAGAGAAAGAAGGTGACACTCAACTCCAATCAGGATGCCACATCATTGACAGAATTCTGGCTATTATCATTATTAAAATTCCTGTGGAGTTGGCTGCTGCTCCACCCTTCGTCTCAGTGAAAACCAGAAGTGAACAGGAACCAGGTGGGTTTGGAATAGAGAGTTAACCGTCACCTTGCTTCAAACCCTCAAAGCCCTTGTTTTTTTAGAGTCATAGAGTCACAGAGATGTACAGCATGGAAACAGACCATTCGGTCCAACCCATCCATGTCGACGAGATATCCCAAACCAATCTAGTCCCACCTGCCAACACCCGGCCCATATCCCTCCAAACCCTTCCTATTCATATATCCATCCAAATGCCTCTTAAATGTTCCAGTTGTACCAGACTCTACCACTTCCTCTGGCATCTCATTCCATATACGTACCACCCTCTGTCTGAAAAAGTTGCCCCTTAGGTCTCTTTTATATCCTTCCCCTCTCACCCCAAATCTATGCCCTCTAGTTCTGGACTCCCCAACCCAGGGAAAAGACTTTGCCTATTTATCCTATCCATGCCCCTCATAATTTTGTAAACCTCAATGAGGTCACCCCTCAGCCTCCGACGCTCCAGGGAAAACAGCCCCAGCCTGTTCAGCCTCTCCCTGTGGCTCAAATCCTCCAACCCTGGCAATATCCTTGTAAATCTTTTCTGAACTCTTTCAAGTTTCACAACATCTTTCTGATAGGAAGGAGACCAGAATTGCATGCAATATTCCAACAGTGGCCTAACCAATGTCCTGTACAGCCGCAACATGACCTCACAACTCCTGTACTCAATACTCTTACCAATAAAGGAATGCATACTAAATGCCTTCTTCACTATCCTATCTACCTGCGACTCCACTTTCAAGGAGCTATGAACCTGCACTCCAAGGTCTCTTTGTTCAGCAATACTCCCTAGGACCTTACCATTAAGTGTATAAGTCCTGCTAAGATTTGCTTTCCCAAAATGCAGCACCTCGCATTCATCTGCACTAAACTCCATCTGCCACTTCTCAGCCCATTGGCCCATCTGGTCCAGATCCTGTTGTAATCTGAGGTAACCCTCTTCGCTGTCCACTACACCTCCAATTTTGGTGTCATCTGCAAACTAACTAACTGTACCTCTTATGCTCGCATCCAAATCATTTATGTAAATGACAAAAAGTAGAGGACCCAGCATCGATCCTTGTAGCACTCCACTGGTCACAGTCCTCCAGTTTGAAAAACAACCCTCCACCACCACCCTCTGTCTTCTACCTTTGAGCCAGTTCTGTATCCAAATGGCTAGTTCTCCCCGTATTCCATGAGATCCATTACAGCTCCTCAGCATCATCCTCAAAACCTCAGTGAGCGAGTGACAATTTATGGAGAGGCTCCCTTGAGGTTAAAATCAATTAATTGCGCTTTATTTGAATGCACTTGAGGTAGAATTCTTTAAAAATGAAACACTTTTTAAGATATGGGTATGTGAGGACTTCTGATGTAGACAATGATATGTTTAGGTTGAAAACAATGCCTTCGATCTTACTGTTCCAAAAGCTTTTCACAATTGAGGATTTCCTCTTGTCATTTGCAGGTCTATTGTAGAACGAGTCCAGTAGGTTATTCATCAAAAATCTCTATTTATTGAAGGATCATGGAATTCTATTCAAATGGAAAAACTAAGCTAGAGGGCCATAGACCTTTCTTGACTTCTTAGATCCTGTGGCTGAGCTTTGAAAAATATTAGAAATTATTAGATGACATTGCAAATTAATTATGGAGCAAAATAATTGCATAAATATTGCTCATTTGAAAGTTCCAAGGATGAAATAATGGTGACTTCCAGAACAAACTCTTGAGACTGGCACAAGAAGCTGCTTAAAATAATACCAACCATTCAGACAGAGGAGGTTCAGAGTGGAAATGTTGAATAAAGAAGGAAAAGGCTGATTTGAATTATCTACCTCGTAAGGCAATACCTAAGTGCTACAGAAAATCACAGTGAGTTACAACTTCACTATAGTTTCTGCTGCGTTGTTAATTGTCTTTAAAGTAATGGAGCTAATATTCTTCCAAACCCCTTTGAATAAATCGAGCTGAATTGATAATGTTAGAATGTACAAGGTTGCAAGGGTGTTCCTAAATATAATTTTATAAAAGCTGCACTGGAGCACAATGACTCATCAGCAGCATGTGTAATAGGAATGATATTAGTGTCAGGTAATTATATTAGAATGGACTAGAAGGAAGCAGATGCTTGACCAGATCTTAAGGAAGTGTATATATGTGATACAATGCCGGTACGCTGGCTGGCATATCATGGCTCAGTGGTTAGCACTGCTGCCTCACAGCGTCAGGGGCCTGGGTTCAATTCCAGCCTCGGGTGACTATGTGGAGTTTGCATGTTCTCCCCGTGTCTGTGTGGGTTCCTGTTGGATGCTCTGGTTTCCTCCCACATTCTAAAGGTGTGCAGGTTAGGTAGATTGGTCAAACTAAATGTAGGGTTATGGGTCTGGTTATGGGTGGGGTGTTCATTGGAGTGTCAGTGCAGACTTAGAGTCATAGAGATGTATGGCATGGAAACAGATCCTTCGGTCTAACTCGTCCATGCCAACCAGATATCCTAAATTAATCTAGTCCCATTTGGCCCATTTGCCTCTAAACCCTTCCTATTTACATTTCCATCCAGATTCCTTGATGTGCCAAATAGTGGCTTTCTGCTCTATAGTTGTTTCCCTGGTGCCAGGATCAAGGATGTCTCAGAGAGGGTGCAGAATGTTCTCACGGCGGAGAGGGGCCAGCAGGAGGTCATTGTCTACATTGGAACCTATGATATAGGAAGGGAAAAGGATGAGACTCTGAAGGGAGATTACAGAGAGTTAGGCAGGAATTTAAAAAGGAGGTCCTCAAGGGTAGTAATATCTGGATTTCTCCCAGTGCTACGAGCTAGTGAGGGCAGGAATAGGAGGATAGAGCAGATGAATGCATGGCTGAGGAGCTGGTGTATGGGAGAAGGATTCACATTTTTGGATCATTGGAATCTCTTTTGGGGTAGAAGTGACCTGTACAAGAAGGACGGATTGCACCTAAATTGGAAGGGGACTAATATACTGGCAGGGAAATTTGCTAGAGCTGCTCGGGAGGATTTAAACTAGTAAGGTGGGGTGGTGGGACCCAAGGAAATAGTGGGAAAGAGATCGATCTGACTCGGGTACGGCTGAGATCAGAAGTGAGTCAAACAGTCAGGGCAGGCAGGAACAAGGTAGAACTAATAAATTAAACTGCATTTATTTCAATGCAAGGGGCCTAACAGGGAAGGTAAATGAACTCAGGGCATGGTTAGGAACATGGGACTGGGATATCATAGCAATTACAGAAACATGGCTCAGTGATGGGCAGGACTGGCGGCTTAATGTTCCAGGATGCAAATGCTACAGGAAGGATAGAAAGGGAGGCAAGAGAAGAGGGGGAGTGGTATTTTTGATAAGGGATAGCATTACAGATGTGCTGAGGGAGGATATTCCCGGAAATACATCCAGGGAAGTTATTTGGGTGGAACTGAGAAATAAGAAAGGGATGATCACCTTATTGGGATTGTATTATAGACCCCCCAATAGTCAGAGGGAAATTGAGAAACAGAAAGGAGATCTCAGCTATCTGTAAGAATAATAGGGTGGTTATGGTAGGGGATTTTAACTTTCCAAACCTAGACTGGGACTGCCATAGTGTTAAAGGTTTAGATGGAGAGGAATTTCTTAAGTGTGTACAAGACAATTTTCTGATTCAGTGTGTAGATGACCTACTCTTAGGAAATAAGGCTGGGCAGGTGACTGAGGTGTCAGTGGGGGAGCACTTTGGGGCCAGCGACCATAATTCTATTTATTTTAAAATAGTGATGGAAAAGAACGGACCAGATCTAAAAGTTGAAGTTCTAAATTGGAGAAAGGCCAATTTTGATGGTATTAGGCAAGAACTTTCGAAAGCTGATTGGAGGCAGATGTTCACAGGTAAAGGGATGGCTGGAAAATGGGAAGCCTTCAGAAATGAGATAACAAGAATCCAGAGAAAATATATTCCTGTCAGGGTGAAAGGGAAGGCTGGTAGGTATAGGGAATGCTGGATGACTAAAGAAATTGAGGGTTTAGTTAAGAAAAAGAAGGAAGCATATGTCACGTATAGACAGGATAGATCGAGTGAATCCTTAGAAGAGTATAAAGAAAGTAGGAGTATACTTAAGAGGGAAATCAGGAGGGCAAAACGGGGACATGAGATAGCTTTGGCAAATAGAATTAAGGAGAATCCAAAGGGTTTTGACAAATATATTAAGGACAAAAGGGTAACTAGGGAGAGAATAGGGCCCCTCACAGATCAACAAGGCGGCGTTTGTGTGGAGCCACAGAAAATGGGGGAGATACTAAATGAATATTTTGCATCAGTATTTACTGTAAAAAAGGATATAGAAGATATAGACTGTAGGGAAATAGATGGTGACATCTTGCAAAATGTCCAGATTACAGAGGAGGAAATGCTGGATGTCTTGAAATGGTTAAAAGTGGATAAATCCCCAGGACCTGATCAGGTGTACCCGAGAACTCTGTGAGAAGCTAGAGAAGTGATTACTGGGCCTCTTGCTGAGATATTTGTATCATCGATAGTCACAGGTGAGGTGCAGGAAGACTGGAGGTTGGCCAACGTGGTGCCACTGTTTAAGAAGGGTGGTGAAGACAAGCCAGGGAACTATAGACTGGTGAGATTGACCTCGGTGGTGGGCAAGTTGTTGGAGGGAATCCTGAGGGACAGGATGTACATGTATTTGGAAAGGCAAGGACTGATTCGGGATAGTCAACATGGCCTTGTGCGTGGGAAATCATGTCTCACAAGCTTGATTGAGTTTTTTGAAGAAGTAACAAAGAAGATTGATGAGGGCAGAGCAGTAGATGTGATCTATATGGACATCAGTAAGGCGTTCGACAAGGTTCCCCATGGAAGACTGATTAGCAAGGTTAGATCTCATGGAATACAGGGAGAACTAGCCATTTGGATACAGAACTGGCTCAAAGGTAGAAGACAGAGGGTTGTAGTGGAGTGTTGTCTGTGAGCAGTGGAGTGCCACAAGGATCGGTGCTGGAAATGCTCTACTTTTTGTCATTTACATAAATGATTTGGATGTGAGCATAAGAGGTACAGTTAGTAAGTTTGCAGATGACACCAAAATTGGAGGTGTAGTGGATAGCAAAGAGAGTTACCTCAAATTACAACAGGATCTGGACCAGATGGGCTGAGAAGTGGCAGATGGAGTTTAATTCAGATAAATGTGAGGTGCTGCATTTTGGGAAAGGAAATCTTAGCAGGATTTATACACTTAATGGTAAGGTCCTAGGGAGTGTTGCTGAACAAAGAGACCTTGGAGTGCAGGTTCATAGCTCCTTGAAAGTGGAGTCGCAGGTAGATAGGATAGTGAAGAAGGCATTTGGTATGCTTTCCTTTATTGGTAAGAGTATTGAGTACAGGAGTTGGGAGGTCATGTTGTGGTTGTACAGGACGTTGGTTAGGCCACTGTTGGAATGTTGTGTGCAATTCTGGTCTCCTTCCTATTGGAAAGATGTTGTGAAACTTGAAAGAGTTCAGAAAAGATTTACAAGGATGTTGCCAGGGTTGGAGGATCTGAGCTACAGGGAGAGGCTGAACAGGCTGGGGCTGTTTTCCCTGGAGTGTCGGAGGCTGAGGGGTGACCTTATAAAGGTTTACAAAATTATGCGGGGCATGGATAGGATAAATAGACAAAGTCTTTTCTCTGGGGTCAGGGAGTCCAGAACAAGAGGGCATAGGTTTAGGGTGTGAGGGGAAAGTTATAAATGAGACCTAAGGGGCAACTTTCCCCTTAGGTCCCTTTTATATCTTTCCCCTCTCACCCTAAACCTAAGCCCTCTAGTTCTGGATTCCTCCACACCAAGGAAAAGACTTTGTCTATTTACCCTACCCATGCCCCTCATGATGCCCCTATAAGGTCACCCCTCAGCCTCCGATGCTCCAGGGAAAACAGTCCCAGCCTGTTCAGCCTCTCCCTATAACTCAAATCCTCCAACCCTGGCAACATCCTTATTAGTCTTTTCTGAACCCTTTCAAGATTCACAACACCCTTCCGATAGGAAGGAGACCAGAATTGCACACAATATTAGGGTGACAGAGGGTGGTACGTGTATGGCATGAGCTGCCAGAGGATGTGGTGGACGCTGGTACAATTGCAACATTTAAGAGGCATTTGGATGTGTATATAAATAGGAAGCATTTGGAGGAATATGGGCCAGGTGCTAGCAGGTGTGACTAGATTGGGTTGGGATATCTGGTTGGCATGGACGGCTTGGACCGAAGGGTCTGTTTCCATGCTGTACATCTCTATGACTCTATGACTCTATGCTTCAGTCAGTCTGTTGGCTGGATATACCAACAGTTCTCTTCAGGTGATCCTGAATTTTGACCCAGTGACACTGAAGGAATGGGTGATGTATTTTCAAGTCAGGATGGTGAGTGGCTTGGAGGGGAATTTGAAAGTGGCGGTGTTCCCATGTCTCTGCTGTTCTTTTTTTTAAATTGGTGGTAGTAGCCACAAGTATGGAGGGAAAAAGTGAGGACTGCAGATGCGGGCGATCAGAATCGAGAGTGTGTTGCTGGGAAAGCACAGTGGGTCAGGCAGCATCTGAGGAGCAGGCGAATCAACGTTTCATGCATAAGCCCTTCATCAGGAATCTTTCATAGATCTCCCATAGTGAATGTGGCACCTGTATTCAGTCAGCTCTTGCAAGTAGGAAGTCGAAGGCCACCTTTGATTGTCTGCAAATGCTTACTCGTCCTCTGCAAATAAATAATAAAAAGATTGACCATGAATGATGTTGTTGACTGTGGTTTTCGTCTCCTATCTTGTTGCATTATCTGACATCCTGGAAGAAAGTGAGGGCTGCAGATGCTGGAGATCAGAGTCAAGAGTATGTTGCTGGGAAAGCACAGCCAGTCAGGCAGCATCTGAGGAGCAGGAAAATCGGCAAGTTTGGAAGGCACTGTCAAAGAAACCTGGTGAGTTGCTGCAGCGCATCTTGCATATGGCACACATCCTCTGCCATGGAGCATTGATAGTGAAGAGAATGAGTGTTGAAGCTGGTGGATGGCGTGAAAATCAAATGCGTTGCTTTATTCTGGATGGTGCTAAGTCTCTTGAGTGTTGACAAGTTGCATTGCCCTGGCAAGAGGAGACCGTTCTTGACTTGTGCCTTTTTGAGGATGAACAGACCTCAGGAATAAAAGGGGCAAATTATTACCACAATATTCTCGGGCTTTGTGATATTCTTGTATGGACAGTTATTTATAAACAGGATAGTGAAGAAGGCTTTTGGTATCCTTTCCTACATTGGTCAGAGTATTGAGTACAGGAGTTGGGAGGTCATGTTGTGGCTGTACAGGACATTGGTTAGGCCACTTTTGGAATATTGTGTGCAATTCTGGTCTCCTTCCTATCGGAAGGATGTTGTGAAACTTGAAAGGGTTCAGAAAAGATTTACAAGGATGTTGCCAGGGTTGGAGGATTTGAGTTATAGGGAGAGGCTGAACAGGCTGGGACTGTTTTCCCTGGAGCATCGGAGGCTGAGGGGTGACCTTATAGGGGCATCATGAGGGGCATGGGTAGGGTAAATAGACAAAGTCTTTTCCTTGGTGTGGAGGAATCCAGAACTAGAGGGCTTAGGTTTAGGGTGAGAGGGGAAAGATATAAAAGGGACCTAAGGGGCAACCTTTTCACGCAGAGGGTAGTATGTGTATGGAATGAGCTGCCAGAGGAAGTGGTGGAGACTTGCACAATTGCAACATTCAAAAGGCATTTGGATGGGTATCTGAATAGGAAGGGTTTGGAGGGATATGGGATGGTTGCTGGCAGGTGGGACTAGATTGGTTTGGGATATCTGGTCAGCATGGATGAGTTAGACCGAAGGGTCTGTTTCTGTGCTGTACATCTAGATGAATCTATGACTCTGTATAGCTGATCCAATTTAGTTCCTGGCCAATGGTAACCCTCAAGATATTGTTGTATGGGATTCAGCAGTGGTGATGCTATTGAATAGCAAGGGAAATAGTTGGATTCTGTTTTGTAGAACATGGTCACTTATGTGCCACAATTGTTAGAGTATTGCTGATAGAAGAGGTATTTATTAAAGCTCTCATCTGACGCTCATCAGGACAATTCATAAGAGTGCCAATAAAGGGGAAAGCAGCAGTTATTCTCTATGGGGAGAATGCTGATTGATTGGCACTTTGACTCAAATTATGTGGAGATGTTGAGGAGAACATGAAGAATGCAGCAGGTAATTATTGACAATTAACTGTCAGGCTTTCATTTAGCTTTCAACCGGACAGTTTGAGACTAGGTCGAGTTTAGGAGCAAGTTTAGTTTCTTGTCTACAAGGAATTCAGGGCCATTCAAGGGGCCAATTAACTCAGCAGAAGGTTTTAGCTTGTTAAGCATCCAAACCAGAAAAGCTTTGTTGAAAATATGTAGAGTGTTAGAGGTGAGAAAAGGTGTGTTTTAATGTAATCTTTTCATTCAGTATTCATCAGGACAATTTGAAGAATGTTAGTTCAAAGGAAACAGAAAGCCTCTACCAATCAGAGTTCATTTGCTAATGATCCTCATAGAGTATAAATATTAGTTATTCCCTTGAATTGTCACCGGGAGGACCAGCAGGGTCGGATAGCCACCTATCTCTTCATATTGCAGTCTCATGTCAGTAGCATGGATCTAAGACAATGCCCTGGGACATTCACAGTGAGTGACAATACTATGCCTCGCTCATCTGGAGGAAATGGCGTCAGGTACATTAGAACCTAATCCTCCTGCATCTCCTGAGGGGCTTCTCAACTGTGGCTTCATCATAGGGAGGCTGGTCAACATCCGCTGGAGGTGGCTACCAGACTGGGACTTGTTGGTGGTTCTGTTCATCCTCCATTATCAGGGCTTTTGTTGTATCACAGTAACAGCAAAAATAACCCCAGCTGTGGCTGGATCCATTAGTCACACTTGCAAAACCCCTGTGTGGGGAACATCAGAAACAGAACAAGCCCATAATAATGTGAGAAGTCAGCATTCATGTCATTTACAAATGGTGGTTTGGCATTGTCCCCCATCCAGTGGGACATGGAGCATTCCAAAAGAAAGGGGGCCTGTGGAATGTCTCTTAATGCATGCTTCAGTAAGGTCATCTCTAATTCTTCTAAACTCCAATGAGTAAAGGCCAAACCTATTTAATCTTTATTCATAACAAAAGTGCTCCATACCCAGGATCAACATAGTGAACCTTTTCTGGATTGCCTCCAATGCTTTAAGTACACCTTTCCTTATATATGGGAACCAAAATTGTTCATAGTATTCTCGGTGTGTGGTTAAATTAATGCCTTGTATAATTTTAGCAAGACCTCTATTGTTATGCTCCATTTCCTTTGAAATAAAGAGCAACATTTCAGTTGCCTCTGTACTGCCTTGAATGCTAACTTTTTGTGACTTGATGCATAGAGGACTCCCAAATTATTCTGTGCTGAAGCCCCCAACACCATGGGCGTTTAATTTTTTGAATAGCCTAACACATGGTACCTTATCAAACGCTTTCGGAAATCCAAATGCATTACATCTACCGGTTTCCTGTTATCTATCTGGCTTCTTATCTCTTCAAAGAATTCCAACAAATTGGTCAGGCGTGATTCCCTCTTCACGAAACCATGCTAACTCTATCTGACTATATTCTGCATTTCTAAATCCTTTGTAACACTTTCCCAACATTAGACATTAAGCTAATTGAGCTAAAGTTACCTGTTTTTTTGTCCCTTCCCTTTTTGATTGGCAGCTTTCCAATCCTCTGGGACACTTCCAGAATCTAAGGATCCTTGGAAGGTTCCTATCAGTACAATTACAATCTCTGTAGCTATTGCCTTTAGAATCCCAGGATGCAATGCATCAGGTCCAAGTGACATATTGGCTTTGAGCCCTATCAGCTTTTCCAGTACATTTTCTTTAGTGACAGTTATTGCATTTAATTCTGCTCCCTCTTTTGGCCTTTGATTATTTAGCATTTTTGGAATGCTGCCAGCATCTCATACCATGAAGACTGATGCAAAATATTTATGCAACTGCTCCGTCATTTCCTAGTTCCAAATCATTATTTCCCCAGCCTCAATCACTAAGGGGCCTATATTCACTTTGGTCTCTCTCTGCCTTTTAATAATTTTAATGAAACATTTGCTCTCCATCTTCGTATTAGAGTCATTGAGCTGTGCAGCGTGGAAACAGACCCTTCAGTCCAACTCGTCCATGCTGACCAGATATTCCAACCAAATCTAGTCCGATTTGCCAGCACTTGGCCCACATCTCTTTAAATCCTTCCCATTCATACACTCATCCAGATACCTCTTAAATGTTGTAATTGTACCAGTCTCCACCGCTTCCTCTGGCAGATCATTCCATACACGCACCATCTTCTGCATGAAAACCATATCTCTTAGGTCCCTTTTATATCTTTCTCCACTCACCTTAAACCTATGTCCTCCAGTTTTAGACTCCCCTACCCCTGGGAAAAGATCTTGACTATTCACCCTATCCATGCCCCTCATGATTTTATAAACCTCCATAACGTCACCCCTCAGCCTCGAATGTTCTAGAGAAAACAGCCACAGTATATTCAGCCTCTCCTTATAACTCAAGCCCTTCAACCCTGGCAACATCCTTGTAAACTCTTTCTGGAGCCTTTCAAGTTTCACAACATCCTTCCTGTAGCAGGGAGACCAAAATTGAACGCAGTATTCCAAAACTAAAGTTTATCCTCAAGCTTATTTTTACCTTGTTGCCTTTTTTTTTTGGTCAGCTGTTGTTGAATTCTAACACATATTCAATCTTCTGGTTTACCACTAATCTTTGCCACGTTGTAGGGATTTTCTTTCAATTTAATGTGATCCTTAACTCCCCTGGTTAACCACAGTCAGTTTATGCCCTTCCTGGAATTCTTATTTCTCACTGAAAAGTTTCTTTGCTGCAAGTCATTTTCTTAAACATCTGCCATTGGTCCTCAGCCATTTTCTTCTGCTCAACTCCTGCCCCAGTTCACTCCAGCCAACTCTGTCCTCATCCCTTTGTAATTATCCTTATTTATGTTCAGCAAAAATGACCCTGAGCTTCCTGTTGCCTGCCCTTTCAACACACCACTGTGTTCCCTGGGCAACATCTCTGTCTCAGGCTGCTGCAGTCCTCCGGTGAAGCTCAGCATAAGCTGGAAGAACAGCACCTCACTTTCTGCATGGGGACTTTGCAGCCTTCAGGACTCAATATTGAGTTCAATAATTTTCGGGCCTGAGCACCTTCTCCCATGTCCTTACTCCAATCCCCAGTCCTTGTCATCACATGGATTGCTGCCACAACAAACCCATTGTCAGCTACTCATGGTAGCCACTGATTGTCCCAGGCTTTAACCCAGTCCTTTGGCAACCAACTGCTGTTATAGAGTCATAGAGTCATATAATAAGGAAACAGACCCTTTGGTCCAACAAATCTGTGTTCTGTCTTTCAAGGTTCCATCTCTACCTATTATTTAGGGTAACATGGTGGCTCAGTGGTTAGTATTGCTATGTCACAGTGCCAGGGTCCCAGGTTCGATTCCAGCCTCAAGCAACTGTCTGTGTGGAGTTTGCATGTTCTCCCCGTGTCTGTGTGGGTTTCCTCTGGGTACTCCAGTTTCCTCTGATAGTCTGAAGGTGTGCAGTTTAGATGATTTGGCCATACTAAAGTGTCCAGGGATGTGTAGGTTTGGTACATTAGCCATGAGAAATGTTGGGGTATAGGTTAGGGGGTTGGGCCAAATGGCCTGTTTCCACATCCACAAATGGCTCCACAACCACCTGATGAAGGAGCAGTGCTCCGAAAGCTACTGCTTCCAAATTAACCTGGTGTCATGTGATTTTTAATTCTGTTTCCACACTGTAGGTGTTCTATGTTCTTCCCTATTTCAGTATACTGTATATACCAACCTTTTCCCAAACACAGTCAGTTCTGAAGAAGGGTCACTGGACCCAAAACATTAACTCTGCTTTCTCACCACAAATGTTGCCAGACCTGCTGAGTTTTTCCATCAATTTTTGTTTTTATTCATGTTTAGTGCTCTTGGTTCTGACACAAATTTCTCACTCTCCAGCTGAATGCTGAATTCTACCATGTTATGGTAATTGTTTTCTAGGGGATCATTTACTCTGAGGTCATTTGTTAAACTTATCTCATTTCAAATTACCATATGCAAAATAGTCTAATCTCTGCTTGGATTCAGAAGATATTGCTCTGGGAAACTGTCCCGACTACCCTCTCTGAATTCTTTCTCACAGCTACTTTTGATGATTTGGCTTACCAAATCTACATGAAGATTCAATTCACTTATAATTAATTTTTTACATGTCCTCGTGATCTCTGATTTATTCTCTGTCCTATAATATAGCTACAGTTGAGGACCCAATAGACTACGCTCACCACTGTCCTTTCCCTTTGTTATTTCTTACCTCTACCCATATCAGTTGTATATCTTCTGATTCAAGATTATTTATTGTATAATGCTAATTCCATCCTAATGAAGCTACCTCATCAACCTTCCTTCTCTGCGTGTGCTTTTGAAAAGTTATAGACTCTGGGATATTTATTTCCCATCTTTAATCTGTTTGTAACCACGTCTCCGTAATGGCTATAAGATTACACACACTAATGTCTGTTTCTGCCATTAATTAATTAATGTTGTTGCTATAAGCATTCAGGTAAAGAACTATTAATTTCGCCTTTTTACCATTTCTCCACCTTTGACCCTATTTACAGAGGGACCTCAATTATACGAATGACACGGGTGGGGAATATTTTGTCCAGATAATCAAATGTTCAGACAACTGAATGCCGGATAACACAGTTTAGCCAAGCTTCGGGACTTTGCGATCTTGTTCGGATAATCGAATGCCGGATAACTGAGGTTCCGCTGTACTGCTATTTCCCCATGTTTGTACACTTTGTCCTTCCTGTCCCAGTCTGGATATGTTATCCAGATAGTTGCCCTGAAATTCCTCCATATCTTTTTGTTTTGTAACCCTACATTTCCCATCTCCCAAACCCTCCCTCCCTCTAATTAGTTTCAAACCTTCTACACCAATTTTTGAGCCACGTATGTAATTCCTTAACTTTAGTTATCTTTGTCAGTTTATTTTCCCATGGCTCAGGTAGTAATCGAGAGATTATTACCTTGGGAGGTTCTGCTTTCAAGTTTAGCTCCTAACTGTTCCAATTCTTTCAGGAGAATCTCCTTTCTAGTCCTATTCAATGTTAATGTTGACACTGGATCCGTCCTCTCCCTCTTTAAGTTCCTCTCCATCCCAAGGAAATGTCCTTAACCTGGGCAACACAATCCTCAGGCTGCATAGAACAGTACGATTCACCTAATTATGCTGGCCCCTACCATGACCATATTCCTAATTTCTCCTCCCCCCTTGAATGACTCTCTAAATGATAGAGCTGTGGCCAGTTTGTCCTACCATGCCAGATAGCATCCGAGGAGCAGGAGAATCAATGTTTCGGGCATAAGCCCGCTCATTCCCGAAGAAGGGCTTATGCCCGAAACGTCGATTCTCCTGCTCCTTGGATGCTGCCTGGCCTGCTGCGCTTTTCCAGCACCACACTTTTCAAATCTTGATTTTAAACCCCTGAGTCCTCAAACCTGCCTCACCTGAGGTCTCACTGTTCTGATCAGAGACCAAATTTGAATCACCTAGTCTCAGGGTGTGTCCACCCTCTGGAGAAAGGGTCCAGGTAACTTCCTCCTTCCCTGATTTGGCGCAATGTCTGTAACTCCTCAACTCAGACACAAAGTTCCTTAAACTGTCGACATTTCATGCAGATGTGTTTACTCTGAATAACCTTGGTGCCCCCATATGCTCCAGTATCAGCACATCACCCATCCTGCAATCTTATCATGCTTGATCTGATTTACGAATGAATTACTCTATCTCCCCAGCTCTTTATACTTTATCGCAATTGCTTTAATAAATAAACATCAATATCAATCTTAGACTTAACAAACTATTTTTCAGAAGTTTGGGAACATGGACTAGTTGGACCGAAGGGTCTGTTTCCCCGTGCTATATGACTCTAAAAAATAAACACAAGCTGAAAACCTTCCCTTCACTTTAAAGAATAGAAGCGTTCACCTGCCCTACTCACTGATCAGCTTCTTTTCCTGCACTCACATTACGCAGTGGTTACTGAAGTCACTCTGCTCCGGTCTCAATGCAGTTCAAACTCTCTATCCATGCCTGTTATGCTCTCCCACATACATCTCTCTCTGGAGAGTCCATTTTTTGCAGTAAACCTTAGTTAAATCACCTCTGTTGCCATCTGTCCCAAGTTCTCACTTTGAACCTAATTCCCAGCTATACCTACACAGCCTTCACTTGATGCATTTGAAGTCTCCACTCATACTGACCATGTGGTACAAAAATCGCCTTCTTATATGGACCTGTTCAGAGTCACTGCAGCAAACAGCACCTCATTTACACAAAGGATTCCAAACATTTGAATGCTAACTGCCACTATAATGCAGCTGTTTCTTTCAATTAGGCTCTTTTAACTTACTTAATGGTTATTTTCTGAATCGGACTCTAACTCTGAAAGTAAACTTGGAAAAGGTATGCCAGTTGAATTCCCACATTGAATCCAATTCTCAGGTATATTCTTTTAATTTAGATCTCATTGAAAATCTCCACTCACATTGACAGTAGCCTTAATGTTGCTGCATCCAAACTCCAGAATTGAATTCCTACCACCCCATAGATCCTGATAACGATCCCTGAGTTCCATTGATCTGATCCCCAGGACTAACTGTCACCTACCTTCCTGACTGACTTTGATGGAAAGCTCACATTGATGACGGAATAGACCTCTGACTGATCTATGTACAGTTCCCTAACTGACTTACTACAAATCTCCTCACTGTTTGCCCTGGACGTACTGTGGCCTATTCCCTGGGTCGTCACGATATATCATTCAGTGCCTGAGAAGATCCCATACCCAGAAACTTGAAGAGTTGGGATAGGGATGTATTCCTCTACACATTCATCTCTGTAGCGGACAGTGCAGGAAATTGGGTTGAGATTTTGTTTTGCTGCGTGCTCTAAATTTAGACAGCATGGCTTGATACTTTTCTTTCTTTATGTAATATGCTTTTATTCTACTGTTAGAGAATATCTGCTGACTCCAGTGAATATGGCTTGGTGACTGGCATCCATCAAACAAACAAAGAAAAATCCCAGGTTTCATCCTGGGATCTGATTTTTCCAATAGTACCATCAGCTAGAATGATAATGCAATGCAAAAATATCCTACTTATTTTCCCTATCACACTTTTTGACAATCACTTTGAGTGTACATCCATTGATTACCAACCCTCTTTTCCACAGGAAGTAGTTCCTCCTTATTTGCTATTTTGATTTATATTCTAAACGCTCCTCAGTCACTTGGATTCCTCGCACAGTCCATTCCATTGGACCTTTCCCCTTCTCTTTGTCATGACAAGGGAGGAACCCCATAGAATTAGGATCATATTGAAGTTATTGTTTTAGGAAAAAAATGCCACACAGCCAAAAGGAGACTGGGATGTAAATTCAATGGCTGTCTGGAGAGAGAGATCCTGGAATTTCACACCAGATGAAGTATCAAGGAAACCTCACACGGGATTAATTTAAAAAAGAGACAGCACTATAGACTGAATTGTAATCTCTAGCGTATTTTCTCAGACTGTGAAGAGGATCAAAGAAATGACATTTAGGGCTATTACTTAAATGATAAGAAATTGCAGCACACTGCTGTACAGAGCGTCCTTGTGCATGAATCACAGGACGTGAGTTTGCAGGTACAACAGGTAATTAGGAAGGCAAATGGAATTCTGTCCTTCATTGCTGAAGGGATTGAGTTTAAAAGCAGGGAGGTTATGTTGTGAATAGGGTGTTGGTGAGGCCACACCTGGAGTTCTGCATGTAGTTTTGGTCTCCTTATTTGAGAAAGGATGTACTGGAACTAGACGGGTTGCAGAGGAGGTTCACTGGGTTGATTCCGGAGTTGAACGGGTTGGCTTATGAGGAGAGACTAAGTAGACTAGAATTATATTAAATGGAATTTAGGAGAATTGTGGAAGGCAATTGAAACATATAAAATTATGAAGGGATTGGATAAGATAGAAGTAGAGAGGATGTTTCCACTGGCAGGTAAAACTAGGACAAGAGGACACGGCCTCCAAATTAGGGGGAACAGATTTTGGACCGAATTGAGAAGGAACCTCTTCACCCAGTGGGTTGTGAATCTGTGGAATTCCCTGCTCAGTGAAGTAGTTGAGTCTTCCTCAGTAAATGTTTATAAAGTTAAGATAGGTAGTTCTTTGAACAGTTAAGGAATTAAGGGTTACAATGAGAGGGAGGGTAAGTGGAGCTGAGGCCAAGAAAAGATCAGCCATGATCTTATTGAATGGTGACAGGTCAGATGGCCGACACCTGCTCCTAGTTCTTATGTTATTATGTTCCCATGGTCTTATGACAGCAGTCTGGGAGAGAGACATGTTTTGTGTCTTCCCCTTTTCGAGAATATACAACAGCAGGAGTTAAAATCCACTTCAATCCAGGTCTATACGTGTTAGTAAAAGAAATTTACTAATGAGCTGTGATGCTCATGTGTGCCAATGGGCTGAGATGATCGCGTATACTAGTCTGAGTTTAAGTGTTAGTGTGCTATGAAGGTCATAGTCAAAGAACCATTCACTAGTCTGCCTTGCATTGTAGGTAAATAAATAATCTCTCACAGTGTTAGGATCTAGAGAGCCAGCAAGCCAGTCAAAAGGATACAAGGCAACAAAATTACAATGCAAAGCAAGCATCTTGAAACTTACTGCTCGACTATTAACATTCTAATCTTCATGAATAACCTATGCACTGACCCTTGTATTTTTTTTATTATTTGAATCATTTCTCGTACTCACTTAACATTTCTAGTGTGTTGGACTATTATTTCTTCTTGCAGGTTGTCACAATAAATTCATTCTTTCATTAACTCAAGAAAGCCTCATTAAATCGACTACTTTTCAAACACAAATTCACTTTCTGGGTGAAAGATATCCACAAGAGAAGAGATCCTTTGTAAGTTAACCTTGTTGTGACCAACCAAGAGGGTGGTTGAATAAGGAATGGGAGCCGGTTTGTCCCTCGTCACCCAGGAGTTCATTGATTTGGGGAACCCATTCGGGAGCCATAGTAACTCGGGGAAATTGGGTACTATAGTAACTAGGGGAGCCTCACCCGGGGCCTGATTGCAGTATCCTTCTTCTTCCTCCCTGTCTTACCCTCCACCAGCCTCTGGCTGTATTCATTCCTTTCAGCTCAACTTCAGGTCTCCTTTTTGTCATGAAGTCTTTGCCTGGCATTGCCTTCTGTGCAAATCCCCTTTACCTTTATGCTTTGTCGCTCCATGAGTACAGCAAAAGAAGCCCTCTTTTCTCTCCAGAATAAAATTGTTGGCAGTCATTAAAAAGAAATACAATCTACATTTTTACCAGGGAATAATCAAATCTTCTAATTAGCTCTCAAGACCATTCTTTCATTGAGAGTACTTCAATGAAATTGAAAATAGACTTGCAAACACAGGGTGGGCCTTATGCAGCTCACTTCCCTGCCTCAGGTGAACAGAAAAGACTTAACTTCATCAGAAGAAAATGCTTTCAAAACGTTGATGGCGTGGTTAATTCACAATTAGACACTTCTTCACCCACTGCAGCAATTACTGAAAATTATCTAATTACAGGACTTAACCTGCAGCCGCATTCTTTAATCATTTTGTTGTGTCCATTTTTCCATGACTGTGCATGCTTAAAAGAGAATTATATTCTCGAGAACCCCCTCTAATACTCAAGTGTTATGGAAAGGAAAGAAAGCTTGAATTTCTACAGTGCCTTTTAGGATTTCAGACTGTCCCAGAGTGTTCCACAGCCATTGAAGTACTTTTGAAGTCATAATGGAAAAAATACAGTGCCGACTTTGGGTAGAGCAATGATAGCATTATGTGAGTTTGCCTCCAGCAGCGTGTTTTATCTGATGTGGCAGTGCTTATCATACCTTCCAGAACACATGAAACTAGGCATGGACATTGTGAGATTGAAGAATGCAACAGACATCTACAAGTAACTACAATGTACAACCATTACATGTCTCAGGCATATCAGTGTTCGGGCTAATTTACACTTTTAGGTTAAAGTAGAACAGCATGCTTCCAGTGCAGTGTCAGGGTTCAAGTGATCTGAAGTAACACGGAGAATGAAATTTTGATATTCTTGGAAAATTCAGTAAAATAGATTGTCTCACATGCAATTCTAACAGCAGGAAGAGAACCCCAGGGTTTAGCTGTAACAGAGAGAGGAATAAGAGCTTCCACATCCAGCTTCAAAAGCCAGGCAGCAACTGCTACTGAAAAACCCAAACTAAAATCCTGGTTCAGGATGCTTCTATTATTCCAACTTTACAGAAACAAAAACCAAGGCCTCACCAACTGTTTACTTTGATCAGATTGCTCACCATCTATGTCCCAGGTTTTCTTGATAAAAAAGGACAAAATACACCTCTTGAAGCCATTGTATTGTCACACTGACATGAGACCGAACCAGTTAGAGAACTGGTGAGAAGCCCATGTTGCTTCAGAGAGGTCAACCTGGTTGGATTAAATGCCTGTCAGACAGCTAACTGGCCAATGTCAGGCTTTCCCTCGAATTCCCTCGAGTGTAAAAGTCCCACGTGAGCTGGTGAAACAAAGGCCTTCCAGGAAAGTGGCAGTGGAGGAATGGCTGCTGCCAGCAATGCATCCAGGGTGAGGGACTGTTAGGAATACCAAGGGATTTAGGCCACAGGTGAGTGAGGAAGGGATGGAGTTTGCAATGAGAGCTTCCAGGAGAAGTGTGTTTAGGAGGTTTCGAGACAAGAACAGAGGGCTTTGTTTCAGCACACCCAGTGCTCACGCCCACAATTGGAGATGCACGAAGCATCTTTGGAAGAAGAACACCCTGGATGGCTGCAGGCAAACCAAACATACTGATATGTGGACAGCTTAGCACATGGCTTCATGTTACGTAGCAGGAAGATCCTATGGGTCGAGCTGATAACCCCCAAATTGAGGCGATGATAATTAATGCTTACCTGCATCAGGCTGGATTTGATCTTCGAAGGGATGACCATGGTTAATAGTACAGGCATGTCATGCAAGATGAAAAGGTGGTTGACCAAGTAACTAAGCTCTGGTTGAACATTCACATGAAGGAACGCAGTCTGATCACTGACACTTGGCTAAGCAAAGAGTAGAGGAGTGAAGGGCTTTGAGCTACAACACTGGGGTGGATATGAGAGATGAAAAAATCAACAATAACTGATTGACAGGGATTGGCAGGAGAATGACCCAGACAATAAATGATGTGAGGGCTGGACTAATACAAAACCATAAGATCATAAGACTATTAGACATAGGAGCAGAAATTAGGCCATTTGGCCCATTGAGTCTGCTCTACCATTCAATCATGGCTCATAGGTCTTTCAAACTCACTTTCCAGCTTTCTCCCTGTAACCTTTAATCCCTTTGGCAACCAAGAACGTATCTATCTCTGTCTTAAATACACTCAGTGACCTGGCCTCCACAGCTTTCTGTGGCAATAAATTCCACAGATTCACCACTCTCTGGCTAATGAAGTTTCTCCTTATCTCCATTTTTAAAGGATCTTCCCTTTACTCTAAGACTGTGCCCCTCAGGTCCTTGTCTCTCCTGTCAATGGAAACATCTTCCCAACATTCACTCTGTCCAGGCTGTTCAGTATTCTGTAAGTTTAAGTCAGATCCTGCTCATCCTTCTAAACTCCATCAAGTATTATCTCAGAGTCCTCAAACGTTCCTCACTTATTAAGCCTTTCAATCCTGGGATCATTCGCAGAACCTCCCCTGGACCCGCTCCAGGGCCAATATATGTTTCCTGAGATGTGGGGCCCAAAATTGTTCACAAAACTCTAAAACCTCAGAAGTACATCATTGCTTTTATATTCTAGTCCTCTCAAGATGAACGACAACATTGTATTTGCTTTCCTAACTACTGACTCAACCTGCAGTTTATCTTAAGAGAAACCTGGACTAGGACTCCCAAGTCTCTTTGCACTTCAGATTTCTGAATTTTCTCCCCATTTAGAAAATAGTCCATGCATCTATTCTTCCTACCAAAGTGTATGATCTCACACTTTCCTACATTGTATTTCATCTGCCACTTCTTTGCCCACTCTCCTAACCTGACAAAATCTTTCTGCAGCCCCCTTGCCTCCTCAACACTACCTGCCCCTCCACCTATCTTTGCATCATCTGTAAATTTAGCCAGAATGCCCTCAATTCCTTCATCCAGATCATTAATGCATAAAGTGAAAAGTTATGGTCCCAGCACCAAACCTTATGGAATACCACTTGTCACCTGCTTCCATCCTGAGAAGGACTCTTTTATCCTCACTCTCTGCTTTCTGCCAGACAGCCAAGCTTCTATCCATGCTAGTACCTTGCCTCTAACAACATAAGCCCTTATCTTACTCAGCAGCCTCCTTTACTACACCTTATCAAAGGCCTTCTACAAGTATTTACACTGATTGCACTACCAATGCTTCTACTAATAACAGAATTAACGACTATTACTGAGTTGCTCATTTGGTGGCTTTAAAGTATTAAAATGTTCCAAGGTATTTGACAAGAACATATTTAGGTGAAATTTGAAACTGAGCCCATGTAATGAGGTATAGGAACAACTGATCTTAGTCAAGAGTGATAGGGCTTTAAGGAAAGTTTTCAGGGAGGAAAGAGCTGAAGAGATTTCGACAGCAAATTCAGTTTTGGGATGAGACAGTGGGAGGCATGGCCATGATTGGTGGACCAACTAAAATCAGGGATGCTTATGAAACCAGAGTGAGAAGAATGTAGATATCCCCAGGGTATATAAACCTGAAAGAGATTATAGAGATGGGAAGGGACAAGGCCATAGAGGGATTTCAAAACAAAAATGAATATTTAAAATTGAGGCATTGTTTAACCAATAGTCAGTTCAGGTCAGCGAGCACATGTGACAGATAAATGTACTTCACTTCCACATTGTGAAGTTTTCTGGTGACAATGTTAAGAACAATGATATGTTTCTCATGCTTCATAATCCCTCTCCTGAGAGGCAATCCAGATTGTTAGGGCTGACAAGTTAACAATGACACATCTGGGGAATATGAAGATGTTTCCTTTTCTCATATTTAGAAGAATATTTCCTTTTAGGGAAAAAAAAGACAATGTCATCACTTTACAATTTATTTCCCACTGCATTCTTCATTCCTTTAAGCCGCACAACATCTCACTATCCTCATCAGAGTTACTGCTCTGAATATATGGCAGGTTTCCCTCTTTAGCTTCAGGTCTCAAGAATGAAGCAGGCTGGAAGACTTGGTGCAGATATCAAACACAGACGCCATTACAATTTCCTTTTGAACAAATGGAAAGAGTTATTCAGTATTTGAATGAAGTGCATTTCAGAAACATTAATGGTTATATTATGATAAAGCTGTATTATATTTTGATACCTCCATTTGTGAAAGCCAAGCACAGTTTTTTTTCTTTTCCGTAGAACTCCATTAAGCCACTGTTTTAGGCAAAGCGTTGGGTTTAAATGCTGCTGAAGTAGCCTTGGTTGCTGGAAGTTTGGGGAGATTCATGTTTATAGACTTAGCAGGAGTGTACTGTTGTGGCAAATTCACAGAGACCGCACACAAAAGCCAACATAAAACAAACATTGCCATTATTATGAACATGGTTACATATTCAAACAGCATAGTAACAAATTGAAAACACTCCTCACAGACCCTGCTGCTGACACAGACAGGAACTACAAATGCTCTGCTTTGCTTTCAGCTCCATTTGAAGAGTAAATAGGCTAGAGACAATGCACCCTTGGACAAGAAAGAAAGAAGCTTATGTTCTCCAGGATCTGTCATCTTCCCCATTCTCACAATCACTTAGCTACTGCCCCTTCTAGACATCTTAAATGTCAGTGTCATGTCTTTGTTTTGTTGGCTTCCCTTGCACAGCCTAATCCGTTTGTCGCAAACATTCAAAGTGCTACAACGACAAATCTGCATTTAAGTGGCGGCCTGTAACATATGGAACAGGCTCCAAAACACTTATAGGCATTAATTCAACCAAGTTTGATATGGAGTTGCACAATCTTCTACTAGCTAGGAGCCCGAAAGTTTTGTCGAAAAGGTTTGAAGAGAGAAGAGAGGCAAAAGAGGGAACTGCAGAACTTTGGCCCGAGGCAGCAGAAGACACAGCCCCTATAGTGCTGCATTCAAAATCACAGGCACCCAGGTTGCAACAGCATAGAGATCTCAATCTTTTTTAAAGGCTGACAACATTTTCCATCCATTTACTCAAATTCCATTTTTCCCCCATTTCCCAGAAAACCTTTAAAAGTTTATTGCTCACCAAGTGCACCATATTACCTGAGTAATTAATTAAGACTGGCCCTTGGAAAATAATGACAGATTGCCCTAATTTAAAATAAAGAAAACAATGGATGTTTTAACAGCATAGAAATCATAAAGTCATAGAGATGTATGGCACGGAAACAGACCCTTCTGCCCAACTTGCCCACGCCGATCAGATATCCTAATCTAATCCAGTCTCATTTGCCAGCATTTGGCCCATATCTCTCTAAGTCCTTCCCAACCATGTACCCATCCAGATCTTGAGCACAATGAAGCAGCCTAAGGTGCTTCATGATAGATTTAAAAACAAAGCATGACATTGATACTGAGGTGGCGCAGTGGTTAGTACTGCTGCTTCACAGCACCTGGGTTTGATTCCAGCCTTGGACTACTGTCTGTGTGGAGTTTGCACATTCTTCCTGTGTCTGCGTGGCTTTCCTCCGGGGGCTCCTGTTTCCTCCCACAATCCAAAGATGTTCAGGTTAGGTGGATTAGCCATGTTAAATTGTCTATAGTGTCCAGGGATATGCAGGCTGGGTGGATTAGCCATGGAAAATGTAGGGCTAAAGGGATAGGGTGGGTCTTACCGGGATCCTTTTCAGAGGGCTGGTGCAGATTCAATGGGCCAAATAGCCTGCCTCTACACTGTAGGGATTCAATGACTTGTATAAAAAGATATTAGGGAAAATTATTAACAAAATCTTGGTTAAAGAGGTAGTGGGTTTCAATGAGTGCCTTAAAAGAGGAAGTGGGGTGTTTAGTCAGAAATATGGAGAAAAAATTCTCAGGACTTGGAGCCAAGCCAACAGACGACAACAGATCTCACTGGTTAAGTAATTAAGACTGGGGATGCTCATGAAGTGAGAATTGGAGGAATGCAGATATTTCAGAGGGCTATGGGACTGGAAGGATATGAGCCAAGATTTGAAAATGTGGAATGAGAATTTTAAACTCAAGACATGGATTAACTGGAAGCTAATGTAGGTCAACAAACAAGAAGGGATGGGGAATGCGACTTGCTGTGAATGAAGACACCAGTAGTAGAGGTTTGGATGTATCAGGACGGCTGGAAAATGGGAAGCCTTCAGAAGCCTTCAGAAAGCCAAGAATCCAGAGAAAGTATATTCCTGTCAGGGTGAAAGGAAAGGCTGGTAGGTATAGGGAATGCTGGATGACTAAAGAAATTGAGGGTTTGGTTAAGAAAAAGAAGGAAGCATTTGTCAGGTATGGACAGGATAGATCGAGTGAATCCTTAGAAGAGTTTAAAGGAAGTAGGAGTATACTTAAGAGGGAAATCAGGACGGCAAAAAGGGGACATGAGATAGCTTTGGCAAATAGAATTAAGGAGAATCCAAAGGGTCGCAGGTAGATAGAATAGTGAAGAAGGCGTTTGGTCTGCTTTCCTTTATTGGTCAGAGTATTGAGTACAGGAGTTGGGAGGTCATGTTGCAGCAGTACAGGACATTGGTTAGGCCACTGTTGGAATATTGTGTGCAATTCTGGTCACCTTCCTATCCGAAAGATGTTGTGAAACTTGAAAGAGTTCAGAAAAGATTTACAAGGATGTTGGCAGGGTTGGAGGATTTGAGCTATAGGGAGAGGCTGAACAGGCTGAGGCTAATTTCCCTGGAGCATCGGAGGCTGAGGGGTGGCCTTATAGAGGTTTACAAAATTATGCGGGGCATGGATAGAGTAAATAGGCAAAGTCTTTTCCCTGGGGTCGGGGAGTCCAGAACTAGAGTCCTAAACCTATGATGAGAGGGGAAAGATATAAAAGAACCTACGGGGCAACTTTTTCAGACAGAGGGTGGTACGTGTATGGAATGAGCTGCCAGAGGAAGTGGTGGAGGCTGGTACAATTGCAACATTTAAGAGGCATTTGGATCAGTATATGAATAGGAAGGGTTTGAATGGATATGGGCCCGGTGCTGGCAGGTGGGACTAGATTGGGTTGGGATATCTGGTCGGCATGGATGGGTTGGACCGAAGGGTCTGTTTCCCTGCTGTACATCTCTATGACTCTAAGTTGACGGAGGGTAGAATGTGGGAGATCAGCCAGGAGTGCTTTGGCTTGTTTAGTCTAGAGATAACAAATGCATGATTGAGTGTTACAATAGCAGATAGAGAAAGTGAGGCTTGGAGGTGCTAGAGGTCAGAGTCAAGAGCGTGAAAACGTAAATCAGGTCAGGCAGCATCTGAGGAGAAAGACAAGTGACGTTTCGGGGATAAGCCCTTCATCAGGTAATGATGAAGGGCTTATGCCCGAAAGGTCATTTTCCTGTTCCTCGGATGCTGCCTGACCTGCTGTGCTTTTCCAGCACCACGCTCTCGACACTTACAGCAGCAGATGGTTGAGACAGGATTGAAATTGGTCAAAGTTATGGAGATGGAAAAAAGTAGTCAAAGTGAGGGTGTGAATCTGAAGGTTGTATGTTTGGCCTTCAGTTTGCTGCAGAGCTTTCTGTATGAATCATGCTGAAACTAATAAGGAAGTTTCAATTCAGTGAATTGATTCTGGGATCTCCATTGGTGAAGGCATTTATTTAAGAACTTCCAACAAAAAAATCAAACCACTCCCCTGGGAAAGCCAGATTTGGCTCAGTGCTGCATGCAGGAGCTCAGAGACAAATAGCAAGATATTTCCGAGTCCTGTCATCGCCCACTTGGCTAAAGCAAACGTTTCACAATTCATTCTCAGGATGTGGACAATTGCTAAGATTTATCACCTATCCTTCATTGACCACAAAAGAGTCAGTAGTCACATGTAGAACAGACCAGTAAGGACAGTCAAGTCCCATCCCTAAGACATATTTGTGAAAAGAGCAAGTTTTTACAACAACTTCATAGTTTCATGGCCATTTGCTAATGCCAGCTTTCTGTGTCCAGATTTGTATTAATTTGAAATCAGATTCTCAGCCTGTGATGGTGGGACATGAATTTACATCTTATTAGCTTTATTAAGTTAAGCTACTGCATCCATTCTTCCAAATGTATCATCCGTAAGTCAATGATCTATCCTGATGAACTTAAATATACTTTACAGTAGCCAAATATTGCAGCAAGTACAATGGAAGGACATTGTATTATTATAGCAAGGTGCTGCTTAACCAGTGCACCACACAAGCACTGTTCTTAGAAACACAATCCCCACTGCTCCAACCGTCCCCACCCCCAACCCAGCTCTCACCTATTTGAACAAAAGGCTGCTTTTGAAAACATTTTGATTGAATCCTTGTCAGACAATGTGGTGAGTAAGGTTTTACAGATTGTATCTCGGACAGATTGAAGTGTTTGATCCGGCCTCTCCCAGAGAAATTCAAAACTGTGACCACCCATGCTATGGTCACCTCTTTTGTCTGCATTGAAGGACCCTGTTACCCATCAGAAGATTAATCAAAGAGTCAGGTGGCAGTACAATGTGTCATCTGAAGGCCGGTAATTGGTTCTTTACTCATTCCCAAGGAGTTGGCCCATTATTGTTTTCCTGCCATAACGATAATATCTACCAAGTGTACCCAAAATAAGTTACATATACTTCCAGGCTGCTTACAAATCTAATGCAGTAGAGCACCTGGACACTTACAAAGAATTTTCATTTCTGTGATGGCTTCTTTTTATGGATCTTAGTTTATTTCAGACCTTTATGCTAATTCCTGGACCGCATAAGACATTGTTAATTGTAATGCTAAAAAACCTTTCTTGGAATGTCCCTGCATAAGCCTTTCTGAACACATGACATTCACTCAGTGCTAGAAGTATAATGGGGATTGGCCGTCAAGTATAGTTGGTGGAGGAACAAACATTTTAATGAAAGATTGACTGTAATTAGTCTCCAGTCTGAGTAGAATCCATACAGAAGAATATGTAGAGGAAGGCTTTGTCCTTCACTGTCACCTAAGCATCTGCCCCGCAGTGTTCACATTGTCACCATTGTATGATGCAGACCTCTGTGAGGATTTTAATGAGGGAGGAGAGCAGCTTTAAAGGAATGAAAGCTACAAAGATAAGATAATGTGTGTTCACAGACACAATCAACATTTGCAAACCTAGAGCAGGGAATAGAGTAATAAGCGTCTGAAAGAAACATTTTATTGCAATATCCAAACCTTTAAATTAATATGGACTGGAATGGGGTACATAATACTTTGTTGCTTCTCGCTTTGTGCATTTTCACTTTTTTTACAGAATTTTAAACTGAAATGACAACTTTCAAAAGGCTCGATTATAACCTAAGCAAAAATCTTTAATGTACATAGAGCTTTGGGAGATCTATGCAGTCATACGGTGCACAGAGTTAGCAAAACCTTTAATTGAGAAAGAAAAACTAAAAATGCATTTGACCAAATGTTTTCATGAGTAAATATCTTTAATAGAGGATGAAACAAATCCAGTGATAGGTGGCCAATCATTAAGTGCACACTCTGTAAATATCATCCAGGTCGTTGGCCCAGCAATGTGGGGTTAGATTTCTGCCAGAAAGATGAAGGCCTGATTTTAACTTTGTGTAGGTGAAAGAATTTTAAATAGGTGAAAATGACACCCTTTAAAATTTGTGTTGTTTCAGTCACTATTCTTTGAAAATCCTAGAAATGAAAATCACAAATGTACACCATTCCATTATTGTACTGAGGGTTTGAATATTCCACTAAACTATTTTCAGACACTTGAAAATTTATGCACTGCACTATTTCAAACCCTCATGTTAAAATGCATTTATTGGAGGACTAGTTGAGTCACTTACAGCTTTCAAAAGGGTTATTGACCGATTCTTGATTCATTGCAGATGGAGTGGGTTAAGGGAAAAAGATTAGTTAAAATTCCAAAAGAGAAGCTACACACGAAGACTAACTGGATGAGCTTAATTATCTTTTTCTTGTTCTTCCGTGCGTACACAATAGTTAATGATTTTCTGATACAGTGAAAACAAATATTCTCACTTTACATTTATGCTGGTTAATACACATTACAGCAGCAAATTAAATCACTAGCAGTTCTATAAAAGTCCAGCAGGTACACATTGTAATTTGAGAATCATGGACGTTTCTACAGCAGATCTGTTAATTACTGCAAAACCTGACACCAAATTACGACACACTCAAATTACCAATTAAAATGGGGCGATGTTTGCTTGCAATGCTATACAGCAGCAGCTTATAAATAAAAGGTAATGAAAATCTCACCCACTATATTCCAATATTAACATTGGTATAGATTGTCAGAATGTGAATATGAAGTCATCTGCTAAAGGTGTCACAGCAGAGAGACAAGACTTTGGGTGCATTAAAGTCTAAATCAGATTATAATCAGATCATTTTATAAATTGGGGTCGGAATTTATAATTCCTGAATGAACAATCTCAATGGTACAATGATATGGTAGGTCTCCAGATTGGTTGCCGTTAGTCCTTTTTGCAGGGTCACATATGCAATCATTGGCGATCAACATTCATGGCTAAAAGCAACAAAAAAGTAGCCAAAATCAAAAGTTGATTGAATGAGGAAGGCTAATGGTTAAGATTGCACTCCATCCTTTATCTTCATTCATTGTCCTCCATGGCTTTCCCCTCTCTGTTGAAGGTGTCGTCCAATGTGAGCTGATGCCAGGCTGGCACAAGATGCCTTCAACCACCTCCTCCAAATGGCCATTCAATTAGATCATGACAGATCTGCCACCCAACCCCATTCTCAACTTTTCTTGAAATCTCTTGAAGCTAGAGCAGGATTTCAGCAGTACAGCCCATTGAGCCAACTCTTCCAATGAATTAAATCTGAAGCTCCACCCATTTGTTTCCTTATTCTTTCATGGGAGTCACTGGCAAGCTCAGTATTTGTCACCTATCCCTAATTTCCATTGCCAACTAAATGGCTTCTTTGGTTCTTTCAGAAGGCACTGAGGAGTCAACTACATTACTGTGGATCAGAAGTCACATGTAGGCAAGATCTGGTAAAGAAGGGAGATTTCCTTCCCTAAGGGACATTCATGACTTTTAACAATTGACAATGGTTACACAGTCACCATACGGCTCACATTTTATTGAATTCAAATTTCACCATTCGTTATGATGGAATTCGAACTTATGACTTCAGAACTTTAGCCTGGGGTTCTGGTTTGCTAATCCAGTAATTAATACAGGTTTTTGCAATAGTCAGTGGTCACCATTAATGATAGTAGCTATCAAATTCAAACTTTATTGATTGGATTTTAACCTTACCGCTTCCATGGTGGAATTTTAACCTGTATTCCCAGAGCATTCTCCTCGGGACTACAGATCCAATTATACTGCCTGTAAGTTACCATCAGTTCCTACCTTTATTCCACTTCATTTGATATTCTTACATGTACAAACCCAGTCAATTATCCCAGCACTCACAGATTGAGGGGAAAATTTCCTTGTATGAAGAAGGGCTTTCAGATTTGACTCCTGAAAGGATAAGCTTTACTTTTCAGACTTTACCACATTTTTGAATCTATTGTCAAAACACCTTGAACTTTAGGTTAGATCATTGGTAGTTTCTTATTTTACTACATGTAATACCAGGTAGTAATGTTCTCTTCTCCTGAATTTGCTTTTCCATCCTTCTGTGAGATGCCATTTCAAGTTTATGTACAGTTTCACAGATTAGAATGCAATGGAAAGTCATTTCATCCCTGCCTCCAGATCAGCTCTTCCTAAAACATTGGTCACAAGCTCCCCTGGTGTCACTGAGACAGTATTTGGGGTGAGGTTCACCCCCACCTCCAGGCAGCAGTGGTGCCTGTAGAGAGGCCTTTATGGTACAACAGCCCTGGAGCTGCTGGATTGATGCTTCTAAAGGTGGTGAGGCCAAAGTGCCCTTTGGCCTTAGGAAGCACTTCTTGTAGTGAGTGCCCTGGGGCCTTGGGATGGTTACACACTACCATAGAGCAGAGGAACAGGTCCTTTGGTCCACCAAGCTTGCATGGATTCCTAATCCTTATTTAGACCCACTACTTATTGATACACACACCTTTTCCATCCCTCTGTTCGTCTCCCGTTCATGTGTCTAGTAAGATATGCTTTAAACGTTGCTCATGGGCCTGCTTCCACTACCTCCTACAGCAGTGCATTCCAGGTACCCACCACCCTTTGTGTGAAAAGTTTTCCCCACACTTCTCTCCTGAACATTCCCCTCCTCACCTTGAACCTGTGCCCTCTTGTAGTTGACCTTTCCACCCTGGGAAAAAGCCTCTGACTATCTGCCATATCTAAGCCTCTCATAATTTTGTAGACCTCTATTGGCCTTGGTAAAAATAATCCGAGTTTATCGAACATCTCCTCATAACTCCCTCCCCTCAGACCAGGGAACATCCTGGTAAACCTTCTCTGCGTCTTTCCAAGGTATCCATGTCCGTCTGATAGTGTGGTTGTGTGGCAACCCGAAAATGTCGACTTCTCCACCTCCTGATGCTGCCTGGCTTGCTGTGTTCTTCCAGCCTCCTGCCTGGCTATGTGGTAACTTGAAGCATGCAGTCAGGCAATTGCAAGTCAGCTACTGACTGAGGCTGGGAAAAACTGGGAGGCTGATTTCCTCCATTGTGTTGCAAGTGTACAATGGAACTGAAAACAGCTGCCACCACACCCAGAGTGGTCAAGATGACTGAGTGAGGGAGAGCGTTTCACCATATTGCAATGTAAAGGCCTTTCAAAGGGACTGGCCTCAAACATACACAAACAGTCCCAGTGAAAGACTCCTGTGAGTACTACATGCCATCTGAAGCTTGACTATTACCCGAATTGGGGGATTCCAACTTCAGGCCACATGCTCTCCTGACCACTTCCTGCAGCATCTTCAAACAATCCCATTATCAGCTGGGATCCATAAGCACTGTGTGCAACCTGGTAAGATCCACCTAATCATCTTCCCAAGTTCCCATAGCTGTACATAGCACAGGAACTGTTCAAGGCATACTCTGGACCATAATTCAGCCATGGTCCTACTCAATAGCAGAGCATGGTCGAGGGGCCAAATGGCCTACTCCCATTCTTATTTTTTATGGTCTTATGGAGAAAACAAGAGAGCTTCTTCCTCTTGATACCATCTTCATACACGCTGAAATGAGCAGTGGGAGGAGATTTCTACCTCATTAATATTTTACAACTAACGCTGTAAAACCCTCTGCAAGAAAAGAAATAGATGGAAGGGAAGTAAAGGAGTAAGTTGAGTTGCCTCTTTATTTCTGCAGCTAACTAATGCTCTAATTATTACAATGAACGTTTTAATAGAGTCATAGAGTTGCACAGGACAGAATGCCCATGCCAACCAGATATTCTAATTTAGGAGAAAGTGAGGACTGCAGATGCTGGAGATCAGAGTCGAGAGTGTGGTGCTGGAAAAGCACAGCAGGTCAGGCAGCATCTGAGGAGAAATAGAATAGACGTTTCTGGCATAAGCCCTTCATTAGGAAAGACTTATGCCCAAAGCATTGATTCTTCTGCTTCTCGGATGCTGCCTGACCTGCTGTGCTTTTCCAGCACCACACTCTCAACTCAGATATCCTAAACTAATCCAGTGCCATTTGCCAGCATTTGGCCCATATTCCTCTAAACCTTTCCTAATAGTATACCCATCCAGGTGCCTTTTAAATGTTTCAATTGTACCAGAATCCACCACTTCCTCTGGCAGCTCATTCCATTCTCGCACCACCCTCTGCATTAAAAAGTTGCCTCTTAGGTCCTTTTTAAATCTTTCCCCTCTCACCTTAAACCTATGCCCTCGAGTTTTAGACTCGCCTATCCTGGGAAAAATACAGTGTTAATTCACTGTATTCATGCCCCTCATGATTTAATAAACCTCTATAAGGTCACCCCCTCAACTTCCAACGCTGCAGGGAAAACAGCCCCAGTCTATTCAGCCTCTCCCTATAACTGATACCCCAACTTTGACAACATCCTTGTAAATCTTTTCTGAAGCCTTTCAGTTTCACAATATCCTTGCGATAGCAGGAAGGGTGATGCGTGTTAAATCAAATAAACTGTTTCTAAAGATCACCACATCCAACCCTAAAAATGCATATGTGCGATGCAACAGAACCCAGGTAACTCTCATGTAGATGGCAAGCATGACTCAATGGCCCAATCCTCCTCAAAGCAGTTGTCATACGCTTGGCCTCTACTTGAGGGTCTAGATTGATTTCACTCACAACATTGTTGCGTTTAGGTCAAAATTGTGAGCTCCCACTCCAAAGATTTGACCACATAATCCCAGCTGACATTTTATGCAGTACTTAGAGGAGTTTTAGCACTCTTGAGGGGATCCCACTTATACAAGACATTAAGTGTAGGCCCAATCTATCCTTCTCAAATGGATAGAAAAGATTCCTCTACTGAAGGAAGAAAAGAAGGGGTTTCTCACCAGGTTTATCCCTTGAACATCTCCACCAAAACAGAAGATGTAGTCATTGTCACATAATGGGAGTATGCTGTGCACAAATTGTTTGCTTATTTCATACTTCCAAACAATGATTTCACTCTGAAAGGGCATAGTTGGTTCTAAAGTGGGGCATCCTAAGGTTGTGAAGCGTGCTTTATAAATGTTAAGTTTTCTTTACAATTTGCCTAGCAGATACCTTCAAATGATGACTGGAACATGAAAGCAATCTCCGTTAAGAAGATTTGTTGCCTGTGTCTACCATTCTACTTTTTAATTAAGCTGTACTGATTTGATAGGTTGAAATGCCAATGTATTTTTGGACTGTACAGCATGGTACATCAGTGTTATTGCTCGTGGTCTGTGTAATTGTTCTTTTTTAAGAAGACTGCACAACACAAATATGATTCTTGCAACATGATGTTGTCCAGATTTTATGTTAGGTCATAAAGACTCCTGGGAAACAGAATGAAGCAAAATGATTTCAACAGCTGGAGTGATTGAAATTCTTCCATTCCCTCCAACTATTTTCCCAGCACGAATAATTTGGGCATGACAGGATTTTAGGTAAGTTAACAGTATGTTAACATCTTATTGAACAATTTGTCTGTTGTGAAAGCCAGCCCAGGAACCTAGACCGGGTGAGAGATTCCAAAGTGAAAGCTGGGCTATGGGAGGTGGTGGTGTCATTAGGCTAGTAATTAAGAACCCCAGGCTAATGTTTGGGGGAACATGGGTTCAAATTTCACCATGGCAGATAGTGCAATTTGAATTCAATGAAAATGCGCAATTAAAAGCCAGGCTGATGGTGACTAGGTAATCATTGTTATAAAAACCCATCTGGTTCACTAATGCAATTTAAGGAAGGATAGCTACTGTCTGGCTTGATCTCACATGACTCCATGAGAAACAGCATTGTGGTTGACTATGAACCTCTCTCTGGGCAAGTTGGTTGGGCAATAAATGCTGACCTAGCCAGCAATGCCCTTGAACAAATAAAAGGGATAAATAATCTGGGGCAGAGTTTGAACCATAAGAAGAGATAATGCTGACTCCCGGTAATAGGTCAACTCTCACTATTTAAAGGGAACCAAATAAGAGTTGGACTGGACACAGATTTCTACGTTTGGGACAGAAAGCAACCTCAATGGTGTGGCTCAACATTGAAAACCTGTTCCCCAATTCTCTGAATGCTATGCAGACGGTTATTTGGGCCCAAAGTGAGATACATTGCAGGGGTGCTTGCCTCTGAAACAAAACAAGCTTGGTTGGATGTTTTTGAAGAGGTCAGGTTTTGGGGTGTGGTCCTTCGTTCATGGATCCAGTGCAAAGACGTGTTCACCTCTCTCATTAAGGCAAGGAAGCCGAACAAATATATACACGCCATTCACTGCTAACGCCTCCACTCTGGCCTGCCCAGTATTCTCCTACATTGTATCCTGCAGACCAATGCAATCTCCAGGTGCTCACTCTGGAAGCACCCTGCAAAATCTCCATTGGAACAGTTAGCTCTGACACTCACTGCCATCCTTCTTTTTACATTTCACCTCCATCCCTCACAATTATGCTCCACAAAGGTTGTTCCTTTCTCCTCTCATCATATTGTCACTCTCATAACTCGCTACTTAATCTCCATGCAGAGGAAAATACAGGAATTCCCAGGAGAGGTAGAGTATCCACAATTGTTGCATCCTCCATCCCAGCTCCTGCAGAGAAGAGTCCTCTAGAAACCGACAGCCTGGATGAGTGAATACTCAGTAGAGTCTGAGTGTAGGGAGTCTGCTGGAGATCTGTTGACAACTCGTTGTTTTGATATTTGTTCCTGATGTCTACTGTTGTTGGTCAAGACATTTATTGCCCATCTCTAATTGCCAATGATAGAGGTAAGCTTCCTCTGGAACTGTAGCAATGCTTGGGGTGGAGGGACATCCAGTGTGTTGGAAAGGATCCAGATTGAGAATGCTGGCCCAGCCACAGGGCAAGGACAGTGATATAGTTCCAAGTCAGGATAGTATATGATTAGGCGGGCAACCTGCAAGGAATCGTTTTTCAATGTGCCTGTTGCTGTTATTCTTCTAAATGGTAAAGTCAGAAATCTTGAAAATCAGAGGTCTCAAATGGCAAGTGAAAACAGAAATTGCTGGAGAAGCTCAGTAGGTCTGGCAGCAAGTAAGGAGAGAAAACAGAGTTAATGTTTCGGGCCCAGTGACCCTTCTTCAGAAGCATTAACTCTATTTTTCTCTCTATTGATGCTGCCAGACCTGCTGAGTTTCTCCAGCATCATCTGCTTTTGATTCAGATTTGCAGCATCTGCAGTTTTTTTTAGTTAATGACTCATGTTGGTTTGGTATCGACTTAAATACAATCACCTGCGCAATGATCACTTTGAACTCTTCCCTCTGGTCGGTTCTACCTCACGTCCTTCCAGGTCTTTGAAGTGGCACAGGAGCTGGAGTGGGAATGGGCAAAGGATTTTTCAGGTTCCGTGAACAAAATCCTTTAACTTAGACAGCAAAGTGATGTGTTGCAGTATTTAAATGCTTTCTACCTTTCTGATATGAAAAAAATTAAACTCATCAAGTTCACTAATGTTCTTCAGGGAAGGAAATCACCTGGTTTAGCATCATGTGACTCCAGACTCACAACACTGGGGTTGACTCTCAACTGCCCACAGACGTGGCCTAGCGACTCACTCAGTTGTAATAACCACTGCCAAAGCTCCCGAAGGGCATTGTGGGTCTATCTACAGCACATAGACTGCAGCTGCTCAAGAAGGCACCACCTTCTCAAGGCAGCTAGGGACAGACAATAATTGCTAGCCCCAGCAACACCCACATCCCATGAATGAATTTTTAAAAATACATCAATGCCTACCTTGCTCATTCTACTAAAGTTTAATGTTGGAGTTTAAGGTTAAATTTTCGAACATCTTTCTACATATTGAAATGGCGGACCAGCAGCAGTTTTATAAGCTTCCTGGAACACACCACAGTTGAATGAGCTAGTTGGTGGGTTCATGTGCAGCTCCCAATACATCAGCTTTTTCATCTTTTAAAGATCAACCCCACTTTGCCCCCTGACCCAGTGCCCCCACATTGGCCTGCTTTTGCTCCATCCCATTTTGCAGGTTAACGTTTCCAGCACAGTCTTTATTTTATTGTTTCTTTATCTGTAGTTCAGCAGAAAAGTGCAATGCGAATGAATGAATTTACAGGACCGAATATATAGCTCAGCATTTGAGCAACTTTAGTGTGAGCAGCACAAATGAAGGAAAAATGGACTGTGTAAGGTCCAACTGTATAACACCGTAACCTTTCTGATTTAATGTCCCATTTAATGTGCCCTACCATGTTCAGGCAGACTTAGTACATTCTTCATTGTGTCTATTTAGCTGCAGCAGTAAGAGGCTTGTTCATATTCCTCCACATCTAACAATGACACCAGCAAAGAAAAGCACTGTGCCTTGCTGGTTCAACAAAAAAAAATGACCTCTGTATCAGCTTAGTTAGAGTAATTAGGACAAACACTATGCCTTAAGAAAGCTGTGCATGCACTTTGCCTGAATCTGGACCTTTTCTTGACAAATTATGGAAGCCTCTAATGGATTTTTTCAACAGCTTGCCAAGGATTTAACTGTTGCCAAAGCTTTTGTGTCTCTGATAGTCTCACAGATGTACTTAGCTTCTTTGCATCCCCCTCAACTTCCATTCACCCTTTTCCAGCTGTGATCCCAGTGAGGATGAAGGATGTGGGATTTGACATTTTCCACGTGATCTCACATAGAAATCATGAGTTGTGAAATCACTGTTGTCAATATTAGCAGCAAACATGCTCACTTCACATTTCTCTGCAGATGTTAACCAGTTTATTTTGAATGGGTTAATTGCTCCACTAAAACACCAGGCAGAAAAATCCTATACTAATGTGTCAAGCTTTCATCTGCTAATAGTTCAGGATATGTATAGATATGGATATGAAATCCTGGGTATTATGTGCATTTATGGCAGTCACATTTTTAACGGCACAACATTTTTACATGCAAATTGCCACTGAATCACCCAAATGACTCATAAAGTCATCACATGAGAGTTTGGGAACGTACAAATCAACATCATGGAAAGCAGGCTTTACTTTTTTTTTGCATAAGCCTTAACTATGAGGACTAAGGAGCTAACTTTATTGGACCATAATTTGCTATTTGAATAACCACGGGGTTATTAATGCTTGATATTATATCTGCACAAATGTTATAGCAACTTCAAGCAAGGGTAGATGCATGATTCAATGTAAAACTCCCGAAGCTGAAATCCAAGTTGCACCACTCCATCATTAGCTTCAGAAAACTTCACCTCAAGTCTCACTATTCAAATACATTGAATGGTTTACACGTTGCTGCATTTGCATGGCTGATGCAAATCAAGTTCACCCCAAAAATGTTGAATTGTCCACTTCAACTTAACTTTCTTCTTAACAATGTGATAAGTGGTAATTATATATAGTCAATCTCTCTGGCACTGGAAATTATGTACGACTGATATGCATCACATTTGACTGTTGTTGAAAATGAAAAAAGAATTCTGTTCTGCTCTTTTTCTCTTCAACAATTCAATCTTTCTTTTTTTTTTATTATGTGCCTGATTAGCCACTGAATTCACCAAACTCATCAATTAAATCATTGTAGATACATTTGAATGCCTTGTGAATCACGATTTGTTTTCTTATTTGCCACATAAGATTTGTTCCATAAGATGGTTTACTTCTTGAAATAATGTTTGTAATATACTAAACACACAAATGTTTCAAAAATTATAAGTGAGTAGCTAATTTAATAAAGAAAGAAGTTTCATTCCATGAGGACATGATAAGCATCTTCAGTTGTAGGCCCAGCTGTAACGCAGTAAACATAGCAACCAATGGGCCCATAAATGGCTGCTGATCCATCTCAGATCCCAAGATGGCAGCAGAATAGGATGCTTCAATCGGAATTTGGCTGCTTCATCTGTTTCTATTTTTTAAATCTCTTTTCACTTTTGTTTTGTTTCTCTCTCCTTTCATCTCAGTGACGTCCTGAACTCCTGGCCTCAGCGCGGACATGGCGAGGTATAATCTTGGCCCAGTATGGCAGCCTCCTGGCTCGGGGTGGCCAATGTTTCAACCCAGTGTGGTGGTCTCTCGGTGACATGTAGCTGTCTCAGCCCAGTGTGGTAATCTCTCAGAGATATGTAGCTATCTCGGACCAGTGTGGTGGTCTCTCGGTGACATGTAGCTATCTCGGACCAGTGTGGTGGTCTCTCGGTGACATGTAGCTGTCTCAGCCCAGTGTGGTAATCTCTCAGAGATATGTAGCTGTCTCAGCCCAGCATGATGGTCTCTCAGTGACATGTATCTGTCACAGCCCAACATGGTGATCTCTGGGTGACATGTAGCTGTCTCAGAGCAGTGTGGTAGTCTCTCAGAGACATGTAGCTATCTCGAACCAGTGTGGTGGTCTCTCAGAGACATGTAGCTGTCTCAGCCCAGTGTGGTAGTCTCTCAGAGACATGTAGCTGTCTCAGCCCAGCATGGTGGTCTCTCAGTGACATGTATCTGTCACAGCCCAACATGGTGATCTCTGGGTGACATGTAGCTGTCTCAGAGCAGTGTGGTAGTCTCTCAGAGACATGTAGCTATCTCGGACCAGTGTGGTAGTCTCTCAGAGACATGTAGCTGTCTCAGCCCAGCATGGTGGTCTCTCAGTGACATGTATCTGTCTCGGCCCAGTGTCGTAGTCTCTCAGAAACATGTAGCTGTCTCAGCCCAGCATGGTGGGTTTTCGGCAGCCTGTGGCAGTCTTTTAGCCTGCATGACTTCAGCGTGGCCTTCTGGCCTCAAGGTGATTCCAGAGCGGTGTGGAATCAAAGCCCAATGTGTACTGGAGGCTTAGTGCCAGTGTGGTCTGCGCTGGAAGTACCATCGCTCTAAACGTTTTAACATAGAGCATAGAACATAGAACATTACAGCGCAGTACAGGTCCTTTGGCCCTCGATGTTGCGCTGACCTGTGGAACCAATCTGAAGCCTATCTATCCTACACTATTCCATTTTCATCCACATTTTTATCCAATGGCCATTTAAATGCCCTTAAAATTGGCGAGTCTACTACTAGTGCAGGCAGTGCATTCTATGCCCTTACTACTCTCTGAGTAAAGAAACTACCTCTGAAACCAGTCCTATTTCTATTATCCCTCAATTTACAGCTATGTCCCCTCGGGCTAGACATCACCATCTGAGGAAAAAGGTTCTCACTGTCCACCCTATCTAATCCTCTGATTATCTTAATGTCTCCATTAGGTCACCTCTCAACCTTCTTCTCTCGAATGAAAACAGCCTCATGTCCCTCAGCCTTTCCTCATACCAGGCAACATCCTAGTAAATCTCCACTTAAACCTTTCCAAAGCTTTCACATCCTTCCTATAATTCGGTGACCAGAACTGTACGCAATATTCTAAATGTAGCCGCACCAGAGTTCTGTACAGCTGCAGCATGACCTCATGGCTCCAAAATGCGATCCCTCTACTTAAAAAAGCTAACACACCATATGCCATCTTAACAACCCTATCAACCTGGGTGGCAAATTTCAGGGATATATGTACATGAACACCAAGATCTCTCTGCTCTTCGACACTACCAAGCATCTTACCATTAGCCCGGTACTCTTTATTCCTATTGTTCCTTCCAAAGTGAATTGCCTCACACTTATCTCCATTTTCCACCTCTCAGTCCAACACTGCAGCTTATTTATGTCCATCTGTAACCTGCAACATCCTTCAGTACTACCCACAACTCCACCGACCTTAGTGTCACCCACAAATTTATTAACACATTCTTCTATGCCCTCATCTAAATCATTTATAAAAATGACAAACAGCAGTGGCCCCAAGACAGATCCTTGCGGTACACCACTTGCAACTCAACTCTAGGAAGAATATTTCCCATCTCTCTTCTTGCAGCAAGCTAATTTCTGATCCAAACCGCTAAATCTCTCTGAATCCCATGCTTCTGTATTTTCTGCAATAGCCTACCATGGGGAACATGCCTTACTGAAATCCATATATACCACATCAACTGCTTTACCCTCACCTAACTGTTTGGTCACCTTCTCAAAGAACTCAATAGGGTTTAAGGGCATTTAAATGGTCATTGGATAGGAATATGGACAAGAATGGAATAGTGTCGGTTAGTTGAGCTTCAGATTGGTTTCACAGGTCAGTGTGACACCGAGGACCAAAGGGCCTGTACTACGCTGTGATTTTCTAAGTTCTATGTTTGTGAGGCATGACCTAACCTTCACAATACTGAGATACACGCTACGAGACTAGATGGGATTGAGGTTCACAAGGAGGAGGTGTTAGCAATTCTGGAAAGTGTGAAAATAGGTACGTCCCCTGGGCCTGATGGGACTTATCCTAGGATTCGCTGGGAAGCCAGGGAGGAGGTTGCAGAACCTTTGGCTTTGATCTTTATGTCATCATTCAGTTACAGGAATAGTGCCAGAAGACTTAAGGATAGCAAATGTTGCCTTCTTGTGCAAGAAGGGGAGTAGAGACAATTCTGGTAATAATAGACTAGTGAGCCTTACTTCATTTGTGGGTAAAGTGTTGGTAAAGGTTGTAAGAGATAGGATTTATAATCATCTAGAGAGGAATAAATTTATTAGGGACAGTCAACACAGTCAACAGTCTTATAACCTTTACCAACACTTTACCCACAAGTGAAGTCAGGCTCACTGGTCTATTGGCCCCACTGGTCACTGGGGACGTACCTATTTTCACACTTTCCAGAATTGCTAACACCTCTTCCTTGTGAACCTCAATCCCATCTAATCTCGTAGCCTGTATCTCAGTATTGTCCTCAACAATATTGTCTTTTCCAGTGTGAATACTGATGATTTATATTCATTTAGTGCTTCCCCTATCTCCTTGGACTCCATGCACAACTTTCCACTACAGTTTTTAATCGGTTTTAATCTTTCTCTGGTCATTCTATTATTCCTGATGTATGTATAGAAAGCTTTAGGGTTTTACTTGATCCTATCTGCCAATGATTTCTCATGTCCCCTCCTGGCTCTTCTTAGCCCTCTCTTTAGGCCCTTTCCTGGCTAACTTATAACTCTCAAGCACTCTAACTGAGCCTTCACCTCTCATCCTAACACAAGCCTTCTTGTTCCTCTTGACAAGAGATTCAACTTCTTTAGTAGACCATGGCTCCCTCGCTCGACTACTTCCTCCTTGCCTGACCAGTACATACTTATCAAGGACATGCAGTAGCTGTTCCTTGAATAACCACCACATTTCAATTGTGCCCATCCCTTGCAGTTTCCTTCTCCATCCTATGCATCCTAAATTTTGCCTAATTGCATCATAATTGCCTTTCCCTCAGCAATAACTCTTGCTCTGCAGTATATACCTATCCTTTTCCATCGCAAAAATAAACATAACCGAATTGTGGTCACTGTTACCAAAGTGCTCTCCTACCTCCAAATCTAACACCCGGCCGGGTTCATGACCAAATCCAGTGTGGCCTTGCACCTTGTTGGCCTATCTACATACTGTGATAGAAAGCCATCCTGCACACATTGGACAAAAATTGACCCATCTAAAGTACTCAAACTATAATATTTCCAATTATATTTGGAAAGTTAAACCCCCCATAACAACTACCCTGTTACTCTCGCTCCTATCCAGAATTATCTTTGCAATCCCTTCCTCTACATCTCTGGAACTATTTGGAGGCCTATAGAAAAGCCCCAACAGGGTGACCTCTCCTTTCCTGTTTCTAACCTCAGCCCATACTGTCTCAGTAGATGAGTCCTCATACATCCTTTCTGCCACTGTAATGCTGTCCTTGACTAACAATGCCACACTCTCCCTCTTTTAACATCTTCTCTGTTCTTACTGAAACATCTAAATCCCAGAACCTGCAACTACCATTCCTGTCCCTGCTCTATCCATGTCTCCGAAATGGCCACAACATCGAAGTCCCAGGTACCAACCCATGCTGCAAGTTCACCCACCTTATTCCGGATGCTCCTGGCGTTGAAGTAGACACACTTCAAACCACCTTCCTGCTTGCCAGTGAACTCTTGTGACCTTGAAACCTCATTTCTGACCTTGCTGCTCTCAACCTCCTGGACTTTGGAGCTACAAGTTAGGTTCCCATCCCCCTGCTGAATTAGTTTAAACCCTCCCGAAGAGCATTAGCAAATGTCCCCCCAAGATATTGGTACCCCTCTGGTTCAGGTGTAGACCATCCTGTTTGTAGAGGTCCCACCGACCCCAGAATGAGCCCCAATTATCTGAATCCCTCCCTCCCTCCTGCACCATCCCTGTAGTCATGTGTTCAATTGCTCTCTCTCCTTATTCCTCACCTTCTAACATGTGGTACGGGTAACAAACCAGAGATAACAACTCTGTTTGTTCTAGTAGTAAACTTCCACCCAAGCTCCCTGAATATCTGCCCTAAATCCCCATCCCTTTTCCTAACAATGTTGTTAGTGCCAATGTGGACCACGACTTGAAGCTGCAGCCCCTCCCCCTGAAGGATCCCAAAAACACGATCAGAGACTTCACACCCCAACCGTGAGTCTCTCTTGTTCTCACAGAACCTCCTATCTGTCCCCCTAACTATGGAGTCCCCAATGACTAATGCTCTGCTCCTCTTCTCCCTTCCCTTCTGAGCCACAGGGACAGACCCTGTGCTAGAGACCTGTACCCCATAGCTTATCCCTGGTAAGTCGTTCCTCCCGGTATACTTGTTATTGAAGGGAACGGCCACAGGGGATCCCTGCACTGCCTGCTAGTTCCCTTTCTGTCCCCTCCTGTAACCCATCTGCCTTTTCCTTGTATCTGAGATGTGACTACTTTCCTATAATGCCTCTCAATAGCCCCAGTTGCCTTCTGAATGATCCAAAGTTCATCCAGCTCCAGTTCCCTAATGCGGTTTTCAAAGAACTTGAGTTAGGTGTATTTCCTGCAGAGGAAGTCACCAGGGACACTACTGATGACCCTTACCTCCCACATTCTGCAGGAGGAGCATTCAACTGCCCTAACTGCCATTCCCACTATTCTAAATTCCCAAAGAGACTGCAGAAAAATTTTAAAAAGTTTTTAAATTTTAAAAAACTAGTTACCTTACCAATCCAGTGCACAGAACCTTTTTTTTGGTAAGAAAAGGAGGATCGGTGGGAGACACTATCTAAATATTGCTTTGGGTAATGCAACCACCCAAATACATTACTTCACTTACTCAGCAGTCCCGTGTCTGCTCCTGCTCAGTGTGCATTCTGCCTGTTCATGAGGTAAGTTTTTACTCAGTGATTCATCTTCCCATCAGACCCTGGTCAGCGCTCCTGCTCCTCCTGCTGCTGAAACAACACCTTTTATTTCATTATTTTCTAACTTATTCCATAATTTTTATTTTAATTTCCATATTTTTCTTATTTTTTTCTTCCTAAGGAGGTGTACTGAAGAATCTGTACCTGGGTACCTTGTACCTAAATGGCGTCGTAAGTGGCAACTTGTAAACTTTTCTCTGGGCTCGTGTGAGTGCATGTGACCACACAGCTAATTCAATACAATTCAGACCCTGCTGTTGGGAAACATCACTGTTCAAACATGGCACCTCACTATTTAAATCGCTCGTTCCCCTCATACCCAACCCCACCACCATTAACATCACCTGAAATTCTTCCAGACCTCTCTCTGTGACAGTGTAACTTGTGCCTTATTATGAGCAATGGCACTGGAGACCTGCTCGCATTAACGTGTACAATTCTTACTGTGTGTTTTGCCCCACACACTTTGGTTGCCTATCAATGTGCCGAAGTTTGCGACATATCAGCATACTAAGGGCTAGCTGTAGTATCTGATGTTGGTAAAGCAATGCCAAATCATGAACAATTACAAATATAATCAGAGACACAAGTGGGAATTGAAGGTGGACGCTTAGTAGTGAATAATCACTGGATTAGCACCTTAAGTTGACTATGCATCCTGGCCATCAACTCTGCTGACTTTCGGAAGGAATATTACTTCTTCCTGGGTGTAGCCTTGTCCAAATCAAAAACACGCTGTGCATTTGGTTTTCAGATCAAGGCGGTGTGCTTCAGAATTTGTGTTCACTGCAGGTTCCTCTGTAATCTATGGTATCCCTGTAATCTTTACCACCCCTACCATTTCGCAATCCCTGTGGCCCTGACACTCCACACATCCACCATTTCACTTGAACACTTCCGTGCTGCAATCAATATCTCCATTTTAACTCCCCACCACTTCCCACCCAGGGTTCCTCACAATTACGATGTTAATACCCATGCTGGCCTTGTGCCAACCCCAGATTGAGTCCAGTTACACCCAGAGTTCCCCTAACCATTCCCCTTTGAGCATGTGTAGTCTGCTACCCTCTCCTACCAGATGTCATGTCCAGTCAACTGTTCCCTATGACTGTAACCATTCTCTTCAGCTCGTCAATACCACCAGACTAATGAGCTGCCTGCAGCCTCAGCAACACCATGGAGAACCTTATAAGCTCCTATCACGATCCACGATCCACACATAGTGATTGGTTGTGACCCACTGTGTCCACAGTCTCCCCTATAACTGTACTTGCCCTTTTCTTTTCGCACATTACTGTGCTCTTCATCCACAATCACTGAGCTTGCCACATACACAGCAGACACATGTAACCCTTCTAACGTTGACACAGCTCTGTGAACTTCAGCCACATTTACCCACCCGTCACATTGCTGCTTAACTGTGCCTTACAGTCAGGAGTAACTCCTGTATCTTCTGCACTAAACTGCCATCTCCAGCCACAAGCTGGTGCCTTGCTGTTCTCTTGCTAGACTCTCCAATGGCCCAGGGACATATTCTGCCCAGGCTGTGGATCTCAAAGCAACAGTGAAGGCAATGGACATCTGCAATATTTCACTAGAGTGGGAGACGAATTTACCTAACTGGAGGCAAAGAACAAGTCACCGGGCACATGGCTGTTCTAAGTGGTTAAGTATCTGAAAGTGACAGGAATCTCATTTGGGCAGGAGTTAATTGGAAAGGCGAATAATTCCAAAGAGTTGTGAAATTCATGAAATGCAAAGACTTTTTTTGTAAGGTTCTTGTCATCTGACGGCGAGATGTTTGACTCACCTGACGAGGGAGAATCTAATTATGGCAGTTTATCTCGATACTGAGAATCTGATTTTTGGATTCTTGCTCGACTAGGTTTTCACACCCACCATATTGAGCCCTTTGTATTGAAAACTAAAGATGCGTTTTTGAACCTGAGTCTGGCAGCTCTGCACTCTGAAGGGAAGGAAGTACTCTGTATTTCAATAGCTAGTGTGCAAATTAATGGCTCTGTATCACAATCCCTGGTCTCATTGCAGAGTACATGAATATCATGGAGATTCTGGTACACTGCAGTTTATAGAGGACACAAGTACAGTTGTCATAGTGAACCTGAGGAAAATACCTTACAAAATGGTCTAAAAATGTGAGCATACCCCAATTTTATTCACCAGAATTGATCTGGTTAGGGAAGGTGCCAGCATTAGCTTTGTATAAGACTCACACTCTCCTCAAGCTGTGGTGCCAAGGCAATGACAGCACAAAGCTAAAACATACTGACCCAAGATGTAAAACTAAACACAAAAACAGTAAAACATGTAAACTAATGACTGATTGAATTATTTGAAAAGTCATTTTGGCACAAAGTGCATGTCATATCTGGATGATTAATGCAACCATAGTGGGTGGCACTGTGGTTAGCACTGCTGCCTCACAGCGCCAGAGACCCGGGTTCAATTCCCACCTCAGGCGACTGACTGTGTGGAGTTTGCACATTCTCCCCGTGTCTGCGTGGGTTTCCTCCGGGTGCTCCAGTTTCCTCCCACAGTCCAAAAATGTGCAGGTCAGGTGAATTGGCCATCCTAAATTGTCCGTAGTGTAGGTAAGGGGTAGCCGTAGGGGTATGGGTGGGTTGCGCTTTGGCGGGGCGGTGTGGACTTGTTGGGCCGAAGGGCCTGTTTCCACACTGTAAGTAATCTAATCTAAACCAATGGTTTTTATAGCAACTGTGTTTCTCCGCTGTCCAGAAGGATACTGCTCCTCCCACTCCCTCAGTCTGCCTCATCACTATCTCTCACAATTATATATCAGATTGGGGTTCTTCCCTCTGATGTGCAGGCCAGGATTGAGCTGCATTCTTTTTAAACCTCGATGCAATATGTTGCTAATTCTGCACCATTCCTTGCACCAATTAATTATACAAAGGAAACACACAGCCACATGCTCCTTAACTGCACCCCATCAGCCCTCCCCTCCCGAGGTCTCCTTGTTACACTTACACATTCTGCCCCAATGTTGGCACATTTCATATTCAATCTGCAAACCCTTGCTCTTTAAGCTGGGGCTCATCGATCAACTGGACTGACCTTGAGTCCAGCCTCCATTGATCCCTCTGCTTCGGGGATTGGCTACCACCCAACCCTAGTGTTTCTGGGGCTACAGAGAAGACAGCCATCTGATTGGATAGCAGCCCTCTAAGGTGAACCCTCTCTCCAGATAGGGGCAAGAGTCTCTTTTTGAGCCAATACATGCCCCACCTAACATTTAAAGCCTTCCAGTCTACCAACATCAATAGGAATACATTCCCTTGCCAAATAATGTGAGTGACAGGGCTCAATACCCTGCCATCTGCAAAATCCTACCCATAGATTCATATATTTATGTCAACGTAGATCAACAGATTGATTTATATTTCATCTTGCCCAGCCAATTTTTTTGATTCATTCAAGCCAGGAACTATTCAAGATATAATTAATTGTTCCCATTCATGCATTTCCTGAATATTTGATTAAGTTTTTTTAACATCCTTTCCCTTTGTAATCCAATCATTTGGCACAGATTCTAATGTAGACAATCTGATGCCTAATATCTTCATCCTCTGGGAACTCCTACAAAGAAAGCAATGCAAAATGTAATGCTCTGCATTCCTTTGGATTCAACCTGTGGAGAACTGCAGTGTGAGAGGAGCCTGGAACCTCATTGAATTCATCTCAGGATTGTGCTTTGAAGAAAAGACTTGAGTTTAGCTGAACACAATGTAGACAGCCAAAACTCAAGCTATTGACCTATGAGCCAAAAGGCTGCTGGAGAGTGACTATTTAAGCTTTATGTCCACTAGTTCTGGTTTTACCCACAAGTGGGAACTCATTCTTTAAGCTGATCCCATCGCAAATCCTTTCATAGTCTTGAATAGCTAACAATCGCAATAACACATCCATCAAGCTGAATCCCTCTTTGAGGTTCTAACATCTTAATGATGAAATAGAGTGGCAACGGAGAAGGAAAGAAAAGGCAACAAATCCTTTACTCCAGATCCCACTACCATGTGGGACATCCTGCCCCTTCTTGTTCAAAGCTCCACAATTCAAAAATCGACCTCTTTCGTTACCTGAAGAGCCAATGCAGAGACCCACAATCCCAAGTAAGCATTCTCACATTGAGGGACAGCTGATGGCAATGAATCTTGAAGACCTTATCAGGTGGGCCCTCAACTTCCTCTTGGTTTCACTGTCATCAATTGACGCTAATTGGTAAAGGTTCTCAGTTTGGGTACCATCTTTGTAAAGATTAGGTTATTTGGTCTCAACTGGAATGATTTGTTGCATTTTGTAAATGTTTACATGTGACTCCACATGACAGTTGTTCCTCAGAGAAGGTGGCAATTATTGCTGGAATAACCCTTCTGAAAGTCGCCTTCCTGTCTTCAGGAAATCATAGAATCCGCACTGCATGGAAGCAGGCAATTCAGCCCATCAAATCCACACTGACCCTCCGAAGAGCATCCAACTCAGACACAGCCTCCTACCCTATCCCTGTAACCCTGCATTTCCCATGGCTAATCCACCTAGCCTGCACACCCCTGGACACTATGGATAATTTAGCAGGGCCAATTAACCTAACCTGCACATCTTTGGACTGTAAGAAGAAACCTGAGCACCCAAAGGAAACCCACGAATAAATGGGGAGAATGTGTAAATCCCACGCTGTTGGCACAATTGAATCTGGGTCCCTGGCACTGCGAGGCAGCAGTGCTAACCACATAGCCACCGTGCCGCCAATGGTAAATTGTAACAGATGTAAGAGAAATCTTGCATTTATGCAGTGTATCATGACAAATATTTTACAGCCATTTAAATACTTTTGATCTGTAACTACTGCCATCATGAGGGAAAACATGACAACCATTTTATGCACAGTAAATTCCCACAACTGGTAATGAGTTAAGTAGCCAGAAGGTCTGCTTTCAGTAAATTTTGATGTGGAGGTGCCGGTGTTGGACTGGGGAGTACAAGTTAAAAATCACACAACAGGTATCAGATGAAGGAGCAGTGTTCTGAAAGCTCATACTTCCAAATAAACCTGGTAGACTATAGCCTGGTGTTGTGTGATTTTTAACTTCAGGTATGTTGATTGAGGGATAAACATTGGCCAGGTCTTTCTTGCTCTTCTTTAAGATATGAGCATAATAGCACTCTCTATGAGACTTGACTGGGCAGGTCTACAGAAATATGGCTCCTCCCAGTCTACTGTTCTGATATTTGGTCAGAGAATCAAGTATAGGAATTGGGATGTCATGTTGCATCTGTACAGATAATTGGTTAGGTCTCTTTGGAATACTGCATTCAGTTCTAGTGTCCCTGCTATAGGAAAGATGTTATGAAACATGAAAGGGTTCAGGAAAGATTTACAAGAATGTTGCCAGGTTTGGCGGGTTTGAGCAATAGGGAGAGGCTGAATAATCTTGGGCTGTTTTCCCTGGCTGAGGCTGCGAGGTGACCAAATAGAGGTTTATAAAATCATGAGGGGTATAGATATAGTAAATAGACAAGGTCTTTTCCCTGGGGTGGGGGAGTCCAGAATGAGAGGGCATAGGTTGAGGGTGAGAGGGGAAAAATTTAAAAGGGAACTAAAGGACAACCGTTTCATGCAGAGGGTGGTGCTTGTATGGAATGAGCTGCCAGAGGAAGTGGTAGAGGCTGGTACAATTATAACATTTAAAAGGCATCTGAATGGGTATATGAATAAGAAGGGTTTAGAGGGATATGGGCCAAGTGCTGGCAAATGGGGCTAGATTAGTTTAGGATGTCTGGTCAGCATGGATGAGTTGGACCGAAGGGTCTGTTTCTGTGTTGTACATCTCTATGACTCTACTACTCGAAGTGCCAGGCCAGAGTTTCAATTTTAATTATCTGATCCTACTGTTGCTTGTGTGACATCTGCAATAGAGTCATAGAGATCTGCAGCACAGGAAAAGGTCCTTCAGCCCATTATGTTCATGCCAGCCAAAAGCAATCACCAAATATCCTAAGTCCACTTCCCAGTACTTGTTTGCCTTGGCACCATTTGCCTGGGGACACGTGGTTTTGAACAAGGATTCGACACAATGACAACAATGGTCCAGCGTTTTGCACATGAACGTCAAATGTAGGATATTTAAGTAATTGTTTCACTCTGCTTGTACTCATTATAGGTAACATTTCTATTCCGCTGCTGCTACAGGGATAGATGCCACATTGAATTTATAGCACGGAAAATGGACCTTTCAGCTCAACTGGTCCCACTCTATTTAATCCTAGCAATATTTTTCTTTACCACCCTACCCCTTTCATTTATATAGTTTCACCCTAAATTAATCAGTGCTATTTGACTCAAATATGTCTTGTGGTAGCAAGTTCCATGTTGTAACCACTCTCTGCATAAAGACATTTCTTATCAGATTTATCTTGGGTCCACAATACCACCCACATTCCCAGCTCTGACCAGTTTCTGTCTTTCCAAAAGAGAAAACATTTTTTTATTCCTACCTGTCAAACCTTTTAATAATTTTACGGAACTCCTTTTTGAATATCCTCAGCCTTCCTCTTTCTCAAGAAATGAACCCCAGCTTGATCTGACTTTGCTGATTGAATAATGATAGTAATTCATTTACAATAATCAAGCTATAGTCAAACAGTTAGCGCAAATTATGTTATAGTCACTGGTAATGAGTGGCACTATAGATCTATAAATTATAGTATTTGCATACCTAGGGAAAAAAGCTGACAGGTTATCGAGTGACAAAGCCTCGATGAAGCACAATTAGCAACTGCATGGATGTGGAGAAAAATTACTGAATTGCATAATTTTGTTACAACTGCTTAATAATTGCTTTCACTGAAAAATTCTTTGTCGTTCTAACATCAATATAAAATTAAATTAGAATGGAATTGGATTAGGAGTAGGCCATTTCAACCTCCCGGGCCTGCTGTGTCTTTCAATAATAATAGAATCATAGAATCCCTACAGTGCAGAAAGAGGCCATTTGGCCCATTAAATCTGCACCAACCCTCCAGAGAACATTCCACCCAGACCTAGCACGCAGCGCTATCCCCAATACTACACATTTCCCATAGCTTATCCACCTGACTTGCACAACCCTGAACACTACACGATGACTTACTATGGCCATACCAGCAAAGATCACCAATAAAATCAGGCTGACCTGATTTCGACTTCAGATTCATTTTCCCACCTAATCCGCCTGAAAGAAAGGTCAATAATGGCTGATTGCTGAGACTGTGATGGATCATTCACCAACATAGTGCTGCCGAGAACAGCGCAGCTTGACATACAACACTGGCAGTGAAATATTTCTTCCTTCGACAAAAACTCTTGGTTCAGTGCTCCTGCAGGATTCAAATAAAATAAGGATTAAAAAAAAGTGGCGATCTGCTCAGTTTGACCTTCCACAAAGTACACGGGATGGAATTTGATAGTGTCTTGGCAAAACCAGGTGACCACTATGACAAGACCTATCTTAACATGAAGATCATCTCATTCTGTTTTTTCTGCTTTTTCACAAGTGACATGGTGAGATTCTCACTGCGCAGCAGGGAGATGACCATTGGTGGTCATTATTGATTGTTAAATGCTTTGTTTACACCACAACTCGCTTCATTAATATTCAGACTCCCAGCTTACCAAACTCAGTAAACAAACTAGACATTGGGAATCTCGGCTAGGAATCCTGAGAAAACGCCTTCTGGACTCAACTTTCTGCTTAGTCTGACTAATGTCCAAGTTGGAAATAAGTAGATAAAGCCTGCTCATAGGTGTCAACTTTCAAGACTTTCCTAATTTCCACATTTCAATACCAAACAAGGCTTTTGAAAGACCTTCTCAACTCAGTTGTTCCCTTGTCTTTTCCCTTTTCTTTAATATTTCACAAAGAAATCTAGCCTCCCTTTATAAATTCCTTTTACGGATTTGTCACACCATTCATGATGGGATGTTTGTGACCTAACTGTAAAGGGTTAATTGTAAAATGGGTATATAGTCTACATAAATACTGATGTAGCGATCACATGACAGCAGACTCCAGAGAACCACAATTCTGTGTATTGACTTTTGCTAAACCTAATAGTGTAAGTAGTTAGCAGAATATCAATCGAAAAGGTAATCTTAACAACTGCTTAAACTCTAGCAGTCTCTCTAGATCTCACCAAGGAGATAGCCTCTTCTAAGACATATCAACATGATAACAGATTATCAATGCTCTACTTAAATAGATCATTTTAAAAAGAATTAATATCATTTCTTTTCCTGCTTTTGATGATTCCCTTAAGTATATTCCTTGTTAATAATCTAGTGATTGATGGAAATTAACTTTTCCAATTTGCCTTGGCAAAAGTTCTTTTTACCAACAGAAAGAGCTGTAGTTTGTTCAGCATGTCATAAAGCCTTTCATCTCTGGAAATATATATAATTTTGCTTTCTTCCAAACCCTTGCCACCTTCCATGAAATTAACTTGTCCTAAATTGATGATTGCACTGATATGACAGGGAGAGTATGACAGGGAAGCAGCGGTGTGACGCTAATGTCTCAAGACTAAAAATCCAGAACCCCAGGCTAACATTCTGATGATATAGATTTAAATCCCACTAGCTAATGAAATTTGAAGACAATAAAAATATCTGGAATTTAGAAATTATTTTTTCCAAAAATCCATTTGGTTTGCTAATGATATTTAGGGAAGTAAATCTTTGACCCTTTCCTGAACTGGCCTACACACCACTCACAGCAATGTGGTTGTCTCTTAAATGCCTCCAAGATGTTCCAGCAAGCCATTCCTTTGTACCAAATTGCTACCAAGTTAAAATAAAGGAATGAAACTAGATGTACTGTCCAGCATTGCCCTAAACAACAATAGCAAACCCAGCCCTGTCAGACCTGTCAGACCTGATAACATCTAGTGATTTGAGAAGTCCTACAGACAAGTCAACAAGTATGATATAGTCATACTCATGGAATTACATCTTACAGCCAATGTTCCAGACACCATCACCTCCACCCCAGTAGTTCTGTGTCAATGGCTGGATGGACCCATCAGAGGTGGTGGCACAGCCGTAGTCAGTCATGGGGCATTGACCTGGGATTCCTTGACATTGACTCTGACCCTGATAATGTCTCATGACATTGGGTAAAACACGGACAAGGAAACCTCCTGCTGATTACCACCTATCATATCCTCTTGGCAGATGAATCAGTGCTCCTCCATGTTGAACGACACTTGGAAGAAACATTGAGGGTGATAAGGACACAAAATTACTCTGGGTGGTGAATACCAATATCCATAATCAAAAATGGCTCAGTAATGCTACTACTGACTGTTGGTTGAGTCCTAAAGGACATAACTACTAGACTGGGTCTGTGGCAGCTGGTGAAGAAACCAACAAGGGGGAGAAACATACTTTATTACATCTTCAACAGTCTTCCTGTTACAGATGCATTCATCAGTATTAAGAGTGACCACTGTATAGTCCTTGTGTAGATGAAGTCCTGTCTTGACATTGTTCTGTATTGATCCATCACTGTGCTAAATGGGCCAGACTTTGAGCAAATCTTGCAACTCAAATCTGAATATTCATGAGGTACTGGGGCCATCAGCAGCAACAGAATTTCATTCAATCATAATCTTTAACATCATGACTCAGCACATCTCCTACCCAACGTTATAATCAAACTGACAAATTGACACTGGTTCAATGGACGGTGCAGAAGGGTATTTCAGGAGCAGCGCCAGGCATACCGAGAAGTGAAGTCTCTACCTAGTGAAACTACAACACAGGAACATTTCACGCCAAATGGCAGAAGCAGTATATAAAAGAAGGGAAGCAATTTCACAAACAATGGGTCAGATCTGAAGCTAAAACAGAAAGTGCTGGAGAAACTCAGCAAGTCTGGCAGTATCTGTAGAGTGAGAGAAGTTTTGAGTTCAATGACCCTTCATAAGTGCGCTTCATCAGATCTAAGCTCTGCAAACTTGCCTGTCCAGTTGTGAAAGGTGGTGGACAATTAAACATCTAAAAACAGGACAGGACTCCACAAACATCCCCATCCTCAAGGGTGGAGAGCCCAGCATTTCAATGCAAACATACTTAGGTCATTGAACCATCGTTAGCCAGAAGTGCCAAGTGGCTGATCCATCTCTGCCTCCTCCTGAGGATCCCAGCATCACAGATGAGGTCTTCAGCCAATTCGATTCACTTCACAAGCTATCCAGAAACAGCACAAACCATTAGATACTGCAAAGGCTAATGGGCCCTGATGTGTTTTTGGCAATAATGCTGAAGACTTGTGCTTCAGAACTGACACCAACCAAGTTGTACCAGTGCAACCACAACACTAATGTCTTCCCAAAATGAGGAAATTTGACTAGGTACATCCTGTTTACAAAAAGCTGGACAAATCAAATGAGGCTGCTTCCTGCTCCATCAGCCTACTCTCATTTATCAATAAAGTAATGGACATTGTCTTTATCAGTGCTAACAAGCAGCGCTTGCAAAGTAATAGCCTACTCACTGACGTCCACTTTGGGTTCCACCACAGCGACTTTGAGCTCCTCAGCTTCTGATTGCATTACAGCCTTAATCTAAACAAGGGCAAAAGAGTTGAACTCCAGAATTGAGATGAGAGTTACCGCTGTTGACATCAAGGCAACATTTTACAGTGTGTGATATCAAGGAGTCTAATCCAACTGGAGTCAATGAGAATCAGAGTGAAAATTGACCTCTGGTAAGAGTAATATGTGACACAAAGCAAAATGGGTGTGGTTATTGGAGGTTAATCATGTCAGAGCTGAAAATGTGTTGCTGGAAAAGCGCAGCAGGTCAGGCAGCATCCAAGGAACAGGAGAATCGACATTTCGGGCATAAGCCCTTCTTCAGGAATTCCTGAAGAAGGGCTTATGCCCGAAATGTCGATTCTCCTGTTCCTTGGATGCTGCCTGACCTGCTGCGCTTTTCCAGCAACACATTTTCAGCTCTGAAGTCCAGCATCTGCAGTCCTCACTTTCTCCTCGTTAATCATGTCAGCCCAAGGACATAATTATGTGGAGCCGCAGGAGATGGGGGAGATACTAAATGAGTATTTTGCATCAATGTTTACTATGGTGACGGATATAGACGATATAGAATGTAGGAAAATAGATGGTGACAACTTGAAAAATGTCCGTTTCGCAGAGGTGAAAGTGCTGGATGTCATGAAATGCATAAAGGTGGAGACATCCCCAGGACCTAATTAGGTGCACCCTAGAACTCTGTGGGAAGCTAGGGAAGTGATTGCTGGGCCTGTTGCTGAGATATTTGCATCATCAGTATTAACAGATGAGGTGCTGGAAGACTGGAGGTTGGCTAACATGGTACCACTATTTAAGAAGAGTAGTAAGGACAAGCCAGGGAGCTATAGACCAGTGAACCTGATGTCGATGGTGGGCGAGTTGTTGGAAGGAAACCTGAGGGATAGGATTTATACATATTTGAAAGGGCAAGGACTGATTATGGGTCATGAACATAGAGTCATAGAGATGTACAGCATGGAAACAGACCCTTCAGTCCAACCTGTCCATGCTGACCAGATATCCCAACCCAATCTAGTCCCACCTGCCAGCACCCGGCCCATATCCCTCCAAACCCTTCCTATTCATATACCCATCCAAATGCCTCTTAAATGTACCAATTGTACCAGCCTCCACCACTTCCTCTGGCAGCTCATTCCATACACGTACCACCCTCTGTGTGAAAAAGTTGCCCCATAGGTCTCTTTTATATCTTTCCCCTCACACCCTAAACCTATGCCCTATAGTTCTGGACTTTGAGTGTGGAAAATCATGTCTCACAAACTTGATTGAGTTTTTTGAAGTAACAAAAAGGATTGATGAGGCCAGAACAGTGGACGTGACCTATATGGACTTCAGTAAGGCATTCGACAAGGTGCCGAGGGTAGACTGGTTAGTAAGTTTAGATCTCACGGAATACAGGGAGAACTAGCCATTTGGATACAGAACTGTCTCAAAGGTAGAAAACAGAGGGTAGTGGTGGAGGGTTGTTTTTCAGACTGGAGGCCTGTGACAATGGAGTGCCAAAGGATCGGTGCTGGGCACTACCTTTCATCATTTACATAAATTATTTGGATGTGAGCATAAGAGGTACAGTTAGTAAGTTTGCAGATGACACCAAAATTGGAGGTGTAGTGGACAGCAAAAAAGGTTACCTCAGATTACAATGGGGGTCTTGATCAGATGGGACAATGGGCTGAGGGGTGGCAGATGGAGTTTAATTTAGATAAATGTGAGGTGATGTATTTTGGAAAGGCAAATCAGGGCAGGACTTTTACACCAAATGGTAAGGTCCTAGGGAGTGTTGCTGAACAAAGTGACCTTGGAGTGCAGGTTCATAGCTCCTTGAAAGTAGAGTCGCAGGTAGATAGGATAATAAAGAAGGAGTTTGGTATGCATCCCTTTATTGGTCAGAGTATTGAGTACAGGAGTTGGGAGGTGATGTTGCGGTTGTATAAGACATTGGTTAGGCCACTTTTCGAATATTGTGTGCAATTCTGGTCTCCTTCCTATCAGAAGGCTGTTGTGAAACATGAGAGGGTTCAGAAAACATTTGCAAGGATGGTGCCAGGGTTGGAGGATTTGAGCTATAGGGAGAGGCTGAACAGGCTGGGGGTATTTTCCCTGGAGCGTCAGAGGCTGAGGGGTGACCTTATAGAGGTTTATAAAGTCATGAGGGGCATGGATAGGATAAACAGACAAAGTATTTTCCCCAGGGTAGCGGAGTCCAGAACTAGAGGGCATAGTTTTAGGGTGAGAGGGGAAATGTATAAAAGGGACCTAAGGGACAACTTTTTCACGCAGAGGGTGGTGTGTGTATGGAATGAGCTGACAGAGGAAGTGGTGGAGGCTGGTACAATTGCAACATTAAAAGGCAGTTGGATGGGTATATGAATAGGAAGGGTTTGGTGGGATATAGGCCGGGTGCTGGCAAGTGGGACTAGATTGGGTTGGGATACCTGGTCGGCATGGCCAGGTTGGACCAAAAGGTCTGTTTCTGTACTGCACATCTCTATGACCCTATGACATCTCTGCACAGGTTCGTCAATGTCTTAGGCTCAAACATCATCGGCTGCTTTATCAATGAACTTCCCTCAATCATAACATCAGAAAGGGGACATGTTCACTGATGATTGCATACTTTTCAACACCATTCACAACTCCTCAGTTGTTGAAGCAGTCTATATCCAAACTTGGGCTAATAAGTCATAAGTAACATTAGTGCCACACAAGTGTCAGGCAATGACCATCTCTGACAAGAGAGAATCTATCCACATTTCAGTCACTGAATCCTCCACTGCCAAAATCCTGGAGATTACCATTAAAGCTGAACTGCCAGATAAATCCAATGGCAGCAGATACAGATGATGATGGACCATACTGAAATCAATGAAACATTGAATGGAGGATGTGGGTCTGGGATGGGAAAGAGGTTGAAATGTAGCAGGCATTGTCGTTTTAATTTAAAGTGTGGGTCACTTAGCCAGTGCAGCACCTTCCCCATGTTGGCGCACAAGCTGTGAGCAGGGCTGTGTGGAGCAGACAATGGCGCTGCTAAAGATGTTGTTCTACTGCCTGGACCGGTCAGGGTGGGGGAGCCCTCCAGTATAGACCAGACAGCGTGTGCTGTATCATTCTGGCTGGCTGCGCTCTGTCCAGTTGGAGCAGGCAGTGAGGCAATGGGTGAGGAGCTGATAACCTGGGAACTCAAGAGTAGTCCACCCAGGAAGAGGAGGAGGAGGAGGAAGAGGAATCTCTTCTTGTCCCTGACAGAGCCCAACTGCATTGAGTGCTACAAGCCAGTCAAATCTCGATTGACACTTGGTTCCAGTTCCAGTAGGTGGGAGTTGGGTGCAGCAGACTATCATGAACTGATAAGATCAAAATGTTAGCATTTGACTTGCATTGTTGGGGTGAACTGCAGGCTCTACTGGTTTTGTTTATGTTCACTTTTGGTGACTATATGTTAACGTTCATCTTTGGATGTCCAATTACTTGCCTGTATATCATGTTCCGTCCTGGTCATGCTGTGGGATTGACAATGGCACTGGGGGCAGAGTACCAATGGCTTAGAGAGAATGTATAGACAAAATATATCTAAGGACAGGTAAACTATGTGGCCTGGTGGTGCAGCAGCAACTAAAGTGAAAGTACAGGGTTAAGTTTGTGAGGGAATGCAGACCATGTGCTGTGGGCAGTGTGGCTTTGTGGCCTGCTGCGCCATTATGTTACCAGTGATGGTCAATGTCAGAGTGCCAACACTTCTCCAGGTGCACAGTGACCTCTCAAAGATGATGTCAGTGCTGGGGATACTGGACTTTTGGTGGCTATCCATTGACTTCTTCAGTGCATTGTGTGTGGTAAGATAGGACTGGTATCAGGTGAGTGTGGGTTGGCATAGCAGTGGGGCTGGTAGTTAATGAGGTGAGTTTGATAAGATATGACGAGAGATCTTGTTAGGCCTCACAACGAAAACCCTCCAAAAAAATTAACACAATGGCCACAGCCAACACAACCCCCCACCCCAGACACCCACACACACTCCCACACTCACACATGCACTCCCTCACAGACTTAAGACACTCTACACTCACATACACACACATATACACTCTCTCTCACACTCACAACCCCCCAACCCAGACACACACACACACACACACACACATATATTTTGTGGGGTGAATTTATATTTGTAGAGTGACATTGTACTTTGCTCAAAAACTGCATGAATTCATGTAAAACACTGTTATCTCACTTTTTAGATTAGAATTAATCTAAACATCATGGAGAACACGGGGTGGGGGTGGGGGGGGGGGGGGAGGTGGGGGGAGCTAACACCTTCAACATATTGTCTAGCTAACACCCATTGTTACAATTAACCTGAGAATGCAACCTAAAAAAAAGTTTTACCATTTACACATGAAAGAAGTATCATGGTGTTTGAATAGATGAAAGACTCAACAGACAATCAAGGTTTTTTTCAATGTATAATTTCAGTTACATCACACTGTAAACTTTTGCTATAAATTCTGTGCCTCACAACTGTGTCCTCCACAACCACCTGATGAAGGAGCGACGCTCCAAAAGTTAGTGCTTCCAATTAAACCTGTTGGACTATAACCTGGTGTTGTGTGATTTTTAACTTTGTACACCCCAGTCCAACAGCGGCATCTCCAACTCATGAACACAAAGTAGAAGTTAGCCTATAATTTCTATCGGGCTGCATGTGATTTTCATGAAAAATAAGTTTCCTATTAACATATCACTATCAGGATCATTAACTTGTCAGCTTTGTTAAGTAAAGAATTGCCAAAACAAAAAATGAAAATCTAATGTATGCTAAGCTTTTTTAAAAGGTTTAGGTGTAACACTAAACTAGCTCACACTTTTGATCCTTGCCTTTGATCCTAGCATCAGAGACTTAGACAGATTAGAAAAACCCTGACTTTAGAGTCAATAACATCAGACCGAATTCTGTCACTGTAAGAAACATTGAACCAACTCAACAGAATTGTGTTCACAAGGTATGACAGACAGAGGCCAATTGGTCTTTGCTGGTGTTTATGTGTCACACCAACTTCTTCTTACCTCTCTTGGCATCGTATTTGTGAAAGGATGTTCCTTCTATCGGGGGAATGCAGTGAAATCTTACACAGAAAGTGGTGGAGGCCAAATCATTACGTATTTTCAAGAAGCAGGTAGATATAGCTCCTGTATCCAAAGGGATCAAAAGATATTGGGGTGGTGGGGGGGGGGGGGGGGGGGGGAGGAGGGGGGGGGGGGGGGAGTGGGGTGGGTGATTGAAATTAGGGTACTAAACTTGATGATCAGCCATGATCGTATTGAATGGCAGAGCAGGCTTGAACTCCTGATGCTGCTTTCTATGTTTTTAAGTATCACTCTATCACCTGATCAGCACGTCCTTCTGTATTTTTCTCCCACAGGGGCCCAGTGTTCTGCTCCCAGAGGAGATGAGATAAATAGTGGCTGTGACGACTTGGTTGGGCAAAGAGTCCAAAAGTCAGCTTCTCACCATTGGGTAAAACTTTAGCAATTAACTCCTCACTCCTCAGAATGCAAGTGGACCTCCCTGCCATTAGCTGTTAGTACATTAAAAATAAGCCTTTGCATCTCATTAAATACAGAACTCATTGGAATTAACTCTGCTTTCCTAATTAATGTCTGCCTACTTGACATACTCGACACTTCAGATACTTGACTGCAAATAAGAGCCACATACCTAACAATCTGTTCATCAGTCTCCAGTCTGGGCAAGTTCTATTACTGCTCTATGAAAAAATTGCCAATGTTCTTTGCCCTCACTTCACTTGAGAGCTTCAACAGCAGTTGGCACATTCAAGGGGCCTAAGACAGGATTTGTCCCTGGGCAATCCCAAAACTCAACAGGAGAATGGCAAGGCATCACCTTGTGCTTCACAATGGCACCTTAGTGCAGAAAGTCAGGCACCAGTTTGTGTCCGAAAATGGAAGCTTACTGCAGAAGGTTATGGAAGTTGCTTCTGAAGTTGAGCATCAATGTCATGTGCCTGCAGTGTACGTGGCAAATACATTGAATGTGGATGAAGAGTACATTGTGTGATGTGTGAAAAGAAAAGGAGAGGCATAGTTATAGGGGAGAGTCAGTCCCTCTAAGTCAGGGAATACTGTCACAGTTGGTCCAGTGACTATTTCGAGTTGATCATAGTCAATCCAGGCACTTCAGGTCCAGGGACTGACATCATTTCAGTCCATCAATCAATCAAAATCAGCCCAGGACCTTGCTGTGACATCAGCCAGGGGTCGTCTTGCAGATCTGTCTGATGATCCTCTACCTCTCGCTCTCTTTCTCTATCTCCCTGCAAGTTGACCTTGTCACTTATGGCCCAATACGGAAGTGTATCTCCTCTTGGGACTGGATGGATGCAGTCTCTCTGGCGGTCCTGGTGGAATCAGTACCCCCAGGCTGTTTCTTTCCCCCCACTGGGTCAGGAAGGTGCTCATCAGATTGTCACCCCGAGTCTAACCCAGTTAATATACCCCACTGAGGTGACAGTATCTGTGCAACTGAACGCCTTGCTGTTGGGACCACTGAGATTTCAGAGGCTTCAGTCTTTGAACGGTGATGCTGACAGGTAGAGGCTGCAGTCTCAAGTACTGGCCTGGGCCTGGCATGCCACCATTACCAGTAGAAGAGAGGAGAAAGGATAGTTGATTAAAGCTCACAGTATTTCAGTAGGCCAATGTGTTTGCCATCCTGTATATCCAAGGAAAGCAGACTGCAATGTTGTTTACATGGCTCATTCATGTGTCACTGATACTACAGGAACAATTCCAATGTTCCTCAGCTACACATTGCAGACTCCTAGAATACAGTGGGAACAATCCCTAATGTTCATCAGCTACTAAAACGCACGTCCTAGAAGGGGGTGAGAAGTGGTGGGGGAGCCCTATGGTGCGTGCAATGTTGAGACCTGCAGGTTGTGTTCCTTTGTGAGGTGCCTGTGCAGTGGCATAATTAGATAGGATGATGCCCCTGTGAGTGTGAGGTACCAGAGGAGATGGGGACACTTAAGGTGTGGACTGTAGCAAATCATTCTTTATCTTCTGATATTGCACCTGATTGTATTTGTAGAGGCCACCAGCACTGACCTTCCAAGTTACCCAGGACCAGAGTGAATGGACGATTTTACTGTCACATGTGTTTTACAGTGAGAAAAACAGTCAAACACAGTGAAAAGCTTTTCCATGATCCCATGCCATTTAAAATTGTTTGAATTTAAATAAAGGGTACAGTTTAAAGAGAGCCCATCAGACGTGAGCCAGCTCATCATCAACAACATCTGCAACAGTATTCTTCCTCCACCGTCTCACCACCTTCTACACCGGTCCCAATCCTCAGGCACCATCTTTCACCACTGGGCCAATTCACCTCTGCCCCCATCTTGTCAATGCCGGTGCCCGACCCACCAATGTCAGAGTCGCATCTTGGGCCCGTCTCACCGATATCGCCAGTGTTGCCCTTCTGCCACCACTTTGTCAACGCCAACGCCAGATCCAACCAATGCCGAAGTCGCCAATCCTCAGATACCACAGAACACAGAACATCACAGCGCAGTACAGGCCCTCGACGTTGCGCCACCCTGTGAAACCAATCTGAAGCCCATCAAATCTACCCTATTCCATTCTCACTTGTATGTTTATCCAACGACCAGTTAAATGCCATTAAAGTTGGTGAATCAACGTTACGGGCATGAAGGGCTCATGCCCGAAACGTCGATTCTCCTGCTCCTTTGATGCTGCCTGACCTGCTGCGCTTTTCCAGCAACACATTTTCAGCTCTGATCTCCAGCATCTGCAGTCCTCACTTTCTCCTCCATTAAAGTTGGTGAGTCTACTACTATTGCAGGTAGGGCGTTCAACGCCCCGACTACTCTCTGCGTAAAGAAACTACCTTTGACATCAATCCTATATCTATCACCCCTCAATTTAAACCTTTGTCCCCTTGTGTTAGCCATCACCAGCTGAGGAAAAAGGTTCTCACTGTCCACCCTATCTCACCCTCTGATTATCTTATATATCTCAATTATGTCACCTCTCAAACTTCTTCTCTCTAACAAAAACAGCCTCAAGTCCCTCAAGCCGTTCCTCATACCTTCCTTCCATACCAGGCGTAATCCTGGGGTAAATCTCCTCTGAACCCTTTCCAAAGCTTCCACATCTTTCCTATAATGCAGCGACCAGAATTGTATGCAATACTCCAAGTGCAGCTGCACCAGAGTTTTGTTTCAGCTACAGCATGACCTCATGGCTCCGAGCCTCAATGCCTCTACCAATAAAAGCTAACACACTGTATGCCTTCTGAACAACCCTATCAACCTGGGTGGCAACTTTCAGGGATCTATGTAGATGGACACCGAGATTTCGCTGCTCTCCTACGCTACCAAGAATCTTACCATTAGCCCAGTACTCTGCAGTCCTGCCATCTCTTGCCCCTGGGCCTACCTTACCGATGCCACCCCCTGCAATGTAGCAGCTATTGATTCTGATGCCAGGTCCTGTGCTTGTCCTGGAAAAGTAAGTAAGGGCTGACTGGAGTCCACTCTGAGCTCACGCGTTTGCTGCCTCAAGGTCTGTGCCGGGATGGCTCATCACCACCACCGATGCCTTCCAAGCTCAGGACAAGAGGTCAGTAAAGAAAAGAGAAGAAATAGAAACAAAAAAAGGAATTTAAAAAAAGACAAGAAAGGAAAGAAAAGCGGTCAGAGTGGACGAGCCTTGGCTCAGGCCACCATCTTGATCAAGTGGAGGAGAGGCCTTCCTGATGCCAAACCCCAGAGAAGGAACCTCTACCTGTCCCCTTTTACACTCACCAAAGCCTCATCGGAGGGGGTCACTGAAATGTAAGGAAAACCTTTGAGTCTTCTCTGATGTCTCCAATGGGTTGGGGGTGTTGGGAATCAACTAACACAGGCTCCATTGAAATCCCTGCCTTAGAGCGAGTGAAGGGGCCTCTAGCTGACCGAATAACTCACAAAACATCTCACATGCATTGAAAATGAGATGAATAGCATGGTTATCTTGCAAGGTGACTCACCCTGCTTCGTGGTAGGAGTTTAACATTTTCAACCCCTTACTTTAACTCCAAGTACTTTCCCTTGAAATGCGAGTCACCTCTGTTACCCTCCATGGTGTAAAGACAAAGCACTGGCTCACCCTCGACATCGGAAATGAACTCAGAAAATACTAAAAAGCTCAGCAGGTCCGACAGCATCGGTTTCAGGTGGAACAGTGTTAATGTGACCTTTCAGCAAGACTTGGAAAGGATAGAATTGTAAAAACGTTTGAAAGAGAGTGGGGATAAAAAAGGTAAAGGGGGGATATGGCATCGGGAAGAGGGCAGGAGAGATTATATAACAGAGGGAGGTATGGGGCAAAGCCAGAAGGAATGGCAATGAGAGGCAAATAATTATAGGTGTGTCTAGAGGAGGTTTGAATGGTAGCATCCTAAATAATGGTCTTCCAAGGAGTAAGAAAAGGAAGAGAGAAGGAGAAGGCAAATAGCAATGGAGAGAGATAACAAAATGACTGCAGAGGTCCTGATTTAAAATTTTTGAACTCAACATTGAGCTTTCAACATTGTGTGAAGTTGAAAGATGAGGTGCACTCCATGTTCTTACCTCTCTCCCAGTTATACTTCCTCCTGAGTTTCCTACTGGATTTTATAGCATTAGCCTAGTAACCTCATTGCAACCTCTTTTGATTTAGGACAAGGCTTTAATAGATTACGATTTAGAGATGCCAGTGTTGGATTGGGGTGTACAAAGTTAAAAATCACACAACACCAGGTTATAGTCCAATAGGTTTAATTGGAAGCACACTAGCTTTCGAAGTGACGCTCTGAAAGTGACTACCACCTGATGAAGGAGTGTCGCTCTGAAAGCTAGTGTGCTTCCAATTAAACCTGTTGGACTATAACATGGTGTTGTGTGATTTTTAACTTAATAGATTACAACTGCTAAGGGTGCTTGCTTCCAATATATATATAGCAAACCCAGTGGTTTAGGACAGGACTCATACCTATGTATCTATGTGGAACAATTAGTCTTGGAGACATGGTGCTCAGTACCAATGTGTCAGATCAAAACGTTGCTGTGATTTCTTAACTGACACCCCCCAGTCTCCCATTGACCTACAGTTTGGACAAAGTTTAGCAGACGAGCCTATAGAGCTTCCCGATAATTTTGTGAACTTTGTCTACTTGAGTCAAAGCAAAAATGGTGTGTAGATGCTAAATTCTGTCTTCATGTCCTTTATTGGAACTTATCCTTTAGTATCAGTAGCATTCGAATATATTCATTCTATGGAACATGTCCTCACCTTGTTCTGACTTCTTAAAATGGTGTGACTTTGGTAACATATACTTGACATCTCTTTCCTTTGGTGTCAGCACAGAGTTATATGGTGTTAGTGTTGATTTGCAAGGTTTCCGGTACTAATTGTAAATAACTGGCTCCGAAGGCAAATAGTGAGCCTGTTCTGACAGGAAATTTCAGCGTTTCTGGGGAAGTCACAGTAGTGATGACTTAAGTGACAGCTCAATTTCTTCCTCATCTCCTGAAGAAGCTGATTGCTGGCCCCAGGGGCTCAAGGCAATAAAAACAACCAGGTTTATATAGTATCGTTAGCAGCAGAACAGCCTGAGGCTTTTCGTAGGAATATAATCAGACATAACTATTGACACCAAGCCACAGGAGGCGATATCAGGTCTCCAAAAGCTTGGAGAATCTTAAAGGAGGAGGGAGTGGAGAGGGATTGGGAGGTTTCTAGAGAGACAGAGAGAGAGAGAAAGAAGTGGAAAGGCAGAGATGGTTTAAGAGCAATTCGAGTGCAGTTGTACAAAGTCCAGACTTGGAAGAGCATAGATTTATTAAAATCTGTCCAGACTCTGCCTAAACTCATATAGAATCATAGAGTTGTACAGTATGGCACTTCACTCCAACTTGTCCTTGCCGGCCAGATATCCTAAATTAATCTGGTCCTATTTGCCAGCATTTGGCCCAAATCCCTCTAAAGACTTCCTGTTCATGTCTCCAACAGTGGTTAGCACTGCTGCCTCATAGCGCCAGAGAGCTGGGTTCAATTCCCGCCTCAGGCGACTGACTGTGTGGAGTTTGCACATTCTCCGTGTTTGCGTGGGTTTCCTCCGGGTGCTCCGGTTTCCTCCCACAGTCCAAAGATGTGCAGGTCAGGTGAATTGGCCATGCTAAATTGCCCGTAGTGTTAGGTAAGGGGTAGATGTAGGGGTATGGGTGGGTTGCGCTTCGGCGGGGCGGTGTGGACTTGTTGGGCCGAAGGGCCTGTTTCCACACTGTAAGTAATCTAATCTAATCCAGATGCCTTTTACATGTTGTAATTATACCAGCCTCCACCACTTTCTCTGACAACTCATTTCATACATGCATCATCCTCTAAATGAAAACATTGCCCCTGAGGTATATTTTAAATCTTTCCCCTCCCACCTTAAAACTATGCCCTCTAGCTTTGGACTCCCCTACCCTGGGAAAAAGAACTTGCCTGTTCACCTTATCCATGTCCCTCATGATTTTATAAACCAAAATAAGATCACCAGGGAAAACAGCCCCAACCTATTCAGCCTCTCCCTATAGCTTTTACCCTCCAACCTTGGCAACATTCTTCTAAATCTTTTCTGCACTCTTTCAAGTTTGACATCTTTCTTTAAGCAGGAAGACCATTGTTGATCGTAATATTCCAAAAGTTGCCTAACCAGTGTCCTACTCAGTCTAAATATGACCTCTCAACTCCATGATGGAGTTGGCACGTTGGCTCAGTGGTTAGCCCTGCTGCCTCATAGCACCAGGGACCTGGATTCGATTCTAGTCTCAGGTGACTTCCTGTGTGGAGTTTGCACATTCTCTGTGTGAGTTTCCTCAGGGTGCTACCTCTCCTCCCACAGTTCAAGATGTGCAGATTAGGTGGATTGGCCATGCTAAATCGTCCATAGAGTCTAGGATAAGCGAAGGAAATGCAGGGTCAGAGTAGGGGTGGGTGGCTCTAGATGGAATGGTCTTCAGAGGGTCAGTGTGGGCTCAATTGACCAAATGGTCTGCTTCCACACTGTAAGGACTCTATGCACTGATCAACAAAGGCAAGTGTACCAAACACCTTCTTCATTACCCCGTCTACCTGTGACTCCACCTTCAAGGTATTACAAATCTGCACACAAGGTCTTTTTGCTCGACAATATATCTATTTCCCCCTTGCACCCATCCTGAATTCATCATGTCCAAGAGACTCGTATCTTATTCCCTGGACCTTGTTCCCAATTAAGTCATTAATTTCTGTCCCATGTTTCTACGTTAGCCAATACTGTAAATGTTCACTCACTCTCTCTCTCTCTCTTTATCTCTCTTTCTCACTCTCTCTCTCTTCAGGTGCTCTCCTTCAAGTCCACTATAATCCCCTCCATGCCTAAAAATACACAAACCCCTTAACACAATCCTTGTTAATCCACCACCTCATCTCCAACCTCCTTTTCCTCTCTGAAACCCTGTGGTTGCCCCCCAAAGCTATGACCATCTTTCTCAAAGTCCGCACTTGACTCCCTCCAGTTACGTTACAACCCCACTGCCCCAAAATGATTTTTAACAAAGTCATGATGAACTGTGACTATGGTAAAGCATCCCTGCCTCTTCTTGACTAGTCTGCCACCACTGACATTGTTGATCACACCATCCTTTTCCAGTGCTGTTCAACTAACACCCTGGGGGGAAGGGACTGCTTTACTTGGTTCCAATGGTATTTATCTCACTGCAGCCTGAAAATCACCTGCTATGGTTTTTCTCCTCACTCTGTATCATTACCTCTGGCCCCCCTGAAGATTTATCCTTTGTTCTCCCCCCTCCCCACCTCAGTTGTAAGTTGAAGGGGAGGAAGAGGTCACAGATGTTTGGAGGGGTGAGGGCGTTAAGGGATTGAAAACAAGACTGAAAATGCTCACATTGCAATGTTCATGTATCAACACTTATGGCTTAGTTCAAAGTAATTAATAACTTAATGAAGATAGGCAGTGGTTTTAAGATAAATTTCATAAATTTCCAATGGAATAAGCTCTATGAAGGCTTCTTGGTCAAGGAAGGCAGGGTCTCTTCTGAAACATGATAGTTGAGCCTGGCTGTGTGCTGAATATCTCAAATGATGCTACCAAGGCCTGACATTAGATGTGACTACCAGTTCCAGCCTCCAGGACTGATAGACGGACCTTAATTCAGGTCATTATGCTTAAAGGAGGAAATCATGGCTTTGTTGGCTAGCTGCTTTTCCTCTTGATTTTAAATATTCCCTTGATAGGTTGTAATGCAACACTGATTCATGTCTGTGCCAGATTTTGGAATTAACTTTTGTCAAACCCAGATTACGTCACTACGATTAGCAGCACAATACCTACTCTAATATCATTGTAAGGGCAATTTGATTAGACTTCAATGTTTTGGGGATTTACATGAACATGGTAGGTAGAGAGAATGCTGGATGACTAAAGAAATTGAGTGTTTGGTTCAGAAAGAGAAGGAAGTATATATCAGGTATAGACAGGAGAGGTCGAGTGAATCTTTAGAAGAGTATAAAGGCAGTAGGAATATACTTAAGAGAGAACTCAGGAGGGAAAAAAGGGGACATGGGATAGCTTTGGCAAATAGAGTTAAGGAGAATCCAAAGAGTTTTTACATTAAGGACAAACGGGTAACTAGGGAGAGAATAGGGCCCCTCAAAGATCAGCAAGTCAGCCTTTGTGTGAAGCCGCAGGAGATGGGGAAGATACTAAATGAGTGTTTTGCATCAACATTTACTGTGGAGAAAGATATGGAAAACGTAGAATGTTGGGAGATAGATTGTGACATCTTGAAAAATGTCCATATGAAAGAGGAGGAAGTTCTGGATGTTTTGAAATGCATAAAGGTGGATAAATCCCCAGGACCTGATCAGGTGCACCCTAGAACTCTGTGGGAAGCTAGGGAAGTGATTACTGGCCCACTTGCTGAGATATCTGTATCATCGATAGTCACAGGTGAGATGTCATAAGACTGGAGGTTGGCTAACGTGGTACCACTATTTAAGAAAGGTGGTAAAGTCAAGCTAGGAAACTATAGACCAGTGAGCCTGACGTCGATGGTGGGCAAGTTGTTGGAGGGAAATCTGAGGGACAGGATGTACATGTATTTGGAAAGGCAAGGACTGATTAGAGATAGTCAACATGGCTTTGTGCTTGGGAAATTATTTCTCACAAACTTGATTGAGTTTTTTGAAGAAGTAACAGAGGATTGATGAGGGCAGAATGGTAGATGTGATGTTTATGGACTTCAATAAGATTAGTAAGATTAGGGAGGGTGGTAAAAAAGGAGGGGGGGTGGCATTGCTAATTAGAAATGGTACAACGGCTGCAGAAAGGAAGTTTGAGGGGGATCTGCCTCTGGAGGTAGTATGGGCTGAAGTCAGAAATAGGAAAGGTGCAGTCACCTTGTTGGGTGTTTATTATAGGCCCCCCAATAGCAGCAGAGATGTGGAGAAACAGATTGGGAAACAGATTTTGGAAAGGTGCAGAAGCCACAGGGTCGTAGTCATGGGCGACTTCAACTTCCCAAATATTGATTGGAAGCTCTTTAGATCAAGTAGATTGGATGGGGCGGTGTTTGTGCAGTGTGTCCAGGAAGCTTTTCTAACGCAGTATGTAGATTGTCCAACCAGAGGGGAGGCCATATTGGATCTGGTACTCGGTAACGAACCGGGACAAGTGGTGGGCTTGTTAGTGGGTGAACATTTTGGTGATGGCGACCACAATTCTGTGACTTTCACCTTGGTTATGGAGAGAGATAGGTGCGCACAACAAGGAAGTTTCTACAATTGGGGGAAGGGAAATTACGATGCTGTAAGACAGGATTTGAGGAGCATACGTTGGGAGCATAGGGAAGGATGTGGTGGAAATGTGGGACTTTTTCAAGGAGCAGATACGACGTGTCCTTGATATGTATGTACCGATCAGGCAGGAAAGAAATGGTCGTGTGAGGGAGCCTTGGTTGACGAGGGAGGTTGAATGTCTAGTAAAGAGGAAGAAGGAGGCTTACATAAGGTTGAGGAAACAAGGTTCAGACAGAGCAGTGGAGGGATACAGGATAGCTAGAAGGGACCTGAAGAAAGGGATTAGGAGAGCTAAGAGAGGGCATGAAAAATCCCTGGCGGATAGGATCAAGGATAACCCCAAGGCATTCTATGCGTATGTGAGAAACCTGAGAATGACGAGAACGAGGGTAGGTCCGATCAAGGACAGTGGTGGGAGACTGTGTATTGAGTCGGAAGAGATAGGAGAGGTCTTGAACAAGTACTTCTCTTCAGTATTTACGAACGAGAGGGACTGTATTGTTGAAGAGGAGAGTGTGAAACGGACTGATAAGCTAGAAGAGATATCTGTTAGGAAGGAAGATGTGTTGGACATTTTGAACAACTTGAGGATAGACAAGTCCCCCGGGCCTGACGGGATATATCCTAGGATTATGTGGGAAGCAAGAGAGGAAATTGCAGTACCGTTGGCAATGATCTTCTCGTCTTCACTGGCAACGGGGGTGGTACCAGGGGACTGGAGAGTAGCGAATGTTGTGCCCCTGTTCAAAAAAGGGAATAGGGATAACCCCGGGAATTACAGGCCAGTTAGTCTTACTTCTGTGGTAGGCAAAGTAATGGAAAGGGTACTGAGGGATAGGATTTACGAGTATCTGGAACGGCACTGCTTGATTAGGGACAGCCAGCACGGATTTGTGAAGGGTAGGTCTTGCCTTACAAGTCTTATTGAATTCTTCGAGGAGGTGACCAAGCATGTGGATGAGGGTAGAGCAGTGGATGTAGTGTACATGGATTTTAGTAAGGCATTTGATAAGGTTCCCCATGGTAGGCTTATGCGGAAAGTCAGGAGGCATGGGATAGAGGGAAATTTGGCCAATTGGATAGAAAACTGGCTAACCGGTCGAAGTCAGAGAGTGGTAGTAGATGGTAAATATTCAGCATGGAGTCCAGTTACAAGTGGAGTTCCGCAGGGATCAGTTCTGGGTCCTCTGCTGTTTGTAATTTTTATTAATGACTTAGATGAGGGAGTCGAAGGGTGGGTCAGTAAATTTGCAGATGATACAAAGATAGGTGGAGTTGTGGACAGTGAGGAGGGCTGTTGTCGGCTGCAGAGGGACTTAGATATGATGCAGAGCTGGGCTGAGGAGTGGCAGATGGAGTTCAACCCTGCCAAGTGTGAAGTTGTCCATTTTGGAAGAACAAATAAGAATGCGGAATACAGGGTTAATGGTAGGGTTCTTGGTCAGGTGGAGGAACAGAGGGATCTTGGGGTCTATGTACATAGATCTTTGAAGGTTGCCACTCAGGTGGATAGAGTTTGTAAGAAGGCCTATGGAGTATTATCGTTCATTAGCAGAGGGATTGAATTCAAGAGTCGTGAGGTGATGTTGTAGCTGTACAGGACTTTGGTTAGGCCACATTTGGAGTACTGTGTGCAGTTCTGGTCGCCTCACTTTAGGAAAGATGTGGAAGCTTTGGAGAGGGTGCAGAGAAGATTTACCAGGATGTTGCCTGGAATGGAGAGTAGGTCGTACGAGGATAGGTTGAGAGTTCTCGGCCTTTTCTCGTTGGAACGGCGAAGGATGAGGGGTGACTTGATAGAGGTTTATAAGATGATCAGAGGAATAGATAGAGTAGACAGTCAGAAACTTTTTCCCCGGGTACAACAGAGTGTTACAAGGGGACATAAATTTAAGGTGAACGGTGGAAGGTATAGGGGAGATGTCAGGGGTGGGTTCTTCACCCAGAGAGTGGTGGGGGCATGGAATGCGCTGCCCGTGGGAGTGGTAGAGTCAGATTCATTGGCGACCTTTAAGCGGCATTTGGATAGGTACATGGATGGGTGCTTAATCTAGGATAGAAGTTCGGCACAACATCGTGGGCCGAAGGGCCTGTTCTGTGCTGTATTGTTCTATGTTCTATGTTCTAATAAGGCATTTGACAAGGTTCCCTATGGAAGACTGTTTAGTAAGGTTAGATCTCATGGAATATAGGGAAAACTAGCCATTTGGACACAGCAGGGGCTTAAAGGTAGAAGACAGAGGGTGGTAGTGGAGGGTTGTTTTTCAGATTGGAGGCCTGTGACCAGTGGAGTGGCACAAGGATCTGCGCTAGGTCCGCTACATTTCATCATTTGTATAAATGATTTGGATGCGAGCATAAGAGGTATAGTTAGTAAGATTGCAGATGACACCAAAATTGGAGGTGCAGTGAACAGCAAAGAAGGTTACCTCGGATTACAATAGAATTTTGACCAGATGGGCCAATGGGCTGAGGAGTGACAGATGGAGTTTAATTTAGATAAAGCTGCATTTTGGGAAAGCAAATCTTAGCAGGACTTACACACTTAATGGTAAGGTCGAGGGAGTGTTGCTGAACAAAGAGACCTTGGAGTGCAGGTTCATAGCTCCTTAAAAGTGGAGTCGCAGGTAGATAGGATAGTGAAGAAGGCATTTGATATGCTTTCCTTTATTGGTCAGAATATTGAGTATAGGAGTTGGGAGGTCACATTGTGGCTGTACAGGACATTGGTTAGGCCACTTTTGGATTATTGCGTGCACTACTGGTCTCCTTCCTATTGGAAAGATGTTATGAAACTTGGAAAGTTTCAGAAAAGACTAACAAGGATGTTGCCAGGGTTGGAGGATTTGAGCCATAGAGAGATGTTGAATAGGCTGGGGCTGTTTTCGCTGGAGCGTCGGAGGCTGAGAGATGACCTTATTGAGGTTTATAAAATCATGAGGGCCATGGATAGGGTAAATAGGCAAGGTCTGGGGTGCAGAAGTCCAGAACTATAGGGCATAGGTTTAGGGCGAGAGGGGAAAGATATAAAAGAGACCTAAGGGGCAACGTTTTCACACAGAGGGTGGTGCGTGTATGGAATGAGCTGCCAGAGGAAGTGGTGGAGGCTGATACAATTGCAACATTTAAAAGGTATCTGGATGGGTATATGAATAGGAAGGGTTTGGAGGGATACGGGCCGGGTGCTGGCAGGTGGGCCTAGATTGGGTTGGGATATCAAGTCGGCATGGACGGGTTGAACCAAAGGGTCTGTTTCCATGCAGTACATCTCTATGACTCTCTGACTCTACCTGGAGGATGATTCGATTCATTTCTATCTGGTACATATATCTAGGTTCAAACTTATTTTCAATGGCATACGTATTACTTCTGATGATAACATTTTACTGTCTCACTGATTCCTAGGTATTTCAACCTCAGGTGAATGTGATACTTTCCTAAATGACCACAATCTGATATTTTGTGTTATTTGTCATTTCTATCAGTCGGTGGTTCTCGGTAAGGATTGTTTGAGGACTCTGTGCTCTACAGTCCGATCCCTGGGACACACTTCAAGGCAAATATTCACTGTGTCTGGAGGACCATCAACTCGGCAAAAGTTGCCCTTTGGTCTGCCTGAAACATGTTGGTCTTCCAGAGCTAGGAGTTGACCCTGACCAAGCATTGCAGCCTGGCACATTCCAAGGTCCTGGAATACATGCTGAGGGACGCACTAAAGCTTGGGGAAGTGCCGCCATGTCACAATGGGAAAACACCACCATCTGAGGTCTTCCTGTTAAAGGTAAATGGAAGCCCATTCAATTATCGGATTCTCCTGATGTCTCGAATATATGTAAATATAAGCTTGCACAAGTGAGAAATGCCTTTGGTTTGTTTGCTGGAGAGAGTCAAACTCCAATGTTTGTTTGTTTCTTCAAATGCTACTGTACAGAACAGAACTGCTTTAGTGACTATATGTACATAATTAAACCTTTATGAATAAAGTGTATTTTTGAAATTGAGGTAGTTTGTTGCAAACAACCTTTCTTTGTTGAATTCTGGGTCTATGTAGTGATTAGGTGCAAAGGATGTTTCCGCGTTCTTCTTAAAACCTTCTGAGGCAGTGCCTTGAGATCAAGGATAACTTTGCCCCACTCTGTAGTGGTGGGGCCTGAAATGAATACACAACCCAGCATTGGATTCACATTTCCTGCCACAGTTAGCTAGCTTTTATGAAATGTGATGACCTTGTTTTCAAATGCTCCCTCCAGTTGGCGTCCACCTGGACTTGGTTTCTTTCTCCAGTTTAGGAGGTAAAAACAATGACTGCAGATGCTGGAAACCAGATTCTGGATTAGTGGTGCTGGAAGAGCACAGCAGTTCAGGCAGCCTCCAAGTAGCTTTGAAATCGATGTTTCGGGCAAAAGCCCTTCATCAGGAATGATGAAGGGCTTTTGCCCGAAACGTCGATTTCGAAGCTACTTGGATGCTTCCTGAATTGCTGTGCTCTTCCAGCACCACTAATCCAGAATTCTTCTCCAGTTTGGCTCACCTTGGGCTCGAGATTCCCGTAAGTTGTTGGAAGGGTACTATATTTCCTGGCAGCTTTGAGGACATCCTTGTAGCAGTGTCTCTGCCCTCCTGGTAATAGGCTGCCATGATGAAGCTCTGAGTAGAGAGCTTATTTTGCAAATTTTATGTCAGGCTTGTGAATGGTGCTCACCACCCATTTCAACCAACAGACTATAACCTACTAGTGCTCTGATGCTAGTGATGTTGAACATCAGAGACAATACAACTATTAGAATGTCTACCCTGACAGTGGATTTGCAGGATTTTGTGAAGATATTGCTGGTGATATTTCTGTAGTGATTTGAAGTGTTGTAAGTTCTCCACTGAAGGCCAGGTAACGCTGTGGTTCTGGGGACCATGAGGTTGGTGTTGGGTTTGAGGTCTTTGTCATCAGGCATGCTGTTCTTCAGATGGCCAAGGGCTGTGCTAGCACACTGGAGGCAATGTTGAGTCTTCTTGCTGATATCTGCCCTCACTGAGAATTCATCCATGTTGTTCCGTGACTTGCCTTGAAGCTCGATGGTTGGAGAATAGTGTTGTATGATAGGAGCAGGCTGGTAGATGGCCTTGACTTCCAAAAGTTTAGTCTAAGGCCCATTCTCTCATATACCTCCATGAATGTTTCAATGATGGTTTTGAACTCAGCCTCCTTCTCTCCTACAGCGTCACATGGAGCCTCGGAGAAAAAAGCTCAAATTATCATGTTTAGTCTGAGCTCACAATAATCTTCTGGTAGCCACATCAAGCCGAGCTCCTGTATTCTCTTTCAGCTTAAAGGTGGACATAAAAGTTCCCATTTCATGATGTCAACTGCAGCATGGGAGGACCTTTGGGGTTCACACATGCATTGATCTATCAACCAGCACATCTAAACACAAAAATTACCTAATATTTATCTTGTTGTTTATGGGTTCCTGTTGTTTACAAATTAGTTGACATATTTCCTGTGGTGTAACAGGTACAGCAGTTAGAACTCCATTGTTTAGAAAGATAACTTGGGATGTCCTGAAAGGCACTATATCAATGCAAGCTCTTTTTTTCTTTCTATCTCCTTCAAATAGCACAACAACAAACTCGTTAATGCCTCACGGTGGAGGTAGGGTCGTCAAATGCTATCATAGCCTACCTTTTCGCTAACAGCCCAGTTCTCACATTTAAAATTTATAACATGCAACTCGGCATTTAGAGATTGATTCATAAGATTCCACTCATTCATCTGTGCTCTACCCAGAGGGTCGCTCCTTGGCAGGTCATCATCTTGAGCAACTTCCTTGGCCGTTTGTTTTCCAGTGGTCCCATTGTGTAATGGCTTTAGGACCCTGGGGGATTCTTGCAATGATGGCACGGAGCTGGACATAAAAAGTAATAATGTGATCAGGGTTACGACTAAGAGAAAAGAGAAACACGTGGAGAGCAAGGCAGAAACCTGAAGTCTAGACACGTGAATGTCAGAATCACATGTAGAGAAGGATGTGGAGTAGGCTGAAGGGCAGTAGAATTTATTGAATAGTCTTCAATGATGTGACAGTATGGTTAGAGCCCAGTACATACTTCTGATGACTACCTGTTGAAATATAAAACTATTTTATTGTGTCCAAAACAAAATCAGACAATAATAAATGCAAATAAAGCAACTCTTGCCTGAAGACAGTTGTTGACCATGCGTTCTCTTCGACCAGTCTGTCTTGAACCCAGATATATGGACATCACAACAGTAAAGTCATTTGTCGCTGCCTTCAACTCTCAGGGTCAGGGCAAGAAGGCAAGACCCAAGTCTACTTCAGCTGGAACAGGAATCGAACCTGTGCTGTTGGAGTACACATACTAGCCATCTTGCCAACTGAGCTAACTGGCCCCAATTTTATAATAGCAAACAAACAAGAATTCTTCTGTGTGGTTCTCCTGATCAACTGTCATAGTTTCTATGAAAGATCAGCAGGAACTCAATTTCAGGCTCATGGTAAACATTCACCAAAGCTGCAGGGGCTGATCTGAAGAGTGACCTGAGAAAATTCCCAGTGATAGACAGAGTCTTAATAAGTTATGGTAATATACAGAACGAGACATTCACCCAGCATGTATACACTGGCTGAAAAACAGCCCTGCTCTTTCCTGAGTTATTCCTGGGTTCTTTTTGTACTTATGAATATCGCTTGATTTTTACTTATTAACATTTACTGGTCTCCCTTAGCTTTTCAAATATCCTCTCAAATTTCACTCCTGCACTGCTTAAACTCCTCCAGACTTGCTGCAGTAACCTGACATTAGCTTCCCTTATTCTGATCCTAAGGTAGGCCATTAACATTTAAACAGAGGGTTATTACCTGAAAGAATCACAGTGCGAGGTTTCACATTTTAAACAAAAATTTTTAGTGAGCAAGAATTAAATAAAACATTTTGAGAGGGATCATCTCAGTCAGAAACATTAGTTCTCTACAGATGCTGTTGAACCTATAAGATCCAAATCCCATTGGTAGGAACATTTTCTTTATTAATATATTTTTCCTTATCAACCTGACCAGAGGTGATATTACATACCTCTATAGCAGGTGAGACTTCAACCCAGGCCTCACGCTCCTGGAGTAGGGACATTACCACTGCACCAGATGAACACGAGATGAACAGATTACTTCTAATATGGAATTCACCTGTTTTAAGTTGATTGGGTTAACACATCAACAGGAAAGTTGGAGGAAGGCCACACTTGTCCCACATGAGCAACTGGTGGCTTCAATTCTACATGTGCTGCTCTGTTAACATCACGTGGTCCCATAATTGAGTCAACCAAGGAATTTAGAAATGATTAAGTTGTAAGTAAATGCAGGTTGGCCTCATCTGTGAATGAATCAACATTGTAACAGACGGATCTCCGCAGAGCTTTCTGAATGTGTCTCAAGAGTATTTCCAAGAATTTGCCTTTTCTTAATATACATAATAAAATTATAAAATAGAGAATAAGTCATCTGCTGCTAGAAACATAGTGGAACATTAACTGAAGTACTTATTGGAAAACTGACAGCACCAAGTGCAATCTGAATTTCCTCCCCGTTGACTACACTGTAAAATTAGCATTGCATCATTATTTCGGTTAAAATTACCCTGAATGGAGTACATAATTACAACACAGAAAGAAGTCATTCAGCCCATGATGCCAATACTATCTCACTGAAGGGCCTATCTTTGTTGTCTCACTAATGTATACATTGCTAGGGTTGGAATTGCAGTTACATCTGGTACAATTTAACCACACAACCGTGAAATAAGAATGTTTCTCTGCAAATATATAAACTTAAAGATTATAATAGATTGAAGTGCTACTTGAATCCATGCCTTCTAATGATTTGTATAATTAAGTGAATGGGATTTGTTGGTAAGGAACCCTTACATTGTCTGTGTAGGTGATACTGAGATAGTTTTCACAAACCTTCATAGCTGTGGACTGTCCTATAACTGTGAATAGTGCACGCCACCTAGTGTTCCTGTGAATATCTTTAATCTGCACTATACCACCATGCAGCAACTACTCCGAGTCAATGTCATCAGATATAAGTTTAGTTGGGCTTCTCAGATTGCTGTGTAACATGTAAAATGTGCTTATTACTTCCTCGGACAGCTATTTCTTTTGAGTCACTTCAAATGTACATTGGTTCTTAAGTTTTTCTTCAATCCTCACCTGGAGACACAGCTTTGTATTGAGATACAGTAAAATCCTGATGATTAAATCGTTGCGTGCACTATTCCCTATTCAAATTTGTGTTAAGCACGACTCAAGAAAGCAGCATGAGACCCACATGTGACCTGACTTTCCTTTCTCCCGGGTTGACCCAAATTTTCACATTATAAATGCCCCTTCTCAACGAGATCTCAAGGTCAAATGATGTTTGCCTATGATTTCCCACTCTTGAGCGGCCTAACTCCATCCTGATTGGTTGGCACAGTCATATGACAAGCTCATATAATTCGCTAATCGGAAGTTAGCAGTGCAGACATTCAACTAATCCCAAACCTCTTTCTATTGGGCTTGCTGTTTTGTCAGCTGGTGACCCTGACAGTACTTGAGTTTGGGGTTATCTGAGCTTGATTTATTACAATTGCATTGTGCTATGTAGCAGTGAAGTCAAATCTCATAGCATCTGGTCAACAACTCTCTACCTCTTCTTTGAAATGGTACAATCCAATTTTTACGTCCAACTGAGAGACCAGCCAAGGCCTTAGGTTAAAGTTTCATGTTTCTTCTTAGCCAGTCTCTTGGGACTGAGGCTCTACTTTGATGGTTTTTCAAAATGCCAGAGAGGTCCAATGTTTTTTTCTTCACTCCTGGATTGTGGGCATCGCTGGCTGGGTCAGCATTTATTGCCTGTCCCTAGTTGCCTTTGAGAAGGTGGTGGTGAGCTGCCTTCTTGAACCTCTGCAGTTCACCTGCTGTATGTAGATCCACAATGCCCATAAGGAGGGAATTGAAGAATTTTGATCCAGCGACACTGAAGGAATGGCGATTTATTTCCAAGTCAGGATGGTGACTGTGATCTGTGACATGCAGGGAAGTTGGTCTTGGATGATATATTCGGAGATTTATGCACTGCCTGTGACAACTCAATTTCACTCTGCATGTTCCCAATGAAGCCTTTTGATGTCCTCAATACCCTCCAAATTGAGCTATTTTGCTCGATCACAAGCCAGGGGCTCCCATGAGTCGATGGAGAAGTTTGGCAGCTTCTGGTATGTATGGGGATATCTCTGAAGTGTTAGTGTCTTCTGTTGCAACCAGGTTCCGAGTGGGGAAATTGTTTCAGGATGCCAGCATTAGGCACGAAGAGCATGTCAGCTCCATTGAAGCTGGTTTTCAATGGCCAACAGCTCAGCACTGGGCAGGACTGGGAGATCACACTACTGTTGGACCATTTCTTGCCACTGAATTTGGGGGTTGTCATGGCCACTATTCACGCTTGAACATTGGACAATTTGATGTAGGCAGCCTTTCCAACTGCAGGAGGCACCGCAGCTAAGTTTGGCTTTGTCCTCTTCCAATAGCACAGAGCTCTTTCATTCATTAATCTCATCCAGTCCCAAGCCCAGGTGTCCTGGGACCAGAGCAGCATCAATTGCAACAGCTGAGGCCAGCAATGAACGTCTTGGCTTTTTTACATTGTTGGAGCTTGCATTGCCCAACAGTGAATTTCCCTGCCTCGGCTGTGAAGTGCTCTTTTGACAACTTGAGAACATGAAAGATACCTTACAAAAGCCAATTTTTTCTTCTTTAAGAGCAAAGTTAAACCTAGACAATTCCCGGCCTCTCTGGTTAGCTTGGGAATTAACTTATCAATTAATCGTAGGAATGGTAGCAAGCCATTTGGTCCTTTGCACCTACTCTAACATTCCATCAGACCTTGGCTGACTTGATTTTGGTTTGTAATTCACTTTTCTGGCTTCCCCCTAACTCTTAACTCTGTTAGTCTTTCAAAAATCCATCTAACTTAGCCCTAAATAAGTTCAATTACTCAACCTCTAGGAAAGAAAATTCCAGAATAAAACAACCTTCTGAGGTGGCCGAGAAAGTTATTTAGTTGTATCAACTGCTGCAAAGTCTAGAGAATGAAACTGGGCTAGACATCAGAACAGAACATGGTATGCCCAGTCTTGGCCAAAAGTGGGAACTGTCTCACAGACAGTCAACAGCCTGACATTGTCGTACTCACTGAATCGTACCAGACTCACAATGTCCCAGACGTTTTTGTTATCATGCCAGAGTATGACCGATCCCACCGGCAGGACAGAGGTGATGGTACAGTGGTATACAGTCAGGTGGGATCCTCAGAATTGACTCCAGATACCATGAAGACTCACAGCATCAGGCCAAAGATGGGCAAGCAAACTTCCTGCTGAGTATCATCACTGCCTGCATCCCTGATAACTCTTTCCTCCTCCATATTGAACGCCACTTGAAGGAAACCTGAGGGCAGCAAGGACGCAGAATGTACCCTTGTGGTAGACTTCAAGTCCCATCCTCAAGAGTGGCAGCATCACTACTAATCTAGCTGGGCAAGTCCTAAAGGACATTGTTGCTAGACTAGATCTGCAGAACAGAATGGATGGATGGATGGAAACCTTATCCTCACCAATCTGTCTGTTCACGGCACTATTGGTAAAAATGACCACTGGCCAGTCTTTGTGGAGCCACAATGCTGACTTCATGGTGAGGAGAGTGTGGTGTGGCATTGCCACCACGCTGTATGAGGTAGAATTCCAATTCTAGCATGTCAAGTCTGGGCATCCATGAGGCCATGTGGGCTATCAGCAACAGCACAATCATTCTCTTAGCAGAATTTGAAACCTCATGGCCCAGTGTTTCTGTCACTCCACCATTGCCATCATGCCAAGGGATCAACCCTAGTTCAATGGAGGAGCTGTACCAGGTATACCTAACAATGAGGTGTCAAACTGGTGAAGCTACAACACAGGACTAGCAGCAAATGATAGACAGGGTTAAGCAATTCCCCAGCAGTGGATCAGGTCTAATCCCTGCAGTCCTTCCACAGCTAATTGTGTGTGGTAGACAGTTAAACAACTCACTGAGGTGGAGGTCCCACAAATAACATTCAAAGATGAGAAACCCAGAACAGTCTTCAGCCAGAACTGCTGAGTGAGTGAACCATCTCAGCCTCCTCCAGTGCTCCCCAGCACCACAGATGCCAGGCTGCAGCCGGTTTGATTCACTTCACATGATATCAAGAAACGGCTACTAGGCTGGACACTACAAAGGCTATGGGCCCTGACAACATTCCAGCAATAGCACTGAAGATTTGAGCTCCAGAACTTGCCATACCCTTCAGCAAACGGTTCTTGAACAAAACTGGCATCTACCCGGCAATGTGGAAAATTGCCCAGGTATGTCTTGTACTCTAAAAGCAGAACAGATTCAACCGGGTCAATGACTGCCCATCAGCCTACTCTCAATCATCAGTAAAGTGATGAAAGGTGTCATCAATAGTGCTGTCAAGCAGCATCTGCTCAACAACAACCTACTCATTCAGTTCAGGTCCACCAGAACCACTCAGCTCCTGACCTTTAGATTAGATTAGATTAGATTACTGACAGTGTGGAAACAGGCCCTTCGGCCCAACAAGTCCACACCGCCCCGCCGAAGCACAACCCACCCATACCCCTACATTTACCCCTTACCTACACTACGGGCAATTTAGCATGACCATTTCACCTGACCTGCGCATCTTTGGACTGTGGGAGGAAACCGGAGCACCCGGAGGAAACCCACGCAGACACGGGGAGAACGTGCAAACTCCACACAGTCAGTCGCCTGAGGCGGGAAATGAACCCGGGTCTCAGGTGCTGTGAGGCAGCAGTGCTAACCACTGTGCCACCGTGCCGCCCATGACAACCTTGGTTCAAACTTGGACAAAAGAGCTGAATTCCAGAGGTGAGGTCAACAAGACCACGTCAATGCTAATTTGACATATGTGCATCATGAAAATAAAACTGGAATCAATAGGCATCAGCAGACAAACTCTCTACCGATTGGAGTCATACCTGGCACATGGGAAGATGGTTGTGGTTGTTGGAGGTCGGTCATCCCAGCTCCAGGACATCTCTGCAGGGTTTCCTTAGGGGAGTGTCCTAAGCTAAAATATCTTCTGCTGCTTCATAGAATCTCTACAGTGGGAAAAGAGGCTATTTGACCCACCAAACCTGTACTAACCCTCCACACCCAGCCAACCCACCTGTAACTTGCATTTAACATTGCCAATCCACTTAGTCTACACATCTTTGGACTGTGGAAGGAAACTGGAGCACCCAGAAGAAACCCACACAGGCACAGGGAGAATGTGAAAGCTCCACACAATCAGTCGCCCAAGTCTGCAACTGTTCCTAGCACTGTGAGGCAGCAGTGCTAACCACTGAGCCACCATGCCACCTTATATCATCAATGACCTTGCCATCAGCATAAGATCAGAAGTGAGGATTTTCACCAATGATTGGACAATGTTCAGCCCCATTTGCAACTCCTAAAATATTGAAGTAGTTCATGATCAAATGCAACACATTTGACACAATATCCATGTTTAGCTAACAAGTAGAATTTCATAGAATTCTACAGTGCAGAAACAGGCTATTCAGCCCAAAACGTCCACACCGACCCTCTGAAGAGTAACCCACCCAGACCCATTCCCCAAACCTATTAGTCTACATTTCCCCCTGACTAATGTACCGAACCTTCACATTCTGAACTCCATGGGCACTTTAGCGCAAGGCCAATTCACTTAAAACTGCACACTTTTGGATTGTGAGAGGAAACTGGAGCACCCAGAGGAAACGCAAACAGACACGGGGAGAATGTGCAAATTCTACACAGGCAGTCACCTGAGGCGGGAATCGAACTCGGGTCCCTGGCGCTTTGAGGCAGCAGTGCAAACCACTGAGCCACCATGGCGCCCACCGTGGCAAGTAATATTCATATCACACAAATACCAGGCAATGACCATTTCCAAAAGAGAGAGTCTAACCACTGCCCCTTGACATTCAATGACACTATGATTGCTGAATCCTCCTCTATTAACATCCTGGGGCTACCACTAAACAAAAACTGAACTGGACTAGCCATAGGAATACTCTGTCTTCAGGAACAGGTCATAGGCTAGGAATCCTGCAGCAAATACCTCACTTCCTGACTCCCTAAACCCTGTCCACCATCATCCAGGCACAGGGGTCAAGAGTGTGATGGAATACTGCCAGTTGCCTGGATGAGCCTTAACCTTAACCTTATCACAGTCCCAACAACACTCAAGAAGCTCAACAATACAGATGACTTGATTGGCACTACATTGATGAGCGCCCACTCCCTCGACATCATCCTTCAACCCCATGGCCACTTCCATTTAGAAGGACAAGGGCAGAAGATAGGTGGGAACGCCATCAGCTGTTAGTTCCTCTCCAAGCCACGCACCACCCTGAGTGGGAAGTATATGGCCGTTCCTTCACTGTTGTTGGGTTGTTATTCTGGGACTCCTTCTCTTATGTCACTGTAGGTGTCCTTTACACCATTGCAGATAAGCATTACCACCACCTTTTCAAGGATATTAGGCTTGGGTAACAGATGCTGGCCCAGCCAGCAAAGATGACACCCTGTGAAAACTGTAAACAAAATGCAAGATCTGTTCAACTCTCAAAGAGAAATATAGAATTAATGTCTTAAGAGTTTTATTGAGAGCTGTGGCACTCATTAAGTACATCTTCCTGTCCTTTTCCAGCAAATTTGTTCACAAATAAGTTAATTGATTTCTTTTTACCTGTATTTTTCATTGTGAATAGATACAAACTGTGGGAAAACACCCAGGTTATTACATGTTTTTGAAAGCCAGTAATATGACAATCATTGTAAACACTGTTTACACAACTGCTGGTTTCAGCAGTGGTTGAAGTGTAGTTTGCAGATGAGCTGGAGCTGAGCAGTTGTGTACAAATGGAGCTTTGGTTGGCACCAATTCCAAACTGGACTAATTTTGATGACAAAGGCCTTCTGCCTACTGTTATGGACCAGACCAAACCCTCTCAAAATATATTTTAACTAACCTTTTCTTATTTTAAAGGTAAGTGCCAGGTGTTTCATTCTAGATGCACAATTCAATTGATCAAATCAGTGTTGAAGCAAAAGCCACTTTATTCATTCACTCTGGTTAAAATACAACAAAAGAAAGAAGAAATTGGAATAACAACTCTATTGGAAAACTTAACAGAACATTAGATTATTTAAATACTAAACAGTAACTGGTCCAATACAGTAATATTGCATTAACACATTCTTGACAAAGGTAACTTCAGTAACATAGATTGTCTTACATGCAATGCTTCTCCAGTCCAGGAGGAAAAACATCACCAAAAGTTCTGTGAGAAAGTAGCAGGGAGCGACGTACAGCAGCTTCCAATCCCAGCTTCAAGACCCCAGCAACCACTCATGAAAAACTAAAGCGAAAAATCTGTGGGAGCTTGACCCCACCCATTCAGGCTGCTTCTATTGTTTCAACTTTTAAAAAAATCCCAAGACCTCACAAATTGTTTATTGGCTCTGAGTACACTGATCAGCATCTCTGTGTCAACTTGTCTTCATAAAAGAAAACGCAGGACAAAATACACCTCTTAAAGGCCTATACACCTATAAATGCAGGACAAAATACACCTCTTAAAGGCATAGTATTGTTACACCTACTAACAATATGTGATTGGTTCTCAAGTAGCTGCACAGCTTGAGGCTGTGAATAACATAGAAAGAAACTATTAGATTTCCTCTGGTTCAGGAGGTCTCTCTGTTCTCTGTAGTAAAAGCTACTTGACTCCTGAAGAAACCCATTTTATTTTTCCTTCAGTAGTTGCTTTATGATATGGGTTTTAGTTAATGTGTCAGAAGCTTTCCTATATTTGCAAACCTATGTAGGCAGTCTGTGTCTGTGCATGTTTATTGCATTTGTGTGTTATCTTTGTCCGAGTGAATCTATGTATGTGCAAGTGGAAGTGGAAATCTATAAGTGGGTTAGAGATGAAACTAATAAAGTAATATAACAGTTCATTATTGTTTACTTGTAGCTACTTGTAATGAATAGCCATTCTTGATAAGTTCAGAGACATGGTCCGTGTTTTCTGTCAACCTGGGTCTAAAAGACAGAGAAATCAAGGAATTTGGTGTACTTTTTAAAAATCTTTCACTTTTCTGATGATGCCAGGATTAACAGGGTTTGATTTCTAGCATTGAGTCAAATAAATCAGACATGTAGGTTTCACATAGACTATTGGCTGTCTTTTCCCCTCCTTCCCATTCCATCTGTAGCTCCTTATTGGTATGTAATTGTAAGACTGGAGACACCTCTAGTAATTAACCTGACTGACAATTAACTATTCATGGCAACTCTACCAGAGCCAAACTCAAACCCAATGCCCAAAATGTATCTTCCAGGCAAAAAACCATAGGAACCAAGACAGAAGCAGCATCTGTAGTTGATACTCTGCCTTCTAACCCAAAGTTGGTGGTCAGCTACATTGCTGCCTGAATCATGCCGGGTGAGATCTTAGATTTTAGGCCTGGGTTCAAACCTGGGCCCATCTAATCTTATAAGGTCCAGCTATTCACTGGGTGCCCAGATTCAGGTCTCACCACAGCATCTTCAACATTTCCTCTTGCCTGGGACACCTGTGAAATGCGATGGAGTGCTACATTGCTGGAAATGATGCCCTTTGATCCAAATAAAGCAAATATCTTTTCTTCAAAAGAACAAGTATTGAAAAAGTGAAATCTACTTAAAACAAGTCAGACAAATTTTAAACTAAAAGGACACACATTAGGTATGGACAGTTATGGTTTGTGTCCACTGCATTCCTTAAGGCATATGGACACCAAATGTCTCAGGTGCTTTATAAAAGCAAAATACTGCAGATGCTGGAATCTGAAACCAAAAGAGAAAATGCTGAAAAATCTCAGCAGGTCTGGCCGCATCTGTAAGGAGAGAAAAGAGCTGACATTTTGAATCTAACTGACCCTTTGTCAAATCTTTGACAAAGGGTCAGTTAGCCTCGAAATGTCAACTCTTTCCTCTCCTTACAGATGCTGCCAGACCTGCTGAGATTTTCCAGCATTTTATCTTTTGGTCTCAGGTGCTTTATTGACCCTAGTGTCCACACCTACACCTTCTCTGCAGCTGTAACATTGTATTCTTCTCTCTCTTCTATGACCTTAATGTTCTTTGTACAACATGATCTGCCTGTACTGCACCCAAAACAGAACTTTTCACTGTACTTGAGTGCATGTGATAATAATAAACCAACTGAGCTAGTGTGAGGACGTCTGGTACTATCAGCACTTCAGGCATAGTCACCAAGTGAGACAGACACCTATAGATCTGTACTGGTTCTCAGTGGCCCATTCCACAGGGTCCTTTCATCCACAGCAGAAGCATCATCAAGGAGCACCAATCACTCCCGGTCAATCAACAGCTCGATTTTGAAGTTCTTGTATACCTTTTGTCCAAATCCCTTCATAGCCATGTCCCTGCCTCCCTGCCTCTGTAATCTTCTCCAACCTCACAACCTTCTGAGGTAGCAATGCTACCTCATTTATTCCCATTCTTGATTGTAACTGTTCAACTGTGGTGTTTTCCTTTCAGTTGCCAAGGCAATTTCTCCCTCCCTATACCCCTCAGCTTCTCTGCCTCTTTCTCTTCCTTTCAGACAGCTCTTAGAGCCTACTTCTTTCACCAAACATTTGGTGTCCTGTCCTAACAACTCCTTCTCTGATGCAGCATTACACTTCATTTTATAATGCTCCTGTAAAGGGGCTTCGAACAGTTGGTTACAGTAAAGGTGCTATCTACAGCGATTATAAGTCATTGCTGCTTTGTTGAAGATTGATATCAGAGTACCAGGAGTATCAGAGACACTTCTGCTTCTAAGCAATTAATGAATTAACAATTTTTTTTATTTACAATCAATGGCATTGAGAGTGTAATCTTTATGATTCTATACAAATTAAGTTTCTATACAAATATTTTTGGGGCCATAACCTGGTATATAATTCACATGCATTATAGCAACCTCATTACTCCAGTCATAAGTGCAAGCTATTTAACTCAAGATATTTCCGAATCAACATCCTCAGTGACGTTATTCTGCACTTCTGGAGCAAGGTGGGACTTGAATCCAGGTCCTCCTAGCCTAGAGGTAGGGACATTTCCAAAGCACATCTATAGCTCCCCCAATGATTTAACATTAAGCGAACAAGGGATCTTCAGATTTGATACAAACAGAGTTTAGCTTGAATTTTACTAGATAGTACGGCAGACCTGGTGGGCTGAATAGTCTAATCTTGATTTTTTTTTTGTTGTTAAGTTCCTCTGTCCGTTATCTCAAAACAATTCTAGTACTTCCACATCAAGATATAGGATTCTGGACAAGGCCATGTCAAAACCATTACAGTTTGAAGTTTAGAACAGCATAGAATTTCTCTTCCTTCTTTCGTTGAACTTGGGTTTTGGTGGCAAAGCCAGCGTTCTTTGCCTTCTGCTAAAAAAGTTTTGACTATGTCACCATCTCCCTTCCTCCTGTTCCAAACAGGCTTCAGCCTGCATACAGGTGTGGTGAGTTGACATTGAGCTATCCTCTATGACTTGAACATAACAGAATTCAAAAGCGTGGCTAACATACATAGGCCTAACATATGATGAATGTCTGAGGATCCTGGGATTGTATTCATTAGAGTTTAGAAGGTTGAGGGGAGATCTAATAGAAACTTACAAGATAATGCATGGCTTAGAAAGGATGGACGCTGGGAAGTTGTTTCTGTTAGGTGGGGATACTAGGAGCCGTGGGTACAGCCTTAGAATTAGAGGGGGTCAATTTAGAACAGAAATAAGGAGACATTTCTTCAGCCAGAGAGTGGTGGGCCTGTGGGATTCATTGCCACAGAGTGCAGTGGAGGCCGGGACGTTAAATGTCTCCAAGGCAGAGATTGATAAATTCTTGATCTCGCAAGGAATGAAGGGCTATGGGGAGAGTGTAGGTAAGTGGAGTTGAAATGCCCATCAGCCATGATTAAATGGTGGAGTGTACTTGATGGGCCGAATGACCTTACTTCCACTCCTATGTCTTATGGTCTTATGCCTCAGTGGTTAGCACTACTACCTCATAGCACCAGGCATCTGGGTTTGATTCCGTCCTCGAGTAACTGTCTGTGTGGTGTTTGCACGTTCTTTGTGTTGGTTTCCTCCCATAATCCAAAGGTGTGCAGGTTAGGTGGATTGGCCATGCTAAATTGCCCATAGTGTCCAGGGATATATACTTGAATAAAAGTCAACCCCCTATTTTTGGCCAAATAACCTGGAATTTTCCATACATCTTGTGTAAAGTTCGACCCTTGTTTTTCACAGATAACAGATCAACATTAATCAGCCAGTGTGGCAGACGACACGTCCCGCTCCAGCTTTCCAGTCATTCCACCCCCCATCTCGTCTTCCAGTCCATTGGCTGTTGTATACCGCTCTGGTGTTGAGAATTACCATAATTTGTTGTTTTTTTTCTTTATTCGTTTAGAGGTCAGTTGGCCTTCTGCTAACGACACGGAATTTTGATGGGCATGAATTTCATCCCCTCAAAACTACTATCCATGTAATAGTCGACCCTGTAAATTAAATCTTAAAAAGTAGTCAGACAAATTTGACTATTCCTCCAGTATATGCGGTGGGTTAAATGGATTGACCATGGGAAATGTGAGGTTACAAGGATGGGGTGGGTCTGGGTGGAATGTTCTCCAGAGGGTTACTGTGGACTGAATGGTCTGTCTGCATTGTAAGGATTCTATTTAAAAAAAGAGAGAGAGAAGGAGATAGTAATGAAAGATAGCCTGACAGACTTGTCATCTAATTGCCATTCATGTTTAAGAATCCAACCAACCTACTTTCCTGCATTTATGATCACTTGCCCTTCTCATTGTTTTATCTGTTTAAGGTTTGTCATTGGCTGGGCCTTTTATTGCCCATTCGTGGTTGCCATGGAGGAGAGGATGGTTAGCTGCCTTCTTGAACTGCTGTGGTCCATGTGCTGTAGGTGGACCCACAATGCTGCAAGACAGTGAGTTCCAGGATTTTGACCCAGTGAATTTTGACACATTTCTGAGTCAGGACGGTGTGGGGTTTGGAGGGGAAATTCCAAGTGGTGAAGGAGACAGCCAGAACTTTTTTCAATTTTTTGCGATGATTCACTTGATGATCCATGAGTCTGATTGTGGGCGGGGATGGAAATCCACAAATTGAACAGTGCATTCTGGACAGATCTGGTTGTGTATTTTGATTCTTCAGGCAGCACTTCCTATTCCAAAACGGCTTTACAATGGGCTGTCATCGTGGATTTTCTTTTTGTTCTTTCTCATTATGGTTCTTCTTGTTGGTTTTCATTTGTCTTTGATTTATTTTAGTTTGTGTTCAGCCAGCAACTATACAAAACCCTGCCATTCACACCTCCTCCTGATCCACCTTTTCTTCATTCACTTGCCCTAGAACATAGAACCTTACAGCACAGTACAGGCCCTTTGGCCCATGATATTGTACCAACCTATGAAACCAATCTGAAGCCCATCTAACCTACACTATTCCATTCTCATCCATATGTTTATCCAATGACTATTTAAATGCCCTTAATCTGTTGCAGGCAGGGCATTCCATGCCCCTACTACTCTCTAAGTAAAGACCCTACCTCTGACATCTGTCTTATATCTATCACCCTTCAATTTAAAGCTACGTCCCCTTGTACTAGCCATCACCATCTGAGGAAAAAGGCTCTCACTGTCCACCCCATCTAATCCTCTGATCATCTTGTATGTCTCTATTAAGTCACCTCTTAACCTTCTTCTCTCGAATGAAAACAGCCTCAAGTCCCTCAGCCTTTCCTCATAAGACCTTCCCTCCATACCAGGCAACATCCTAATATCTCCTCTGCAACTTTTCCAAAGCTTCTACATCCTTCCTATAATGCGTTGACTAGAACTGTACACAATACTCCAAGTGCAGCCACACCAAAGTTTTGTACAGCTGCAACATGACCTCATGGCTCTGAAACTCAATCCCTCCACCAATAAAAGCTAACACACCATAAGTCTTCTTAACAACCCTATCCACCTGGGTGGTAACTTTCAGGGATCTATGTACATGGATACCGAGATCTCTCTGCTCATCCACACTATCAAGAATCTTACCATTAGCCCGGAACTCTACATTCCTGTTACTCCTTCCAAAGTGAATCACCTCACACTTTGTCACATTAAACTCCATTAGCCCCCTCTCAGCTCTGCAGTTTATCTATATTTCTCTGTTTCCAGCAATATCCTTCAGCACTATCCACAGCTCCACCGACTTTAGTGTCATCTGCAAATTTAGTAACCCATCCTTCTACACCCTCATCCAGGTCTTTATAAAAATGACAAAGAGCTGTGGCCCCAAAACAGATCCTTGCGGTACACCACTAGTAACTGAACTCCAGGACGAATATTTCCCATCAACTACCACTCTCTGCCTTCTTTCAGCTCATGAACTTCTGATCCAAACCACTAAATCACCCTCAATCCTCTGAATTTTCTGCAATAGCCTACCGTGGGGAACTTTAAGAAACACTTTACTGAAATCCATATACATCACATCAACAGCTTTACCCTCATCCACCTTCTCAAAGAACTCAATAAGGTTTATGAGGCATGACCTATCCTTTCACAAAACCGTGTTGACTATCCCTAATCAAATTATTCCTTTCTAGGTGATTATAAATCCTACCTCTTATTATCCTTTCCAAAACTTTACCCACAACCGAAGTAAGGCTCACTGCTCTATAATTGCCATGGTTGTTTCTACGCCCCTTCATGAACAAGGGGACAGCATTTGCTGCCCTCCAGTCTTCTGGCACTATTCCTATAGACAATGACGATATAAAGATGTTAACCAATCTCCTCCTTGGCTTCCCAGAGAAACCGAGGATAAGTCACATTTGTGTGAAAGTGAGTACTGCAGATGCTGGAGATTAGAGTCGAGAGTGTGGCGCTGGATAAGGACAGTAGGTCAGGCAGCATCCGAGGAGCAGGAGAACTGACATTTCAGGCAAAAGCCCTTTATCAGGAAGGAGGCTGTGGGCCGAGGGGGTGGAGAGATAAATGGGAGGGAGGTGGGGCTGGGGGGAAGGTAGCTGACAGTGTGATAGGTAGATGGAGATGGGGGTAATGGTGATAGGTCGGAGAGGAGGGTGGAGCGGATAGGTGGAAAGGAAGATGGACAGGTAGTACAGGTCATGAGGGTGATGCCAAGTTGGAAGGTTGGAACTAGGATAAGGTGGGGAGAGGGGAAATGAGGAAACTGGTGAAATCCACATTGATCCCATGTGGGTGCAGGGTCCCAAGGTGGAAGATGAGGCGTTCTTCCTCCAGGCGTTGGATGGGTATGGGAGTGGCAATGGACCAAACTCAATCCCATCTAGTCTAGTAGCCTGTATCTCAGTATTCTCCTCTACAATATTGCCTTTTTCCTGTGTGAATACTCATGAAAGATACTCATTTAGTGTACCTCCAACCTCTTTGGACTCCATGCACAACTTCCCACTACTATCCTTGACTGGCTCTCATCTTATATTAGGTAAAAACAATGACTGCAGATGCTGGAAACCAGATTCTGGATTAGTGGTGCTGGAAGGGCACAGCAGTTCATAGGCACCAATGACATAGGCAGGAAAAGGGATGGGGATGCAAGAGGCAGAAATTCAGGGAGCTAGGGTGGAAGTTTAGAGCTAGAACAAACAGAGTTGTTATCTCTGGTTTGTTACCTGTGCCACGTGCTAGTGAGCTGAGGACTAGGGAGAGAGAGGATTGAACACGTGGCTACAAGGGTTGCGCAGGTGGGAGGGATTCAGATACCTGGATAATTGGGGCTCATTCTGGGGTAGATGGAACCTCGACAAGCAGGATGGCTTACACTTGAACCAGAGAGTACCAATATCCTGGGGGGATATTTGCTAATGCTCTTCAGGAGGGTTTAAACTAATTCAGCACAGCTTTACTTCTGATGAAGGGCTTTTGCCTGAAACATCGATTTTACTGCTGCTTTATTCCTGATGAAGGGCTTTTGCCCGAAACATCGATTTTATTGCTCCTCGGATGCTGCCTGAACTGCTGTGCTCTTCCAGCACCACTAATCCAGAATCTCATCTTATATTAGTCATTCTTTTATTTCTGATATACCTGTAGAAAGTTTTAGGGCTTTCCTTGATCCTACCTGCCAAAGACTTTATATGTCCCCTCCTGGCTCTTCTTACCTCTCCCTTTAGGCCCTTCCTGGCTAACCTGTAACTCTCAAGCGCCTTAACTGAGCCTTCACATCTCATCTTTACATAAGCCTTCTTCTTCCACTTGACAAGAGATTCAACTTCTTTAGTAAACCACAGCTCCCTTGCTCAACCACTTCCTCCCTGCCTGGCAGATACATAATTATCAAGGCCATGCAGTAGCTGTTCCTTGAACAAACTCCACATTTCAATTGTGCCCATCCCCTGCAGTTTCCTTCCCCACCCTATGCACCTAAAATCTTGCTGAATCACATCATAGTTGCCTTTATCCCACCTAAAACTCTTGCCCTGCAGTATTTATGTCTCCCATTCCCTCGCTAAAGTAAACGTAGAAGAATTGTGGTCACTATCACCAAAGTGCTCACCTACCTCCAAATCTAACACCTGGCCAGGTTCATTACCCAGTACCAAATCCAATGTGGCCTTGCCCCTTGTCGGCCTAACGACATACTATGTCAGGAAAACTTTCTGCACACATTGTACAAATACTGACCCATCCAAAGTACTCAAACTATAGCATTTCCAGTCAATATTTGGAAAATTAATGTCCCCTATAACAACTACCCTGTTACTCTCGCTCCTATCCAGAATCATCTTTGCTATCCTTTCCTCTACCCCTCTGGAGGTATTCAGAGGCCTATAGAAAACTCACAACAGGGTGACCTCTCCTTTCCTGTTTCTAACCTCAGCCCATACTACCTCAGTCGACAAGTGCTCAAACGTCCTTTCTGCCACCGTAATACTGTCCTTGACTAACAATGCCACACCTCTCCCTCTTTTACCACCTTCCCTGATCATACTGAAACATCTAAACGCCAGAACCTGCAACAACCATTCTTGTCCCTGCTCTATCCATGTCTCCGAAATGGCCACAACATCGAAGTCCCAGGTACCAACCCATGCTGCAAGATCCCCCACCTTATTCTGGATGCTCCTGGCATTGAAGTACACACACTTCAAGCCACCTTCCTGCTTGCCGGTACTCTCCTGTGACCTTGAAACCTTATTCATGACCTCAATACTCTCAACCTCATGTATAATGGAGCTATAATTCAGGTTCCCATCCCCCTGCTGAATTAGTTTAAACCCTCCTGAAGAGCATTAGCAAATTTCCGCCCAGGATATTGGTACCCCTCTGGTTCAAGTGTAAGCCATCCTGCTTGTAGAGGTTCCACCTACCCCAGAATGAGCCCCAATTATCCAGGTATCTGAATCCTTCCCACCTGCACAACCCTTGTGGCCACGTGTTCAATCCTCTCTCTCCCTAGTCCTCAGCTCACTAGCATGTGGCACAGGTAACAAATCAGAGATAACAACTCTGTTTGTTCTAGCTCTAAGCTTCCACCCTAGCTCCCTGAATTTCTGCCTCTTGCATCCCCATCCCTTTTCCTGCCTGTGTCATTGGTGCCTATGTGGACCACAACTCGAGGCTGCTCCCCCTCCCCTGCAAGGATCCCGAAAACACGATCAGAGACATCACAAACCCCAGCACCTGGGAGGCAACAAACCAACCATGAGTCTCTCTCGTTCCCAATGAACCTCTTATCTGTCCCCTTGACTATGAAGTCCCCAATGATGAACGCTCTGCTCCTCTCCCCCCTTCCCTTCTGAGCAACAGGGACAGACTCTGTGCCAAAGACCTGTCCCCCATGGCTATAAGTTGTCCCCACCAATAAAATCCAAAACGGTATACTTGTTATACAGGGGATCCCTGCTTCTTACTTCATTCTAACAGTCACCCAACTATCTTCACTTCTAGGAGTAATCACCTCCCTGTAGCTTTTATCTATAAATGTTTCTCTATTGCCACTCCTTTTGATCTTAGATCAAGAAATATTTTAAGATTTAATCTCTCGTGCCCTTTGCCCTCTCACTGATTTGCTCTTTTGTCCGTAGCATCATTCCCCCTCTCACTCAAAATCTATTGCATTTCTAACCTTACTAAGCTCAATGGGGTGGCGAGCAGTGGGGAAGTGAAGGATGTAGTTTTCTATGTGTTCCATACACCGCAGAGAGTCACGTTCTTGCTGGGGCAGATATCTTGAAGTTTGTTCATCACACCAACACATAGTCGGGATTCTGTGCTTTCTGGTGTTACTATATCGCTGACTGACTGAACACACGACACTGACACCATAGCCCAGAGACAGAGACTGACAGCGAGGTTTATACCGGAACGACACATATTGTGCTGTCATGAAGTAGTCTTGAAGGTTCAGGTCCGTCCGGTCAGGAATTTGCATCAAAATGATTCCCAATGGGAGTAATCAATGGGGTGGCCAGCAGCAAGGGACACAGCCAGGGCACTGAGGAAGCTGGCCAGCAAGTGAAGAGGTAGACAGCCCTAGGAATGGTAAGGGGAAGAGCAAGGAGGTAGAGGCTTAGCTAATGGCAAGATGAGCTGTTAGTGTGGTAGCAAGGGACAGGCAATGAAAGCAGGCACTGCTTCCTGTTCTGCAGTGGGGGCACGACTTCTGCTTCAGTTTCAGTTCCAGTTCCAGTGCTGTGCGAGTGCACAATGATAATGTCTACAGCGCTGATCCTCTGTTCAAGATGCATGGCTGTATCTTGAACATTTATGGATAACCCTGTTCAGATTGTGTATTTGAGGTTCACGGATACCAAACAGACAATCATGTCCTGGATGTGCAACTTTGGTCTCCTTACCTGAGGAAGGATGCTCTGATTATGGAAGGAGTGCAGCGAAGTTTAACCAGACTGATTCCTGGGATGGATGACTGGAATGACCTATGAGGAGAGATTGAGTCAGTTATCATAGAATCATGGAATCCCTACAGCGTGGAAACAGGCCCTTTGGCCCAACAAGTCCACACCAACCCTCTGAAGAGTAACCCACCCAGATCCATTCTATGAATCGATTACTCTACATTTACCCCTAACGAATGCACCTAACCCACACATCCCTGCTCACTATGAGCAATCATCAGCCATGGTGACTCAGTGCTTAGCACTGCTGCCTTACAGCGCCAGGGACCCAGGTTCAATTCCAGCCTTAGGCAACTGTCTGTGTGGAGTTTGCACATTCTCCCCGTGTCTGCGTGGGTTTCCTCCGGGTGCTCTGGTTTCCTCCCACAGTCCAAAGATGTGCAGGTCAGGTGAATTGGCCATGCTAAATTGCCCATAATGTTAGGTGCATTAGTCAGAGGGAAATGGATCTGGGTGGGTTATTCTTCGGAGGGTCGGTGTGGATTTGTTGGGCTGAAGGGCCTGTTTCCACATTGTAGGGGGTCTTATCTAATCTAATTCACCTAACCTGCACATTTTTGGATTGTGGGAGGAAACCGGAGTATCCGGAGGAAACCCACGCAGACACAGGAAGAATGTGCAAACTCAGCCCGAGGCTGGAATCGAATCCAGGTCCCTGGTGGTGTGAGGCAGCTGTGCTAACCGTAAGTCACCATTAGGATTATATTCACTGGAGTTCAGAAGAATGGGAGAGAATCTCACAGAAATCTATAATGGGACCTAGCAGGGTAAATGCAGGAAGGATGCCCATAAATGCCAGATATCCCTGAATCGGAGGGTCACAGTCTTAGGACACGGGGAGGCCATTTAGGACTGGAATAATAAACAGAGAGAAAAAAAAAACTAGCACCGAGAGCTTCTTAAAATATATAAAAAGGAAGAAAGAGGTCAGAGTGAACATTGGCTGCTTAAAAAATGAATATGGAGAGGTAGTATGGCAGAGCAGTTAAACAGATCTGTTGCGTCAGTATTACTTTGGATATTCCAGTAATACTAAAAAACATGGGGGAGGGAGCAAGTACCATCATCATCGCTAGAGAAGTAGCATTTAAAAAACTCATGGGGCTAAAGGCAGGTAAATCCTTGGCACTGATGGCTTGCATCGGAGGACCCTAAAAAAAGGTAGTGCTGGAGATAATGGATGCATTGGTTGTAATTTTCCAACAGTGCTTGGATTCTAGAGGAGTACAAGAGCACTGGAAAACTGCCAAATGATGAGGTTGATTAACCTGACAGGTATAATCGGAAAAGTGTTAGAATAAATTATTAAATTAAGTAATAGCAGCACATTTGGATTTTCATAATCGAACCAAACAGAGATGGAATGGCTTCATAAAAGGGGAATGGTGTCTGACTAATTTATTAGTTGTTGAGGAGGTCTCGAACAACATGTATGGGGGGGGCGCGGGAATAGTAGATATGCTGTATTTGGTCTTCTGGAAAGGCGTACAACAAAGTGCCTCACAAAAGTTTAAGTCACAAGGTAACTCATGGTGTTGGAGGTAGTGAATTGGGCTGGATAGAGAATGGGCTTATGTGCAGGAAACAGCAAGCGGGGATATGGGTTTCTTTTTAAAAGTTGGCTACCTGTAAACAGCAGAGTTCCAAAGGAACCGGTGTTGGCACTGCAACTGTTTACTATTTATCTAAATGACTTGGAGGAAGGAAGCGAATGTACTGTAGACATATTTCCAGACAACACAAAAATATGTGGAAAGGCAACGTTTGAAGGAGATATAAACAGTTTACAGAGAGATATCAACAGGTTAAGTAAATAGACAAAAATTTGGCAAATGGACAATAATGTGGGAAAATATGAAGTTGTTCGTTTTGGAATGGAGAACAAAAGAACAGAACATTATAGAAATGGAGAAAAACTGCAGAAAGCTTCAACACAAAGGGACTTGCAGAGGACTTATACAAGAAACACAAAAAGCTAGCACACAGGTGTAGCCTGTAATCAGGAAGGGTAGTGGAATGTTGGCCTTCATTTCACGGGGGTTGGAGTATAGGAAAGTCTTGCTGCATCTAAACAAAGCGCTGGTGTTTCTATGTAATGTATCCAACAGGTTCAGCAGATTTACAATGTTATTTTATTTATTCATGGGAGGTGGGAGTTGCTGGCTGGCCAGTATTTATTGCCCATCCCAAGCTGCCCTTGAGAAGGAGATAGCAAGCTGCCTTCTTGAACTACTGCAGTTCATGTGTTGTAGGTTGACCCACATTGTCCTTACAGAGGGAGTTCCAGGGAACAGAGAAGGAATGGTGACATATTTCCAAGTCAGGATGGTGCGTGGCTTGAAGGGAACTTGCAGATGGTGGTGTTCCTGTGTTCCTGCTGCCTTTGTCCTTCTAAACAGAAATGATCGCGGGTTTGGAAGATGCTGTCAAAGGATCCTTAGTGAAGTTCTGCAGTACACCTCGTGGATAGTACACATTGCTGCTACTGAGTGCCCGTGGTGGAGGGATTGAATGTTTGTAGATGTGGTGCCAATCAAGTGGGCTGCTTAGTTCTGGTTGGTGTCAAGCTACTTGAGTGTTGTTGAAGCTGCTCCCATCCAGGCAAGTGAGGAGTATTCCATCACAATCCTGACTTGTGCCTTATAAATGGTGGATAGGCTTTGGGAAAGCAGGAGATGAGTTACTCATTGCAGTATTCTGATCTGCTCTTATAACTATTGTATTCATACCACTAGTCCAGTTGACTTTCTGATCAATGCTAACTCCAAAGGTATTGATAATGGGCGATTCACTGATGGTAGCAACATTGAATGTCAAAGGGCGGTGGTTAGATTATCTCTTATTGGAGATGGTCATTGCCTGGATTGGTATGGAATGAATGCTACTTGCCACTTTTGTTGGCCCAAGCCTGGATATTGTCCAAATCTTGTTGAATTTGAACCTGGACTGCTTCAGTATCTGAGAAGTTGCAAATGGAACTGAATATTGTGCAATCATTAGTGAATTTTCCTACTTCTAAGCTTATGACTGAAGAAAGGGCGTTGATGAAGCAGATGAAGATAGTTGGGCCCAGGACACTCCCCTGTGGAACTCCTACAGCGATGTCCTGGAGCTGGAATGGCAGACCGCAAACAGCCATAACCATCTTCCTATATGCCAGATGTGACTTCAACCAGCAGAGAGTTTGTACCCATGATTCCAGTTTTGCTCAGACTCCTTGATGCCACACTTGGTCGAATGCAGCCTTGGTGTCAAGGGTTGTCACTCTCACCAAACACTCTGGAACTCAGTACTTTTGTTCATGTTGGTACCAAGGCTCTAATGAGGTCAGAAGCTGAGCAGAACCCAAACTGAGCATCACTGAGCAGGTTATTGCTGAGCAGGTGCTGCCTGGTAGCACTGTTTATGACACCTTCCGTCATTTTACTGATGATCAAGAGTAGACTGATGGAGCGGTATTGGCTGGATTGGATTTGTCCTACATTTTGTGTACAGGTCACCCCTGGGCAATCTTCCACACTTTCAGGTGGATGCCAGTGTTGTAACTGTACTGGAACAGCTTAGCTCGGGGAGCTGCAATTATCGGAGCACAAATCTTCAATACGATCGCTAAATGTTGTCAGGGCCAATAGCCTTTGCAGCATCCAGTATCTCCAATTATTTCTTAATATCAAGTGGAGTGAATCAAATTGGCTGAAGACTGGCATCTGTGATGCTGGGGACCACGAGAGACCGAGATGGATCATCCACTCAGCACTTGCCCCCTGAAGATTAAAATGGATGCTTCAACACTAACTTTGGCACTGAATTACACCGAATCCCATGCACTTTAATTCAGTGGTAATTTAAATTTCAGGACATAAGGTATCTTTCTGTGAGATTCAATTGCATTTGTGGCATGCCTAATAATTGGGTCATATAGTCTCTCGGCTCAAACAAACTTTGAAGCAAAAGTAGAACAGTAGATTAGGAAATTGGTAAATGTAATGCCAATATTCAAATGACAGGGTGGGGAAGAGAAGGCTTGAAGCTATAGACCAGTTACCTGAAAAGCTCCAGAGGGATGATGTTAAAAGATATTAATAAAGATGTTATGCCAGGGGACAGGGCTTCAAGCTGGTCCTCCAAATTTTGCAATTTATATAAATAACTTGAATAAAAGGACTGAAGATATTGTTGACAAATAAGACTGAAGGATAGCAAATGTTGTCCCCTTGTTCAAGAAGGGGAGTAAAGACAACCCTGGAAATTATAGACCAGTGCTTACTTCTGTTTTGAGTAAAGTGTTAGAAAAGATTACAAGAGATAGGATTTATAATCATCTAGAGAGGAGTACGTTGATTAGGGATAATCAGCACACTTTTGTGAAGGGTAGGTCATGCCTCACAAACCTTATTGAGTTCTTTGAGATGGTGACCAAACAGGTGGATGAGGGTAAAGCTGTTGATGTGGTGCATATGGATTTCAGTAAGGCATTTGATAAGGTTCCCCACAGTAGTCTATTGCAGAAAATATAGAGGCATGGCATTGAAGGTGATTTAGTGATTTGGATCACAAATTGGCTAACTGAAAGAAGACGGAGGGTAGTGGTTGATAGGAGATGTTCATCCTGGAGTTCAGTTACTAGTGGTGTACCGCAAGGATCTGTTTTAGGGCCACTGCTGTTTGTCATTTTTATAAATGACCTGGATGAGGGTGTCAAAGGATGGGTTAGTAAATTTGCAGAAGACACTAAAGTCGATGGAGTTGTGGATAGTGCTGAAGAATGTTGCAGGTTACAGAGGGATGTAGGTAAGCTGCGGAGTTGGGCTGAGAGGTGGCAAATGGAGTTTAATGTGGAAAAGTGTGAGGTGATTCACTTTGGAAGGAGCAAAAGGAATGCAGAGTACTGGACTAATGGTAAGATTCTTGGTAGTGTAGATAAGCAGAGAGATCTCGGTGTTCATGTACATAGATCCCTAAAAATTGCCACCCAGGTTGATAGGGTTGTTAAGAAGGCATATGGTGTGTAGAGGGATTGAGTTTCCGAACCATGAGGTCATGTTGCAGCTGTACAAAAATGTGGTGCGGCCGCACTTGAAGTATTTTGTACAGTTCTGGTCACCACATTATAGGATGTGGAAGCTTTGGAAAAGTTATACAGGAGATTTACCAGGATGTTGGCTGGTATGGAGGGAAAGTCTTATGAGGAAAGGCTGACGAACATGAAACTGTTTCTGTCAGCGAGAAGAAGATTGAGAGGTGACTTAATTGAGACATACAAGATAATCAGAGGATTAGACAGAGTGGACAGTAAGAGCCTTTTTCCTCGGTTGGTGATGGCTAGCATGAGGGGACATAGCTTTAAAATGAGGGGTGATAGATATAGGACAGATGTCAGAGATAGTTTCTTTACTCAGAGAGTAGTAGGGGCGTGGAATGCTCTGCCTGCAACAGTAGTAGACTCACCAACCTTAGAGGCATTTACATGATCATTGGATAGACACATGGATGAAAATGGAATAGTATAGGATAGATAGGCTTCAGATCGGTTCCACAGGTTGGCGTAACATCGAGGGCCAAAGGGCCTGTACTGTGCTGTTATGTTCTATATTCTAAGTTCTAAACCTGCTGGTGGTGCAACAATAGATCAGAAAGTAAATTGTGAAGAGGACATAATGTTACAAAAGCATTTACATAAGCTAAGTGAGGGAGCAATGATCAGGCAAATGGAATATAATGTGGGGAAATGTGAAATTGTCCATTTGGCAAGATAAATTAGAAAAGAACATATTATCAAACTGGTGAGAAATTGCATAGCTCCAATGCAAAGGCTTCTGAGCGTCTTTGTACAAAATGTTAGTATGCAGGTACAGCAGTATTCGGAAAACAAATGGAAGCTTCTTGTTTATTGCAAGGGGAATTGAATACAGAAATGGAGAGGTAGTGTTTCATGAATACAGGGCATCAGTGGGACTACATCTAGAGTATTATATACAGTATTGTTATTTAAGAAAGAGTATAACCACATTGGAAACAGTTCGGAGAAGATTTACGAAACCAATAATTGGAATCTTATGAGGAAAGTTTAGACAAGTGTGCAGCTTGGTGGCTCAGTGGTTAGCACTGCTGCCTCACAATGTCAAAGACTCTGGTTTGATTCCAGCCTTAGGCCAATGTCTGTGTGCAGTTTGCACTTCCTCCTCGTGTCTGCATGGGTTTCCTCCGGGTGCTCTGATTTCCACCCACAATCCAAAGATATGCAGGTTAGGTGGATTGGCCATGGTAAACTGGCCTGTAGTGTCCAGAGATGTGCAGGCTAGGTGGATTAGCCATGGGGAATGTGGGGTTACTGGGACAAGGTAGGGGACTGGGTCTGGGCAGGACGCTCTTTGGAGGGTCACTGCAGACTTGATGGGCCAAATGGCCTCCTTCTGCACTGTAAGAATTCTATGATTTGAGGTTTGTAGAGGTTGGAAGAGCCAGAGATGACAAGTTTAAAACACTTAAGATCCTGAGGGGTCTATACAGGGGAGATCATGCGAGTGTGGCTTCCCTTGTGGGAAAATCAACAACCAAGGGTCACTGTTGCAAAATAAGAAGTTGTGTATTTAGGACAGAAATAAGGAGTTTTTCTTTCTCTAACAGAGGGATTTGAGTCTTTGGAAATCTCTTCCACAAAACACATTGGAATGAGAGCCTTAGAAGTGATTAGACTCTTGATATGCAAGGAAGTGAAAGGATTTGGGAGGAATAGGAAGCAATTTGATAAGCCATGGTCTTACTGTACAGCAGAGCAAACTCACAGGGCAGAATGTCTTATTCCTAGTTTATATGTTCATCTGCACCTGAGGAGTTGAAGATGAGGTTTTTGTGTTCTCTTAGTATCGTCTACTGCCATCATTTGCAGATTTGGACATCTCATAACATTATAGAATCCCTACAATGTGAAAGCAGGCCATTCAGCCCATCGAATGTGCACCAACAATCTCCCCCCCCCACTGAAGTGTAACCCACCCCCTTACCCTATCCCCATAGCCCCCATTTCCAATGGCCAATTCACCTGAGCTACACATCCCTGGGCACTGTGGACAATTTAGCTTTGCCAATCCATCTAACCTGCACATCTTTGGACTGTGGGAAGAAACCGGAGCACCTGGAGGAAACCCGTATAGACACAGGGAGAATGTGCAAACTCCACACAGACAGTTGCCCGAGGCTGGGATCAAATGTGGATGTGCGAGGTAACAGTGCTAACCACTGAGCCACCGTGCTACATTTCTTCAGTCTTATTACATTTTTGGCATCACGGATCTATCAGGAATCAATGACTCCTACAACCTCACAATACACAAAAAAACTACTTCCCTCTAACCTTGTTCGTTGATACATCCCTCACTTCCCTTTCTCCGGTGTCCGTGCCTTCAGTTGCTTCAGGCTATTGCCCGGTACTCCCCCCCTAAATGTCTCCATCTGTCTTCCTCTGAGACATTTCTGAAGTTCTGTCCCCTTCTCCAATCTTTGGTCACCTGTCCTAACATCACCTGTGGCTTTGTGTCAACCATTGTCCAATACAGTCCCTGCAAAGCACCTGGGGATTTCCGACAATGTTAAAGATGCTTTATAAACACAAGTTAGTATTATTCCCTGCATTTTTCATCTTGCCCATATTGAAATCTGCTTTGGGTTAGTTGATAGAGGTCTCAGTTGAGGCTGTTTTTAGAGACTTTATTTGTCCCTGCTAGTTCTTTTTATAATATTTTGTTAGCATTAGCTTCTGCATCTAGCTTCAGGGCTATAACATTTCAATTAGCATTCATGAATACAATCTATGACTCACTATTGATGTTACTAAAACAACAGTGACAAGATGACTCGCTTCATAATTGCCACTGGTTAAGACAGCACTCCAAGAATATTCAACACTTTTCAATCTGGGAAATGTGATCTCTCTCACATTCTCTTCCCTTGTGACATGTAGGAACAAAAAGAGTGTTCATCGCCGCACAGTGAAGTTGTCTGTAGATGGTATAATTTTAACCTGTGCCCCCTAAACCATTAGTACAGTTGCTTACGTTTAGCTATTGGTTCAGTTTTTCACCAGCTATTTCTATTTTGTAACTTACAAAGTAGCAACTTTACAAAGAACCCGACTACCTTACCTGGAGCTGTCCATTCCGTTTCTCTGAGAAATGATTTTTAATGATTATAAGACCCATCCACAGAATTTCACCTCCATTCTGGTATAGTACCATTACTATCAATCCATGAAGGGAAGGATCCCCCATTCTGAGCATTCACCCAGCAAATTTTACCCACAAAAGAGCAATCTTATATCCTTATCCCACAGATTATCTGGTGCTGAATGGCAGTGGACTCAACTTTTTCCAAGTTCGACTAACAGTTTGGATCGTTTTTATGTCCGATGTAGCTCAGTTGTCCTTTCTGAGTCACAAAATGCCAGGTTCAAGTTTCACCCCAGTGCTGAAGCATAAAAATCAACACTGAGAGAGTACTGCACTATTGAAGGTAGCAACCGTTCAATCAGACATTAAACTGAGGGTCCAGTGAACCTAAAAGATCCCTGGACTCTTTTTTTTTAGAGAAGGGAGTTCGTCCATAGCGTCCTCACCAATATTTATTCTCTTCTTAAAACATCGCGAGAAACAGATTATTTGGCCATTTCACCTTGATACTTGTGGAAGTTTACTGTGCAGCAATCAATAGCCATGTTTCCTACAATTGCATTTACAATTACAATTGCCCGTTGAGGTATCTGATTTCATGAAAAACAATCCACAGAAGCAAGTCTACATCTTTCCTCTTTCTTGTCTATCACCAGTTAATCAATGCTTTAACCTTGAGGTCGCGCAATACAGTTGGTACTCAAATAATCAGTTTGAAAATACCCATTGCTCTCACTAAGCTTTTCTTTTCTCTTTGGCAAACATATAATTATTGAAGGCTACTAAGAAAACTTCACAATTCAATAATTGCATTCTAACATGACTTTTAGGAGGCAGGCATGGCTCATTTGCGTTGTGCATTCTCTGAGCCTGGTGACTGTGGGTTTGAATCCTAATCACAAGATCCATACTGACTCCCATACAGTCCTGAAGGAGTCCTGGATTTCAGAGGTGTCACCTTTTGGGTTAGGTTTTAAGCCAAGGTACCAGGCACTATGGGGTGGCATGGTGGCTCAATGGTTAGCACTGCTGCCTCACAACACCAGGGTCCCAGGTTCAATTCCAGCCTCAGGTGACTGTCTGTGTGGAGTTTGTACACGGTCCCGTATATGTGTGGGTTTCCTCCCACAGTCCAAAGATGTGTGGGTTAGGTGAATTGGCCATGCTAAATTGCCCGTAGTGTTAGGTACATTAGTCAGAGGGAAATGAGTCTGGGTGGGTTACTCTTCAGAGGGTTGGTGTGGACTGGTTGGGCTGAAGGGCCTGTTTCCACACTGTAGGGAATCTAATCAGATAAATCCCATGGCATTATTTGAAGAGCATGTTTGTCCAGTGTTTTATCTCATTCCTGTTTGTGAAACCTTGTCAACCTTCAATCCATTATCCCTTTTAGAACATAGAACAGTCCAGCACAGGAATAGGCCCTCCAGTCCACCATGACTGTGCTAACCATGATGCCATTCTAAACTAATCACACCTGCCTGCACCTGCTCGCTATCCCTCTATTCTCTGTCTGTTCATGTGTCTGTCTGAATGTATCTTCAACATTGCTATCATCTTTGCTTCTCTCTCTGGGAGTGCATTCCAGGCACCTACCACCCTCTTTGTAAAAAACTTGCCTCACATGCCTCCCTTAAACTATTCCCCTCTCACCTTAAACCTTTGGCCCCTAGTATAACATTTTCGTACAGGGAAAAAAGACTTTAACTGTCCACCCTGTCCATTCTGAAATATGCTTTGGCTGTGGGAAGCAGTTTACAACCTCCTGAAACATGTTATGTATGTTGATGTCACAACTGTGTTGCTGGAAAAGCGCAGCAGCTCAGCCAGCATCTGAGGAGCAGGAGAATCGACATTTCGGGCGTAAGTCCTTTATCAGAAAATATGCCTGAAACGTCGATTCTCCTGCTCCTCGGCTGCTGCCTGACCTGCTGTGCTTTTCCAGCACCACACTCTCAGCTCGGATCTCCAGCATCTGCAGTCCTCACTTTCTCCATATTAATATTGGTGTTTGTTTCCATTGTCTACCAAAGCAATATTGAAGATTTATTTATCATACTATCACTCATCTTATCCTCAACCACTTCAATATTCACCTCATCGCTGCTATGCTCCAGAGTAAATCTCGATACAAATTTCTCACAAACACCTCTGTGATTTCACGATGGATATTGCAATGGCTCAGCATTCAGTCCTAGATTATTTCTAATCCCTGTGTACGCCAATCATTTGCTTAAAGAGAATTCTACAAACCATTTTCATACAAAATCAAATTAATTTTAAAAAGTCAAGGCTAACTGCAAAGAGACATTGACGATAACAGTTGGAGTTAGATGTCAGTATGTTTGACGTGGAGATTTTTGGTGGTCTCAGAGTTTTGGAAGAACACAAGGAATTCAGTATAAAGAAGCTTTTTTTACAGCTCTGTTTAATGGTCTTAGTGTATCCCAAAACATCTTGGAGCCAGTGAAATGTAGTTAAATTGGATACACAGTGGTCAATTTGTGTGTTGTTTGATTCAACAAGCAGATGTGAGATATTCGATCAGATCATCAGTTTTAGAGATTCAGGGGCAATTGGATAGGAATCACAAGTTGATGAGCATTTGAAATATTTCTTCGAGTTGCAGTCATGGTCAGAAGTGATAAGGGGATCATGTGGATGATGGGATCCAGGTTTGAGAATCACTGCTCTACCAGATTAATGTCCCAAAGGCAAGCAACGTTTCAAAGATCTCTACAAGAACAAGAATCCAACCAATCCAATGCTCCAGGGAGCAGTTACCTGAAGCTTTCTGGTTCGATTGTGTCAGCATTACATCATACAAGTATATTCCACCAATGTTTTCTTTTTGATCTCTAAATGAAACAGCAATCTGTTCTTTTCTGATGATGTTGATTAAGTGTCAAGGATTGGTTAGGTCCCAGGGATAATTGTTTTTAAAAAAAAGTGCCCCGGGATCATTTAGAAAAACACTCAAAAAGACGGATAGAATGTTAGTTTAAAAATCTCACCCAAAAGACAGCATGTCCAACAGTATTCATCGTTGCATTACGGTGGAGTGTCAGACTTGATTATTGAGCTGAAATACTAGAGAAGGGCTCAGAGCTGGGATCTTACACTACAGGAGTGATTTGCAGCCGTTGTCTTTGAACTGTGTCAGTTTCAGACTCAAATTAGAGGTTTGAGTTTGAGTTTGACTGATTGTTGTCACATGCACTTAGACATAGTGAAATGTGTTGCTTTGCGTGCTCCAAAGGCAGATCGTACCCACACAGAGTGCATCACGGTACTAGAACAGAGTGCAGAATACAGAGTTGCAGAGAAGGTGCAGTGAGAGCGTTAACACTTAAGAAGTCCATTCAAAAGTCTGATAAGGGAAAGATGTTTGCATGTACAGTTCAGGCAACAATTTCCATTTTATATTGTCCAGTTTCTGTAGGGAAAACCAAACAGGAGAATCTGACGGGTGCATTTATCCAACTAACACTTTCATGACAAGATTCAAAATTGCACTTTTGTTCGGACTGACTTCAACAACTTGCTGCAGCTGCTTGTGTTGGTGAATATCACAAATAAAGCTGTGGTGATGCGGCCAGCAGTAGTCATTGAATTGATCAGGACATACAGTTTTGTTTCATACACTTATGGGTTGTGGGCATTGCTTGATGGCCAGCATTTCTCTTTCCCGTCCCTTGATGCCTTTGAACTGAGGGGCTTGCGAGGTCATTTCACATGTCAGTTGAAAGTCAAAAACATTGTTCTGGGTTTGGAATCATACTTACACCAGATCAGGTAGGGATGGCAGACTTCCTTCGCTGAAGGACATGAGTGAACCAGATGGGTTTTTCCTGAAAATTGGCGATGGATTCATGGTCATCAGTACATTTGTAATTCCCAATTTTTAATGAGTATCAAATTCTATCAAGGTGGGACTTGAACCTGGGCCCCCAGGGCATAAACTGAGTTGATAGATTAATAGTCGAGCGAAAACACCTCTAGGCCATTACCTCACTTGTAACTTGCACTGGAGGATGTGGAGTTTCATTTTCGATGTTTGCCCTCACTGAGAGAAGCCTCCCATGGTATGGCAGTGAATCCACATTATCTAATAGCTCATTTGAATCTCAATAGTCAGGGCCAATATTGTGCGGTGGGAGTAGGCTGGTAAAGGACCTATATTTTCTGAATGTCTGACCTGAAGCCGACTCTCTCATATGCCTCTGTGAATGCCTGGCTGATAGTTTGAAGATTGGCCTCGAAATATGTAAGCGAGGGACATGAAGACCATGGACTTTCAATCCATGACCTGAAGAGCAGAAGTTGGGCTAAGAGAGTGGGCAATCCAGCAACTGACCAACAGCCCTGACATGCATGGATTATCAGTGGAGTCCAAACATCCAATGTCCCAAACCACTGAGAGGTAAGAACAAAAGTGGCAATCATCAAGGAATGAGAGGCGGTGAGTGTTCATTGGAGGAAGCACTTTGAAGATCACCTCAAAGAAAGCTCAATTTTGGATGTGAGTGTCTAATTTGCCCTTGAGAAGTTGGGTAGTGAGCTGTCTTCTTCAATTGTTGCAGTTCATGTGATGCAGCAATGCCACAATGCTTTGTAGAGGGTTTTTCCAGGATTTCAACCTGGCAACAGCGAAGGAGTGGTAATATAGTTCCATGAGGCTCAAAGGGGAGCTTGCAAATAATGTTCTCACATATCAGCTGCTCCTGTCCTTCCAGATGATAAAGGTGTTGGGTTTGGAAGGTGCTGTTAATGGAGTCTTATTGAGTTGCTGGAGTGCCTTTTGATAGTACACACTGTGCTTTGATGGTAAATGGGGTGCCAATCAAGAGAACTTGCTTTTGTCTCTGATGAAGATGGTTGGCTCTTGGACAGTACCCTGTGGAACTACTCCAGAGATGTCCTGGGATTGAGATGATTAACCTCCAACAACCACAACCATCTTCTAATGCATTAGGTATGACTATAATCAATTGAGTATGTTGGCCCAATGTTCTTCTACATTCAGACACACACCTAACTAAATACAGGCACCCACCCCAAGGTCTGGACCCAGCTGAGTGCTCCACACTACCCTGACCCCTAACCAAGCCCGGATTCACAGATGTTTCTCCCATATATTGGCACAACCTTGCTTTGATTGGTTGCCTTTGGGGGCAGGATTAGTGCTGTCCAAGCCCATATCTCTCAACACTATGTGCAACCCTGCTCCCAGGAGCAGCTAATATGGTCAGATGCATCTCTGAAAATTAGATCAGTGAGGGCAAGATCAAGTAGATTTTTCCCTCTTGCTTAGCTCCCTCACTCATTGATGTTTGCAGCACAGAACAAAGTTCATTCATCAGGTTTGCACCAATCAACAGAGATCTGACTGCACTAATCCCATTTTCCAGCTCTTGGCCAGAGAACTAGATGGGATTTTTAAAATCACAGTCAGCAATGGCTTTGTGGTCACCATCATTTTTTAAAAATTATGTCACAAAGGTTTTCATGGATATTGCCAGAGCTAGAAGGTTTGAGCTATAGGGAGAGACTGAATAGGCTGGGGCTGTTTTCCCTGAAGTGTCGGAGGCTGAGGGGTGACCTTATAGAGGTTTGTAAAATCATGAGGGGCATGGATAAGGTAAATGGGCAAAGTCTTTCCCCTGGAGTGGGGGAGTCCAGAACTAGAGGACATAGGTTTAGGGTGAGAGGGGAAAGCTATAAAAGGGACTGAAGGGGCAACCATTCCATGCAGAGGGTGGTGCATGTGTGGAATGAGCTGACAGAGGAAGCGGTGGAGACTGGTACAATTGCAGCATTTAAAAGGCATCTGGATGTATATATGAATAGGAAGGGTTTGGAGGGATATGGACTAAGTGCTGGCAAATGGGTCTGGAGTAATTTATGATATCTGGTGGGCATGGACTGAAGGGTCTGTTTCTGTGCTGTATATCTTTATGACTCTATAACCATGCACACAACTGAACAGTTTATTTTCCCCATCACCAAATCAATTTTTTTCTATTAACCACCACCACTCAATCACCCATGTTTTCCAACTGATTAATTTACTTGCCCAGCCTATTAAATGTATAAGCTCTACAAATAGCCATGGTAGGATTTGGTCATGTATTCCCAGAATCTTTAGCTCCAGCATCCCCCTTAATTACATTACTGCACCATTAATTACACCACTACCTCAGAGCAAAGACTGATGTGGATACTGGCAACATTGCACCCTAACCACCTACTACCCAGATGTGTTCCTGAAGATAAATTCTAGGAGCTGCAATGGTGGGTGCAGTATTGCAAAGGCACAAGCTTGGACATCAGGGTTACTGACCCAGTGACATTACCACAACACCCCATCTCTTGCTGGACTTGATGCAGCCAGTTACCTGATCCTTGATACAATAAGGTGTGATAGCAGAGTAAGGAGCTAGCAGTCCATGCAGTTTCTGTCCTGCCTCCCTGCACCAAATGTAAAATCCAGCCCCAAGTCCAAAAACCTAGTTACCTCCCTTTTGTCAGGACCAGGTCACTAAACCATGTTATGTCAGCTCTCCTCTTCAAGAATGTCTGATGGAACCATGCACCGGCTTCATAACTTATGTGAATGTATAGTCCAACGGAAATTGACTTCATGGATACATATGCAAATATCTGCTTAACTGGATATTGGTTTGATGAGATATGTGTGTGAATGCCTATTGAAACAAATAGGTGTTCATCTAATAGATAGACAAATACACAGTTTTCAGACTTAACTGAAAAGTGTTTGATTCCAAACCTGACCTTCCTGCTTACCATTTCTTAACACTCTCCGTCGAGTATTGCATGACCCCCAAATAATGCCAGCAAGTGACAGAATCAGTGGAGATGAGATAATGATATTGCCTTTAAAAAACCCAAACAGCGTTGTCAGCAAGCTAATTAATTTGAGTCAGTATGTTTGACAAATACCCCTTAGGCTCTTTCAGTGCTATCTCCTACTGTTAACGTCCACTTGAGAGGGAAGGGAACAAGGCTATATCACATCAGTTCATTAAGTTTTAAATGTAGTCCCCTTTCCATTTCTGCATGAGTACAATGAGAAAACACTATGTGGTGCATTCATAAAGGCAGCTCATTGAGGGATAAACAAAATCTGCATGTGCGTGAAGGTACTGAATTCGGCAGGACTTAAAAATATTATGTAAATATGGAACTGCCCGGCAACATATTTATGCCGCAGTAATTGTTATTGGGATGGTGTGCTGAATTTTAAAAAAAAACAAATCTCCTGTCCTTAGCTACCAGAGAGGAAAACGGTCCAAATAAAGCTGTTGGGATGCAAACATTATAACTTCAATATATAGCTCTGAGATCAATTAGAATTTCCACTTGGTCACCTCACAATTCTGGCCTTGCAAAATAATACATCTTCCAAGGGTATCCAACCATTCCCTGTGCTTTCACATTTGGAGGTTCATCACTGTTATTTATCAGCGCCCTTACAAAGTGTTTAGGGCTCCAATGTTCCTTTTGAATGTAAGCTGCTTTCTGGACTATAAGGCTTTCTGTGTCTGGTGCTGTGCAGATCCTAAACTCTGGAGTTTCCTCTTCACTTCTCCGTTGTTCTTTGAGAACTTACATCTTTGGTCAGGTTTTTGAGCCAATATCTCCCTGTGTGGTTCAGTGTCAAATGGTGTTTGATAACTCCACTGCCTTGGGATGTTTTATTACGTTATGGACGTTATAGAAAATGCAAGCTGTTGTTGCTTTGTTACAAATAAATGTTCCTTTATGGGCTCCCTAGATCTTGATATCTTCAACACAGGTAGCGTTGACATAACTGTCTCAACCTACCTGATGTGAAACACTGCATTTGGGGACAATAAAGATAAAATAATGTGTTATGCCTATTGCTTTCCACAAGCAGTGACCTCAAATAGCCTTCCTATAAGCAGTCTCCCTGGAGTAATTGAAATAATGAATCTTCACCATGTTCACATGAAACATACACAAGGATCTCAGGTTTAATCAAAAGAAATGGTGCCTCTTAAAGGGGAACTGGTCCCAAGTGACAATGACAGGACTTCCATTAAATGCTTACTGCTCATACACCACATGTGTTACATTATTCTCTGTTGTTTGCCTTGCGTGTTTTCTCTTTTTCAATTATTCTTGTGACCAAATTACACCGGACTAACCGTTTCATTCCCCCCCTTGGTCGCCATGACAGCTCTCGTCTTGTGAAGCAACATTATAACGTTGAGGAATGAGGCTTGCTGCGCTAAGTCCAATTGATTATCAATCTCCTGCTGTGAGTGATGGTGGATGCACATAGGAGGCGGTTATAAATTAAATCATTTTATGCCACTTCACATTGAAAGGATAACATAGTAATCGAATAAACAATTAATCTATTTTATTCACAGAAGCAATAAGCAACAGCGAGAGGTCACAAGGAAAGTGCGGAGAAATGAGACATTGGAGTAATTGTAAAAACTGGCTTTACAATTTGTGTTCAATTCTTCTATAAACTCGTAACGTTTGCGCGAACATATGAGGATGATTATGATGCAGCAATACCTCTGATTTCCCATGAGCCCCTGCAAGTTATGCTCTTTACTATGCTGGCATCTTGTGCACTTACTGTGTTGATTCTCATGGAAGTTATTTCATTGTTACATCTGGGCTGACAGCTGCTGTATAACAATTGTGTGCCACTGCTGTTATCAGGATCGTTTCTTAACATTCTTAACGCAAGATATCTGCAGGTGCAGCACTAAACAAGCAATGAACCATCGTGCCTGACAGAAAGAGACAAATAAAAGATTTGCATTTATATGGCACCTTTTGCCACCTCAGGCTATCCCAAAGCGCTTATAACTGAAGAAGCACATGTTGGCACTGTAGTAAGGCAAGGGAACATAATAGCCAATCTGCACACAGGACATCCCCATAAACAGCAGATGTATGCAATGTTGGAAAAGGGAAATGGTTGAGGGATGAATGTTTTGGGAAAACCGCCCTATTTTTCTTCCAGTAATGCCTTGGCAGTTCTTTCATCTCTCCGAGAGAGCAAATCATTTATGACCTCACAGGAAACATAGTGCCTCCAACAGGTTACAGGTTGCCCTGTCAATAATGAGCCTCAGCTGAAAACCACGTAACTTTTAGATTAGATTAGATTACTTACAGTGTGGAAACAGGCCCTTCGGCCCAACAAGTCCACACCGCCCCGCTGAAGCGTAACCCACCCATACCCCTACATCTACATCTACATCTACCCCTTACCTAACACTACGGGCAATTTAGCATGGCCAATTCACCTGGCCTGCACATCTTTGGACTGTGGGAGGAAACCGGAGCACCCGGAGGAAACCCACGCAGACACGGGGAGAACGTGCAAACTCCACACAGTCAGTCGCCTGAGGCGGGAATTGAACCCAGGTCTCCGGCGCTGTGAGGCAGCAGTGCTAACCACTGTGCCACCTATAGAACTGTTCATTTACAAATTATAGGTTTGAGGAATGGAGTGATTAGAATAAACACAAAGGTGACCATCAACGTGGCCCCCATGCATGTGGAAATGGGTATGGTGCCATTAGTTAAGGATGAGAGAATCCCCAAGCCAGAATGAATCCATGAAGGGATGGCCGATGTAAGAATATCACTCCAGCTAATGGCCCTCAAGAAGCCGACATTCCATAAGTGTCCCCGTAAAGGCTGGGAGTCATAGACCCATTGAGTCATACAGCACGGAAACAGACCCTTCAGCCCAGGTTTCCAAAACTGAACCAGTCCTGTTTGCCTGCATTTGGCCCATATAATTCTTAACCTTTCCTTTGGATGCACCTGTCCAAATGTCTTTTCAATGTTGCAATTGTACCAGCCTCCACCACTTCCCCTGGCAGCTCAGTACATTCATGCACCCCCCTCTGTGTGAAAAGAATTGCCCTTCAGGTCCCTTTTAAATCTTTCCCCTTTCATCTTAAACCTATGCCCGCTAGTTTTGAACTCCTCAACTTAGGGAAAGGATCTTTGCTATTCACCCTATCCATGCCCCTCATGGTTTTATAAATCTCTAATAAAGTCACCCATCCGCCTCCTACACTCCAGGGAAAGAAGTCCCAGCCTATCCAGCCTCCCCTGACAGCTCAAATCCTCCACTCCTGATAACATGCTCCTAAATCTTTTCTGCACCCTTTCCAATTTAATAACAACCTTCCTATGGCTGGGAGCGCAGACAAGAGCCAAGAGCAAGTACAAAGGTCATTAAGGAGCACTGGCCATTTTGCTCTGTCGCTCCTTGTGGTGAGTAAGGGGATAGCAGTCCTGGCTGAACTTGGACTTGAGAAGGAAGCACTGGCAGCACTGAGACCCTTTGTCCTGCTTCACTGACTATAGACTACCCTTATGGTTGGATGACAGCAGTGGCCGTGATGTAGTAAAAGATCCCCCCGCTGTCTGAAAGTAGAGCGCTCCCTGGAAATCTTTTGTAAGCTGAAAATGGCGTACAGCACAGATGCATGATTTGCATTGGAAACATTTCACCGTTTTTTTGTAAAAGTGAAAATCCTCTTTGGATTCACGAAAATAGATACTAATGTCGGTCTTTCATAAAAGTGAACTGGTGTAAAGTGAACATTCCAAATGCGGGGGAATCATGTACTGTCAGGGGAGTGTTTGCATTTGCACCCACTTTGTGTCACCTCGACATGGTATTCCTATTTCTCTGTCAAATATTGTCAGTATTGAAACCAATGCATTAATTTCTAAGTTGACGTGACAGTTATAATTGCCTCCAGGTCTTGATCACACGTTGCTGAATGTCCCTCTGACTGTGGTACTTATTTAAGAGATGTGGTCATGGGTCTAATGTACAAGCAGTGTCAAGGATATGGTTTCACACATCATGTGACTTCTGTTTGCTGGCTGTGTGAAGAAGAGTACTTGTGAGTACATACAGAACCCATCCTCGAATAAAGAATCCACCTCATTGTGGCACCGATCCCATTTTAAGAATTCTAGAATGGGAGGGGTTCATTTGTGAACCTGCCTCACCATTTACAGTAATAAGACCGTGGTGGCTCTCAGTTCCATTTCCTGCACCCTGCAGATTCTTGACCCTCCTCTCTATCAAACTTCTAATAAATAAATACAATGACCCAGACTCCACTAGCTCCTGGGAAAGAGAATTACACACTCAAATGATCTTCTGGGATAAAAAAAACTCTGCTCATCTCTGTCTTAAAACATTCTCATATTTAAGGCTGTCCCCTGGCTTTAGTTTCCACCACCAGAGAAGACCTTCCACCCTACCCAGTCCCTCAGAATCCTACATATTTCAATAAAATCACCTCTTGTTCAACAGGTATGGGCCCAACCCTGTTCAACATTCCTTCATAAGATGAGCCCTTTATCCCAAGAATGAGTCAAGTGAACCTTTCTAAACTACTTCCAAAGCAATCCTATCCTTTTTTTCAAATAAGAAAACCGAGTCTGGACACAGGACTCGAAATGTGGTCTCGCCAATGCCGTGTGCAACTACATTGAAACATCCCAACTTTTACATTTCTTGCCCCTTGTAATGAACAACAACATCCCGTTTGCTTCCCAAAACACTTGTTGCTTCTGTATACTAACTTCGGCACTTCATGCACCGGATGGCCAGATCCCTCTGTCCTACTGAATTCTGCAGTCTCCCTCCAACCATATGACATGGCGACTTTCCTTTTCTCCCTGCCATACTAGACAAGTTCACATTTACTCACACTATACTATTGCCAATTTTCTTTTTGTCACACACTTGTCTACATCTTATCCCAGACTCATTGTTTCCTCTTAACAACTTCCTTTCCTACCTATCTTGGTGACATCAGCAAATATAGCAACCCTGCATTCAGTTGCCCTCATGCAAGTTATTGTTGTCGATTTTGAGTAGTCAGTTTCTTCTGTACAGTAGTAAATGACACAGAGGTGAGAAATCACAACAATTGCTGACTTGTGATCACGTCAGATGTTGGGTCATTTGCTGAAGGTCGACCTTAAATGGTCATCAGCAAAACTGATTTTGCACTTGGAAGACTATCAAGGGCATTTGACTTACACAGAGAATTGCCTGCAGTTTCCAAGGACCAACCTTCGAAACTGTATCAATATTGTAGGGAGGATTCAAAGGGATGAGTCAAAGAATTCCATGAAGCCTGCAATGACTTTAACGAAAAGGGAAACTGAAGTAAAAATGATAGACAACAAATAAACAAAGAACTATTCTTTCGTGTTTGGTGTTGCTCTGCGGATCACTAATTTTCAAAGTTATCTTGAAATACGTGGAAGTTATAACAAGCTAACAGCTTTTAAGTCCAAATATGTTGACACTTACTTTCCAAAAGAGAAAGCAGTTCTCATCTCATTTAAGTGTCCTCTTCCCAGACCTTTCTAACTCCATTTCCTTCACACGCCTGTCCCATCTGGTTTGGAATGTTAATGGCAAAAGCCCTTATGTAATCTTTCATATAGTCCCATTCTTTCACAATTTTAAGCACTTCTATCCTATTGATAGTTTTAGGCAGATGAAGACAGCAGTGGAACTGTAGATATATCAAACAAAGTAAACATTTAAGTGTTTATATTTTGGAATTCATTTCTGGGATGGAGGCAACATTGGCAGGCCACCTCTATGATCCACCTCCTGTTATTTATATACATCGCTCCACTACTGGTGCTGTGCATTCAGCAGTCATTGACAACTCTGAAAGCTCCCTCCCAAATCTCTCTGCCTTTCTGCCTTTCTGCCTTTTTTCTTCTTTTAAGACATTCTTTCAAACCTATCTCTCTGATTATCTGTCTTAACATTGCCTTATTTTGTTTTATAACAATCCTGTGAAGTACCTCTGAGAGTTTTATTACAATGTAAACGTTGTTGTCATTTTTGTTGTGCTTTATTAGTTGAGGTTAATGTTTTCTTTGAAGTAGAGGGGGTACAGTATTTTATACGCTGATTTCTTGATCAGTCTGTCAGATGCTGTTTCAAGCTGGTATCTATAATGTTAGTAAGGCTTGCTGTTTCGATATCTGTGAATTAACTGCTGAACATAAAAAATAAACTGTCCTTCCTTAATTGCAGAACAAGTAGACATATAGTGCAAGCTGTGGTTCAGGATCAACATTAGTGCCTCAGGGCAAGAATTAAAGAAGTTTCTTGAAAGTCAGAAAAGGGGGAAACCGCAAATCCTAGGAACCTCCCTGTGTCCTTTCATCACAAGGATTCTCAATGCTAACTACCATGCATCTAAGTCTGAAGGTTTTATGTGCCCAAGGCCAGCTGCAGAGATACAAGCAGATAAAACACTGAGGGACAACCATATTGGCAGAGGTGCTGTTTTTCTCGTGAGATATTGAACCAAGAGTCATAGAATCATAGAGTCATAGAGTCCTGCAGCACGGAAACAGACCCTTCAGCCCAACCAGTCCATGCCAACCACAATCCCAAACTTAACTGGCCCCAACTGCCTGTGCTTGGTTGAAACCCTTCCAAACATTTCTCAGCTATGTACTTACTTAAATGTCTTCTAAAAGTTGTAACTGTACCTGCATCCATCATTTCCTCTGGGAGTTCATTCCACAAACCACTCCCTGTGTAAAAAATTGCTCCACATGACTTTTTTGGATCTCTGTCCCCTAGTTTTGAACCCTTCCACCTTAGAGAAAAGAGCCTTGCTATTCACCATATCTATACCCCTCATGATTTTATAAACCTAAATAAGGTCAACTCTCAATGTCTTACGTTCCAGTGAAAACAGCCCCAGCCGACCAGTCTCTCCTTATAACTCAAACCCTCAAACCTGCTGCCTCACAGCATCAGAGACCTGGGTTCGATTCCCACCTCAGGTAACTGTCTGTGTGGAGTTTGCACATTCTCCCCATGCTGCGTGGGTTTCCTCCGGGTGCTCCGGTTTCCTCCCACGGTCCAAAAATGTGCAGGTTAGGTGAATTGGCCATAGTAAATTGCCCGTAGTGTTAGGTGAAGGGGTAAATGTAGGGGAATGGGTCTGGGTGGGTTACTCTTCGGAGGGTCGGTGTGGACTTGTTGGGCCGAAGGGCCTGTTTCCACACTGTAAGTAATCTAATCTAATCTCTATTCCTGGCAACATCTGATAAATCTCTTCTGAACCCGCTTCAGCTTAATAATATCCTTCCTGTAACAGGGTGACCAGAACTGTACACAGTACTGCAAAAGGCATCACACCAATGTCCTGTACAACCTCAACATGGTGTCCCAGCTCCTATACTCAAAGGTCTGAGCAACGAGCAACAAACAATAATGTCTGTCCACTCAGGCAGGTATTAGATATTTCATGACACTGTTCAGGAAGTGCAGGGGAATGGAACCTGCGTGCACTGCATATCCGGTACTCCATTCTGCCCATGCGTTCAAAGTGAAATGTAACTCCCTCCTTTGAGTGTTCTCCGAAATGCCACTACAAGGAACAGCAGCAGGATAAGTAAAAACAAATAGTTCACAATGAAAGCTTGCGAAACAGGCATTGTTGCTGTTTTTAAAAAACAGCAAACATGGAAAGGATAAAGAATGCAGAAAAGAAGCTTGTGTAGGAGTCTATGTGTGGGAGGACAATCATTTCATCAGCATCCTGTTCAGTCAGTATACAATGAAAACAGTTTGGATGATACACTACAGTACACAAATTACATGGAAAGTTCAGCTAAGTGTGCTAAGTGTGGGAGACAACAGTGCACATAAAATCCAAGGAATAAAGCACTTTTGCACCAAGCAAAAGATTATAATTTTAATGCCTTAGATTATTTATATAAATGATTTTGATGTGGATATAGGAGATATACTTAGTAAGTTTGCAGATGACACCAACATTGGGGGTGTAGTGGACAGTGAAGAAGATTATCTCAAAGCGCAATTGGTCGAGGAGTGACAGATGGAGTTCAATTGAGATAAATGTGAGGTCTTCCAGTTTGGAAAGGCAAATCAGGGCAGTATTTATACACTTAATGGTAGGGTCTTGGGGACTGTTGCTGAACAAAGAGACCTTGGAGTGCAGGTTCATACCTCCTTGAAAGTGGAGTCGCAGGTAGATAGGATAGTGAAGAAGGCGTTTGGTATGCTTTCCTTTATTGGTCAGATTATTGAGTACAGGAGTTGGGAGGTCATGTTGTGGCTGTACAGGACATTGGATAGGCCACTATCCAATTGTGTGCAATTCTGGTCTCCTTCCTTCTGGAAGGATGTCATGAAACTTGAAAGGGTTCAGAAAAGATTGACAAGGATGTTGCCAGGGTTGGACGGTTTGAGCTATTGGCAGAGGTTGAATAGGCTGGGGCTGTTTCACCTCCAGCATTGGAGGTTGAGGGGTGACCTTATAGAGGTTTATAAAATCATGAGGCAAGGTCTTTCCACCAGAGTAGAGGAGCTGAAAATGAGAGGACATAGGTTTAAGGTGAGGGTGAAAGATTGAGAAGGGACCAAAGGGGCAACTTTTTCAAACAGAGGGTGGTGCATGTATGGAATGAGCTGTCAGAGGAAGTGGTGGAGGCTGGTGCAATTACAACATTTAAAAGGCATCTGGATTGGTATATGAATAGGAAGGGTTTGAAGGGATATGGGCCAAGTGCTGGAGGCTTGTGACTAATGGAGTGCCTCAGAGGTTGGTGTTGGGCCTATTATTGTTTGTTATCTATATCAATGATTTGGATGAGAATGTATACGGCATGATTAGTAAGTTTGCTGATGATACTAAAATAGGCGATATCATGGACAAAGAGGAAGGTAATCAGAAATTGCTGCAGGATCAACTGGGGAAGTGGGCCAAGAAATGGCAAATGGAGTTTAATATAGATAAATGTGTGATCTTGCATTTTGGAAAGTCAAATTAAGGTAGAGTTTTCATGGTGAATGGTGTAGTGGAGCAGAGGGGTCTTGGAGTTCAGGTTCATAGTTCTCTGAAAGTGGAGTCACAGGCAAACAGAACAATGAAGAAGGTTTTTGGCACATTGGCCTTCATCAGTCAGGGCATTGAATATAGAAGCTGGGAAGTTATGTTGCAGTTATACAGGACATTGGTGAGACCGCACTTGGAGTATTGTGTTCAGTTTTGGTCATCTTGCTATAGGAAGGATGTTATTAAACTGGAAAGAATTCAGGAGAAATTTACAAGGATGTTGTCAGGACTCAATGGTCTGAATAAAAGTGAGAGGCTGGACAAGATAGGACTCTTTTCTTTTGAGTGTTGGAGACTGAGGGGGGATCTTACAGAAGTGTATAAGATCATGATGGGCATGGAGAGGGTGAACGTATTCAATATTTTTCCCAGAGTTGGGGGATCAAGGACTAAAGGGCGTCAGTTTAGGGTTGGGAGGAAAGAATAAAAGGTAACCCTGAGGGGCAACGTTTTTACACAGAGGGTGGTATACATACGGAATGAGCTGCCAGCAGAAGTTATTGAGGTGGGTACATTAACAACATTTAAAAGGCATTTGGACAAATACAAGGATAGGAAAGGATTAGAAGGATATGGGCCAAGTGCAGGGAAATGGGGTTAGCGTGGTTGGACATTTTGATTGGCATGGATCAGTTTGGGCGAAAGGGCCTGTCTCTGTGCTGTACGACTCTAAGACTCTCAATGGGATGAAATTAATTTGGGATATCTGATCAACATGGACGAGTTGGACCAAAGTTCTGTTTCCATGCAATATGTCTCTATGTCCCCAAGCCTCAATTTCTTTTAAATTTTGAAATCTGTTTAGTATTAAGTTAGGACCAAGTTTCTTGAACAAGGCCATCGAGGGTCATGGAATGACTACAATAGGTAAGTACAGACATCGTTTTTTTTGCCAACATTAGGCAGGTTTCTGACACTGTATCCAATCATTAAAACTGTCTTCCCCAATAACAGTACAGGTACTGGTCTTCTTCAAGTAACTGGCGCTGTCTTTCAAAAGTTAGATCTGTGTTTCTGGGAGAGTATGTCAATATATGCACTTTAATTGTAACACAGAAAAGTTTGATAATCATTGGTTTGGAAATTTAGTGAATGGCTTTCCAAATGGTGCCATCATGAAAGGTTTTGCAGGAAACAAATGTATGATTAAAATTAGACAGTTTTCATTACAAAACAGCTGTAACCCATTCCCATATGCTACTTATTGGAAATGGCAGACATGTGTGAAAATGACTCAAAACTGCTTTGACAATTGGATGCAGTTAAGTCAGCAATGAGTGTGTTTATAGAGACTTAGAGAATGCAAGTCCACACAGACATGCTTCACATTGTGAACAGCAAGTGGTGAAACCTTTCTTTGCTCTTTGAATTCAACGTTCCTGACTCTGTTATTGTTTATATAGGGTGCATGTGATATACAATAAATGTAAAGATATCTACCTTGCATGTCCATCCAGAACTTTCCGCACAGCAAAAATTGCAGTAATGCGACAATGTTTCCAAATCTTTCCTTGGCTCTCCACTTTCATCCAGATTTCTTGTAGTTCCTTAGCTCACTGAACACCTTCATGCATTTACTGTTGGAATTCCATTTATTTTTCTTCACTCCATTTTCTCAGCCTCAGCTTTGCCAAAGCTTCTCGCCACCATTGCTATATTTTCCAATGTAGCCAACACTTTATTTGTTATTTCTCTGTGACATGCTACTGTTGACGAGGTTACATTTGAGGTGGAGCTAGTCTTCCCCAAAAGTGAGAAATGGGCTCATGGTGACAGCAGTCTACAAAATACTTATTTTTATTTGGTTGGACTCACAACAGAAAGACAGCGGCTACAAGAGGTCAGAGGCTAGGAATACAACAGCGAGTAATACACCTCCTGACCCCTTAAAGTCTGTCCACCATCTACAAGGCTCAAGTCAGGAGTGTGATGGAATACTCCCCACTTGCCTGTTGGGTGCAAAACTCAAAAAAGCTTGACACCATCCATGACAAAGCAGCCACTTGATTGGCATTACATTTACAAGCATCCACTGCCTCCAGCACCGACACTCAGTAGCAGCAGCATGTACTATCAATAAGATGCACTGCAGAAATTCACTAAAGGTAATCAAACAGCACCTTCCAAATTCACAACCAATTCCATTTACGTCAAGGGCAGCAGACGTATCGGAACACCACCATCTTCAAGTTCCCCTCCAAGCCACTCACCATCCTGACTTGGAAATATATCACCACTCCTTCATTGTTGCTGGATCAAAATCCTGGAATTCCCTCCCCATGGGCATTGTGGGCCAACCCATAGCAGGTAGACTGCAGTGGTTTGAAAAGGTAGCTCACCACCATCTTCTCAAAGGCAACTAGGGACTGGCAATAAATGCTGGCCCCAGCCAGTGACACCCACATCCTACAAAATGAGTAAAATAAAATAAAATATTAGCCTCACATCTGCCATTGAGAAAATACTGCAGTCCATTATTATGAAGGAAGTAACAGGATGTTTAAAAAAACATCAGGCAGAGTCACCAGGGTTTTACGAAATGGAATTTGCAATTGATAAAGTAATTGAAGTTGTAATAATCAGGGTGGATCAAGGAAAAGTATCAGATGTAGTGTATTTGGGATTTCCAAAGGCGTTTGAGAAGATCCACATCAAAGGTTATACATTACAAGGGCTCATTGTTTCAAGTGATGTGTTTTAATGTTGCCATGAGCTACAAATGAAAGCAAGTTACAACAGCAGAAGAAGTTAAATGACTACAACAAACCAGTTAGTGCACTATATTCAACTGTATTTCTCCAAACGGTCCTTCATCCATAACAAATAAAAAAACAAAAATAATCCATGCATTATCATTTACAGTTGCAATTAAATCCGATTTAAAAGTGGTCAACAAAAAAAAATCTATTGTTCATGAACAATGCTTTGAAATTTCTTGTCTGTACTACTCTCATCAGTCTCTGCACATGAACTGCAACCATTATCTCTGAAGTGCTTGGGCCTTTTAGTGACATTTGTATGAATTGTTGTTGACAGTTTGTCTGGCATCTGCACATTCCTGGGCTGATATTCCTTCCCTGGGAAATTTTTACCCAAGATGAGTATTTGACCAGAGCAAATGGTTCCGATTTAATGTCACTACTGGATTGGAGATTTCCAGACCATGTGAGTTGTTGTCACTAGCTTTTGGATTCAAGTCAAATCCATTTGTTGTTTTGTCTTCCATGACTGCTGCTCATCCCTAACACTGAGCATGAGAAGGTGCTCACACATTGTTGACAAATTAGGCAAGAACTTACTAAATAGTTCATGAACCCAACGAATTGTTGCACTGCTTTCATGGTCTGTTGGTCACTATATCTCTGCGGAGGAAGTGAGGACTGCACATGCTGTAGATCAGAGTTGGGAGTGTGGTGCTGGAAGAGCACAGCAGGTCAGGCAGCATCCCAGGAGCAGGAGAATCAACGTTTCAAGCAAGAGCCCTTCATCAGGAATTTGGGCTGACCTGCTGTGCTTTTCCAGCACCACACTCTCGACACTATATCTCTGCTACAGCTCTCAGCTTGTCAGAATCCAGAGAGAGCCCTTTTGCTGCCAATGGATTTGAATCAGGCATCTTCAATTATATCCTTCCATCCTTCGGTCTCAGATTCATCTGCTGAACTGTCTCTAAAGGTCACACTAGATTTTGCTAGAGGTCGGTGGAGGTTTCTGCTATTGTGTCTCCACATCTTTAATCTAGCAGATCTTCCATGATAGCTTCCAATTTGGGAGGCTTGCTAACTATCTTTTGGAGCAGTGGAAATTCCAAACGGCGTTTCACATCATCTGCGTCTCCTGAATGAGATACAGAATGCAGTTAGAAAGCTTCAGCTATTATCCTGTCCACTTGCCAATTAACTAGCCATCTTTATTACCCATCGAAGGTAATAAAGAATTTTGTCTTGTGAAAAATGTTGTGTGCCAAAGTTTCTTCAAAAGTAGGCATAAAGATCTCTTAAAAGCTCCATTGAGGACTATTCAATCTATGTGTCGCATGGTGGCTCAGTGGTTAGTGCTGCTGCCGCCTCATAGTGCTAGGGACCTGGGTTCAATTCCAGCCTTGGGCAACTGTCTGTGTAGAGCTTGGATATTCTCCCTGTGTCTGTGTGGGTTACCTTTAGGTGCTTCACCTTCCTCCTGAAGTCCAAACATGTGTGGATTGGCCATGCTAAATTTCCCAAAGTATACAGGGTGGGATACTCCTCTGAGTCAAATGGTCTGCTTCCACCCTTTGATGTATACTCTTGGTTTCCCAGATTTTTGCTAGCTACCATGCTGCAAATCTAATCTCTGGGAGTTATCATGTTATTGATTATTCCCTCATTTATCACCTTTAGACCTGAAAATGCCAACCTATTATATGTTGTAGAATAACTGAGTGGCTGACAGCTCTGCAGCAGCCATCTTTGGAGGCTTGTTTTGCCTCTTTCATGTTAATCACGTGCATGCAAAGCAATTCACCTTCTTGTAGCTAGAGCACTGTTTTCCCCACACTTTTCTATAAGACACTAAAGGGGATTGACAAAGTCAACATAGAAAGGCTGATTCCTCATGTGGAACAATCTAGAATTACAGGTCATAGTTTTAGGGCAAGGGGTAGCAGAATTAAAACAGAGATGAGGAGAAATTACTTTTCTCAAAAGGTCGTGAATCTGTGAAACTCATTTTCCCAGATTGCAGTGTATGCTGGAAAATTGAGTGAATATAAGGAAGAGATCGACAGGTGTTTAATCATTAACATGCTGAAGGGGAATAGAAAGCAGACAGAGAGTGACATTGGGGCCAACGTGATTGCATTAAACTGCACAGCAGGCTTCAGGGCCTGAACTGACTACTCCTGCTCCTCATTCATTTTATGTTGTCCTTGGCAAGATGTACGTCCTGCACCCTGGTCTTGACCTTCCTGCATAAAAGCAAAATACTGCAGATCCTGGGAATCTGGAATAAGAATAGAAAATGCTAGAGAAACTCAGCAGGTCTGGCAGAATCTGTGGAGAGAGAAACAGAGATAATATTTTGAGTTTAATGTGACTCTTCTTCAGACCGTGAATCATCTGTGGTCCTTATGCAAATATTTCTTCTTTTTTGTTCTAATATATTATTCACATTCAGCCTGGAATGATTTGCCCTTATTGTGAAGCCTCACTGCACTCACGTTAATATGTTATAGCTGATAATAGATAAACCCAAAACATCGACATGGGTTTCTTGAAAGTAAATTTCATTCTTCTCAGCAAATATGCTCCCCTAGTTTGTTTCCTTATGCTTGTCTCCAATGAGATTATCTTCCATTTGTTTAAACTCATAGTCTTGAGATAGATGTGTCCATGCAGTAACACAGAGTCATAGAGTCATAGAGATGTGCAGCATGGAAGCACACCCTTCGATCCAACTTGTCCATGCTGACCAGATATCCTAAAGTAATTTATTGCCATTTGCCAGCATTTGGCCCATATCCCTCCAAACCCTTCCTATTCATATACCCATCCAGACACTTTTTAAATGTTGCAATTGTACCAGCCTCCACCGCTTCCTTTGACTACTCATTCCATACATGCACCACTCTCTGTGTGAAAAAGTTACCCCTTATGTCCCTTTTAAATCTTTCCCCTCTCACCCTAAACCAATGCCCTCCACTCTGGGAAGAGACCTTGTCCATTTACCCTATCCATGCCCCTCATGATTTTATAAACCTCTCTAAGGTCACCCCTCAGCCTCCAATCTCCAGGGAAAATAACCCCAGCCTATTCAGCCTCTCCCTATAGCTCAAACCCTCCAACCCTGACAATATCCTTGTAAACCTTTTTCACATCCTTTCAAGTTTCACAGCATTCTTCCTATAGCAGGGAGACCAGAATTGCACGCAGTGTTCCAACAGTGACCTAACCAATGTCCTGTACAGCTGCAACATGACCTCCCAACTCCTATACTCAATGCAGTGACCACTGACAGATAGGTCAGTAATCCCTGTCTCCCCCAAGCTCTGTCACTGAACACATACCATTCAGAAAAGCACTCCTAGAGGATTTAAAGTTTGTATTTTCAGAGCAATTAAATTGTCTCCTGTATGGGTTGCCTGCTCACCAGTACGGTTTAAGTGCAATACAACTTATGGCATTGTTTCCCCAGCATTGATAACTGGGTTCCTGATGAAGCGCTTGTGATGAAAATGTCGACCCTTCTGCCCCTCGGATGCTGCCTAACCTGCTGTGCTTTTCCAGGCCTTCACTTTTCAACTCTGAATCTCCAGCATCTGCAATCCTTACTTTCTCCGAACAGGATTGCTAGCCTTATTTGCTCAGTTTTTAAAATTAGTCCTGTTGCTATTACATAATTTGCTACTACGTGAAAAAAAAAATCCAATTCTGACTCATCACTCCTTTCATTTCCAGAGTATATAGATCGCGTCATTTTATATTTTCATACCTTTTAAAACTGTGGATTGAAATGAACAAGAACTGTCTTAGAACCCGGGGATTTACATGAATAGCTACATGCTTTAAAAAGAAGGAATTTGATACTTATTGTGGACATTGTTGGCAAGCTGTGAGTTCCAGTGATGTGCAACTGAACTGGAGCAGAAGTGTTGCTTCCAAGTGAAGCTAACTCATTTGTGGACTGTTGGCTAATTATCAATGACAAATGTCCTCTATATGCCGACAGCTTTAGGATTGGTTACCAGTTGCTGAACAGCTTGGGCCGTGAAGAAGTTAACGAGAGTTCAGTATTCACTTTAACCAGAAGAAAGCAAGTGTACCAGCCCTTCAGCAGTTAACACAATTCGATCAGTCAGAGACCTTTCATAAATGAGCCTGCTACCCTGTGCCTCTTGCAACTTGTTGAAGCATTCGAGAAAAGTTTAAGGAAAAACGTTGGGACCAGAAAGAAACAACCTCATAGAACTTATGAAAAAAGAGCATGGAACTTTTTTTCGGTTTTCGCTCTGTGTGTGTCTCTGTTTAATCCCATAACCCATAATAAATAGTGATTCTTATCGAATGCAGAGATCTGGTCCATACTTTTAATCATCCTGGGTCTGAAAATTAGGTTGTTTGGGGATTTTGCATACTTTTAAAAGGCTCAGTGGTTAGCACTGCTGCCAAAGACACAGGTTCATTCCAGCCTTGGGCAACTGTCTGTGTGGAGTTTGCACATTCTCCCCGTGTCTGCGTGGGTTTCCTCCGGGTGTTCCGTTTCCTCCCACAGTCCAAAGACGTGCAGGTTAGGTGAACTGGTCATGCTAAATTGCCCATACAGTTCAGGGATGTGTAAGTTAGGTGCTTTAGTCAGGTGGAAATGTAATAGGGGAATGGGTCTGGGTGGGTTACTTTTCAAAAGGTCGGCGTTGACTTGCTGGGTCGAAGGACCTGTTTCCACACTGTAGGGATTCTATGACTCTTGTAAAGACTCTTGAGAATAATGGGGCTTGACGTCCAGTGCCTAAGTCTTGACAACAGCAGAAGGGAATAGAAACTCTGCAGAAACTCTGAAACACCCCAACATGGCAACCTGGAAAGACCACATCTTTTTATTTCCTTCATATTTGGACTGTGGCTTAGAAAGGAAGATACTCCTTCAAGCCCTCAAGCCAAATAAATGGTTAAAACATTAAAGATTGTGTTAATAAAGCACGTTGCAATGTTGCAGTTTACTGGAACCGTGAGAGCATAAGTAGATATCGGAGCTGATGGGTTCTGAACCAAAATGAAACTGTTTGGCAACAATGTTCTGGTTGGCTCCTGACAAAGTGGCCATGGCTTGTGTGGTGTCAGTTCAGGAGAGAACCACACAGCCCTGTAAAGAGAACGTATCAGGAAATAAAACCAATGCATGTCTCTCTCTATCTCTCTCTCTTAGAGGTAGCAGAAAGTGTCCTAGTTGCTTTCTACTCACCTTTTGCAAATCCCCCAAATGAAGGAATAACACACATTCAAACACAGTGAAAGAATGAATTCTAAATCAGTGAATGAAAACCTTGACTTGCAAACAACCTTGTTTGAACAGGAAAGAGCTAAAAGGAACTGAAAGGATTAGAAAGAAAGCAACTCTATGAATCCTGAGGTCCAGGCTGGTGCTATTGAACTGTGTTTACCTGATTTATTCATTCTTTTCATCCTGAATATCCAATATCCATGTCTTGATTGTCTTTGTGTCGGTCTCTTTGTAAAGGGAAAGGGGTGTTAAGGAGGAGTGTATTTTATGATGTAGAATTGTAAAATTACCAACTCATATTTCCCTTTGCTGTTGGTTATTGAATTGAATTAGATTGAATTGATTGAATTGAATTTATTGTCACATGTACCGAGGCACAGTGAAAAGCTTTGTCTTGCGAGCAATACAGGCGGATCACAGAGTTAGGTAGCATAGATAAATAAATAATGGGTAAACTGTGGCAAAAACCAAAACACAGGTACAGGCAAATGATAAGAGTTTGAGAGTCCATTCAGTATTCTAACAACTGTAGGGTAGACACTGCTTTGAAACTGACTGGTGCATGTGTTCAGGCTTCTGTACCTTCTCCCCGATGGTAGAGGTTGTAGAAAAACATTGCCAGGGTGGGATGGATCTTTGAGAATGCTGGCGGCCTTTCCTTGACAGCGGACCTGGTAGATGGATTCTATAGATGGGAGGTTGGCCTTTGTGATTGTCCAGGCCAAGTTCACCACTCTCTGTAACCGTCTCTGATCTTGAATGGTACAGTTGCCATACCAGGTAGTGATACATCCAGACAGAATGCTCCTGATGGCGCATCTATAAAAGTTGGCAAGGGTATTTGCTGTCATGCCAAATTTCCTCAGCTGCCTGAGGAAGAAGAGACAATGTTGGACCTTTGTAACCAGTGTGTCCACATGAAGAGTCCAAGAAAGCTTGTTGTTGATGACCACTCCCAGGAGTTTGACACTGTCCACTTGTTCCACCTCTGTGCTGTTAATGTGTAGGGGGGCATGAGTAACATCCCGCCGAAAGTCAATAGTGAGTTCCTTGGTTTTGCCGGCATTGAGAGCAAGGTTGTTCTCAGTGCACCATTTTTACGGGTCTTCCACTTCCCGTCTGTCGTCTGTTTCATCGCCATCTGAGATTTGACCAACTATGGTGGTGTCATCAGCATTCGTCTGGTATTTGGCGACACAGTCATGGGTATACAGAGAGTACAGTAGGGGACTATGTACGCACCCCTGGGGGGCTCCAGTGTTGAGTGTTAGTGGGGATGAAATATTAGCCCCAGTCTTCACTGATTGTGACCTCTGGGTCAGGGAACTGAGGATCCAGTTGCAGAGAGTGGTGCTTAGTCCCAGGGGATAATAGTGTTGAAGGCTGAACTGTAGTCCATGAGTAGGATTCTTACGTAGCTGTTCTTGGTGTCAAGATATCCTAGGGAAAAGCGAAGGGCAAGTGATATGGCATCAGACGTGGATCTGTTGGTCTGATAGGCAAATTGGAGTGAGTCAAGAGTCGTGAGGAGGCTGGAGTTGATTAATGCCATGACCAGCCTTTCAAAGCACTTCATGACCACCGAAGTTAGGGCCACTGGGCGGTAGTCATTGAGACATGCTGCATGAGCCTTCTTAGGCACAGGGATGATGTTGGCCCTCTTGAAACAGCTGGGACGGTGGCCTGCTACAGAGAGAGTTTGAAGCTGTTCAGGAAGACCTCTGCCAGTAGGTCCGTGTGTGCTCTGAGCACACGGACTGGTACTCAGTCTGGTCCCATTACTTTCCTTGGATTCACACGAAGGAAAACTGGTCTGACCTCTGGTGCAGTGACTGTTGGGATAGGTTAATAGGAATAAGTGTTACCTCTCCGCTGAAATTCTGCTCAAAGAGAGCATAGAAGGTGTTGAGACAATCTGAAAGTGATGTGTCGTCATGTGCTATCTTGCAATGTCTCTTTTTAGAACCTGTGATGCCATTCAACCCTTGCCATAGTCACTGGGTGTCTGTCTGGGTCTCTAGTTTGGATTGGTATTGGTCCTTGGCTGTCTTAATGGCTCTGCGAAGGTCATACTTGGATTCCTTATATTTGAGTGGGTCTCCTGATTTGTTGGTAATAAACAGTGTTCTTTGTTAAGTCCAGAAACCCAGTGAGTATTTTCTTCCAGCCTGAGTTCTTCAGTCAGGCAAATTGGGGACTTTGGGTATTTTGACTAAATCTTTTCACATTTGTAAGGAATCTGAGAATAGTGGGGCTTGATCTCCAGTGCACCAGCCCAGTAACATGACAAGATCTTTAAAAAATGTCTTTACTACTTGTGGGCATGGGCACTTCTGGCTGGGCCAGCATTTATTGCTCTGCCCTAGTTGCCCCTGAGAAAGTGGTGGTGAGCTTCCTTCTTGAACCACTGCAGTCTGTTGGTGTGGATAGACCCATAAGGAAGCAATGTAGTTCCAAGTGGGGAACTTGCAGGTGGTGGTGTTCCCATGTAACTGCTGTCCTTGTCCTTCCAGATGGAAGTAATTTTGGGCTTGGAAGTCATTGTCCAAAGAACTTTGGTAAATTTCTACAGAGCAACACGTGCATGAAATGCACTGCTGAGCATCAGTCGTGGAGGGAGTGAAAGTGGTGCCAATCAAGTGGGCTGCCTTGTCCTGGATGGTGTCAAGCCTCTTAAGTATTTTTGAAGCTTCAGTCACCCAGACAAGTGGGGAGTATTCCAATACATTCCTGTACCTGTTAGATGATGGATAAACTTTGGGGAGCTGAGAGGTGAGTTACTCAGAGCAGAATCGTAGAATCCCTACAGTGTGAAAACAGGCCCTTCGGTTCAACAAGTCCACAACAACCCTCCGAAGAGTAACCCACCCAGGCCCATTCCCCTACATTTCCCCATGGCTCAAGCACCTAGTCTACACACCCCGGAACACTATGGGCAATTTAGCATGGCTAATTCACCTAACCTGCACATCTGTGGATTGTGAAAGGAAACTGGAGCATGTGGAGGAAACACACACAGACACAGGGAGAATGCGCGAACTCCACATCGTCACCCAAGGGTGGAATTGAACCCGGGTTCCTTGTGCTGTGAGGCAGCAGTGCTAACCACTGAGCCATCCCTCCGAGCTCTGCTCTTGTTGTTTCAGTACTGATATGCCATTCTAGGATGTACCTCAGCATTTTTCCACATTGTTGGGTAGATGCCAGTATTGTAAATATACTGGAACTACTTGGCTAGGGGAATGGCCAGTTCTGGAGGAGAAGTCTTCAGTACTATTGCTGGAATATTGTTAGGACCTGTGCAGCATACAGACCCTCCAACTGCTTTTTAATATTATGCAGATTGGCGGCAGCCTGTCTCCTGTGATGCTGAGGACCTCTGGAGGAGGCTGAGATGGATCAGCCATTCGGCATTTTTGGCTGAAGGTTGTGGTGAGTGTTTCAGTCTGGTCTTTTGCACTGATTTGTTTGGCTCCCCCTAGATGAGAATGTCAAGGATGTTTAAATCCTAATTCTAACTCTCCTCCTGTTGGTTATCTAACTGTCCAACATCATTCTTGGCTGATGTGGCAGGACTGCGGAGCCTGGATCTGATTTGTTGTATGAGGTATTGTTTAGCTCTGTCTGTTGTATGTTGCTTGTGCTATTTGTTATGCAAGTGGCCTTGTGTTCTAACTCCACCAGGGTGACACCTCATTTAAAGCATGCCTGGTGCTAGATTGAGATCAAGTAAACCTAAGCCCCTCCCCCCCCCCCCCACCTTTTTATGATTCTCTCCCTAATTGCCACAGACCCAATCTAGCAGCTATTTCCTTCAGGACTCAGCCAGATCAGTAAGTAGTGGGGCAACTGAGACACACATGGTGGTGGACATTGAAAACCCCCACATTCTGTGCCCTTGCCAACTTCAGTGATTCTTCCAAGTGGTGTTCAACACTTGGGGGTGGGGTAGAGGAGTCATGATAGTGACAGGCTGCTTTCTTGCTTATGTCTGACCTGATGCCATGTGTCTCTGATGCCTCAGTGGTTAGCACTGTTGTCTCACAGTACCATGGACCCAGGTTCAATTCCACCCTTAGGTGACTGTCTGTGTAGAGTTTGCACATTCTCCCCGTGTCTCCCCCAGTTTCCTCCAACTGCTCTGGTTTCCCCCCACAGTGCAAAGATGTGCAGGTTAGATGGATCAGCCGTGCTAAATTGCCCAATGTGCAGGCTTGGTGTATTAGCCATGGGAAATGCAGTGTTGTAGGATAGGGGGATTGAGTCTGGGTAGAATTGTTTTTGGAGGGTCAGCGTGAATGTAACGGCTGAATGGCTTACTTCCTCATTGTAGGGTTTCTATGACTTCATGCGATCCACAGTCATTGCTGAGAACTACCAGGGGATCTCTCTCCTGATTGGATACTAGCATGCCTGTCCTGCAAGTGGAACAGCATCTTGCCAGGGATGACGATGCCCGCATTTAGGATGGCATTTGTAAAGCTATGATTCCTTGGGTAGGACTAAGTTGTTGCAAGACTGCTTTGTGAGACAGCTCTCCCGATTTTGGGTCAGATGTTAATAAGGAGGACTTTGAAGCATCCAAGGGGCTGGTTCGAGATGGTCATTGCCTTGGCCAATACCAATTGGTCCATTAGGCTTTGTAACTGGTGAATATAACAGAGAGCAGTTGCATCTACATTGCACAGGGGTGGAGTCACATCTAGGCCACACAGGTGAACCAGGTGGGGTTTTTTCTGAACAATCCACACTGGTTTCATCAGAGTTAATTCCAGGTATTTATTGAATTCAAATTTCACCAGTCATTACGGTAGGATTTGGAACTGTAACGTTACCAACACACTCGTCCTGTGAAGTATAGAAGACCGCACCACACTCCTGACTTGTGCCTTGTAGATGATGGGAAGATCATGAGGAATCGGATGATGTGTTACTCCCAACACAACTCCCAGATTCTCAGTGGTGACAGGGGAGCTGCTGGAACTTTGTGAAATTCCATCTGGTTCATGAATTTCTGTCGGGAGACACATCTGTTGGCCTAACCCATCTGCCTTGCACGTGACTCCAGACCTGCAGTAACGTGATTCACTCCTACATGCCCTCTGAAAGTTGCCACTGAGTGGTTTCGAACACCAACAGAAGAGACAAATAATCAGCAGCAGTGACTTGCTCAGTTTGGGTCCTGCCAGGGTCACTCAAGGCCTCATTACAGCCTTAATTCAAACTAAGGGAACATTTCTATGGCATGTGGCCAGGAAAGGCATGTTAAGAGGCTTTTGATGTGGCTTTTGATGCAGTTAGAGGGCAATAGCTTGGATCAGGGCTCTTTCCTCTTCTGTGCTTGTTAGGGAAATACCAAATTTTCTTTCTTTACAGTTGCGTTCAATTCTGCTCGCCGCATTACAGGGAGGATATGGAGGCTTTGGAGAGTGTACTGAAGAAGTTTATCAGGATACTGCCGGGATTAGAGGACTTGGGCTAAAAGGATAGGCTAGATAAACCCGTTGTTTTCTCTGGAGTGGAGGAGGCTGAGGGGAGACCTTACAGAAGTTTAAAAAGTTATGAGAGGCACAGATAGGGTTGACAGGCAGAATCTTTTCCCCGAAATTGTAATGTCTAATACGAGAGGTCATGTATTGAAGGTGAGGGGGGAAAGTTCAAAGTAGAGGTGAGGGGCAGGTTTTTACACAGAGGGTGGTAGGTGCCTAGAACACGCTACCAGGAGTGGTGGTAGAGGCAGATATGACAGGGGCATTTAAAGGGCTTTTAGATAGGCACATGAATAAGCAAGGAATGGAGGGTTACAGACCAAGGGCAGACAGAGGGGATTAGTTTAGTTTGGAGTAATTTCCAACACAACACTGTGGGCCAACAGGCCTATTCCTGTGCTGTACTGTTTGATGTTGTATGTGGGAATTCTCCTGCATAAAACCCACACTGTAGTCGACAAAACTGTGGATGGAAGTTAAGGTCAGCACAAACCATGAAAAGGGGTCAAAAATGATTTTCAGGGATGTTGCCAGGGTTGGAGGGGGTGAGCTACAGGAAGAGGCTCAATAGGCTGGGTCTGTTTTCCCTGGAGCTGAGAGGGTGACCTTATGGAGGTTGATCAAATCTTGATGGGAAGGGATAGGATGAATAGTTAGGAATTTTTTCCCCCAAGGTAGGGGGAGTCCAAAACTAGAGGGCATAGGTTTAAGGTGGGAGGGAAATAATTTAAAAGGGACCTAAGAGGCAACATTTTCACTCAGAGGATGATACCTGTATGGAATGAGTTGCCAGAGGAAGTGGTGGAGACTGGTACAATTACACCATTTAAAAGGCATTTGGATGGGTATATGAATAGGAAGGGTTTAGAGGGATATGGGCCAAATGCTGAAAAATGTGACTAGATTAATTTAGGATATCTGGTCAGCATGGAGGAGTTGGACCGAAGGGTCTATTTCCATGCTGTACATCTCTATGACATTTTACCCCATACTGCACTGACAGTTTTCTTCTGCCCCACTTGTGCACACTGCGCATGAAAAATACTTGCATTTGTGTGACACCTTTCACAGCCTCTGGAAATAGCATAATTTATAAGCTAATGAAGAATGGCCACTGTTGTCGTGCAAAAAATGTACCACCCAATCTGTGCACACTAAGCTTCCACAGACAGCAATGTGATAATGACCCGATAGTCCATTGACTGAGGAGTAAATATTGGTCACAACACTGGATTGAACTCTCCCATGAAGTAATGTCACAAAGTCTTTGAATCGACCTGCTGGGAGGGGTGGGGGGGGGCGCCTCTGTGTGATGTCTCACCTGAAGAGTGATACCTCCACTGGTGCTGAACTCCCTTTACCCTGCACTGGAATATCAGCCTGGATTGGGGTTCAACTCTGTCCAATGGGAACGGAAGCAGTATCCTTCAGACGGGCAAATAATCACAACTTATAAAGCAAAAGGAAGCTGCTACACCTGCATAACCATTAACAATGCCCATTTATGGGTGACAAAGATGCTATTCGTTGCTTTTATGGAAACCAGAATTGAGTTTTAATGAGACTCAACATCAAGTGGACACCCTGAATATTGAAGATGGAACAAAGAGAAAAAAGGATTCCACAACAAAACATTTTATTGAGCACCTATCTTCTGTCATCATACATATAATCAATAGTACAACCTGCACATGAATATTACACCATTACAGTGTGAAATATTTTTGTTGCATAATTAAAAGGCAGAAACTGCAAGGGCACAATGCCTGGACAATGATTTGTTAGCTATAAGTGCAGTCCCAGATGACAATCCCCCTTCTTTGTTATGTGTGGCCTGTTTATTTTGTATACAGTGGCGCCTTTGAGATATTCTGAGCAGGCTTCATGTTACCTTCATGATCGTCGTGTCATTTCAGTCCCAGATAGTAGTGAGAGTCAGGGGGCAGAGCCTGCATTGACCCAACAGCCCAACCTTCCTCACAGTCAATGAAGTGCAGTCACATGTGAAATGTGAGCAGCAAGCAGTCAATGTGTGCATAGCAAGATCCCACAAACAGCAATGCGAGAAATGGCCGCACCAACTGTTTTAGTGACGTTGGTTAAAGGTCACCTGTTGGCCAGGTCACCTCTGCACTCTTTGAAATAACAGCTTGAGATGTTTTACCTTTGGCACTGGGGGAAGATGGAGTTTCAGCTTGGAACCTTGCTCTGAAAGAAAGAACCTCTGACAGTGCAGCATTCCTGCCATAACTCCAATGCTGGGAACCCTTCACCCTGTATGACCAAAGTTTTGACATAGCCTTGCAATTCCTACCTATATATGCATATATAATACACACACATAAGCAGATAAATATGCATGTACAGAACATTGTAAATAACCCTGTGATCTCTGAGGTAAAGTTCAAGCTCCCTGATGACACTGTACTTTGTGAATATTTTAGTCTTGTAATCTCAGAATATTCTTCAGAGCAGAGAGAGAACAGCACCATCGCCCACACCAGTTAAACTGAAGGTATAAAAGGTTATGGTTCCATTTACATCATATGGATAAACCAAGTGTAACAGTTACAATAGCAAGCAATCCTGTGGCAAAACCACAGCAGTACAGACAAAATTCATTTCAATACAATCCGTAGGCTAATGCCAAGAAATAACATTGCTGAGGCAAACTGAGTGCAAGTGACTCCCGCAACCTCTTTGGGGACTAAGATGGTAATGTCACTAGGATAGTAATCCAGAAGCCCAAGCTCTGGGAACACGGTTCATATCCCACTATTAAGTTAAAAATCACACAACACCGGGTTATAGTCCAACAGGTTTAATTGGAAGCACTAGCTTTCGGAGCGCCAGCTCCTGTTGGACTATAACCTGTGTTGTGTGATTTTTAACTTTGTACACCCCAGTCCAAAACCAGCATCTCCAAATCATATCCCACTATGGCAGCTGGTGGGATACAAATTTAACTGATTAATAAATAGGAATTGAAAGCTACTGTCAATTGTGGTCAATGTTATTGTTTGTCATTAAATAAAACTTCATCTGGTTCACTAGTGTCTTTTGGGAAAGGAATTCTGCAGCCCTTATCTCCTCTGGCCTACATGCATCAGCTCACTAACACCAGTCACTATCACCTTCCCAGGGGCAATTAGGGATAGGCACCAACGAAGGATGGGGCTCATTGCCATTGAAGAACATAAAGAGGAGACCATTCGATCCTTTGAGCCTGTTCTATCAATCAGTTAGATTATGTTATGAGTTAGATTTGTATCACAGCTCTGTTTGACTGCTGTAGTTCCATATTCCTTAATAAACCTCCCAAATTAAAATCTACTCGAGTTGCGTCCTGACCTGATTGAAACCATTTGCGACTCCAATCTCACACAATGTAGTGGATCTTTCAAATTGCATTTTATTTCCAGGGTAACAAAGCACCAGGAATAAGTACAGACCCTGGTGTTACCTAACCTTTAAGAACAAATGTAGAAGAATTAATTTATATGTTACCTTTCAAAACTCAACGGGACAGTATATATTATACCACGATATAGTAGATAATAAGGTGTCGGGGATATATTAAAGGCTTATTGTCTGAGCTCTGAGGCTGGCTTACAGCTTTGCAATTCACTCACAGGAATCTTTATTTTGCATTTTCAACCCTTACAACTACCCAGTTACAATTCTAGTTTTGGATCACTGCTTGTGTGTCACTATTACTGATACAATATGATTCAAAGGCATTTAGGATTCCATGAGCATAAAATATAATGTGATGTTGACCCCAATTCCAGACATTAATCTATTTTAGTTTGGTTGGGAAAATTAGCTCCCATTTTGTATGGTTCACTAGCCTAACAGCAGCTCATCAATGAGGGCTCGTGTACAAATTCCGTTCTTGCTCGGTGGCTGACCGCATGTGAAACACACTGAATCAACAGGTCCTGACATCCTGGCCAGAGGGTAATCTAGTCATATGTCACGGCTGACAAAATGTCTGTAACACTGCGAGTCAACATCACACAGGGTTGCTGCAAAACCCGAGAGAGACCTGTGAATAGGACCTGCACTGAAGCCTAGCAAACAAAGCTCAATTAGAACGTGAGAAAACACTGCAGTGCCTGACACTCGATTGCTGGTTTGACTTTGGTCCTCTAGTGAACAGAGAGTGCTACAATACACACAATTATAATTCCTGTCTATATTACAAAATGTTTTGTGCTTTACTTTGGTGTGAACAGCAGTCAGGAACCTTCATCAGATGTTCACAGCCAACGGACTGCAGCTTGTGTTGTTCTGACATTTAGCCCACCTGCTGCTCAGCTCTTCACCCAATCTGCTTTCAATTATACTCTTGACATTTAGACCACCAGCAATGTCCAGTCACTCTTCATTTTTCCGTACTGTCAAAGATATTGGAATTGTTAGCATACGGCAGGAATTAGCATGCTCACACATGAATCATGCACACAGATTTCCAAAAGAGGGAAACACATCGCAATTATCTGCACATTACCTCTCCGTGATTCTTTTATGTGTTACAAGCATTTATTTTCCTATCTTGTGGTAATAGACTTAGATTCGAATTGGACTTCAAAACAGGCATTGTCATAGGAAAATACGACCAGTGGAGCTTATGAGTTGCAGGGTTTTCCGGTGGATGCAGACACCTTTGCCGGTCCAACTGAGCTTGGGGATCACCGCTTGAGTCTAAGCAATTGCATAGCCTCACTCAGGACATATCCCGAGCAGAGGGACTCTAAGTCAGCCCACAGCAAAACCCCAAGACAAAGCCAAGCCTTGGCCAAACAGTTAACATTTTCTCAAGGATCAGGGCTGACAAGCCGTTGTGGTTGCTGCCAGTATGCAGACTTGAGATAGCAAAAGAATTCTGTTAGGGCTGAATTGAGTTAAGAGAATTTATAGGCTGATATTCAGGAGAGTATACAGTCTGGACAGTCCATTTATATCTGGTTTGGAACAGCTAAATTGCTTAGCAACATCCAAATCAGAACCAAACAAAATAAACATCTGGTTAAATGGTCACCTGGTTCTATTGTAAATTGTTACCAGCACAGCCCTATCAGTGATTGCAGAATCAGTCTTTGGCAAAATTCACGCTGGACTCCAACCCTTAAGTTTGCATAAGACCTTGGACAGGCTGAGAACTGGTTATGGGGACTCTTAACAGATTATGACCATAGGACATAGGAGCAGAAATTAGGCCATTCAGCCCACTGAGTCTGCTCCACAAGTCAATCATGGCTGATAGGTTTCTCAACTGCTTTCTCCCTGTAACACTTGATCCCTTTGACAATCAAGAACTTCTGTCTTAAATATTGTCAATGACCTGGCCTCCACAGCCTTCTGTGGCGATGAATTCCATAGATCCACCACTCTCTGGTTAAAGATGTTTCTAACTTATTTCAGTTCTAAAAGAGTCTTCCCTTTACTCTAAGGCTGTGCCCTCAGGTCCTAGTTTCTGCTACCAATGGAAACATCTTGCCAACATTCACTCTGTCCAGGCTGTTCAGTATTCTGTAAGTTTCAATCAGATCCCACTCATCCTTCTAAACTCCATCAAGTATAAGCCTAAAGTCCTCAAACATTCCTCATATGTTAAGCTTTTCATTCTGGAGATCATTTTCATGAACTTCCTCTGAACACGTCTCCAGGGCCAGTACATCCCTCCTGAGATATGGGACCCAAAACCGCACACAATTCTCCAAATGTGGTCTGACCAGAGCCTTATAGAGTCTCAGAAGTACATCCCTGCTTTTAGATTCAAGTCCTCTCAAAATAAATGCCTGCATTTGCCTTCCTAACTACTGACTCACTCTGCAAGTTTACCTTGAGAGAATCCTGGACTAGAACTCCCAAGTCTCTTTGCACTTCAGACTTCTGAATTTTCTCCCCATTTCAAAAATGGTCCATGCCTCTATTCTTTCTCCCAAGTGCATGACCTCACAATTTCCCACATTGTACTCAATCCACCACTTCTTTGCCTACTCTCCTGACCTGTCCAAATCTTTCTGCAGCCTTCCTATCTCCTCAATGCTACCTGTTCCTCCACCTATCTTTGTACTGTCTGCAAAAGTACTCGGAATGCCCTCAGGAGAAAGTGAGGACTGCATGTGCTGAAGATCAGAATCGAGATTGTGGTGCTGGAAAAGCACAGCGATCAGGCAGCAGCTGAGGAGGAGAGTCAATGTTTCGGGCATAAGCCCTTCATCAGGAATTCTTAGCACCTGGCCTCTAACACCGTCGGCGCTTATCTTGCACAGCAGTCTCCTGTGCAGCACCTTGTCAAAGGCCTTCGTGAAGTCCAGGTAGATAACATCCATTGGCTCACCTTGGTCTAACCTGCTCATTACTTCCTCAAAGAATTCTAGCAGATTTGTCAAGCATGACCTCCCTTTGATGAAATCATGCTGATTTTGCCCTATTTTACCATACATATCCAATTGTTCAGAAATCTCATCCTTCACAATGGATTCCAGGATCTTATAGAGTCATAGAGATGTACAGCATGGAAACAGACCCTTCAGTCCAACCCGTCCATGCCGACCAGATATCCCAAACCAATTTAGTCCCACCTGCCAGCACACGGCCCATGTCCCTCCAAACCCTTCCTATTCATATACCGATCCAAATGCCTTTTAAATGCTGCAATTGTATCAGCCTCCACCATTTCATCTGGCAGTTCATTCCATATATGTACCACCCTCTGCGTGAAAACGTTGCCCCTTAGGTCTCCTTAATATCTTTCCCCTCTCACCCTAAGCCTATGCCCTCTAGTTCTGGACTATCCCACTCCAGGGAAAAGACTTTATCTATTTATCCTATCCATGCCCCTCATAATTTTGTAAGCCTCTATAAAGTCACCGTTCAGCCTCCGACGCTCCAGGGAAAACAGCCCCAGCCTGTTCAGCCTCTCCCTGTGGCTCGAATCCTCCAACCCTGGCAACATCCTTGTAAATCTTTTCTGAACCCTTTCAAGTTTCACAACATCTTTCCGATAGGAAGGAGACCAGAATTGCAAGCAATATTCCAACAGTGGCCTAACCAATGTCCTGTCCAGCCGCAACATGACCTCCCAACTCCTGTACTCAAAATTCTGACCAATAAAGGAAAGCTTACCAAACACCTTCTTCACTATCCTATCTACCTGTGACTCCACTTTCAAGGAGCTATGAACCTGCACTCCAAGGCCTCTTTGTTTAGCAACACTCCCCAGGATCTTACCATTAAGTGTATAATCTTACCCACGACTGAGGTTAGGCTGATCAGTCTGTAATTTTACATCTTTTGTCTTACCCCCTTTTGAAAAAGGGGTGTCATGTTAGCGATTTTCCAGTCCTCTGGGACTTTGCCTGAATCTAGTAATTCCTGAAAGATCTCAACTAATTAACCTCCACTACCTCTCTTCAGCTATCTCCGTAGAACTCTGTGGTGTAGTCCATCTGGTCCAGGTAGTCATCATACTCAACTCTGCTGCGTACAACTTCGGTTCTGGTCTCTTGGGAGAAACAGCTGGTTCAGTTACCACTGACTGTAGTAAAAGGCTTGGACCCAAGCTTGATGAGCGGAACTGGTTGAGGAAGATTCAACTTAATTAGATTCCCTACGGTGTGGAAACAGGCCCTTCGGCCCAACCAGTCCACACCGACGAGCAACCCACCCAGACCCATTTGCCTCTGACTAAGGCCCCTAACACTATGGACAATTTAGCATGCACATCTTTGGACTGTGGGAGGAAACCGGAGTACCTGGAGGACGCTCACGCAGACACGGGGAGAATGTGCAAACTCCACACAGTCGGTCACCCGAGGCTGGAATTGAACCTGGGACCCTGAGGCAGCAGTGTTAACCACTGAGCCACCGTGTTGGCTCAACATTTTGTGATTAAAAAATGGCTACCTGAGAAGTTCTAATTAAATACCCAGATGTTTCTCAGGAAGGTCTGGGGAGCATCAAAGGTGCCCCGGCTCCCATGTCTGTACCAGAACTTAGGTCCTTCCTTGGGTTGGTGAATTATTATCGAAAATTCATACATAACTTGGCACCCTTTCATCTTCTATTGAAAAAGGGTCAGCCTTGGAAATGGTCTTGTAGCAGAGATGTAGCTTCTATTGAAATGAAGCAGCCCTTGCCATTTATAGCACTGGCCCACTACGATCCCAAGCAAGATGTGGTGCTGACACATGAAGCCTCCCTGCACATTATTGGGGGTAGTGATGGCTCATCGGTGGCCCAATGGAGAGAAACCCCTGATATGCTTCCCGGACTTCGGCTCTTGCCGAATGATGATGTACCCAGACAGAGAAGGAAGGTTTGGCAATCATCTTTGGTGCGAGAAAGTTCCACCAATTTCTTTACGGATATAAGTTTGTAATAGTAACAGACCATAACCCCCTGCTAGGGGTACTAAAGGGACAGGCCCTTAGCTTCAGGTGGAATTCAGGAGGGGGCTCTCATTCTGAGTGCGTACAATTACAAGTTGGAATGCTGTCCAGGAGGCCTAATGGCAAATGTGATGCTTTGAGCTGCCTCCCACTGGCAGATATTCCACCAGTGATGCTGCTACTGGAAGAGTCCATTCTGGTTTTAAACTTTCTGGACATCCTTCCAGTCACCGCGGACAATATCAGACTGTGGATGCAAAAAGACCCCACTCTGGCTGGTGGTGATGGGGGCAATCCAAAAGGGCCATCACAACACAATTGAAATCTTTCTGGGCCAGACGAGACCAGATTGCTGTAGAGGACGGCATACTATTATAGGGAGCAAGAGTGATTGTCCTGAGCAAAGGTCACTGCCAGATGTGGATTGAACTCCACCAGGATCACCCAGGGGCTTCCAAAATGAAGATGTTGGTGAGAAGTTATGTCTAGTGGCCAGGATTGGATGCCAACATAGTCGCGTCGGTGGGGCAGAGACCAGAGTACCAACATGGACAAAGATTAGCAGCTCCCCCCACATTCATGGGAATGGCCAGATAAACTCTGGACTCCGTTACACATTGACTACACCAGTCCATTCATGGGCTCAACTCTGAAGTCATGCGGACTTCATTCAAAGTGGTTGGATGTGCACAGAGTTCAATCATCAAACATGGGAATGGCATTTGAAAAGTTGTGCGCATCGTTTGCAATACATGGATTCACGGAGGTGTTAGTCACAGACATTAACCCATCATTTATCAACAGGGAGTTTGAGTATTGCCTAAAGTTGAACGGTATTCAGCATGTGAGGACAGATCCAGAACATCCATCATCCAATGGTCTGGTGGAAACAGCAGTCCAAACCTTGAAGCCAGGCTTAAAGTCAACAGTCAATAGCTTCACTACATACCAAACTGTCCTGGTTCCTGTTTCATTATCGGACTGCAGTAAAACTACAGGGATAGCTCCAGCAGAGTTGCCAATGGCAAGAAGACTACGCACTAGGCTAAATCTGATCTTCCCGGACTTTGGGAGTGGGGGGAGCGGGGGGGAGGTGTTGGTGGTGAGACAGCATCACAAATGTCAATGCCAGGCACTTAAGCGGAAGAGACAGTTTACTTCAGGAGATGAAGTTCTGTGCAGAAACCACGGAAACAGCCCTGCATGGGTAAGAGGCAAGGTCAGGTCCTGTGATATACAAAATTTGCGTAGGGGAGGTGGTCCTGAACAAGCACGTGGACCACATAAAAGGCACAATCTTGCAAACGAGGCAGCAGCAAATCATACCCCCAGCCTCTCAGAATGTCTGGCAATCCTGTCAGAACCCCTGCGTTCTACCCCTCTGCCTAGCATCAAAGAAACCTCTCAGGATAAGAGGGACATGGCAGGTTAGGTATTCCCAACAGCGCTACCATCTGAAGATGAATTCTGGTATAGACGCTCAGGGTGCAAGAGGTGGGCTACGGTTTGGTACACACCACGAGTATCTGAGGCAGAGTCAGAGCAACCAAACCTGACACAAAAATGTCCCAGGGGAAGCTACAGAAAAAAAGAATGGGCCTATGTCCCAGGTTTTAGAGAGAGAGAGAGAGATGTAGTGATTGTAATGAGATCAGCCAGCTGGACCTTATAGAGTATGAGTTCCTGGATTGGGGCTGTTAACCTGGTCCAATCAGGGAGCCCTGGCTGACAGATATAAACAGGAGTGTCGGGGTTTTGGCGTTTGGTTTTGCTGCCCTTTCCCCTGTATATTATGTGTTGTTTGTGAAATGTTGTTTTCTGCTTATTGTCAACTGTATTTTGTACTATTTAATACAATTTAAAAAAAACAGAATTGTGTCAGACATCCTGTTCACTAAGAGCTGGCTCCTCCTGTACAAGGGATATTGTGAAACTTGAAAGGGTTCAGAAAAGATTTAACATGGATGTTGCCATGGTTAGAGGGTTTGAGCAATAGGGAGAGGCTGAATAGGCTGGGGCTGCTTTCTTTGGAGCGTCGGAGTCTGAGGGGTGAACTCATCGTGATTTATAAAATCATGACAGACATGGATCGGATAAACAAAGTCTTTTCTCTAGGGCGGGGAGTCCAGAACTAGACAGCATAGGTTTAGGGTGAGAGGGGAAAGATATAAAAGGGACTTTTCAGGCAACATTTTCACGCAGGGAGTGGAACGTGTATGGAATGAGCTGCCAGAGGAAGTGGTGGAGGCTGGTACAATTACAACATTTGAAAGGCATCTGGATGGGTAGATGAATAGGAAGGGTTGGGAGGGATATGGGCCGGGTGCTGTAAAATGGGACTAGATTAGTTTAGGATACCCGGTCAGGATGCTATGAGTTGTACTGAAGGGTCTGTTTCATCGCTGTACATGTCTTAGACTCTATAAGTTGGATCAGTGTCATGTACTATGCACATGTAAATAAAGGGTAACTTGGTGACAGGAAACTTGGTGACAGGATACTGGCCTTTGTGGTGTTATTTCAGAGAGGGTGTCTCCTCTTGTAGATGAATCTCAAACTAAGAGGCACAGTTTTAGAGAAAAGAATCTCAGAGATAAGGAGGGATGTGTCTTCTCCCGGTGGGTTATTAATCTTTAGATCTCTCCCAAAACAGACAGCAGTGGAAAGCACTGAGTCAATGCCTTTTTGGCCAAAGGCTGACTTAGACAGATCTGTGCTCTACAACAGAGTCCATGGTTATGGTGGGCAGCTAGAAAAGTAGGGAGTTGAAGCCACAATTAGGTCAGCCATGATCCTCTTGACTGGTGGATCTGGTGAAGGGAACCAATGATCTTCCTTTTGTCTATGTTCTCACAGAGCACAGCACTGTTGGAGGAGACAATTTTTGGATATTAAATGATGAAACTTCATGGAGTCAGGCCTCATGGGTGGAGACTAAAGATCTCATGTCACTTCTTAAACAGCAGAAGATTTTTTCCAGTGCTGTGGCTAATGTTCACCACTCAATGAGCAGACCTTCAAATAATCATTCATTTCTTTGCTGCCCGTGGGAATGGAGATATTGGGTGGTGAATTTCCTACATTATAACAGTGACTGCACATCAAAAGTGATTCACTGGACATAAATCACTTTGGGACATCTTGATCATAAAGATATTACGTAAATATAAATAAAGGAAAAGGCAATGCAGAAAATCCACTAAAAACACTATTACAGCACAATACTGAGTGTCAGACACTGAGCTGGGATCAGGGCATGACACCCAGTGGGGACAATTTTCTCGAAGTTCTTCATTTCCAACATGGGAAATAATTCTGCTTTCGCATTCACATTTCCGCCAGACCCATCTTCACTCGTCCCATAACCCACCTCCCTTTGCCTTGCCCCATAACCCATCTCCCTTTGCCTTGCCCCATAACCCATCTCCCTTTGCCTTGTCCCATAACCCATCTCCCTTTGCCTTGCCCCATAACCCACCTCCCTTTGCCTTGCCCCATAACCCACCTCCCTTTGCCTTGCCCAATAACCCACCTCCCTTTGCCTTGCCCAATAACCCACCTCCCTTTGCCTTGCCCCATAACCCATCTCCCTTTGCCTTGTCCCATAACCCATCTCTCTTTGTCTTGTCTCATAACCCATCTCCCTTTGCCTTGCCCCATAACCACCTCCCTTTGCCTTGCCCCATAACCCACCTCCCTTGGCCTTGCCCCATAACCCATCTCCCTTTGCCTTGCCCCATAACACATCTTGCTTTGCCTTGTCCCATAACCCATCTCCTATCGCCTTGTCCCATAACCTATCTCCCATCGCCTTGCAACGGTATTCCTTTGGTTATTTTATCTCTACAGCCTTCCAACCAAATCACAACCCCTCTTCCTGCTCTTCCCACCTCTTCTCCTCATGTTCCATCTTGAAGATTTTTTTCCAATTCTGACAAAAGTTGCAGATTGAAACATTCATCCTATTGTCACTTGACTTGCCAAATATATCCGGCACTTCCAAAGATGAAGAAAGTGCAATATTAAGTTGGTTATGCTGAACCTTAATAAGACATGGATTAGATCTCAGTGCAGCAGCGACTTCCCACTTCCTGGTAATGCTCAGCTCCACTAACTGGGTTCTGAACTCACCACCAGTCCAATTGCATTCAACAACACTGTAGGTGTCCGTACACCCCCATACACTATAGCAGTTCAAAATGACAGCTCACCACCACTACCTAAATTCTGGCCCAGTCAGCCACATCCCACATGCCATAATCGAATTTTAAAACTCGTGGTGCAGTGCAGGGGCAGGACCCGGAAAGTACCCAGGCATTGGGACTCCTGACCCCAAACTGAGATCAAGCCCTTTTTGGCCATCCTATTGCGTCCTTCTTATGTTAAACACCAGGTCACCCCAATAAACGCAATGGAGTACAGATATTCAAGCAACAAGACGAAGAAAGAGAAACAGAAGTGTAGATGCGGAATAACAGAAATTGCTGGAGAAACTCAGCGTCTGTGCAGAGTTAATGCCTTGAGTTCAGTGACTCTTCTTCAGAAGAAGTGAAGATGAAGAGATAAACATTCATGGCTTGGATATTAATTCTTGAGTACTCCATATATTGCAGCAATAAAAAAAGCATCGCGTGCAATTGGGGAGATGACAGCCTAATGGTATTATGACTAGACTATTAATCTAGAGACCTACGTAATGGTCTAAAGTCCCAGGCTCAAACCCCATCAACGCAGAATTCAATTTTAAAAATATCTCGAATTACGAATCTAATAATGACCATGAATCCATTACTAATTGTTGGGGAAAAACCCATCTGGTTCACTAGTACCCTTTAGGGAAGGAACCTGTCATCTTTATCTAGTCTAGCCTACATTTGACTCCAGTCCCACAGCAATATTGTTCACTCCGAAATTACCCTCTAGGCAATAAATGCTGTCCTTGTAAGCGTCCCCTTCATCCCGTGAATGAACTTAAAAAGACAATACTGGCCTCTAGCTACACACCTGTGAAGTTTCACCGCCATGTCACTGGTGTTAGTCATGGCCATCATGTGACCTGGGAAGTGATGCTACACACTCACCTGTATGTCAGCAAGGTTGTCAAAGAGTTGAGCTGTTAACTTTGGCCCATTTTCCATTGTTGGAATATGCAGGTTCTGGAAAAAAAAACAAAGTGCAAAGCTGTAACAGTGTCGTTGCCATCTGTGCCAATCCTAGACAGCCATTTAATATCAGAGGTTGGGGGAGGCAGGGAAGAAACCACTCATCCTTCACTGAATTCTCCCAATGCAACGAGTCAGATGGAGTTAGGGGTAGAAGTGAAAGTAAGAACTAGGAAGGATCTTCTAATAATGCCAGGAAGTATCTAATACCCAGGCTGGTTGGGAGGGTCTGGGATGGGGGGTTTGACTGAGCCAAATTTACAACTGACCAAATAAACAATTATCGCTTTCACACCTCACATTGTTATATCTGTCAGCAATGGCTCAAAAGAGTGAATCATGGTGAATGAGTGAGAGTGAATGAGGGAGTGAGTGAGGCTGACACAAGTGAGTGAGTCAGTGGGCGGCATGGTGGCACAGTGGTTAGCACTGCTGCCTCACAGCACCAGAGACCTGGGTTCAATTCCCACTTCAGGCAACTGCACACTCTCTCTGTGTCTGTGTGGGTTTCCTCCGGGTGCTCCAGTTTCCTCCCACAGTCCAAAAATCTGCGGGTTAGGTGAACTGGCCGTAGTGTTAGGGGCCGGGTGGGTTGCGCGTCGGTGTGGACGTGTTGGGCCGAAGGGCCTGTTTCCGCACTGTAAGTAATCTACAATGTGGCTAAAAGATACCACCATTTTGTTTGGCACTCCATCTCGGAATGGGAAGAACCAATGGCCAGAAAGGGAAAAACAGGAGCAGAAGTAGGCCATTCGGCCCTTTGAGGCTGCTCAGCCATTCATTATGAGCATGGCTGACTCAGTACCCTGTCTCTGCTTTCTCCCCATACTCATTGATCCCCTTAGCCACCAAGAACGAACTCCCCCTTGAAAACATTCAATGTTTTGGCCTCAACCGTTTTCCAATGCTCAAAGCTTCTTCTGCCAGATGGTCTTGGGAGGATAAGAGATGCCCAGCAGGAGTTTCTGTCTCCGATCCTGTGCCCTGACAGAGGGAACGCTGCTGTTGTCTGCGCTTCAGCCTTTTTTTTCCAAAAGGGAGAAGGGTTTGTGGGGCGGAACAGATCATTTCAGGCCTTAGCTGTGCACGGAATAAGACTTTCAAAGTCAATCTCAGATGAAGTGATCTCCCATTTGTATCAAATGGGCAAGACACGGGTAGTCCCTGAATAAATCTGGGCAGCACAACACACAAAAAAAAACATTTGTTCTATTCCAGCACCTGGTGCTCAGCGTAAAGTCGTGAAACATAAATCATCAGTGCACAGAATTTAAAGCACAAAAATGTCATTAGGCCCATCTAATTTATGTAGCCTCCTACAGTCACTGTCTCTTCCCATCCAATGACACTCTGCTCCCTTTTCACTGTATCAAGCCTCTCCTTAGATGTAACAATCTAACCTCTGTCACTTCATGTTCCTTCTTTGGACTCACTCAAGAAATGTCTTAATTTCAATCTTCTCAACTTTGTTTCCATTTCCCTTGTTGACACCTCATCCCTCCCCTCTCTAACTCTATAATCTCCACCAGCCCCACATCCCTCCACAATATCCACACTTCTCTCATGCTGGCCTTTTATAAATGATTCATCATTAATGGCCGTGCTTTCAGTTGTCCTTACATTTCTCTGCCTTTCTAACTCACATCCTTCCTATAAGACATTTCTTCAAACTTATCTCTTTGACCAAACTTTGGTCCCTCACCAACTTTGATGGATGCACCATAGAAAGCATTCTCTCCAGGTGCATAATGGCCTGGTATGGCAACTCTCTGCCCAGGACCATAAGAAACTACAGAAGGTTGTGCGCACTGCACAGACCACCAAGGAAGGCAATCTCCCACCCATGGACTCCATCCATGCTACTCATTGCCATCGAAAGGCCGCCAACATGATCAAATAGCTATCCCACCCGGTAATACTCCCCTCCAAACTTCCATCAGGCAGAAGATACAGAAGCTTGAACACGTACCAACATGTTCAAGAACAGCTTCTTCCTTGGTGTTATTAGACTGATGAATGGACCTCTCTAACTTCAAACCTAATGTTGATCTTGCTGTTGTGCATCTCCTGTGGAGCCGTAACCTTGTTTGCCTTGCTCTGTCTAAGCACTCTAGGGTCTGTTATGTCCTCGTTTGCTATGATCTGCTAGTACTGCTTGTAAAACAAAACTGTTCACTGCACTTAGGTACATGTGACTACACCAAATAAATCAAATTATCTGCCCTAATATTTCCTTATATTATATCAGTACCAACTTTGTCTAGCTTGTATTTGCTCTGATGAAAATCACTTAAACTCTTGGTTAAATCAAATGGCAAACACTGGTGTCTTGACATTGTGTTTAAGGCACTTGACAACCTGTAGAGTACTTAGATCCTTCCCTTTCAAAATCTACTTCTTTTCATAAAGCTTTGCTCACTTACTCGCCTTCTTTATGTGATTGGACATCAATTTCTTCTGATGCGTCAATGAAGCACTTTGGTATTTTTCATTATGTTAAAGATGCTGTATGAAAATAAGTTGGTGTTGATTTGTTTCTACTTAACCTGTAACTATTTTAAATTGCTTTCCATTAAGATCAGCAAATATTCTTCCACATTTATTTTAATCAGGTCCTTTGCTCAAAAATAGGAAACAGAGGGTGGTGGTGGAGGCTTGCTTTTCTGATTGGAGGTCTGTGACCACTGGTGTGCTACGAAGATCGATGCTGGGTCCACTGCTTTTCATCATTTATATAAATGATTTGGATGCCAACATAGGAGGAAACGTGAGTAAGTTTGCAGATGACACCAAAATTGGAGGTGTAGTGAACAGCAAAGAAGGTTACCTCAGATTACAACAGGATCTTGATCAGATGGGCCAATGGGTTGAGAAGTGGCAGATGGAATTTACTCTAGATAAATGAGAGGTGCAGCATTTTGGTAAGGCAAATCAGGTCAGGACTTATCTATTTAATTTTAAGGTCCTGGGGAGTGCTGCCAAACAGAGACCTTGAAGTGCAGGTTCATAGTGCCTTGGAAGTGGAGGCACAGATAGATAAGGTATTGAAGAAGGCATTTGGTACACTTGCCTTTATTGGTAGTGCATTGAGTATAGGAGTTAGGGATATCATGTTGTGGCTGTACAGGATATTGGTTAGGCCACTTGATTCAATTCTGGTCTCCCTGCAGTTGGAAGGATGTTGTGAAACTTGAAGGGTTCAGAAAAGATTTGCTATGCCTCTAGGATTGGAGGATTTGAGCTACAGGGAGAGGCCAAATAGGTTGGGGCTACATTCCGTGGAGTGTCTTAGGCTGAGGGGTGACCATTTGGAGATCTATAAAATCTGAGAGGCATGGGTAGGTTGAATAGCCAAGCTCTTTTTCCCCAAGGTAGGGGAGTCCAAACTAGAGGACACAAGTTTAACGTGAGAGGGAGGGAGAAGTTTTAAAAAGGACAATCTTTTCATGCAGAGAGAGGGTGGTGCGTGTATGAAATGAGGTGTCAGAGGAAGTGGTGGAGGTGGATACAATTATAACGTTTCAAAGGCATCTGGATGGGTATATGAATAGGAAGAGTTAAGGGGAATATGGGCCAAACGCTGGCAAATGGTAGTAGATTAATTTCGGATATCTGGTCAGCGTGGAAGCGCTGGGCCAAAGGATCTGTTTCCGTGCTGTACATCTGACTCTGTTGCCTCTTAATATGCCTCCTTCTGCCACATTATGTGAGGGTGGTTGGTATCTGCTGAACTACACTTTCATGTGATGGGCGGACTACAGTCATCCCTCTCAAACATGGGCTAAAGCTACTTTGTCAACTTACAAAGAACAAGATGCCTTGTGTTTCTCACCTCGCCCTGATACAGGATCTGTGATACCGGACACAAGACACAAGCAGTTCCTGAACCAAACATCTCCTTGACCCGGTTTTGCTTTGATGCATTGACGAGTTCCTTCATTGTGACAGAGCGCTCTTCAACCTTGAACTGATTCTTTGTTTCAGGAAAATAAACATAAAAGCAATTAGGTCCTGATCATCGGTGCTTCCATCACTAATTAAGCATCCCTGCTGAATATGTGTGTGATCACTAATGCAAAGCACCTGCAATTCAAGACACATTTGAATCATTTATTACGAGTTAAACAAAACACACGCATTTTCAATCAAAAACTGAAGCCTCCAAAAAAATATTTCATCCAATATTTACCCCATGGAGGTGCAGGATGTGAACAAATACATCAGATTAAGGTGACTCTTCGATCAGAAATTGAGTCACAATGTTTACTACTCTACAACATCAAGACCATAAGACATAGGAGCAGAAGTAGGCCATTCAGCCCATCGAGTCTGCTCTGTCAGGGATGATCTGATAATCCTCAACTCTACTTTCCCCCATAACCCTTGATTTTCTTCCTGGTTAAAACCAGATTGTGACTCTGATAAGCATTACATTAATATTTAACATTCGTATCAAAATTAAACAGTGAGATTAGCAGATAACAGAATAGATGCCACTTGAAGGTAGCGAACGTAACACTCTTTCATTCAGTAATATTTACTGACCCACTTGCGTGTAAGATCCAAAATGCTTTGTCTCACTACTCCAGGTAATATCACGCCATCTAGTGGTGGTGTTACCAACTCTTCCTCTGGAGAACAGAACAGATTGTACACTTAAGCAAATATATGTACAGTAGGAAGACTAACACACTTGAGTCAAGGCTGAAATAATTCCAAAAGGCTGGTATCCCATCACTGTCACACATGCATAGTCCTTGACATGATCCAGCTTCGTCAGAGCCAGGTCTCAGAGTGAGCAGAATCTCGGATACTCCCGTTCATATCTGTCAGCCAGGGCACCCTGGTTGGACCAGCTAATAGCCCCAGTCAGTGACCTTGTTACAATCACCACAAAGACATGCAGTGTACCAGAAAAGATATCAAATGGCAGACCAGCTGGACAATTCTGCTTCATTTCTTGCAGCTTTTTAAAATGCACTAACACCACCGATGCCTTTGAAAGAGCTATGCAGTTTGTGCCACACCCCTGCCCTTTCCCCATAACTTTGCAAATGTCTTCTTTCCCAGTATTTGTCAGAATCCCTTCTGAAAGTTACTACTGTATCTGCACACAGCTGTCTTGTAGTCAGTGAATCCCAGACTCTCTAACAGATTACACTGTTAAAAATAGATTCTCCACTCTAGTCCATCTGTCAGTTAGCTTAATTTCTGATGATATTTATGTCTACCCTAACAAAATAAGGACTTCTTGTTTGTTTTCAGAAATTTCGACAGGCATTTCAAGTCAAATCCTAGCCTGGGCAGTGCCTGGTTTCTCATTTTTCTCCATCCTTCACTTTTCCATGGGAAGCGGGTATCACTAAATGGTAAAGACAGCATCTCTTGTCTACCCCTCACTGGTTCTGAACTGAGTGGCTTGCCAAGTCATTAAGAGTTGACAATTTTGGGGCCAGGAATTACATGTCAGCCAGACCTCCTTCCTTAAGGGTGTTATGAATCAGAGATGCTTTTTACAACAATCAATAAAACATTATGGACACCATTACAGAGAGCACTTTACATTCTAGATTTATTCAATTAATCAGAACTCTGCAACCTGGTGTAGTGGATTAATCCACCTCTCCAGAGCTTTTGCCCAGACTTGTGGATTACCAGAGCAGTGACATATCACTGGGCCACTATCTATCTGGCAAGCAATGCCTCCATTCTCCCGCTCTTCAGAATATTGTACATCAACATTTGACAAAGATCGACAGGGTACAGAAAAATAAACAACATGCATTATTAAGATGGCTGTGTGTTAATTTCTAACAATTGGAGAGATTTGGATTCTGTCCTCACTCAAACATTCAGTGACCTATTCCCAGGCCTCTGGTGATGCATTTCTTAGTCCATGAGCAGACTGGCCAAGAATGACTCTTGTTTGATTATTTTTTTCTTCTCTCTCTGTGAGGAAGCCACTGCAACCTGCTTGGTAATTATCAAAGTACACTGCCACTTGCAGAAAGCTTACAGATGGATTAGTGACAACCTTGGCACAGAGGAAATGATCCTGCCTCTAAGCTAACAGGTCAGGGGTTCAAATCTCAATCCAGTGATTTATGTATGATCCGGACTCATGCTGTGGTGCTGCATCACCACTTCGGGTGACACATGCCCTCTCATATGCTTATGGAAAGGTGCTGTTCAGAGAAAAGCCTTTTTCTGACAGCCTGGACATCATTGATCTCTCAACCAACGTTATAAACTTGTGGAATGCAAAATACTGCGGTTGCTGGAAATCGGAAGCAAACACAGAAACCAGTGGAGAAGCTCAGCAAGGTCTGGCAACATCTGTGCAGAGAGAAACAGAGTGAATGCTTCAAGTCTGATTCGGCTCTTCTTCAGAAAAGAAACACTGAATGCACTTCACATGTTGGGAATGCAAGGGAGGCAGAACTGAAGAGGACTCGTATCAGACGTTAGCTCTGGATCTCTCTCCAGAGATGCCACCAGACCTGCTGAGTTTCTCCAGCACTTCCTATGTTTGTATTATAAACTGATTATTTAGCCATCACCTCACTTCTGTTTGTAGGACCTTGCTGGCATGATACAGCACTTCAACAGCAATTGCAGTTCACTGTCTGTACAACAGATGTCCTGCGCCAATGAAAGGTGTTAGACAGGTTTTTTTTGTTTTTGATTACAAATTGTCACCAGTGTAAAGATTTAACCCACCATCAATTAGGACAAATCATGGTTTGTACCACAGATGCTTCGAGAATGAGTAGTCATTGGGTCTGTTTTCCAACTGGCCATGCCACTAATGTTATAAAGGTTGAGAATAAGAGAAAGTAATGGGACACCCGCACCAACCAAACCCACCGTCCTGTGGCTGTACACTTTAACTCCCCCTCCCACACTGCCAAGGACACGCAGGTCCTGGGCCTCCTCCATTGCCAAACACTAACCACCCAAACCTGAGAGGAAAATCGCCTCACCTTCTGCCTTGGGACCCTCCAACCACACGGGATCAATGTGAATTTCACCAGTTTCCCCATGTCCCCTCCCCCCAGCTTATCCCAGTTTCAACCTTCCAACTCAGCACAGCCCCTTGAACGGTCCTACCTGTCTAGCTCCCTTCCCATTTATCTGCTCCACCCTCATCTCCGACCCATCACCTTCACCCTCACTTCCATCTGCCCATCGCCTTCCCAGCTACCTTCCCCCCCATCCCCACCCCCCTCCCATTTATCTCTCAGCACCCCTTGGCCCATAAGCCTCATCCCCGATGCCTGAAACATTGACTCTCCTGGCCCTTGAGGCTGCCTGATCTGCTGTGCTTTCCCAGCCCCATAGTCTTCGACTAAGGGTAGAGAACGTATAGCTAAGGAGAGGAATCTATCCATCACTGTTCCTGCCTCTCGATGTGGGAACTCTGTCTGAAAGATTAGTTGAAGCACATCCCACTGTAACCCTGCAAAGGAACGTGCCAATCCCCATTTTAGAAAGGAAGAATTTGGAGGACTCTGGAAAACAGCAGGCAGGGATAAGCCCATAGTGAGCTGGTGTGCTCTTATATGAAGGAGCACAAGTGAATTGCCAGAGGATTCAGAAACAATTGACCAGGATGTTGCCAGGAATGGGAGGTATTTGCGACATAATAATAGACTGGAAAGACTGGGATATTTTCACAAGAGCATTGGAGGTTGAGGGGTGACCTTATTTAGGTTTATAAAATTGTGATGTGACATAGATAAGGTGAGTGGCAAGGGTCTTTTCTCTAAGGTGGGAGAGTTCAAATCTAAGGGGTGTACTTTTAAGGCTTGAAGAGAAAGATTTAAAAACGACATGAGGGACAATGTTTTTACGCAGAGAGTGTGTGGAATGAACTGCCCGAGGAAATGGTGGATGCTGGTACAGTTACAACATATAAAAGACAAATATGGATAATTACATGAAAAGGAAAGGTTTGGAGGGATGTGGGCCAAGCGCGGGCAGGTGGGACTAGTTGAGTTTGTGAATGTGGTCGGCGTGGGCTAGTTGTTCCAAAGGCTCTGTTACCATGCTGTATGACGCTTTTACACCTGAATACAATCGAACATTCAATTAATGTACAATGAAAGGTGGGATCTGTGTTCCACCTGCCTGTTCATATTACCCATACTCAGTATTCGAGCAACATCTGACTTGGCAGAGGAAAAGGATTTAAAAGGTAAGGAAAGCGATGATTGCAAGGTGAGCACATGTAAATGGCCATGCATCAAATCAGGATGCTTGACAGGTTTCCTATAACCAGCAGAGAGAGGAGGCTGTGCTAGAGAGCCCAATGTACTGTACTAGACTGTCCTCGTTCACACACAACTATCCATGATACACCCGTGTGGCACTGTCATCAGTCATTCTGATCCAGTCTCCTTTAACGTGAGTTTAGCATCCTGATAGTGTGGAAGCAAGCCCATCAAATCCACACTGACTCACCTCCCTACCTTATCCCTGCACTTCCCATGGATAAACCACCTAACTTGCTCATCAGGGGACAATTTAGCATGGCCAACCCACTGAACCTGCATATCCTTGGACTGTGGAAGGAAACCAGAGGAAACGCACACAGACACAGGGAGAATGTGCAACTGGAATTGAACCCAGGTCCCTAGTGCTGTGAGGTAGCAGTGCTAACCACTGAGCCACCGTGTCCCAGCTCCAGACAGAGTTGATGACCCTGCAATGCTAGTCTGCTTGATATACCAACAAAATGGACAAGAAAAGCACAGGAACAGGAAGGACTCATTCACCTCCTCAGACCTGTTCCACAGTATCTTAACTCCACATACAAACTCTTTCACTATATTCCTTGATACACTGTCACACCTGGAGTACTGTGTGCAGTTCTGGTCTCCAAATTTGAGGAAAGACATTCTGGCTATTGAGGGAGTACAGCGTAGGTTCACGAGGTCAATTCCTGGAATGGCAGGACTACCTTACACTGAATGGCTACAGCGACTGGGCTTGTATATCCTTGAGTTTAGAAGACTGAGAGGGGATCTGATTGAGACATAGTGGCAGGAAACGTGTTTCTGCTGATGGGTGAGTGTTGAACCAGAGGACACAGCTTAAAAATACAGGGTAGACTATTTAGGACAGAGATGAGGAGAAACTTCTTCACCCAGAGAGTGGTGGCTGTGTGGAATGCTCTGCCCCAGAGGGCAGTGGAGGCCCAGTCTCTGGATTCATTTAAGAAAGAGTTGGATAGAGCTCTCAAGGATAGTGGAATCAAAGGTTATGGAGATAAGGCAGGAACAGGATACTGATTAAGGATGATCAGCCATGATCATATTGAATGGTGGTGGAGGCTCGAAGGGCCGAATGGCCTACTCCGGCTCCTGCTTTCTATGTTCCTATTACAATATTCTCAGGCGACAGTGTTCAGCAGATGCACTGATAAACTGTACACCTCCACAGGACTTTTACACAATTCAGTCAAAGTGACTGCAGTAAGCATGCCTAGAGCTCAGTATGTAATACAATCCCTACACAAAGGAGGGATTTGAAGCTCAAACCATCTCCAAGAGACTGCAGGATGTAAATAACAGCGCAGAATCATGAGCCTCATGCAGAGGGAGCTGAGTTCTGTTCCTGCAAGATTTCTGCTTAAAATGGTGAAGACAACACATAAACAGATGAGACATCTCACAGCATTAAAGGGACTGAAGGACTGGCATTGTTGCCTGCAGTCTGTAATGGCTCAGGTCTGGCCAGTCGGTGCATCTCCTCCCAATTTTAACTGTGACACTGCATCCCTTGCATTCCCAACATGTTAAATATATGGAGGCGCCTATCGAAGGATTCAAGGGCTGTTTTCAGCACCGGGTTATCTGATAAAGCAAGACCAGGTGTCAGAATGAATAGAAAGCATTAATCTATGTAAAAGAGAAATTAAACTTGCAATTTCTGGTAGGAAACAATTTTGATTTGAGATTATCTAAACCCCATGATAGGTGACACTCCTTCTGTTGCCTTGACATTCCGTCTGGTAAGAGTAGGGATTGTCTTGAGATGTTTACCTGCACCAAGAGGTGCATAATCAATGCCAATTGTTCTTAAGCTGCAGTAACCCATACTCTAAGTCGGATTTCCTGTCTGCATCCACGCTGCAGCAGTTGGAGAGCTTTCTGTGGGAATGAAACATTGCATAGTCTCAAGGGGTAAATATACATCTGATCAACTACATTTCTGAACCCTTGCAGAAGGCTTGGTTTACAAAATGTTTTACTCTCCCAGCACCCAATCTGGATCTGTGCAGGACATTAGAAAGGAAGACTGTGGAATCGCAACTCATGCCTTTCCCAATCTCAAGATGCTCGAAAGCTCTTCAGAGCCACTGAGTTCTTAGCTCAGCCATTTTCAAGAGTTACTCAGTGTGAGACTCAATAGCTTGATGACAGAGGAAATGAAAACTGTTTACACAGAGGGTGGCACACATATGGAATGAGCTGCCAGTGGAGGATATGGACCAAGTGCAGGGAAATGGGGTTAGTGGATGGACATTTTAGTCAGCATGGACCAGTTTGGGCCAAAGGGCCTGTCTCCGTGCTGCAGGACACTCTAATTCCATGACTCTAACTAGCCTAAATAGCTAATTTACATTACACCCTGCTCTAACCATTGTGGTAAAAAGAATCCTAGAGCATCTGGGAACAAACTTTGCATGTCCAGTGGTGATGCTGTTGGAGGTGGAAACTGTATACGTCATACAACGTGAAAACAGACCCTTCGGCCCAACTCATCCAAGCCAACCAGGTTTCCTCAACTTAACTAGTCCATGCTGTCTGCATTTGGCCCGTATCCCTCTAAACCTTTCCTATCCTGAATGTCTTTTATTTAGAAAGAGTTGGAGAGATTTTTAAAAATTCATTTATTGCCCATCGCCAATTGTTCAAACCAGGTAAGGACATTAGTGAACAAGATGGATTTCATGACAGTCAACACTATCACCATTAGGCCAGCTCTTTATCCTAGATTTTACTGAATTCAAGTTTCACAGTCTGCCATGAGGGGACTCCATGTCCCTGGAACACTGGCCTGGGCCGGGTTGCTAGTCCAGTGACATTGCCACTACCTCCCCTAAAAACCAGATGGGTTTTTACTATAACTGACAATGGTCACCATTGAGCGATCTTTCCATTCCAGAGCTTGCTGAATTCAAATAGCACCGCCTGCCATAATAGGATTCAAGCCCAGATCCTATATCAGTGCCTTGGGTCCTGGATTGTCAGTACAATGACACTATCACTGCACCACTGCCTCTCCCCATAATGGGAGCAGAATGAGAGAACTCCATGTCAGGATGTATCCTGACACATTTTCATCTCCGAGGGATCTTGGCAGAGCAGGGTTCTGACCAGCACTGGCAATGGATAGCTAATTAAGGTCAACCACGTCCCTACCTGGGTGGCATAACTGGCAATGCCAGCACAGTCCCCTCAATGACAGATAAGCTTCTGCCGTTGCCTCAGGGTGGGAGGGGTAGTTGAGGGCACCCGCGCCTCCTTTGAATCCTCCCAAACCTGAAGCCACAAGGGAACAATGAGGCTCCTCCTCCCCAATTTGAGAAGTTCTGGGAGACATCTTTGTGAATCCTTGTGGTCTCCCACCTACACTGGCAGTGCCTTCCTCTCCCTCAGGCACAGGCTCACCCTTCACCGTTGCATGGGACCCCTGGCTATTTACTCTCCACCTGTGAATCGATTGCACAGACACCTTCAGGGTCATGACCTGCAGTTAGACCCATCTCCAGGGCCCCAATACCCAGTGGAAATGTTCAATCTTGAACACAATTCTGAAAATCTACTAAAACTTTTTAAAATCAAAAGGAGAAAAGACTCGCATTTTTGCAACGTTTTGGCCTCAGGATGATCTACTCTACAGCCTTTCGACAGTGTAGTCACTGTTTTAACATAGGAATGGAGCAACTAATCTGGTTTAGGTCAAATATTTGGCAGTAGTATTTCCCTGTTTTCATGAATATAGCCAAAGCATCCTTTTGGTTTGCATGAGGACAGTAGCTGATGTCTCCATTTGATAATGTATTAAAAAGACACAATCGCTAATTGTGAACGACTCCCTCAGCATTGTTTGTGTTCAGGGGCAAGGAGGGGGATTTGAAATAGTCAGCTCTCTGACTCAAGAGACCCTGCTGCTCCTTATAGTGATTGTAGTGTGGTCAGCCAGCTGGACCTCATTGAATATGGAGTTCCCCAATTGGGGCTGTTACAATCACCTTGTTACAATCACTGCACGACTAGCTGAGAAAAAGGCAAAACCTTCACTAAATTCAAATCAAAGCAGCACCACTAAAACATACTGCCTTCTGAGAGGTTCTGCAAAAATGCCGTCCAGATTGAAGGGGAAAGGATAGGCAGATCCTGGCTGAGGATCAAAAAAAATCACCGAGAGTGGGCATAAAGGTACTGCCATCCCACGGCAGATAAAACAGATCAAATCAGATGGCTGGTCTGTAGTTGGATGCCTTGAGCTTTATAACCTCAACAAAATGACAAAAGTCGAGATTCAGAGATTGTGAGAATTTGTTTCCTTTTAAAAGACACATAGTGTGGTTCAGCCATGGAATTCTTTGTTACAAATCTGTTGCTTCCGGTTGTCAGTTCCAGCTGTCCATTGCAGTGGCCGGTATATTGGGTCCAGATCGATGTGCATATTGATTGAATCTGTGGGTGAGTGCCATGCCTCTAGGAATTCCCTGGCTGTTCTCTGTCTGGCTTGTCCTATAATAGTAGTGTTGTCCCAGTCGAATTCATGTTGCTTGTCATCTAAGTGTGTGGCTACTAAGGATAGCTGGTCGTGTCGTTTCGTGGCTAGTTGGTGTTCATGGATGCGGGTCATTAGCTGTCTTCCTGTTTGTCCTATGTAGCATTTTGTGCAGTCCTTGCAGGGGATTTTGTACATGGGATTGGTTTGCTCATGCTGGGTATCGGGTCCTTCGTCCTGGTGAGTTGTTGTCTGAGAGTGGCTGTTGGTTTGTGTGCTGTTATGAGTCCTAGTGGTCGCAGTAGTCTGGCTGTCAGTTCAGAAATGTTTTTGATGTATGGTAGTGTGGCTAGTCCTTTGGGTTGTGGCATGTCCTCGTTCCGTTGTCTTTCCCTTAGGCATCTGTTGATGAAATTGTGCGGGTATCCGTTTTTGGTGAATACATTGTATAGGTGTTCTTCTTCCTCTTTTTGTAGTTCTGGTGTACTGCAGTGTGTTGTGGCCATTTTGAATAGTGTCTTGATGCAACTTCTTTTGTGTGTGTTGGGGTGGATGCTTTCGTAGTTCAGGACTTGGTCTATGTGTGTGGCTTTCCTGTATGGAAATCCTATACAATGGATTCGCCAAAAACGGATATCCGTGCAATTTCATCAACAGATGCCTAAGGGAAAGACAATGGAATGAGGACATGCCGCAACCCAAAGGACTAACCACACTACCATACATCAAAAACATTTCTGAACTGACAGCCAGACTACTGCGACCACTAGGACTCAACAACACACAAACCAACAGCCACGCTCAGACAACAACTCACCAGAATGAAGGACCCGATACCCAGAATGAGCAAAACTAATGTAGTGTACAAAATCCCATGCAAGGACTGCACAAAACACTACATAGGACAAACAGGAAGACAGTTAACGATCCGCATCCATGAACACCAACTAGCCACGAAGTGACACGACCAGCTATCCTTAGTAGTCACACACTTAGATGACAAGCAACATGAATTCGACCGGTACAACGCTACTATTATAGGACAAGCCATACACAGAACAGCCAGGGAATTCCTAGAGGCATGGCACTCATCCACAGATTCAATCAATAAGCACATCGACCTGGACCCAATATAACGGCCACTGCAACGGACAGCTGCAACTGACAACCGGAAGCAGCAGATACAAACCACTATAAATGCTGGAGGAAAGATCAGAAAAGCGCTTCACAGGAGGGTCCCAAGCACTGAGGATGTCACCTAGACAGGGGACGAAACGTTTGCAACACAAATTCCCAGCTCGGCGAACAAAACCACAACAACGAGCACCCGAGCTACAAATCTTCTCACAAACTTTGAATACTGTCAAGGACTTAAATAATTTCTTTGAGACAAACTTTCAGCATGTAGAAAGAGATGTCATCTGCGACCTACCAAGAAAACACAGTCAAGATGACAACCTCAATTTTTGTGTGTGTTTGTTTTAAAACAATAGCTTGCACTTAGCCCACCCTTTCGAGTATAGCTCCCTGAGGTGGCTGACAGGGTTGTTATCAAACAGATCTTGTCACTGAGATACACGAGGAGGTATTAGGATGGGTGACAAAAAGTTCAGTCAGAACTGGTTTTAAAGGAGTGACTTAACGGAGGAAAAAGACGTGGAGTGGGCTAGGGAGGGAATTTCGGAATTTGGCTCTGAGGCAACTGACAGTACAGCAGCCAACATTGGGGTGTTGAATATCAGGGATGCGCAGAATTGGCAGAGCACAAATATCTCTAGAAGGTTAAAGGACCGAAAAAGATCACAGTTAGGGGGACTTAAGGGTATGGCAGAATTTAGATCCAAGGACATAAATTTTAAAATTAAGGCCATAAATCATCAAAGACATAGGACAGTAGGGCAGGTGGATAGGGTGGTTTAGAAGGCACATGGGATCCTTGCATTTATTAGTCAAGGCACTCAATACAAAAACAAAGAGGGTAAGATGAAGCTGCATATGACATTAGTTAGGTCACAGTCGGAGAACTGTGCGCAGTTCCTGTCACTATAGGAAGGATGTGATTGCATGGGGTGGGGGTGCAGGGTGGTGCAGAGGAGATTCACCAAGACGTTGCCTGTGCTAGAGCGATTCAGTTCTGAACTGAGACTAGCTAGCAGGTGATGTTTTCCTTAGAACAGAGAAAACCGGAAGGAGGATTCTCACTGAGGGGCACAGATAGGGAGAAAGCCTCCCCAGTGGCAGCCATATTGACAGCCCAGATTTAAAGATAAGAAGCAGCAGGTTCAGGGGGGATTTGAGGAAGAGGGTTCTGGGTATCTGGGGCTCATTGCCTAAAAGTGTGGGAGAGGCAAGAACCCTCAGGATATTTAGACATATTCAGATCAACACTTGGAGTGCCACTGCATACAAGACCCACTGGGTCAAGTGCTGGAAAATGGGACTGGAACATCTCATTTGTTTGCTGACCGGTGCAGACACAACGGGCTGAAGGGTCTCTTTCCACGCTGGAAAGACTCTATCACTCCACATCGAAGCCAGTGCTGGTCAGTGAGCACAGATGTGATTGGGATAACAGGATTCAGTGTGAGTTAGAATGGCAGAGTCCTAGGCAAACTCAGTTTTATGGTGGGTGCAAAATGGGAGACACCAGGCAGCAGGACATTAAAACAATCAAGCTTTACGGTATGAAGGCAAGGCGTTCCACAGCAGTGGAACTGCAGCAGGTGGAAGCAGGCAATTCTGGTGATGGAAAACATCTAAGCAGTTTGTAATTCAAGTTATACAAAGCATCCTTTTATTCCACACTAAACACTTGGGCATTAAGTCTGAATTTTCCTTTAATAGCTGGGATGACAGGCAGATAAATATGGTTGCAGTGAAAAATCTTTTCAGAACGTGGATCTCACAGTACTGTATTGACCTCAAAGATGTATTCAGACTTTGATGGATTGATGTTTGAAATGTGCAAATCCCAAAGGAATTATTCTAGCGATAACTTTCACAGTGCCACGGGACAATACATTGTCGAGCTAGCTTAGTGCATTATAACAAGTTCTAAATAAAATACATTGGTTTCCCCCATAAGGGACAAGAACACGTTCAGCTTGTTTCAGCTTCAATTAAGATCTATTGAGTCCTTACTGGGACTATGGGTGGTTGATCACAGATACCTGCCCTTTCGACTGTGCATGTACAAGTCAGCTGCTCTTTCTGCGGACAATGCAAATCACACTCAACAGATCCAAGACTAAATGTCAGTGTTGTCCCCTGTCATGTTCAGTATGCAGCAGCAACAAGTTGAATTAAAAAAAAACACCTTCAAAAATTTTCAAGGTGCTTCCCAGGATCATTACCAAATTAAATTTGGCCCCCAGTCACCAAAGGGGATATTATGGTCGATGACTTATAACTAGTTGAAGGAGGAAGGTTTTAAATAAGCACCTTAGTGTAAACAGAGACAAGCAGGGAGAGAAATGCAAAGTTCAGGTCCTTGATATTCTGAAGGCTGGACTATCAATAATGGGTCAACACTTTTATAAAGCAGCCAGATACAAAGAACAGAAATATGCATTTATACAGCACCTTTCATGACAGAAAGCACTGAAGGGCTTTAACAGGCAAAAAAAAAATTGCCACGGAACACCTCAGCAGATAATAGGACAAATGGTCAAATATTTGGTCACAGAGGCAAGCTTTCAGGAGGACCTAACCGAGAGAGAAAGGTAGAGTAATGGAGAGTGTTCGGTACAGAGTTAGAGATCTAAAGACCATGAAAGGGGAGAACCATGGAGTATGCATGTTCTCTCCATGTCTGCGTGGGTTTCCTCCAGGTGCTCCGACTTCCGCCCACAGTCCAAACATATGCAGGTTAGGTGGACTGTCCACGCAAAATTGCTCCATAGTGTCTAGGGATGTGCAAGCTAGGTGGATTAGCCATGGGGAATGCAGGATATGGTAGGGGCTGGGTTGGGGTGGGATGCTCTTTTGAGGGTCAGTGCAGATGCAATGGACTGATTGGCTTCTTCCTGCACTGTAGGGAACTCTGACACTATGAAAGCTGAGTGCACAATTACCAATGGAAGAAGAGAAGAGACTGGGACATTTGAGGTCATAGATTGAAGGAATGGAGAGATTATAGAGACTGAGAGCAGCAAGTTCAGGGGCAGACCTGAAAACCATTTGAGGAACTAATAACTAATGAAGGGCAACGAGTATAGGCAGGTGGTGAATGGGACTTGGTTCAACACAGGACAAGGGCAGCAGAAAGATCAGCTCAAAGTGGGAGCCCATTGGAAGCACTTTGTAAATAATGCAAAAGCACAAGTGGGGGTTTCCGAAACAGCTGGCCTGGGATAGGAGTGTAGATGGACAATCTTCAACAAGGAGTAGTCTTGGTAACTGAGAGCATGTTATGTCAGGGGTTCAGCTCACAATCACTTAGGATGCCTTGGTTGCGAACAGTCTGGTTCAGCCTCAGACAGTGTCCTTGGAGGGAGGAAGTGGGGATGTGACCGGTGACTAGAGAAAGAACATTGTGGCAACAGCTGGAGACAATGGTTCCAGTAAAAGACCTCAGGAAAGCAATGCCATCACTGTTTCACTGCCAGGTCAGAGTTCACCAGCACTGCACTGTGCACGCCCCTGGGAATGACAGGAACTGCCTTCTTGAGCACCCTCCAACCCAACAGAAAATCATTTAAAAACAACCGGAATTCCCAACACATTGTCTCACCTTTCTCTCATTGTGGGAAAGAAAACAAGAAATCACAGGAGATTTACTCTTTTGACAACACAGAGGTAATTTATTTGATTGCAACTCATGGGATGATGCTGTGTGAAAATTTCAACAGTGACCACGGCTTCAAATTAAGATTAACTCTAGGCATGATGGGAGATGGCCCGGGATCAGGAAAGGCGCTACATAAACGTACATCGTAGGGAGAAACAAGTTAGGGCACCGCCTATAACCTGCAGAAAAGCAAACCATCACACAAGCCCTTCAACGGCCATATTTTATTTTGACAATCCTTTTACTCCAGCATTGATAGAACAATTGTCACATATTTCTCATTAAACCACAGAGAGCAGTCAGCTCACAAGATGGGTGCTGGAATATAAGCAAAGAAAAGAGAAAAAAAGAAAAGAAAAATATATAACCAGGAGATTAGAATCTGAAACGAAAAGAAGTAATCTGCTAACAGAAACGGAACTTAGTATTAACTTCTGTATTACCACAACTAGGTAAAGGATTTCAGCTCTGAGACAATTACATCCTTATCTTGCATCCCTCACCGATTCCATTTGCAAAGTTTTCTCTAAAAGCTTTTGCAGTAGGACGAGAGAATATATTAGTGTGTCTGCCTGGGGAGGAGGAGTAACTGGTGTTCCATTACAGGCACAGCCCAAAGTGAACATCTGAAGGAGACCTGACAACAATAATTCAGACAGGTCCCTCTATGCTTCATAAGATTAAGCCGACTTCTACTTACTTAATGATATCTCAGTTTGGGTAAAGTAAATGATTGTATGCATTTCAGGAAGTGTACCAAACACAAGCTGCAGTTGGTAAGGAATCACATTTATTAGAGAACATCCTCCTCATAAAGTGATCAGGCAAACTCCATTTCCTTTACTCTGTATGAAACTACACTGGAATCTCTTTATATTCATCTTGAAGAACTCTGCAGTCTCATAATTAAATCTCAATTACTTCTCAGGTACCTGAAATAATTCCACAGAGGCGGCTATCCCGTCACCAAATCACACGCCTTTTACTTACACGTGGAGGTCCTTGACACTGATCCAGCGCCCTCAGAGCCAGCTCTCAGAGTGAGCTGAACCCTGACACTTCTGTCAGCTGGGGCTCCCTGACTGGGCCAGATTAACAGCCCCAACTGAGGAACTCACATTCTATGAGATCCACGTGGCTGACCTTGTTACAATCGCTACAGTATCAAGGTATGGGGACCCAATGTGAAATTGGCTACAGGTCAGCCATGATTGGTCTGAATGATAAAAGAGACTGAATAGTAAAGGCCCAAGAGACGGAATGGCCTTGTCCAGTTCCTGATATAAGGTCAGGTTTCAGGTAGAGTGTTAGCATTTCTCTACTTACTCTCAACAGGAGCCACTTAGGTCACCTCCTGCCATGTTGGTTCGATGCTGAGCTAATTCTGCAATTTACTCAAAAGGATGTTTAACGAACAAACTTGGTGGTATTCTCCTGCCAATTTCTCATGCCCAAGCCAACGTCCTATGCTTCCAATGGCTGCAGTCCCAAAACTGAGGAATACTGTTCATGTAAACACAGTCAGAGCCACAAAGCATCAGACTGGACCACTATTCCAGTGCTAACCTTGATGCAGTGGTATCCCTCTGGGACTGACGCCTTAGTGCAGCGACGGAGTTGTGCAACAATTCCAGAGTTGCTTTCTTTCAAATGATGTGACAAGCTAAGCCCTCCCAGGATGTAAAAGATCCCATGAAGACACTAACTGTCCATACCGCTGAGCCAGGAGGCCTGAGAGCTATGTCATAACGTGTCTGAATAGGTCAATTAGAAAAATATCCTGCAGCATCATTTGAAAGAGTTGGGTAGGGAGGGGCAGTCCTGCTAGCCAATAATTATCCCTCATCAACAATGTGAAGGTATGGTCAATGGTTTGTGGGATCACACTGTGCACAAATGGCCAGGCAGTGACTGCATCTTAAAAAGTACTCCACTGATTCCGAGACAAACTACAGTTGTGGAAGGTGCTATGTAAATGCAAGCTCATTATGCTCCTTCCTTAATAATATATCAGTCGAGGCATTAGGTCCACAAAGCAAAAACTAGATAATGTAAGTGGAAATGAGCTCAGTTTCTGTTATACCGTACCTCCATTCTCATTTATCCAGTAAATAAACAGGTTCATGGTCCCTGCTTCCGTTATATTGTGTTCGTCTCCATAGAGCCACAAAACCTGTTGACACCCTGCAGCCAAGGCTTCAGATTGTGCATAAAGTGAGGCACCATAATTTCTAAAAGAAGACAGAACAGTTAGAACCGAGCATGCCGCTATAAAGTTGCTTCCTGCTCACAGCGGCTTAACGAGAAAAAGATCCCAGTTTGAACCTGTTGTAGAATCATAGTGCCATACAGCACGGAATCAGACCTTTTGGTCCAACTCATCCATGCCGACCAGATTTCCCAAACTAACCTCGTCCCATTGACCTGCATGTGGCCCATATCCCTGACATCCTTCCTAATCATGAACCTGTCCAAATGCCTTTTAAATGCTGAACCTGCATTTTACTGAACCTGCATCTACCACTTCCTCTGGCAGTTCATTCTACATACGAACCACTCTCTGTGTGAACAATTTAACCCTGAGGTCCCTTTTAAATCTTTTGTCTCTCACCTTAAACCTATGCCCTCTCGTTTTAAACTCCCCTATCCTTTGGAAAAGATCTAGGCTATTCACCCTACCTTCATGATTTTATAAACCTCTGTAAGGTCACCCCTCAACCTCCTCCACTCTATAGAAAAAAAATGTCCCAGCCCATCTAGGGTCTCCTTATAACTTAAACCCTCCACTGCTGGTGACATCCTTGTAAACCTTTTATGTGCCCTTTCCAAATTAATAATATCCTTCCTATAGCAGGGTGACCCAGGCCCTGGGGGACAAGCCTAGTTATCAGTAACACCATGGCAGCTGAGGCTGAGATATGAACTCCTTTCCTTCTGAGTCACAAGGCTGAGATTCAAGTCCCAATCAAGGCCATGAACACAAAATGATTTGCATTGATATAGGATTTTGCAAACCACCGCACATCTTGCTTCAATGTGTAAATTCGGCAGCCAGTATTGCATTCGGTAAACTCCAAAAACAACCAAGTGAGAGTAACCAGTGTGCTTTTCGTGGTGTTGACTAAGAGATGGACAATGGCCAGGTTCCCAGAAAGAAATGCTCTGCTCTTCTTTGAAACAGAATCCACGGGATTTCTTAGATCGATCCAACAAGCAGACAGGGTGGAGGTTCAGTAAACAGCAGCTCTCAGTGTTGCTCTGAAGAGTCAACTCGGGTTTTTGAGCATAAGCCCTGGACTGGGACTTGAACCCAGAGCCTTATGGCTCAGGGATAACAGAGAATTGTGCAGCACTGAGGGAGTGTCGCATTGCCTGGCATGCTGGCTTTTTGGACACAGTAATAATTTGAGGCTCCATCTGTCTTCTCAGGTGGACACAAAGGATTCCCCGGCCCTTTTTTGAAGATTTTGATTTATTATTGTCACATGCACCTAGGTACAGAGAAAAGTTTTGTTTTGTGTGTAGCACAAGCAGATCATATTGTACAAAGTGCAAAAGGGTAATAGACCAAGGTGAGGGATAAGCACAGCAGGTCAGGCTGCGCTTTTCCAGCAACACATTTTTAAGCTCTGATCCCCAGCATCTGCAGTCCTCACTTTCTCCAAGGTGAGGGATACAATGTTACAGCTGCAGAGAAGCTGCACAAAGAGCGAGATCAACATTAAATTTAATATTTGAGAGGTCCATTCAGAAGCCTAACAGCAGCAGGGAAGAAACTGTTCTTAAACTTGTTGGTTCGTGTGTTGAAGCCTTTGTATTTCCCAACAGAAGAGGTTGGAAGAGATTATAACTGGGGTGGGAGGGGTCTTTGACGACATTGGCTGCCTTCCTGAGGTAGTGAGAACTGTAGATAGAGGTCAGTGGATGGAAGATTGGTTCGCATGACCGACTGGGCTGTGTTCACAGCTTTCTGTAGTTTCTTATGGCCCTGGGCAGAGCAGTTGCTGAACCATTCTCCCTAGTATTTTGGCCAATAATTATCTCAGACCCAGAATGATACTCACCATGCCATCTGATTAGTAACACCCTGATATTTCCAGGAGCTTGCTATGTGTATGTCGGGTGCTACAGTAATCAGGCTTCATTGGCTGTGAAGTACTGTGAGACAACAACATTCATGAAAGACACTATATAAATGTAAGTCTTCCTGCTTTACTGCTGGTCAAGGTTGGTAAAGGAGCCATGGAAATACTGAGAATGGCAGTCTTCAGGTGAAGGAACATCAGAAAACTGTGACAAGGATATTGCTGCCAGGGTTGGAGGATCTGAGCTACAGGGAGAGGCTGTACAGGCTGGGGCTGTTTTCCCTGGAGCGTTGGAGGCTGAGGGGAGACCTTATAGAGGTTTATAAAATCATGAGGGGCATGAATAGGGTAAATAGACAAGTCTTTTCCCTGCGGTGAGGTAGTCCAGAACTAGAGGGGGTAGTTTTATGGTGAGAGGGGAAAGGTTTAAAAGGGACCTAAGGGGCAACGTTTTCACACAGAGGGTGGTGCGTGGATGGAATGAGCTGGCAGAGGAGATAGTGGAGGCTGGTACAATTACAACATATAAAAGGCATCCAGATGGGTACATGAATAGGAAGAGTGTAGAGGGATATGGGCCAAATGCTGGCAAATGGGACTAGCTTGATTTCGGATATCTGGTCGGCATGGACGAGTTGGACCGAAGAGTCTGTTTCCGTGCTGCACATCTCTATGACTCGATTAACCAAATGCAGGGAGTGATATGCAACTGCACTCACCCTGGTTAAATGGTGTACAGGTTTGTATCGGGATCAGAATAGATTCAAGGAGGATAAGATCACAGGGTCTTGGTGCACTGTTGCAATTGCAATGAATCTGATTTATGCCAGATTCCACTGTCTTCCATTATACACACTTGTTCTGACTTGTTCCCTCTATTCCCTTCTCCCTCAATCCCCGAATTGCACTTGTTGCCGAGGAGGTGTCTCCTTACTTTCCTTGTTCCAGCACTCGTGCTGCCATCCTATCCCACACATCTACCACTCACACATTTCCTTAGCCTGTCCCGGATTTGTAAATGTATCCCCATTCGCGCCTAAGAATAGAAAAGCAGAATGTGCGATGATGGGTGCAAACTACGTGGGGGTCATTTGGAGGCATTGTAAAGGGCTGTTTAGGTGTTCATTGTGGGCTACTATTGACGTACATACCCTCCGACCTTGCAGTCTCCCGTTCCTCCTTTCCATGCCCGGACATATTTCGGATCTGCCCAAAGAGACACGGAGTCCAAAGTCCCCTTTGAGAAATAAGGTCCGACTGGACTGAGGATCACATACAGCAACGCTTTTGTCGTTATCTTCAATCCAAGAGAAGGCTGCGATTCAAAGCGGAAAGTGAGAAGGAATCAGCAGGAGCTAAAACACAGCCTTCAGCAACTGTGTCACCCTAACCCTCTGGATCCACAGTGTTCCCATCCTGTGGGATTGTGCTGGAGGCTCCCAGAAGTTAGAGGTTCATTCAACAGGAAACGTTCCTGGAGGGGAAATCATTGAGACCTCCAAAACAGGAAGGGGGCAGGATAGTGAGGTTTCTTGCGATACCATCTAAAGAGTCAATGGATAGCCAGACCCACTCCTGCTGATCACAGCAGCTGCCACTCCACCTTTCCTTTCCCCCAGCTACATGAAGCCCAGAGGGGGCATTAACTAGTGGAGATGGGACAGCTCCAACGGGGAAACCATGGTGAAGTCTCCATCCAGGAAACCATTGCGACGGTCTCCATCCGTGAAACCATGGCAACAATCTCCAACTGGGAAACCATGGTGATGGTCTCTATCTGGGACACTGTGGCGAGTCTCCAACTGGGAATCATGGTGAGCTCTCTGCCACATAATGTAGAGAATATATTCCATTTGAACCAATCTAGGGTCAATCGATGGCAGCAATGGTGGGGTTGGGCACCTTGCCTCAACCTAACTGAGCCCATCTCCCATAGTCCACAACCTGAAAAACCAGAATGGAGTCTTATCTTTTCCCCAATTAGATCCTGTGAAGGGAGACCGCTTGCAGCAGTCTCTATGGCCCAGAAGCCACCAGCTTCTGATGGACTTCAACATCACAGCCTACAATTCACTGAGGGGTCTCGCCACTCAAAGTTTAATGAGCTAGTTGGAGCTCCATCCAGCCACACCTGCAAACACCGCACAGCCTGGTGCATCTACAAACAGATGTCAACGCGCGCTACACATGACAGCATGTGCAGATCTGTATATAAACAGAGCTGGAAAAACGTGAATTTACATCCCAACATTTGGCAGGCAGTGACCTAATGGTATTATCACAAGGCTATTAATTCAGAAACTTGGCTAATGTTCTGGGGACCTGGGTTCAAATCCCGCCACAACTTGGATTGACTAAAGATCTGGAATTAACAGCCTAGTGATGACAATGCAAGCTTTGTCCATTGGCAGAAATGCCGGTCTGGTTCACTGATGTCCTTTAGGGAAGGAAACTGTCGTCCTTGCCCACTCTGACTCCAGACCCACAGCAATGTGGTTGACTCTCAACTGCCCTCTGGGCAATGAGGAATGGACAATAAATACTGGCCCCAGCCAATGATGCCACAGCCTTTGAAATTAACATTAAAAAAAGACACAATTGCCCTTGCCCATTCTCCAAAACACAACACACGCAGCCAGTCCAATTTCAGGTATTCTCACCTCTGTTCCGATGAAGACTGGTCGAATGTAGAGACTGGCAGCATTTGAATATGGAACCCACTCCCTGTCTATCTCCACCAGCTTCTTGATGCACTCCAACAGCTCGTTGGGATCAAAGATCTAGTAAAGGAAAGACCTCTTTAGACTGAATTCATTTGGTGCAGAAACCAAGTCGGGAAACTATCACTGAAACTAATCAATAACTGCTGGTATGATTATTGTCCAGTGTGGATAGAATGCCTGGCCAATGTTACCAAACATGGCTTCAAAGATTGAAGATTTTAACTGCTACCGTCTGCACCTAGTATCTACCAGGATGTTTCCAATGTAAAAACCTCTGGTGGAAAATGGAGGTTCTTGCATGATAACCCATTTGGGCTGAATAGGAGAAAGTGAGGACTGCCGACCTGGAGATCAACGTCGAAAAGTGTGGCGCTGAAAAAGCACAGCAGGTCAGGCAACATCCAAGGAGTAGGAGAGTTGACGTTTCGGACATAAACCCACCATCAGGAATGGGGTGGCGGGTTACGGAGGAGGTGGGCAAGGGGGGTGCTAAGAGATAAACAGGAGGGCGGGGGGACTGAGGAGAATGTAGCTAGGAATGCAATAGATAGACGAAGCTGGAGGATGAGGGTGATAGGTCAAAGCGGAGGGTGGAGTACTTAGGTGGGAAGGAAGACGGACAGGTAGGACAGATCTAGAGGGCGGTGCCAAATTGGAGGGTTGGATCTGGGATGAGGTGGGGGAGGGGAGATGAGGAAACTGGTGAAGTCGACACGGATGCTGTGTGGTTGAGAGGCCCAAGGTGGAAGATGAGGCGTTCTTCCTCCAGGCATCGGGTGGCTTGGATTCGGCGGTGGAGGAGGCGCAGGACTTGCATATTCTTGGTGGAGAGGGACAGGATGGTGGGGCTGTTGGGTGCGTGTGTCCCAGAGGTGTTTCCTGAAATGCTCCGCAAGTTGGCGTCCTGGCCCTCCAATGTAGAAGAGTCCACTTCTAGAGGAATGGACACAGTAGATGAGGTGGATGGATGTGCAGGAAAATCTCTGCCTGGTATGGAAGGATCCTATGGGGCCTTGGATGGAGGGGAGATGGGGATGTGTGGGTGCAGATTTAAAACCTCTTGCAGTGGCAAGAGACCTTGGACTGGAGGTTCACAGCTCCTTGAAAGTAGAGGCGCAGGTAGGTAGGTTAGTGAAGGTGTTTGGTATGCTTTCCTTTATAGGTCAGAGCATCAAATATAGGAGTTAAGAGGTCATGTTGCAGCTGTGCAGGACATTGGTTAGGACACTTTTAGAATATTGCATGCAATTCCGGTCTCCCTGAAAGAGGAAGGATGTTGTGAAACCTGCAAGGGTTCAGAAAAGATTTACAAGGTTGTTACCAGCGTTGGAGGATTTGACATATAGGGAGAGACTGAATAGGCTGGGACTGTTTTCCCTGAAGTGTTAGAGGCGACCTTATTGAGGTTTATAAAATCATGAGGGGCACAGATAGGGCAAATAGACAAGGTCTTTGCCCTGGGGTGGGGGAGTCCAGAACAAGAGGGCATAGCTTTAAGGTGAGAGGCGAAAAATTTAAAAGGGACCTCAGGGGCAACTTTTTCGTGCAGTGGGTGGTGCGTATATTGAATGCCAGAGGAAGTGATGGAGGTTACTGCAATTACAACATTTAAAAGGCATCTGGATGGGTATATGAATAGGAAGGGTTTAAAGGGATATGGGCCAAATGCTGGCAAATGGGACTAGATTAGGTTAGGATATCTGGTCGGCATGGATGAGTTGGACCAAAGGGTGGCTTTCTCCGTACATCTCTATGACATATCCAGCGCTTCACATACTATAGCTACCTCCATCAAAAGACTGTGCATGCTGGGATTCAATGGGAGCTTTCAAGAAGGTGACAAGTCTTTGTTTAGAAAGATGTCCGGGAAAACGTGACTAACAGGAGTTGAGGTACAAATTGGATTGTACCATTGTCTGAATGTCTACGCGTCACGCTTTGTTGTCAGAAATGGTGCCACTTGTAATTTGGCCTAATGGCCATTCCTGGCACCAGGGTGATATCTGCAACTTCCTGCCTGTATGTGGCACAGGCAAAGAGTTATTTGAGCTGTTTGCTGCCACCTGTCCTTCACTGACTATACTGTATCCAAAGCACGTCTAATGATCAGTGGTAGAGGACAGACAGCACTGATGAGTCTAAACAGAATGGGAACTTGTCTCAGTTAATGTTTTTATGCACGATAGCAATAAGTGCAGTTTACACAACTAATCAGGCAATGATTACTAAGGACTATTTGGTATTGCACGGAATACAATTCCATCTGTAGAATTCCTTGTCTTAATGTATAGACTGTTAATATATTCGGATTGGGTCGAAGAATTGCAACATTCAACGTCAACTCTTTCAGAACAATTACCTTATGCAACAGTTACCTAATGCACCATGTCACGCAAGAAAGAACTTGCGCTCTAATGAAAGCTCTATTTGCTTGTTACAGAATGTGTGATTTGATTGCATTACTGAGGTACACCACATTCAAGGCATTGACAGTAACCGGTCAGTGCAGGTAAACCGCTGTTGCGTGTCGCTGCAACGTTGCATGGATGTGCAGCCGTGCAGTGACCTGAGAAGTCCCGGAGGGGGTTTGTTCTGTCATTAAGACCATACGTGCACAGTGCAAATAAACTGAAAGGGACGGCAATTGGGGTAAGTAACAGGCAACAATAACAGTCTGTGTACTCACAGGTAAACAGGCTCGAATGGCCGACTGCAGCATCCTCTGCATATTCAACATGGGTCGGAACAGGCGAATCTTATTATCCACTCCGCGGTAGGCTTTCAGCCCTTCAAACAACTGTGAAGAGATGGCAGGTGAAGCAAGAGGTCATTTCATGCAACTCTCTCTGTCAGGTGATACCACGGTTAGTTAGCAAAAAGAAATCGCAGTTACTGGTGAATCCCACATTTGCATCCTTCACTGTAAGACTGCACTCTGTGTTTAACTGTTAATCGTAGCTCAGTCAATATTCCCTCGTCTCCTGGCTGACCTCACAGAAGCAAATTCACTGCCACCCTTGCTGCTAATTCTGGGATCCTCCTGTGGGTCACCGAGTGGCCACACATTCTCACCCTGCGTGTCAGAAGTGGCAGACGGGCTGCTAAACGTGGGGTCACTGAGAGTCCCTCAGCACTGCCCCTACCCTCAGGACAAAACCGGTGGTTTTCCCCTCCAGGGCAATCGACATCCTTCCTGAGGGAGCAGCTGCAGGATTCCCTGCAGTCCTCCATCTACCCTAACCCCACCAACATCCCCACGGCACCATCTCCACCAACCTCCAGTCACTGACTGACAATCTCCACCAATTTAACCACTCGTGCCAAACATTTCCCCACCGTTAACCTTGACCCCAAGTGGTGCAGCCTGGCCAGGCATGGGAGGGACGTCAGGAAGAAACAGATGATAGCAAACCAGCACCATCATTTCATCTCATTGCATTGCAAAATCTGCAGCTGTTACATGCAAGCTCAGTCAGAGACAGCGTGGAACGACAGCAAAACTCCTGCCCGCCTGCGTTCTCAGTGCACTGCCACACCACTGGAAGACCGAGGCAAACACTGGAGGGCAGGAGAAATGGCTGACCTGCCTGCCCCTTCGCTGTCTCCAACGTCTCTTCAGCACCTCTGGGCAGGACAAGGTCAGCAACTCGAAGCAGGCTAGGCAGTCTTATGCAGAAGCCGTGAAGAAGACAGCGAGGACTTCTTTCAGCCCCTGCCACACTACTCCTGCAACTTTCACCAACGACAAAAAGCAGCCAACAGGAATCAAAGCAACAGTCAGAAGAAATCAACTAAGCTCACTTGAAAATGTTTGATGTGTTGGGCTGGGCTGGACAAAGTTAAAAATTACACAACACCAGGTTACAGTCTAACAGACTTATTTGGAAGCACTAGCTTTTGGAGCGCTGCTCCTTCATCAGGTGGTTGTGGAGCAGGATCGTAGGACATCGACTTTACAGCAACAGGATTAGACCATAAGACCATAAGACATAGGAATGGAAGTAAGGCCATTCGGCCCATTGAGTCCACTCCGCCATTCAATCATGGCTGATGGGCATTTCAACTCCACTTACCCGCATTCTCCCCGTAGTCCTTAATTCCTTGTGACATCAAGAATTTATCAATCTCTGCCTTGAAGACATTTAGCGTCCCGGCCTCCACTGCACTCTGCGGCAATGAATTCCACAGACCCACCACTCTCTGGCTGAAGAAATGTCTCCGCATTTCTGTTCTGAATTGATCCCCTCTAACTCTAAGGCTGTGTCCACGGGTCCTAGTCTCCTCGCCTAATGGAAACAATTTCCTAGCGTCCACCCTTTCCAAGCCATGTATTATCTTGTAAGTTTCTATTAGATCTCCCCTTAACCTTCTAAACTCCAATGAATACAATCCCAGGATCCTCAGTCGTTCCTCGTATGTTAGACCTACTATTCCAGGGATCATCCGTGTGAATCTTCGCTGGACACGTTCCAGTACCAGTATGTCCTTCCTGAAGTGTGGGGACCAAAACTGGACACAGTACTCCAAATGGGGCCTAACCAGAGCTTTATAAAGTCTCAGTAGCACATCGCTGTTTTTATATTCCAACCCTCTTAAGATAAATTACAACACTGCATTCGCTTTCTTAATCACGGACTCAACCTGCATGTTTACCTTCAGAGAATCCTCAACTAGCACTCCCAGATCCCTCTGTACTTTGGCTTTACGAATTTTCTCACCGTTTAGAAAGTAGTCCATTCTTATATTCTTTTTTCCAAAGTGCAAGACCTCGCATTTGCTCACATTGAATTCCATCAGCCATTTCCTGGACCACTCTCCCAAACTGTCTAGATCCTTCTGCAGCCTCCCCACTTCCTCAGTACTACCTGCCTGTCCACCTAACTTCGTATCATCGGCAAACTTCGCTAGAATGCCCCCAGTCCCTTCATCCAGATCATTAATATATAATGCGAACACCTGCGGCCCCAACACTGAACCCTACGGGACACCGCTTGTCACCGGCTGCCATTCCGAAAAAGAACCTTTTATCCCAACTCTCTGCCTTCTGTCAGACAGCCAATCCTCAATCCAGACCAGCAGCTCACCTTGAACACCATGGGCCTTCACCTTGCTCAGCAGCCTCCCGTGTGGCACCTTATCAAAGGCCTTTTGGAAGTCTAGATAAACCACATCCACTGGGTTTCCCTGGTCTGACCTACTTGTCACCTCTTCAAAGAATTCTAACAGGTTTGTCAGGCATGACCTCCCCTTACTAAATCCATGTTGACTTGTTCTAATCCGACTCTGCTCTACCAAGAATTTAGAAACCTCATCCTTAACGATGGATTCTAGAATTTTACCAACAACCAAGGTTAGGCTAATTGGCCTATAATTTTCCATCTTTTGTCTTGATCCTTTCTTGAACAAAGGGGTTACAACAGCGATCTTCCATTCATCCGGGACTTTCCCTGACTCCAGTGACTTTTGAAAGATCTCAACCAATGCCTCGTTATTTCCTCAGCCACCTCCCTCAGAACTCTTGTGGCCAGGAGATTTATCAATTTTAAGACCTTTTAGCTTTTCTAGCACTTTCTCTTTTGTAGTGGCAACCATACTCAACTCAGCCTTCTGACTCCCTTTAATTGTTGGGATATTACTCCTGTCTTCCACTGTGAAGACTGACGCAAAGTACTTATTAAGCTCTCCAGTTATTTCCTTATCTCCCATCACTAGGCTTCCAGCATCAGTTTGAAGTGGCCCAATGTCTACTTTTGTCTGTTGTTTGTTTCTTATGTATTGAAATAAACTTTTACTATCATTTCTAATATTACTGGCTAGCCTACCTTCATATTGCATTGTCATGCAACTGAAATGATACATTGAACAAACCTAGATTGCTTTTAAGTCTTTTATCTTTTAGAATGGTTTGCAGATTTCGGTTCATTACTATACAAATCCCAGAACTTCTTTTAATTTTTTGCCACAGGTGCCGTTTCTGCGTTTGAAGAACGTAGGCAGGACCCCAGTCATGAGTCCAGCCTAATTTCTCATCCACATTCTTTCAGTTGTGCTGCACACTTGCAATTTCTGAGAAGAACCACAAGAGGATGATGGAGACCACCTCCTGGTGAAATATCATGGGCTCGGGTACAAGTAGAGAGCAGCAGCAGTTTGTTGTCATTAGGCAACAACTTGCACTAACTGTAAAACCTTTTAGAATCACACATTCTCCAAAAATATGACACTGCAACTTAACACAACCTCTATATTATAATATTAACAGGTTTTAGTTTTTAACTAGCCACCTCATGTTAACAATTTAATCAAATCTTCCCAATATGTGATGCAATAAGTACAATTCGTCCTACATAATATGTAATGGCTTTGTTTAATTCATCTTGATTTGCGAATGTTTGGCATTTATATTCATTTCACGTACTTTAGGTTTTCACAGATCACATTTAACTTCCCAAACAAGTTCAGTGGGTGGCACGGTGGCACAGTGGTTAGCACTGCTGCCTCACAGTGCCTGAGACCCGGGTTCAATTCCCGCCTCAGGCAACTGACTGTGTAGAGTTTGCACATTCTCCCCGTGTCTGCATGGGTTTCCTCCGGGTGCTCTGGTTTCCTCCCACTGTCCAAAGATGTGCAGATTAGGTGAATTGGCCATGCTAAATTGCCTGTAGTGTTAGGTAAGGGGTAAATTTAAGGGTATGGGTGGGTTGTGCTTCGGCGGGTTGGTGTGGACTTGTTGGGCCAAAAGGCCTGTTTCCACACTGTAATGTAATCTAATCTACTTTCATCTCAAAATCAGCAACGCAAACATTCAAACCCAAAATGACACTCTTGTGTTGCGCGGAGGGAGTGCTGCACTACTGGAGGTGCTGAGTTTTAGACAAGGTGTTAAATTGAGGCCTCTCAGACAGATATGAAAGATTTCCTAATTACCGGTCGAAGAACAGTGAGGCAGGGGCCCCGATGCTGTTCCCCAAATAACAATTGTCCATTAACTAAATAGCAGCAAAACATATCACTCGATCATTTATTTCACGGCTGTGTGTGACATCATCTGTGTGCAAATTGTTTTCCAGCAGGCCAATGGCTGCGTTAACAGGTTGTTCTCCTTTATTACGAGAAGAATTGAACATACTAGTAAGGACATTCTTTCAGGAGCCGGTACACATACACAACAGGATGAATGGCCTCCTTCAGAACAGTAAAATTCCATGACTTTATATTACGCTTCAGTTATTAGGAAAGCCACTTCAGAATACGGTGTGCAGTTTGGCATCCTTGTTTAAGGAAGGATGTAAGTGCAAAGGAGGTTTACCAGATTGAAACCTGGAATGATGAGAAACCTTAGAACCAAACATTGGACATGCTGGGCTTATTTTCACTACAGTTGTGAAGATCAAGACAATTTGATGACCTAGTGGCATTATCGTTGGACTGTCAATCCAGAGACCTAGATAATGTTCTGGGGACCCAGGTTTGAATTTTGCCATAGCTGAATGTGGAAGTTAAGTTCAATTTTTAAAATATAAATCAGGAATTAAGAATCCACTGATGACCATGAATCTGTTGTCGATTGTTGGAATAGCCCATCCGGTTCATTGATTTCCTTCAGGGGTTAGGCAGGTGGGGTTAGGCAGATTCTTATTGTTAAGGGAATTGTTAAGGATTATCGGGGATAAACGGGAATGCCGAATTCAAAACATAAATTGATCAGCCGTGTTCTTATTGAATGGTGGATTTGAGCCTACTCCTTCTGGACACAGATCAGAGGCTACTACTGCCAAGGTGTTCCAGTTAAATGGATCACTCAGGTTCTCTGGGACTCTGTCCTAGTAATTCTGTTATTTGGCTCCCACTCCTCACCTACTCCCCAATGGCCCATCCATGCCAATCCATATTGTCATCCACCTCTAATGGCTCCTCATACCCCACAAGCCAATCAGTTCTCTTTATGATCCCACCAATGGTCCTTCATGGTTCCACAATTACCCATACATCTCTTCCTCTCCCTGACATCCTCCATGTCAACTCATTGCACTTTGATGTCCATGCATCAGATACGCACTCTGTACAAAACCAGTAAACCCTACAATAGCAATGACATGTGTGGGAATGTTTTAAAAAAAAAAGCCATTCATAACGTCCTTCAAAAACTGCAGTTACTTGTCACATGTAAACTCACTAGACCTTTAAAGTACCAATGGCAGAAATAATAAGCAGTTGGCAGTGATTTATATCAATAACCATTCAGCCAGTGACAAGATAAATCATAGAGGCAAACCTATAAATCAAGCAACCTTTTCCCGACTGCTCGCTGGTTCAATAAAGTAATGGGAGACAAAACTGCTCAGTTGAGGCCCCACCCAATGTCCCTGGCAAGAGCACTCTGTAAGCATCAATATGTCAATCCTCAAGTACCTTGGCCTGTCCGCTGATGGCACCAGACTGAGGATTATAGAGTTAGCACGACACCTAAAACCTTAAAGGATCTCAAGCAAAGTGTCAAGAAAACCGTTCGAATGCAAGAAAGAAATTAAAGAATTACCAGGACATTCTGTGCCTTCAGAGCATTTTCAAATTAATGACATAATCGGGATTCCCCAGGCAAATGTGGCAGCAGAGTTTGTGCAAAGCAATAACCCCCCCCAACACACACAAACACACACAAAACCACGAATGGCCAAATTTTACTGACATTCAGCTCCAGGTTAAATATTGTCTGGAGATGCTTCTCTTCAAAGTGCTGGCGTACCATCTTCAACTTGAGAAGGCAGACAGGGCCTGAGCTAAAGATCGCTTACGAAAAATGACACGTCTGACAGGACAGATGTCCCTCAGTACTGCAGGGAGTTGGGGGTGGGCGGTGGGGCAGGGGTGAGGTGTCAGGTTGCTGCATTCAATTCCTTCTGTCTGAACATTGAGCTTTGAACTCAGAGTTGTGAATGCCACCAGCCAAGCCCTATGGCTAACGCCGAACCCAAAAATTTAAATCTCCCTTACATCATCTCACCTCCACTGAGTAGTGTAGGGCTGACACTGCAGGGTGCAGTGAGAGGTTCTGCAGTGGTTTAATCTGTGGCCTCTCCCAGCCTCTTGCGGCCGTCCAATGAATCATCAACATGTGGTCGCTGAACGAAGTCCCGAACACAAGCTGGTTCGGGTCTGGCTTCTTGGCTGACGTCTGGACCATTTCAATCTGCAGATCTGTCGCCTTAATGGAAAACGAAGCAGAAAAATATATTCAGGGTGAGTTTCAGATCTCCTACATCAATCAGGACGCAGGATTTTACCTGAAATTTAACCCAGAAACAGGCTATTCGATCAGGTACAACTTTCATTTCGTTAAAGCCAACATAGGTGCCAAAAGGCAATGCCAAACTAAGCTCGAGACCCAGACCAACCACACGGAAACCGGCAAGCTTACACGACATGACGAGCTACAAAGTTAAATTAAATAGAATCACGGGTAGCAGTACACCCCTACCCAACGAGCTCAATGCATTCCACACTCACTTTGAACAGAAGGTCAGTGAAACGGTGTCACCTATCCCAACAGTCTCAGATCTACCTGCACCCATAGTCAACTCCACAGATGTTACATCGGCCTTCTTGAGAGTGAACCCACGGGAAGTGACTGACCCAGACGGAGTCTCTGGCTGTGCAGTCAGATCCCGCACGGACCAGTTGGTGGGAGTAATCGCTGACATCTTTAACCTCTCCTTCCTCTGATCTGAAGTCCCCACTGCTTCAAGAAGACCACCATCATTCTGGTACCAAAAAAAACCTCATATAGCGTGCCATAATGACTACCACCCAGCAGCTCTGACCTTCATCATTACGAAGTGCTTCCAGAGATTAGTCATGGTTCTTATCAACTCCAGCCTCCCAGCCTGTAATTTCCCTACCAACACAACAGCCCCACAGCAGACATCATCTGCCTGGCCCTCTACTCATCCCTGGAACATCTGGATAACAAGGATAACAACATCAGGAGGGGAGAAAGTGAGGACTGAAGGTACTGGAGATCAGAGTCAAAATGCATGGTGCTGGAAGAGCACAGCAGGTCAAGCAGCATCCGAGGAGCAGGAGAGCTGACATTTCAGGTATGAGCGCTTCATCAGGAATGTGGAGGGGTCCTAAGGGGGCTGAGAAATAAATAGGAGGCAGTTCATCAACTTCACAAACATCTTTCACCCAGACCTCAAGTTCATTTGGATGACCTCGGACATGTCCTTCCCCTTTCTGGACCTCTCCATCTCCAAACACCAAGACCTAGGTCTCAGCTTCTCCCTCTGTAACTGGATCCTCAACATCCTGACCCATAGACCGCAATCAGTAAAAATAGAAGACAACACACCTCCTCCACTATAATCCTCAACACGCATGCCCCACAAGGCAGTGTACTCAGCCTCCTACTATACTTCTTACTGGCCTCACAGTTGTGAGTCTAATTCCGCCCCAACTCCATTTACAAGTTTGCTACGATACCACCAGAGTGGGTTGTATCTCAGAGTACGATGAGACAGAGCACTCGAAAGAGATTGAGTGTTTGGCAGCACGGTCTAAAGTCAACAATCTCTCTATCAATGTCAGCAAAATGAGGGAGCTGGTCATTGACTTCAGGAAGAGGAGTGGAAGGCATGCTCCTGTCTGTATCAATGGTGCTGAGGTGGAGATGGTTGAAAGTGTAAAGTTCCTGGGAGTGACGATCAACAACAATCTGTCTGGTCCACCCACGGTGGGGTAATGATCAAGAAAGCACACCAATGCCTCTACTTCATCGAGAAGCTAAGGAAATTCAGCATGTCCAAAATGACTCTTACTAATTTTCAAAGATGCACGATAGAAAGTATCCTGTCTGGATCCTTCACAGCTTGGTACAGTAACTGCTCTGCCCAAGACCGCAAGAAACTACACAGAGTCATGAACACAGCCCCGTTCATCAGGCAAACCAGCTCCCATCAATTGACTCCATTTATACTTCCCGCAGCCTCAGGAAAGCAAGCAACGTAATCAAAGACCCCTCCCACCCCGATTATACTTTCCTCCACCTAATTCCATCCAGCAGAAGATATAAAAGTTTGAAAACACATACAAAGAGATTCAAGAATAGTTTCTTCCCTGCTGTTATCAGACATTGGAATGGACCTCTCAAATGTTAATTCTAGTCTCTCTCTCTCTCTCTCTCCACCTTCTATGCGGCTGTAACACTGCATTCAGCATTCAGTTCTGCTACTCTGATGCACTTTGTATGGTATGATCTGCCTATACAGCATAAAACAACATTTTTCACTGTATCTTGCTACATGTAACAACAATGGATCGAATCAATCAGAAAAGTTGCTAGAGTTCTTTGATGAAGTGACCAGGAAGGTTGATGAGGGCAGTGTAGCAGATGTAGTCCATATAGATTTCAGTAAGGCCTTTGATAAAGTTCCACATGGTAGGCTGCTCTTGAAGGCTAGATCGCATGGAATCCAGAGAGAGCAGGCAAATCAATTACACAGTTAGCTTGATGGTAAGAAGTGGAGGGTATTAGTGGAAGGTTGCGTATTGGACTGGAGGCCTGTGACTCGTGGAGTGCCTCAGGGTCTGTGCTGGGCTCATTACTGTTTGTTATCTATATCAATGATTTGGAAGAGAATCTACAAGGCATGATTAGTAAGTTTGCTGATGACACTGAAATACGTGGTATCGTAGACAGTGATGAAGGTTATCAGAAATTGCAGCAGGACCTTGGTCAGCTGGGAATGTGGGCTGAGAAATGGCAAAGGGAGTTTAATATGGATAATGGTGAGGTCTTGCACCTTGGAAAGTTAAATCAAGGCAGGAGTTTCATGTTGAATGGTACGGCCTTAGTGAAAGAGTGGGATTTGGAATTTAGGTTTACGGCTCTCTGAAAGTGGAGTCACAGGTAGACAGGGCAGTGAAGAAGGCTTTTGGCACACTGGCTTTGAGTATAGAAGTTGGGAAGTTATGTTATACAATTACACAGGACATTGGTGAGGCCGCACTTAGAGTATTGTGTTCAGTTTTGTTCATCTTGCTATAGGAAGGATGTTATTAAACTGGAAGGAGTGCAGAAGAAATTTACAAGGATGTTGCCTGGACTCAATGGGATGGGTTAAAAGGGGGAAGTTGGACAAGCTAGGACATTTTTTTAAAAAGAGTGTAGGAGACTCAGGGGGGAGCTTATAGAGGTGCATAACATCATGGTAAGCCTGGATAGAGTGAATGTACTCAGTCTTTTTCCCAGGGTTGGGGAATCGAGGACTAGAGGGCATCAGTTTAAGGTTAGAGGGGAAAGAATAAAAGAGAACCTGAGGGACAACATTTTTTACACAGAGGGTGGTACACATATGGAATGAGCTGCCAGCAGAAGGGGTTGATGTGGGTACATTGAAAATATTTAAAAGGCATTTGGACAAATATATGGACAAGAAATGATTAGAAGGATATGGGCCAAGTTACAGAGAAATAGGGTTAGAGTGGATGTACATTTTGGTTGACATAGACCAGTTTGGGCCAAATGGCCTGTCTCCATGCTGTAGAATTCTATGACTCTAACTGGTTGGTGTCAGTATTTCAACACCAGCCAGACTCTATCTTAACATCCTGCCTCCATTTGTTATCTTCCACTTTGTGTTTGATTCAAACTCTCCATTAATTACAGCAAAGCTATCTGTCCCACGTGGTCATGGGCTCCACATTTCTACCACTCTCTGTGTAAATTATCTTCTATCTACAGTTTCGGCTAAGAACCTTTGAGCCGAGACTCCCCGAGAAGCAGAAGGACTTTCTCCACCAATCTCTTATCAAATTCCTCAATTGCTGTTAAGGCCTTGGTCAGGTCTCCTCCATATTTCCTTACCATTCCTACCTCTCAATTCTGACAGTAGTCCTGTAAAAGCTTCAGGTTACTTTTGATCACAAGGGCAACTCATGAGCTGTTGTGTTAGGGAATGGTTTTGCAAGGGTTAATGTTGAAGACGCATTAATCTCCATTCTAGGCTGATGTCTATGGGCTCTGAGTGGAGATACATCACAGCAGCTGACGACCATGTCATGTGAAGATGGATTATGCACAGGTCTCCCACCAGTCTGAGTAACAATGCCTAACTTCCCAATGTCCATATCTTCTAACCAATCTGCTTAGATGTGTTATAACACACTTCTGGATTAGATGGGACTTGAATCCAGGTCTTCTGTCCAAGAGGTAGCAAGACTACCACTGCACCCTCAATGTCCCAGTATAACTTGTATCTAGTGTCTATCATGCAATAAAATACAGCTTGATTAAGGCACAAGCCTCCTGTCCTTAAGGTTCACTTACGCTTTTACCTTCCCACTGTCAACCAAGTTGGACTTTGAACCCAATCAACAAAAGAGGATAGTGGTAGCAAACTACCACTATCACCAGCAGGTGATGGTTAGCATCACGGCACAGGCAACAACTGCATATTACAAGGCAGTGTGTGTTCCATCGCTGACTGTAGCAGCTGAGCGTCTAAGTGTTCATAGTTCATGAAACTGGGGGCACATATCCGAAACCCTGTGGATTGCTCTAGCCTCCAGTTATCAACTGATTAACTTAAACATTAATCAGTTGAGAGGTTAAAGTTATTTCCAAATAATGTGCAAATAGACGTCACACAGAAAAATATGTGAACCTGTCTAAAGAAAATCTACTGCGATACATCAGTTTGTCACATAAACAAGATTCACTAAATCATCAGGGATGTTTCACAGGGGGATGTCATGTTCCCATCAGAAATAATTCATATGAAGCATATTTCCAACTTTGGTTCTACTTTGACTTGCATTAATTAATGATATTCCTCAGACCCCATGATCAATGTTGGAATCAATCTTCCACTCTATTCCCAATTATAACATTTTTTTAAAAACTCATTTACGGAACATGCGCATTCCTGGCTGGGCCCATCCCTGGGAGATAGGATATCACCACGGAGTTAACCTGGCGTGACCTAGAGCAACTCAGACAATGGTCACGGCACCCAGGGGGTACAGACCAGCTCAGCCATGGAAGCTGAAACCTCTGATAGGTTCCCTACCTCACTCTGGTCGTGGGAAGAGGGAGCAATTTCTAAAGCAGAGGGCATGACAGCTCAATATTGTGAGTGCGAGCAGCAGCGGAGAAGGAGCGGGAGCAGCGGAGGAAGTGACGAGGACCGGAGGGGCAGCCGGGAAGGAGAGCAGTGACCATATATATCAGCAAGGCGGCTAAACCCGAGACTCTACTACTGTAGTGTCTCCCACCCGCCCTCCTCGTCTAACCTAGTCAATAAGTAGGAAGAGTGGGAGCGACGACCAGGGGACTGCCGGTAGTATATCTGGGAAGTGGCTGAACCTGAGACACTAGATTAGATTAGATTAGATTACTTACAGTGTGGAAACAGGCCCTTCGGCCCAACAAGTCCACACCGCCCCGCCGAAGCGCAACCCACCCATACCCCTACATTTACTCCTTACCTAACACTACGGGCAATTTAGCATGGCCAATTCACCTGACCTGCACATCTTTGGACTGTGGGAGGAAACCGGAGCACCCGGAGGAAACCCACGCAGACACGGGGAGAATGTGCAAACTCCACACAGTCAGTCGCCTGAGGCGGGAATTGAACCCGGGTCTCTGGCGCTGTGAGGCAGCAGAGCTAACCACTCTGCCACCCTTGTGTCTCCCACCTCCCCCCCCACCCACCCCCACCCCACCACCTCCTCTAACCAAAAATAGGACTCTGGTTTGTTAGGGTAAGGATTTTCTATTTCTTTATCGGTGATTGGTTAAAAATTTACTTTTTATGGTTTATCTATTAATTGATTTTTAGAAAAACACTATAGCACAGAGGTATCAGAAAGTATTTTAAATCAAAACTATACAAAGTAATAAAGTAATTAACTAAGCAGAGATGGCTGGGCAGGTATGATGGCTGTAGCTGTATGATGTGGGAGCTGGCTGATCCCATTGTGAATGGCAGTGACCAGATCTGCAGCAAGTGTTGGCTCCTGGAAGAACTCCAGCTCAGAGTTGATGATCTGGAATCTGAGCTTCAAACACTGTGGCACATCCGGGAGGGGGAGAGTTACCTGGACACTTTGTTTCAGGAGGCAGTCACACCTGGGAGATTAAGTAATTCACATTCAGTTAGTGATCAAGCTCATCAGAGTGTGACTGTAAGTGAAGCAGGTAGGGGGAACCGGAGTTCAGGAGTGGAGGAGCCTCAGCCCTTGACCTTGTCCAACAGATACGAGATTCTTGCTCCCTATACGGATGAGGAAAAGGGCTCTGGACAGGATGAGCCAGCTGACCACGGCACCATGGTGCAGAAGGGCATTCAAGAGGGGGGAGCAAAAAGACAAGGAGTGGTTATAGGGGATTCTATAATTAGGGGGACAGATAGTATCCTTTGCAAGCCGGATCAGGAGTCTTGCATGGTGTGTTGCCTGCCCGGTGCCAAAGTGCGGGACATCTCCGACCGGCTTGAAAGGATATTGGAGTGGGAGAGGGAGGATCCAGTTGTTGTGGTCCACGTTGGGACTAACAAGATAGGCAAAGCTAGGGTGGAGGACCTGTCTGAGGATTATCAAACACTAGGAAGGAAATTGAAATACAGGTCCTCAAGGGTCATAATCTCCGGATTACTGCCTGAGCCACGTGTCAATTGGCATAGGGATAAGGAAATTAGGGAAGTAAGGGATTGGCTATGGGATTGGTGTGGGAAAGAGGGATTCCATTTCATGGGGCATTGGCATCAGTTTTGGAACCGGGGGGATCTGTACCGTTGGGACGACCTCCACCTGAACTGATCTGGTACCAATGTTCTAGTGAAGAGGATAAATAGGGTGGTCAGTAGGACTTTAAACTTCTTGAGTTGGGGGGGGGGGGGAAGGGAAAGTGAAAGCAACAGGGAGTATGGAGTTAAATGGAAAGATAAGCAGGTGGATTTAAGCTTGAGGCAGACTAGGAATGCAGCAAAAAGGAAGGAAAACTTAGGACATCTTATGACTTCCAATATCTCTAATGATAAGAAAGTTAGCAATAAGGCACTTTACCTGAATGCTTGTAGCATTCGTACAAAGTAGATGAACAAACGGAACAGATCATCGTGAATGATTATGATATGGTAGGCATCACAGAGACGTGGGGGCATGCAGGGGGTTCAGGACTGGCAGTTAAACATCCAAGGGTTTACAACTTATCGAAAAGACAGGGAGGTGGGCAGAGGGGGCGGAGAGGCCTTGTTAGTTAAGAACAAAATTAAATCTATGGCACTGAATGACATAGGGTCAGATGATGTGGAGTCTGTGTGGGTGGAATTGAGGAACCACAAAGTCAAAAAAACCATAATGGAAGTTATGTACAGACCCCCTAACAGTGGTCAGGACCAGGGGTGCAACATGTACCGGAAAATAGAAAAGGCACGTCGGAAAGACAAGGTCACGGTGATCATGGGGGACTTCAATATGCAGGCGAACTGGGTAAATAATGTTGCCAGTGGATCCAAAGAAAGGGAATTCATGGAATGCTTACAGGATGACTTTCTGGAACAGCTTGTCATGGAGCCCACAAGGGAGCAGGCTATTCTGGACCTAGTGTTATGTAATGAACCAGACTTTATAAAAGATATTAAAGTAAGGGAACACTTAGGAAGCAGCGATCATAACATGGTAGAGTTCAGTCTGCAGTTTGAAAGAGAGAAGGCAAAATCGGATGTAATGGTGTTACAGTTAAACAAAGGTAATTACAGGGGCATGAGAGAGGAACTGACGAAAATCGACTGGAAGCAGAGCCTAGCAAGGAAGACAGTAGAGCAAAAATGGCAGGAGTTTGTGGGTATAATTGAGGACACAGTACAGAGGTTCATCCCCAAGCAAAGAAAGAAAGATTATCCGGGAGGGATTAGACAGCCATGGCTGACAAAGGAAGTCACAGGACATGTACCAAAGAAAAAGAGAGATCCTATAAAGTGGCCAAGAGCACTGGGAAATCAGAAGATTGGGAAGGCTACAAAAACAAACAGAGGATAACAAAGAGAGAAATAAGGAAGGAGAGGATCAAATATGAAGGTAGGCTAGCTAGTAATATTAGAAATGGTAGTAAAAGTTTTTTTCAATACATAAGAAACAAACGACAGGCAAAAGTAGACATTGGGCCACTTCAAACTGATGCTGAAAGCCTAGTGATGGGAGATAAGGAAATAGCAGGAGAACTTAATAAGTACTTTGCATCAGTCTTCACAGTGGAAGACATGAGTAATATCCCAACAATTAAAGGGAGTCAGGGGGCTGAGTTGAGTATGGTTGCCATTACAAAAGAGATAGTACTAGAAAAGCTAAAAGGTCTTAAAATTGATAAATCTCCTGGCCCCGATGGGCTACATCCTAGAGTTCTGAGGGAGGTGGCTGAGGAAATAACGAGGCATTGGTTGAGATCTTTCAAAAGTCACTGGAGTCAGGGAAAGTCCCGGACGATTGGAAGATCACTGTTGTAACCTCCTTGTTCAGGAAAGGATCAAGACAAAAGATGGAAAATTATAGGCCAATTAGCCTAACCTTGGTTGTTGGTAAAATTCTAGAATCCATCGTTAAGGATGAGGTTTCTAAATTCTTGGAAGAGCAGGGTCGGATTAGAACAAGTCAACATGGATTTAGTAAGGGGAGGTCATGCCTGACAAACCTGTTAGAATTCTTTGAAGAGGTGACAAGTAGGCCAGACCAGGGAAACCCAGTGGATGTAGTCTATCTAGACTTCCAAAAGGCCTTTGATAAGGTGCCACACAGGAGGCTGCTGAGTAAGGTGAGGGCCCATGGTGTTCGAGGTGAGCTACTGGCATGGATTGAGGATTGGCTGTCTGACAGAAGGCAGAGAGTTGGGATAAAAGGTTCTTTTTCGGAATGGCAGCCGGTGACAAGCGGTGTCCCGTAGGGTTCAGTGTTGGGGCCGCAGCTGTTCACATTATATATTAATGATCTGGATGGAGGGACTGGGGGCATTCTAGCGAAGTTTGCCGATGATACGAAGTTAGGTGGACAGGCAGGTAGTACTGCGGAAGTGGGGAGGCTACAGAAGGATCTAGACAGTTTGGGAGAGTGGTCCAGGAAATGGCTGATGGAATTCAATGTGAGCAAATGCGAGGTCTTGCACTTTGGAAAAAAGAATATAAGAATGGACTACTTTCTAAACGGTGAGAAAATTCATAAAGCCAAAGTACAGAGGGATCTGGGAGTGCTAGTTGAGGATTCTCTAAAGGTCAACATGCAGGTTGAATCCGTGATTAAGAAAGCGAATGCAATGTTGTCAATTATCTCAAGAGGGTTGGAATATAAAAGCACCGTTGTGCTACTGAGACTTTATAAAGCTCTGGTTAGGCCCCATTTGGAGTACTGTGTCCAGTTTTGGGCCCCACACCTCAGGAAGGACATCCTGATACTGGAGCGTGTCCAGTGGAGATTCACATGGATGATCCCTGGAATGGTAGGTCTAACATACGAGGAACGACTGAGGATCCTGGGATTGTATTCATTGGAGTTTAGAAGGTTAAGGAGAGATATAATAGAAACTTACAAGATAATACATGGCTTGGAGAGGGTGGACGCTAGGAAATTGTTTCCGTTAGGCGAGGAGACTAGGACCCGTGGACACAGCCTTAGAATTAGAGGGGGTCAATTCAGAACAGAAATGCGGAGACATTTCTTCAGCCAGAGAGTGGTGGGCCTGTGGAATTCATTGCCGCGGAGTGCAGTGGAGGCCGGGACGCTAAATGTCGTCAAGGCAGAAATTGATAAATTCTTGATGTCACAAGGAATTAAGGACTACGGGGAGAATGCGGGTAAGTGGAGTTGAAATGCCCATCAGCCATGATTGAATGGCGGAGTGGACTCAATGGCCTTACTTCCACTCCTATGTCTTATGGTCTTAACATGGAAGTCAAGAGTTGCCCCTTTTGTCTGCCTCCTGTTGGTCAGTTACACATTACCACGCCCCTCCCACTTGGTCACAAATTCTCTCAAGATAGGGGTAGGGTGTGAGCAGGAAATGTACCAATCTCAGCCTTGTGGGCTCCCACTGTTCCCTGCTTCCAGTCTTTTACTATACAGAATTCCACATTGAATCTAGCGAGCATGTGAAAAAACCCTTCCTGCTTCCAAACCAAATAGTTTAGCTCTAACTTAAGAATTTGTCCCCTATTTCCTTTACCTACCTTATCAACCCATTTCATTACTTTAAACTCCTCTAACAACTCACCCTTAAAATCTCTAAACTCTCGAGATGACAGGACCAGATTGTGCAACCTGCCATCATAATTTAAACATTAGTCAGTTGAGAGGTTAAAGTTATTTGCAAAATATTGTGCAAATAGACGTCATGCAGAGCAATATGTGGACATGTCAAAAGGAAATTTACTGGGATACTGAGTCAGCTTGTCACATGAGCAAGATTCACTAAATCTATCAGGGATGACATGTTCCCATCAGAAATAACTCCGAAATAGGAAGTGTATTTTGGTTCTTGCATTAATTAATGAAATACATTCCTCAGACCCCGTGATCAAAGTTGGAATCAATCTTCCACTATATTCCCAATTATATAACTTTTTAAAAATTTATTCATGGAACATGGGCATTCCTGGCTGGCCCAGAATTTACTACCAGTCCCTAGCCTCTGACCTGCTCTTGCAGCCACTGTATTTATATGGGCAGTTCAGTTGAGTTGCTGGTCAGTGGAAATCCCAGGATGTTGGTTGTGTGGGATTCTGTGACGGTAACACCTTTGAATGTCAAGGGATGGGTAGTTAGATGGTGATTGCCTGGCATTTTACGGCACAAATATTACTTGCCACTTGCTCGGCCAAATCTGGATATTATCCAGGTCTTGCTGCATTTGGACAAGACACCAAATGATATATGAGCATGATTAGACCATTCAGTCTTTGGATGTAGCTAATATGTTCCTCAACCCCATTCTTCTGACTTCCTACGTAACCCTGGATACCCTTCGTAATCAAGACCTGTCTATCTCTGTCTTAAAGACAATTAATGACTTGGCCTCCATACCCCTTTGTGGCAATGAATTCCACAGACTCACCACCCTATGGCTGAAAAATTACTCCTCATCTCAGTATTAAAGGGTTGCCCCTTCACTCAGAAACATGGACTGCCTCAATACCTGAACGTCCCCATTTCCAACCTTATAATAAAGGGAAGCTCACTGATGAAGCAGCTGAAGATGGTTGGGCCTAGGACACTACCCCGAGGAACTCCTGAAGAGATGTCCTGGAGCTGAGATGACTGACCTCCAACAACCACAACCATCTTCCTGTGTGCTAGGTATGACTCCAACCAGTGCAGACTTTCCCACAATTCTTATTGAATCTAACTTTACACACAGATCTGGCTAGAGGTGTCTACAAAATGGATTTTGTTTTTGATTAGTCTTTCTTCAATTTGATCAGGTTGCAGTGGTGTGAGTGAAGCATTGAAGTTTTGTTTCATTTGTGTGTGGAACATGGGCGTGGCTGTCAAAGAGTGTGGTGCTGGAAAAGCACAGCCAGTCAGGCAGCATCTGAGGAGCAGGAGAGTCGACATTTTGGGCATAAGCCCTTCAGCAGGAATGGCCAGTATTTATTGCCCATCTCAACCTGCCCAGAGGTCAGTTAAGAGTCAGTCACATTGGTGCAGGTCTAGAGTCAAAGGATGGCAGTGTAGTCTTTGTTAAACAGGTTCAGTCAGGAGCCCTGTGCAGTTGTCCTCCACTGGGCATGTTGGGGTGGGGTGTTACAAATCTCTATGGATGTGTAGAGAGACACAAGGAGACACATTATAGCTGTATGCATCTCAACAGACTAAATGAATCACTTTAAATTTGGTGCATGAGAGGGTGACTGCTTGGTTCTAGGGAACTGTATTTCACTGAATCCCTACAGTGTGGAAGTAGGCCATTCGGCCCATCAAGTCCACATCGACCCTCCAAAGAGCTCCCACCCAGACCCAGACCCCTACCCTAACCTTGCATCTCTCACGGCTGATCCACCTAGCCTGCACTTCCTTGGACACAATGGGCAATTTTGCATGGCCAATCCACCTTTGCTGCACATCTTTGGACTGTGGGAGGAAAGCAAAGCCCTGAGTTTGATGAAGGGTGGGTAAAGTTGTGTAATTAGTTCCTGGATTATTGTCCGTAGTTGAAAAGGTTGATTTAGTCAGTGGGGAAGTCCAGAACTAGAGGGCATTGGACAAACAAGCAGATCTCTAGCCACCAGGATACATGAACATCAACTAGCCACAAAACGACAAGACCCACTCTCACTAGAATCCTTACATACAGATGAGGAAGGACACCACTTCAACTGGGACAACACACCCATCCTCGGACGAACCAAAGAGAGTCACACACAAGAATTCCTAGAAGCATGGTATTCCAACCAGAACTCTATCAACAAACACATTGACTTGGATTCCATTTACCACCCTCTGAGAAGAAGAATAGAAAATGACATCACCACAGGAAATGACATCACCAACCCAAGGAAACCTAGGCACATAAATAAAAAGCAGGCCATACCACCAGTGCTTCATCCAGAGGCTCACTGACGATTTTACCTACAATGGTGATGAAATATCTGAAAACAAACCTTCCAGATCAGCGAGCAAACTTACATCCACATATAACTACGATGTTGAAGCTATTACAGACACTTGATTGAGAGCGACAAACAGAGAGGAGACAAGACTGGCAGTTTAACATCCTGGGTTTTGGATGTTTCAGACGAGATACAGAGGAATGTAAAAGAGGTGGGGAGTTGATTTACTGATTAGAAAGGACATCACAGCTGTATTGATGGAGGACACCTTGGAGGGCTCACACAATGAGGCCATATGGGTGCAGCTCAGGAATAGGAAGGGTGCAATCACTTGGATGTGGTTGAACACAGGCCTCCCAACAGCCAGCAGGTGATACAGGAACAGATATGGATAGATTAAGGAAAAAAGTAAAAACAACAGGGTTGTTGTGGTGGGTGATTTTAACTTCTCCTACACTGACTGGGTATTGCTTAGTGTCAGGGGCTTGAACGGGGGAGAAATTCATAGATGTGTTCAGGATGATGTTTTTAAAACAATATGTAAGAGGTCCATGAGGGAAGGAAGCATACTAGACCTGATATTGGGGAATAAGCACCAGCCAATTGAAGTTTCATTGGGGGAGCATTTTGGGAACAGTGACCATAATTCTGTAAGTTTTAAGTTACTAATGGAAAAGGATAAGAGCAGTCCTCGAGTGACAGTATTAAACTGGGGGAGAGCTAATATCTCCAATATCAGGCAAGAACTGGGAAATGTAGACTGTTGGCAGCTTTTTGAGGGTAAATCTACATCTGACATGTGGGAATCTTTTAAAGGTTATCTGGATGGAGTTCAGGACCAGCATGTTTCTGTGAAAGTGAAGGATAAGGATGGCAAGACTCGGGAACCTTGGATGACAAGAAAAATTGAGAGCTTATTAAAAAAAAGGGAGTCACACATAAGGTTTAGAAAAGTGAAGACAGACAGAGCCTCGAAGTACACGAGATCGCAGGAAGCAACTCAGACAAGGAACGTGGAGTGCGAAAAGGGTCTTTAGCAAACAGGATTAAGGAAAATCCCAAGGCGCAAGAGGGTAGCTATGAAAGGGTAGATCGATTCGAGGACAAAGGAGGAAAGTTATGCTTGCAGGCAGAGGAAATGGGTGAGGTCCTTAAATACTTTGTAATGGTAATCACAAAGAAGAAGGATATGGTGGATGGGGAGCCTCAGGAGGAGTATGTTGATATTCTAGACCATATCTAAAAATAGGTCATAGAGTCATACAGTGTGGTGCAGGAAAAGCACAGTAGGTCAGGCAGCATCCAAGGAGCAGGAGAATCGATGTTTCAGACATAGGCCCTTCGTCAGGTAAGTCCTCATTCCTGTTAAAGGGCTTATGCCCAAAATGTCGATTCTCCTGCTCCTGGGATGCTGCCTGACTTACTGTGCTTTTCCTGCACACACTCTTGACTCTGATCTCCAGCAGCTGTAGTCCTCACTTTCTCCATAGAGTTCAGTCCAACCAGTCCATGCCAACCACGTTCCCAAACTAAACCAATTCCACCTGCCTGCACTTGGCCCTATTCCTCCAAATCTTTCCTATCCACGAACTTATCCAAATGTCTTTTAAACATTGTAACTGTACCTGTATCCACCACCTTCTCTAGCAGTTCATCCCACATATAAACCACTCTGTGTATAGTAGCTCCTCCTGCCCTTTTTAAATCTTTCTCCTCGCACCTCAAAATATATGTCCCTAGTTTTCCCCTAACCTAGTCATTCACCTTACCTATGCCCCTCATGATTAAATAAACCTTAATAAGGTCACCCCTCAACCTCCCGTGCTCCAGTAGAAAAAGACCCAGACTTTCCAGTCTATATTAATGTGTCAAGCCTTCCATTCCCAGCACCACCCTGGTAAATCTTTTCTGAACCCTCTCCAGTTTAATAATATCCTTCTTACAACAGGGTGACCAGAACTGCCTACAGTACTCCAGAACAGGTCTCACCAATGTCCTAGGCAGAAGTGGGTACTGCAGATGCTGGAGGTTAGAGTCAAGATTAGAGTGGTGCTGGAAAAGCACGGCAGGTCAGGCAGCACCCGAGGAGCAGGAGAATCGATGTTTTGGGCAAAAACCCTTCATCAGGAATGGTTTTTGATTCCTGATGAAAGGCTTTTGCAGCTATATGGACTTTAGAAAGGCCTTTGACAAGGTCTCTCATGTCAGGCTGATACAAAAGGTGAAGTCACATGGGATCTGTGGTGCGATGGTAAAATGGATCCAGAACTGGCTTGGTCTTAGAAAACAGAAAATAGCGGTGGAAAGGAATTTTCCGACAGGAGATCTGTGGCCAGTGCTGTTCCACAGGGATCAATGTTAGGACCTCTGTTGTTTGCAATATATAGCAATGATTTGGAGGAGAATGGAGATGATCTGATTAGTAATTTTGGTGATGACATCAAGATTGGGGGAGCTGGTGATAGTGAGGAAGATTGTCAGAGGATACAGGAGGATCTGGATAAGCTGGAGACTTGAGCAGAAAAATGGCAGATGGAATTTAATCTAGACAAATGTGAGGTGATGCATTTGGAAGGTCTCACGTAGGAACCTGGAGTGCTAGACCTGCTCAAAATCTATCCCACTTAGCATGGTGACAGGGCCACAAAATACCTCGTCAACATGAATTCAGGACATCACCTTCACACGGACTGCGTGGTGGTCACTCTGACCAACACTGTCATGGACAGATCCATCAGTGACAGAGGATGGTTCCTTGTCTGTACCTGACCTGATGCCAATGAGTTTTAATGGTGAAGTCTCCCAGTAGCAGAAATGTATACCATCTACAAGATGCACCAGAGGAAGGCTCTTTCGACAGCCCTGTCCATACCCATGACCTCCACCACTTAAAACGATTATGGCAACAGATGCATGGTAGCAATAAGAATTGCAGGTGCCCCTCCAAGCCACGTACCAGCCAGATTTGGAACTATATTACCGTTCCTTCACAGTCTCTGGGTCAAAGTCCTGCAAGTTGCCACCTACCCTCACTGTAGGGGTCCCTACATCCTTATGATCTGCAGGGATTCAAGAAGGTGGCTCGCCACCACCTTTTCAAGGCCAATTAGGGATGAGGATTAAGTGCTATCCCAGCCAGGAATGCCCATGAAGAAACTTTGAAGAAGATGGTAATTAATGTTAAGTGGCATCATGACTATTAAGGTAATTATCTCTATTTACTTGCAGTTGCCATCTGCACAAGTTGACTTCCTTTGGTTGTGTTTTAGCCATTTTCAGTATATTGCCCACCTAACCCACAATAAAATTGCTCATGTCCACATTTAGGATGGGTTTTGTCTTCCCAACCCCACTGTCTGCATTGTGACATCCGGCTACCAGGTTCTGAAAGATCTCTTAGATTCCCACCTGAAATTACTATCACTGCCATTTTCTTCCCTCAGAACTTCATATCTTTATTGTCCCAGACTACAGCAATAGAGTGGAATAAACTCCCCTCACCCTGGCTTCCCAAAAAGTGCCTATTCCATAATAGCGAAATTGAGTTAAAACCATTGGGTATCTTCTGTTTCATGAATGGTTTTACCTAAAAGACCCAGTCCCTCCGAAAAGTCTGGGTTTGGACCTGATATTTTAATTTGAATTTGTCATTCTGAACTGAATTTTGATAGACAATCTAAGATTCACAAATGATTGATGCAATGCTCCATGTACGTCATTACCATTCACTGAGTTAGACTTGAGGGAGTATTTTACTTTAATTTCCAGCAAATTCTATTCAAAGATATTCAAGATCCGGTGAATACATGCTGGAGGACAAATGTGGTTTCAACAGTGGGCTTGTATTATACATGATTGTGAAAATACCTGTTAATTATACATCCTTCTGGGTTTTCTGATCTGTAAGCTTCAGAAAGCACATTAAGCTTAGTGACAAAGCCTGCCTTTTTGTCATTAAATTTAACTTTCAAATGGAGCATTTGAATTTTGAATCAAATGTTTTGCATTTCTCAACAAAATTTAAATCATGTTAGCAGTAAAGAAAAATACTACTTAATAACCGCTCCCAGACATCAAGGGGGTAACTCATGGAAGAGCTGTCTTTCGAGCAGTTGTTGAAAATGGGCAGTGTTGAACTGGAATCTGATTTTTGTCTTCAATAACCTCTAACACTATCACTGCACAGGACCATCCACATGCGACCAGAAGCACCTGCTACTAGTCAGAGTTTTAACGTTCTATAATAAATTATGTAGCATCAATTCTGCTGGGCAAGACCACAAGGTGAGGGTACTGTGTCTGCTGTACGTGTGTGTGTATCTGTGTGTGTGTGTGTGTGTGTCTGTGTGGTACTATATGTGTGTTTGTGTGGAATACATGCACATTTCTCTCTTGTGTAGAGTACGTTTGTCTGTGTGTCCGTGTGTGTGTGCATTTGTTTGTTTGTGTGGAATGCATGTGTGTCGATGTGTGAAGTGTATGGGGGCATGTGTGTGTGTGGGTGTATGTGTGGTAGTAATATGTGCATTTGTGTGGAATACATGCACATTTCTGTCTTGTGTCGAATAGGATTGTCTGTGTGTCCGTGTGTGTCCATGTGTCTGTGTGTAATGTGTTGAAAAGTGTGGTGCTGGAATGGTGCAGCAGGTCAGGCAGCATCCGAGGAGCAGGAGAATCGACGTTTCGGGCATAAGCCCTTCTTCAGGAATGAGGCTGGTGTGCCAAGCGGACTGAGATAAAAGGTGTGGGGGGGGGGGGAGGGGAATTTTGGGGGAGGGGCGCTAGGAATGCGATAGGTGGAAGGAGGTGAGGGTGAGGGTGATAGGCCGGAGAGGGGATGGGGGCGGAGAGGTCGGGAAGAAGATTGCAGGTCAAGAGGGCGGTGCTGAATCCAGGGGTTGGGACTGAAATAAGGTGGAGGGAGGGGAAATGAGGAAGCTGGAGAAATCTACATTCATCCCGTGTGGTTGGAGGGTTCCTAGGCGGAAGATGAGGCGCTCTTCCTCCAGGCGTCATGTGGCCAGGGTCTGACAATGGAGGAGGCCAAGGACCTACATGTCGTTGGCGGAGTGGGAGGGGGAGTTAAAGTGTTCAGTCACGAGCGGTTGGGTTGGTTGGTGCGAGTGTCCCAGAGGTGTTCCCTGAAACGTTCTGCAAGTAGGTGGCCACTCTCCCCAATGTACAGGAGGCCACATCGGGTGCAGCAGATACAGTAAATGATGTGTGTGGAGGTGCAGGTGAATTTGTGACGGATATGGAAGGAGCAATTGGGGCTTTGGAGGGAGGTGAGGGGGGGAGGTGTGGGTGCAAGTTTTGCACTTCTTGCGGTTGCAGGGGAAGGTGCCGGGAGTGGAGGTTGGGTTGGTGGGGGGGTGTGGACCTGACGAGGGAGTCGCGGAGGGAGCGGTCTCTCCGGAACGCTGATAGAGGTGGGGAGGGAAATATATTCCTGGTGGTGGGGTCTGTTTGGAGGTGGCGGAAATGACGGAGGATGATACAATGTATCCAGAGGTTGGTGGGTGGAAGGTGAGGACCAGTGGGGTTCTGTCCTGGACAGTACCTCACCAGGACAGAACCCCACTGGTCCTCACCTTCCACCCCACCAACCTATCGTATCATCGTATCATCCTCCGTCATTTCCGCCACCTCCAAACAGACCCCACCACCAAGGATACATTTCCCTCCCCACCTCTATCAGCGTTCCGGAGAGACCACTCCCTCCGCGACTCCCTCGTCAGGTCCACACCCCAACACAACCTCCACTCCCGGCACCTTCCCCTGCAACCGCAAGAAGTGCAAAACTTGCGCCCACACCTCTCCCCTCACCTCCCTCCAAGGCCCCAATGGATCCTTCCATATCCATCACAAATTCACCTGCACCTCCACACACATCATTTACTGCATCCGCTGCACCCGATGTGGCCTCCTATACATTGGGGAGACAGGCCGCCTACTTGCGGAACGTTTCAGGGAACACCTCTGGGACACTCGCACCAACCAACCCAACCGCTCGTGACTGAACACTTTAACTCCCCCTCCCACTCCGCCAACGACATGCAGGTCCTTGGCCTCCTCCATTGCCAGACCCTGGCCACACGACACCTGGAGGAAGAGCACCTCATCTTCTGCCTAGGAACCCTCCAACCACATGGGATGAATGTAGATTTCTCCAGCTTCCTCATTGCCCCTCCCTCCACCTTATCTCAGTCCCAATCCCCAGATTCAGCACCGCCCTCTTGACCTGCAATCTTCTTCCTGACCTCTCGGCCCCCACCCCCTCTCCGGCCTATCAACCTCACCTCCTTCCACCTATCGTATTCCCAGTGCCCCTCCCTCAAACTCCCCCCACCCCCACCACCTTTTATCTCAGCACGCTTGGCACACCAGCCTCATTCCTGAAGAAGGGCTAATGCCCGAAACGTTCATTCTCCTGCTCCTCGGATGCTGCCTAGATGCTGCGCTTTTCCAGCATCACACTTTTCAACTCTGGTCTCCAACATCTGCAGTCCTCACTTTTTTCTGTGTGTAATGTGTGACAGACAAGGCTGGTGGAGAGTGTGTTATCTAAATAAGACTGGAAGAACTGAGAACGTGCCAATCAGGGAAATAAGTGGGCAACCAGGAAAGGGAGTCAGCATGAAGAGGTGAATGATGATGGAAAAAGAGACGCAGGAATGCCAAAGGAAGCCACACAACAAAAGAATACCAAGCTCACTGGGTGTCAAGAAAACAGATTCTCACAACAGGGTAAGATTTCTTGCAAATTAACTTCCATTTTATTAAGTGTACCAAGTTAAAAATCACATAACACCAGGTTATAGTCCAACAGGTTTATGTGGAAGCACTAGCTTTCAGAGCGCTGCTCCTTCATCTGGTGGGTGGGACAACCAGGGACAACCACCTGATGAAGGAGTAGCACTCCAAAAGCTAGTGTGCTTCCAAATAAACCTGTTGGACTATAACCTCGTGTTGTGTGATTTTTAACTTTGTACACCCCAGTCCAAAACCGACACCTCCAAATCAAATTTATGAAGTATGTGAGAGTTATTGAAAAAAACCTGTTAACTCATGGTCGTCATCTTGTTTCAACTTAAATACTGTGGTGTCTAGTAACTTTAAGCTTTCCTTGTGTGCTGTACTTTTAAGTTTAACGTGGGACGTGTGAGTCAATAATTATTGAGAGCGCTGATGAGTTCTTATAGCTCTGATTCTGTGCCCAATTACCCCATACATCAACAAAAATACAGGAAGTGATTTTATTACAAGATTGCATCTCACCCAATGCAGACGTTAGTGAGTATGAGAAAGTAGCCACTGAAAACCAATAGGCAGCCCTCACCAAATCTTAAGAACCCTTGAATAAAATGATTTCTCTGGCACCCCTCAACCTCCAACGCTCTAGTGAAAGAAGTCCCAGCCTATCCAGCTTCTCCTTATAACTCAAACCCTCCATTCACAGCAACACCTTGATAAATCTTTTCTCCAGTTTAATAATATCCATCCTACACCAGGGTGACCAGAACTGAACACAGTACTCCAGAAGAGGCCTCACCAATGTCCTGTACAACCTCAACATGACTTCCCAACTCCTATACTCAAAGGTCTGAGCAATGAAGGTAAGCATGCTAACGCAGATCCTCAATGTCCTGCACAGAGAATACTGCTGAACCAATGTTAGACCATGAGATATCTGTATGTTTTTACAGAATTGTTACAGAACAGGAGGCCATTCAACCCATCGTGACCACACCAGCCTTTCAAACAGACATCACTGCTAGTGCCATTCTCCTGCTTTTGTTCCAAACCCTTGAACATTAGTTCTATACAAAAAAAGACAATGAATGACCTATGTTTTATTGTTTACTAAACATGGCCTAACACTGCTGCCTCACAGCGCCAGGGACCTGTGTTCAATTCCAGCCTCGGCAACTGTCTGTGTGGAATTTGCACATTCTCCCCGTGTCTGCGTGGGTTTCCTCCGGGTGCTCCGGTTTCCTCCCACAATCCACAGATGTGCAGGTCAGGTGAATTGGCCACGCTAAATTGTCCATAGTGTTCAGGGATGTGTAGGTTAGGTGCATTAATCAGGGGAAAATATAAAGTAATAGGGCAGGGGAAAGGGTCGGTGTGGACTTGTTGGGCTAAATGGCCTGTGTTCAACACTGTAGGGATTCTATGATATACTATTACTTTGATTTTTACGTCACCTACATTCTCCCATCCAACAGTCTCAAAAGCATGTAAAACACATTTTATGACATCTTTCACACACAACACTGAGCTACATACATGCAGTGTCCAGGCATTAATCTAGATTCAGTAACATACCTTAAATATCTCAGTAACAGACTGTGGGGAAATCCCGTCAATTCCATGCTTGCCAATCTAAGGTGAGGAAAGAAAAATGAAATGGTAACTGTATAGAACATGTACCTTGCCCAGCTTCAACCAAAGGAAGAATTGCACTTCAGCTTCAAGTGGAGACAATTCTGCAGCACTTGCAGCAGCACTTGCAAAATGTACTGCATAAATCTCCAGTACCTGTTCACACTCCTCTCCAGGAGAAAGTGAGGACTGCAGATGCTGGAGAGTCAAGAGTCGGAAAGAATGGCGCTGGAAAAGGCACAGCAGGTCAGGCAGATCCAATGAGCAGGGGAGTCAACGGTTCGAGCATAAGCTCTTCATCATGAACTCTCCTGCTCCTCGAATGCTGCCTGACCTGCTGTGCTTTTCCAGTGCAACAGTTTTCGACTCACACTCCCCTCCACATCCATAACCCCTGAATGAGAAATATTCAGGAACATGGAATGACGCACTGAAGCCCACTAATCCCGGCAGTTAATATCACTCAACAGGACCTTTCGGAGCAGGTAGTACATACACAGTAAAAGGCACCTACGCTTGTTTGAGACTGAAACACATGAGCCCACTGGCATTTTGCACTGACAAGTGTAAACCAATACCCTAACCAACATAGCAACTGTGGAGAGTTCGTAAATCATTTAATGATGTACCTGTATAGAAATACACTGAAATAATTCTTGTAGATAGAATAAATAAAGGGAGTGACACAGTGGTTAGCAAAGCAGTCTCACAGCTCCAGGGGCTGGGTTTGATTACAACCTCAGGCGACTCTCTGTGTGGAGTTTGCACTTTCTCCCCGTGTCTGCATGGGTTTCCTCCGGGTGCTCCGGTTTCCTCCCACAGTCCAAAGATGTGTAGGTTAGGTGGATTGGCCATGCTAAATTGCCCCATAGTGTCCAGGGATGTGTAGGTTAGGTGGATAAGCCATGGGAAATGCAGGGTGATAGGGTAGGGAGTGGAATCTTTTCGGAGGGTCGGTGTGGACTCGATGGGCCAAAACACTGTAGGATTCTATGAAATGAGGCAGAACCCGAAATATTAATGCAGCCATCAAACCTCCAAACGTACACTGACCATGCCTTTATTCATCATAAAAGACATTCTCTTGGAAGGGCTCAGTTTGGTTTTGTTGGGGACAGCTGTGAAGTGGGGAGACGTTGTGTTCTCCCTGCTGAATGTGTCAGCCATCACTGGGCTCTGCTGGAAACAATCATTACTCCGCTGCCCTGCTCATCTGAGCTCTCTCCCCCATCCACACCACCTTCTGATTCAATTACTTTACAAAGGGCCTGCAGAATGTTGGACAGCCAGAGTGCGCTGTGAGCGAGGGGGTATTTATTACAAGCTGCTTTCCACTTTGTAAAACAGTATGCCCTGCTCCAAACCCTTTTGTTATTCTATAAGGACTCTGTATTTATATCACAGCCAAGTGCGGGCAGAACAGCAAGGGATCTTAGAAACAAAGAGATTAATTCCAGTTATCAATGTGTGGAAGAATGGAAGTGGTCTCTTGTGTACAATAATGAGCAGCTCCAGTTTTCTCCAGACATTACAAAGCATTGCTTCTTGATTTTCTACCTTCCAAACAGCAGAATTGCATTACACTGCCTGAATGCATTGGTCCTTCGGGATTTGAGGTTTCAGTTACTCAAGGATTACACATACATCAACACACTCACAGACATAAGCACACACATACACATGTGTGTAACTATAAACACTCACAAAAACACAAATACATATACACATTGGACATGAACACACACATACACATATATAACACATACATACTAATGACAGGATAAGTAGTACATGAGTCTAAACCCAGCAGGGTGCCATAATCTCAGAATCAGTGGTAGCCCAGTTACAACTGACGCAAAGGAGGTCACCTTCACTTAGAGGGTGGTGAATCCCTCGAATTCTCTACCCTAGAGAGTAGTGGTAGCTCAGTACTTGAACGATTTCAAGATACAAATTGATAGGTTGCTGGAGACTAAAAGTATCAAGAGAAATGGAGATAAAACAGAATTGAGGTCAATGATCAGTCCAGAGCTAGATATGACAAGGAAGGCTTGAGCGGCTGTGTGGCCTTTTTTTTAATATTCATTCCTGGGATGTGGGCAACACTGGCTAGGCCAGCATTTACTACCCATCCCTAATTGCCCAATTAAGAATCGACCACATTGCTGTGGGTCTGGAGTCACATGTAGGCCAGACCAGGTAAGGATGGTAGTTTCCTTCCCGAAAGGACATCAGTGAACCAGATGGGTTTTTCCAACAATCAACAAGGATTCCTAGTCAGCAGACTCTACATTACAGATTTTTATTGAATTCAAATTCCACCATCTGCTGTGGCAGGATTTAAACCATGTCCCCAGGACATTACCTGGGTCTCTGGGTAACAGTCCAGTGATCATACCACAAGACCATAGGCCTTCCCTGTTCCCACTGTCTTACTTCTGTTGACCGATTCTGGGATTTGTATTAACATTATTGTGTTTGCTGTTCTGGGATCGCTTTCCGCATTCTTCATTCCACGAAAAACGCAAATGTTTTACAAAAAAAAAGATGAAACAGTAAATATCAGATGTAACATCGGCTGGAGACGAGAAGCCATCTCTCGTTCAAATCTGCCATCATCAGCTCTCTCCTCAAAAACAACCCACCTTCCTTGCAGTTTACCCCCTCACCACAGCCAAACCCCTTCTCCTTTCCAATCCCTTCAGCATATTATTGCCTACCAAATCTGTGATGCTGTTTCCCGGAAGTCCATGTCTTAAAAATTCCCATCTGAAAAGACTCCGCTGAGGCCGGTATCCCATCACCAAGTCATCCCCTATTTGCACATGCAGAGTACATGGGCTCTGAACAGCTATCTCAGAGCCAGTTGCTAGAGTGAGGAAAATCCCTGAGACTCCTATTGTTTCTTTCTGTCAGCCAGGGCTCCCTGATTGACCCAAGTTAATTGTCCCAGTCAGTGAACTCATGCTCAATGGGATCCACCTGGCCAATCTCATTTGGCCAACCAACCACTACGCCATTTTTATTTGCAAGTTCCTCCATGACTTCTGTCTTCCCTGGCTTTACAGATTTCTCAAAACCCGAAAAATTTCCAACGTATTTGTACTCATCCAATTCTGATCTACTGCTTTTATTATGTCAGCAAACATCTCTATTCTGCCAACATTAACAAACGTGATTTGACTTAGTTTAACATCTCAATGGCACCTCCAACAGTACAGCACCACCTCAGTACTGTAGTGGGGCATCAGCCTGGGTCTCAAATCTAGAGTGGGAGTTGAACCCAGGACTCTGTGGCTCAGAGATGAAGTTGTTATCATCTGAGTCACAGTTATCTCATGAACAATATGAGCTTGAAGAGGATATGAGGAAAAGTAAACGGAAACAGAGGCAAGAATAGATTGTAACCCAAGGTACCAATATAAGATTTTCATAGGAAATTATTTTAATCTTCAGCACCAGGGTGCTAATTTATGCAGAAGACAAGGCTGTGTGAACCATTGAGCAAAACAGGTGCAAAGGCAAGTGGTGAGAATGATTCAGAGAATTTGCAAAGGGAGTCAGACAAGTTAAGAGGGTTGGAAAAAATCTTGGCAGTTGGAACATAATTTGGGAAAAAGTGAGATTATGTACTTTGTAAGGAAAAAGTGCAGACGTAGAGTACAGAGGAATCTGGGAATCCTTGTGTATGATTATAAAGAGGTCAGTGTGTAAGAGGGAAAGCAAATAGAATGTCGGCCTTTATTTCAAAGGGAATGGAGGATAAATTAGGAAGGTCACATTTCGACTCCACCAAACACCAGTTGGAGTCATAGAGATGTAAAACCATAGAGATGTAGACCCTTCAGACCAACATGTTCATGCTGACCAGACAGCCTAAATGAATCCAGTCTGATTTGCCAGCATTTGGCCTAGATCACTCTAAACACTTACTACTCATGCATTCATCTAGATGCCTTTTAAAGGTGGCAATTGCAGCAGCCTCCAGCACTTTCACTGGCAGCTCATTCCATACATGCACCACCCTCCAAAAGATTGTCCCTTAGGTCCTTTTTAAACCTTTACCCCTCACCCTAAATCTATGCCCCTCTAGTTTTCCCTCCCTGGGAAAAAAGATCTTGGCTAGTCACCCTATCCGTGCCTCTCATGATTTTGTAAACGTCTACTTGATCACTCCTCAGCCTTCGATGCTATGGGCAAATAGCCATAGCCTATTCTACCTCTTGACAGCTGAAATCCTCTGAACGGGCGTGGTTCTCTTATTTAAGGACAGAATTGAAAGCAGTCTAGCAAAGATTCTCTAGGCTGCTCCCAAAGTAACAGGTAATACTGGATTTAGTGTAGTGCAATGAGACAGACTTGATAAGGAAGCTTCAGGTGAAGGAACCCTTAGGAAGCAGCGATCATAATATGATTGAATTTACTCAACACTTTGAGAGAGAAAAGATAGAATCAGAGGTAATGTTATTACAGCTAAATAAAAGCAGCTACAGAGGGATGAGGGAGGACCCGGGTAGAATTGACTGGGAGAGGAAGGTAGCAAGAAAAATAGTGGAACAGCAATGGCAGGCATTTCTGGAGACACGGTAGAGATTCACTCTGAGGAAAAAGAAGCATGGTACAGGGAGGACGAGGCAACCATGGCTGACCAGGGAAGTCAGGGATAGCATAAAAGCAAAAGAGAAAGTATATAATGTGGCAAAGGGCAGTGGGAAACCAGAAGATTGGGAAGCTTACAAATACCAACACAGGGCAACAGCAGAAAGGAATAAGGACGGAGAAGACTAAATGTGAGGGTAAGCTAGCCAGTAATATAAAGCAAGATTGTAAGAGAGGCAAAAGAACACATTGGACCGCTGGAAAATGACGCAGGAGAGAGAGTAGTGAGGAACAAAGAAATGGCTGAGGAAATGAATCATTACTTCACGTCAGTCTTCACGGTCGAAGACATGAGTAATATCCTAAAATTCAAGAGAGCGAGGGTGCAGAACTAGGCATGGTGGCCATCACCAAGGAGAAGGTGCTAAAAAAACTGAATGGCCCGAAGGTGGATAAATCACCTGGACGAGATGGACTATGCCCCAGAGTTCTAAGGGAGATAGTGGAGGCACTACTGGTGATCTTTTAGAAATTGCTAGAATCAGGGAGGGTCCCGAAGGACTGGTAAATACTAACGTGACACCCCTATTTAAAAAGGGAGTAAGGCAAAAGACAGAAAATGACAGACAGATTAGATTAACCTCGGTTGTGGGTAAGTTCATGGAATCCATTGTGAAGGATGAGATATCTGAACACCTGGATGTTTATGGTAAAATAGAGCAAAGTCAGCATGATTTCATCAAGGGGAGATCATGCCTGACAAATCTGCTAGAATTCTTTGAGGGAGTAATGATCAGTTTAGACCAAGGAGAGCCAATGGATGTTATCTACCTGGACTTCAAGAAGGCCTTTGACAAGGTGCTGTACAGGAGGCTACTGAGTAAGGTAAGGGCCCCATGGTGTTACAGGCAAGGTGATAGCATGGATAGAGGCTTGGCTGTCTGGCAGAAAGCAAAGAGTGGAGATAAAAGGGTCTTTCTCAGGACGGCAGCCGGTGACAAGTGGTGTTCTACAAGTCTCAGTGTTGGGACCACAACTTATCACTTTATTAATTAATGTTTTAGATGAACGAACTGAGGGCATTCTGGCAAATTTTACAGGAGATACAATAGTAGGAAGAGGGACATGCAGCATTGAGGCAGTAGGGATGCTGCAGAAGGATTTCGACAGGTTAGGAGAGTGGACAAAGGAATGGCAGATGGAATACAGTGTGGGCAAGTGTGAGGTCATGCACTTTGGGAAGAAGAGTAGAAGCATGGACTGTTTTCTAAATGAAGAGAAAATTCAGAAGTCTGAAGTGCAAAGAGACTTGGGAGTTCCAGTCCAGGATTCTCTCAAGGTAAGCTTGCAGGGTGAGTCAGTAGGTAGGAAGGCAAATGCAATGACAGCATTTATTTTGAGGGGACTTGAATATAAAAGCAGGGGTGTACTTCTGAGGCTGTATAAGGCTCTGGTCAGACCACATTTGGAGTATTATGTGCAGTTTTGGGTCCTTTATCTCAGGAAGGATGTGCGGGCCCTGGAGCGTGTTCAGTGGAGGTTTACAAAAATGGTCTCAGGAATGAAAAGTTTAACATATGAGGAATGTTTGAGGGCTCTGGGTTTATACTTGATGGAGTTTAGAAGGATGATTTAATGGAATATTGAATGGCCTGTACAGATTGGATTTTGGGAAGATGTTTCCATTGGTAGGAGAAACTCAGACCAGAGGGCACAGCCTTAGAGTAAAGGGAAGACCTTTTAGAACAGAGATAAGGAAAAACTTCTTCAGTCAGAGAGCTGTGAATCTATAGAATTCATTGCCACAGATGGCTGTGGAGGCCAGGTCATTGAGTATATTTAAGACTAAGATAAACAGGTTCTTGAGTATCAAAGGGATCAAGGGTTATGGGAGAAAGTGGGAGAATGGGATTGAGAAACCTATCAGCCATGAATGAATGGCAGAGCACACTCAATGGGCTAAATGGTCTAATTTCTGCTCCTATGTCTTATGGCCTAACGGTATGAAAGAATTGTCTTATGTGGAGAGGTGAGTAGATCGGATTTATACTCATTGAGTTTAGAAGAAAAAGAGCTACCTTATTTCAACATAAAATCTTTAGGGATTTGACAGGATAGATCTGGAAAAGTTATTACCCCTTATGGGGGAGAGTCTCAGACCAAAGGGTATAATCTCAGAATAAGAGGTCCCCCATTTAAAACAGACAAGAGACGGTATTTATTCTCTCAAAGGGATATGAATTTGTAGAATTCTTTACTGCAGAGGGCTGTAGAAGTGGGGTGACTAAGTATTTTCAAGTCTCAGATAGGCAGATTTACAATTGGAAGGGAATCAATGGGAATAGGCAGGAAGGTAGACATGAGGATGATCAGATCAGCCAAGATCTCATGAGCAAACCCTAATGGGCTGAATGGTCAGCTTCTCCACCTATGTCTTATGGTCTTATAATTCCCATTTTCAAATGATAACAAATTGGATGAAAATCTTTCAGGTTCCTTAATGGAAACTTGAGCCATTCAGTCTCTACCCCCTGCTCCACTAATTAAATAGTCATGGCTAATTTTAATCTTGACTTCATTTATCTGCCTTGGTTCTACATTCTTTAATACCCTCACATCGCCCTACACAAAACTGGCAGTCTCAGTTTTGAAATTTTCAAATAATATAATCTTTTGGAGGAAGAATTTCCAGATTTTCCCTCTTCGGTGTTCCTGGAATGGCCTGGCTCCAACTTTAACATGGTGTTCCCTTGTTCTGAACTCTGAGGTCACAGGAAGCAGCTTCACTCTATCCACCCGATCAAACCCTTGACTGACGTTAAACACCTTGATTAGATTAGTCCATCATTCTTAACACTTAAGGGAATACAAGCCTAGTCTCCACAACCCAGCCCTCACGATTTAACTGAGACAAAAAGACTGCAGATGCTGGAATCCAAAGTAGACCCAGCCGGAGGCTGGAAGAACACAGCAAGCCAGGCAACATCAGGAGGTGGAGAAGTCAACATTTTGGATATAACCATTCTTCAGGACTGGAGGTGGGGATAGGAGGAGCTTTTTGCGAACTGACTATTTTTCACGTCAGATATGAAACTGAAAAGCTGTTTGTTGTGCTACAAATTTTATGTCAGATACAAAACCTAAAAACTGTTTGTTGAGCTATGAATGTTTAGGTCAGATATGAAATTTAACCAGTTCATCCCTGGAGTGATTCCAGTGACATTTAGTCATAACCCCTCTGAGACCAGCATACTCTTCCACAGGCTCAACTGAACATAGTATTGTTCTTGGGAGAAATCAACTCTGCTAATTAATCACCAACAGTGAACATCTACCCTCCACCTCTGGGTAGCTGGTTCAGTACTCACAAAACCCCATAATGTTACCAATGTGAATAGGGCCAATATTATTAGATGCAAGTTATGAACGTTTGCTTTCCTTTGTCCCATTTATTAATCTCATTGCTGATTAAGACCTAAATGCGTGCACCCACAATAAGGGAAGATTTTGGTCTCTCAGATGTTGCACTCTAGTCAGAACTTAAGAACAGAAAGCACAGGAAATTGTGTTAAGCACTTAAATGCACATGACACTGGTATCTCGTTACTAAAATTCAATTACAGAAAAATGTTCGTGTTCCAGTCTCACATCTACATGTCTTGTGTGTTCAGGAGATCAGAACGCCATATAAACTGTGAAGCTGCAGGATTGAAGAAACGTCAAAACCAGCCCAGATTTTAAATGGTGCTACATGTTCTAAACATAGACATTTTTCCAGTTGGTTTGAGTTTGACTCCAACAGGGTGATTTATTCAATGAGGTGACACTCACGTTATTTCTCTTAACATAAGAAACAAGGTGTGACATGCATTATAATTACTATATATAGACAACACATTCCTCAGGCATTAGTGTCTGGGCTTATGCTCGAGATGTCGATTCTCCTGTCCTCGGATGCTGCCTGACCTGCTGTGCTTTTCCAGCACCACTCTATTGACTCTGATCTCCAGCATCTGCAGTCCTCACGTTTTCCTTTGTTTACAGATCAGTTGAACTTCTGCTAATGATACAGTATGAATTTTGACGAGCATGAATTTCAGCCCCTCAAAAGTAGTACTCATGTGATAGTCGACCCATAAATTTAACCTTAAAAAGTGGTCAAAAACTTTGACTATTACCCGAGTATATACGGTAGATTCCACAAAATTGGATATATATTTAAGGGGCTGAATGGCACAGGGTTGTGAGACAAATACAAGTGTATACAGCATGAGCTGCCAGAGGAAGTGGTGGAGGCTGGTACAATTGCAACATTTAAAAGTCATTTGGACGGGTATATGAACAGGAAGGGTTTGGAGGGATATGGGCTGGGTCCTGGCAGGTGGGACGAAGATTGAGTTGGGATATCTGGTTGGTATGGACGGGTTGGACCGAAGGGTCTGTTTCCGTGCTGTACATCTCTATGATTCTATGACTAAGTGCTTTTAGTTTATGGATTTTTTTTTACATGTGGCCATGAGTGTAACTTGCCAAATATGTACCATCAAGCTTTCCAACAGATCACTCTCCCTGTCATGGAATTTAGCAAAATTCCCCCAAATTTTGTACTGAAACTTAGTTCCCTTTTGAGTGCACAACTTCAGTATTGCATTGAATTTTAAAATTTCCTGTGTTCTTTCATCAACTTGAAAATGTTTTTGGTCATTATGTGCTGTTGCAAGAACCACCAATGAATCATGTCAAATTCTAAGTAATAGTTCCTCCAATTTTCCCTTTATTGTCACATAAATTACATCTCATTACTATCCTGTTGGCACTGGCTGCTCTCCTCATCATATCAACAAAGGATAAAAACAAATGCTTGATAGCTCAGAATTTAAACATTGCCAAAAGGAGGTAAGAAATCAAAGCTTTTTGTCTTGCACTTATCAGGACTAGATTGCAAGAAACTGATTTGAAAAAAGAAATCCCAAAGTCCTGGATTGAGATCTAAGATTGACAGTTAACTGTTCTTACTGAACCGCCAAAATGATGACTTACTGATGACCCAAAATATCAGCACTTTCTGAATAAACTGGGGGGAGGGTGCAACGTTTTTCAAGCCTATTTCTTGCTTTCCAGTCCTGGTGAGTGGAAGGTATAAACAGTTCACTTTCTTGTCTGCTTTTAGCAATGTTTAACCGAAGTATAAGGACTGCAGACGACAGCAAACTATTTGTGGGGATAATGAGGTCGATGTTTTATGACATGTCAATAAAGAAAGTGAATGGTAAGAATGGCAAATGGATTTTAAAATGGATAGCTCCCAAATTAATGCAGATTGGGACATTCTTGGAAACGGGAAAAGATTTAAATGCATATTTATTGATTTGTCCTGGCAATACTCAGAAGTGACCAAGGCTCTGTTTGGTAGCAACCTTGTCAGTTGTGGGGAGATGTACTGCAGGATTAATACCACTAAAACGAGTCATACGGAGGCCTGGGCTAATATTCTAGAGATACAAGTTCCAATCCCACCAGGTTAACTGGTTAAGTTTAAATGTGATTTAATAAAATCTGGAACGAGTCTCAGCAGCGATGGTGACCATGGCAACTATCATCAATGGCTGTAAAAATGCATCTGGTTCACTAATGTCATTTAAGAAAGAAAATCTGATATCCCTGCCTGATCTGGTCCAAATGGGACTACAGATCTACTGCAATATGCCTGTCTCTTAACTGCCCCCTGGGCAATTAGGGATAGGCAACAAATGTCATTGAAAGAAACAAAAAGACAAAAAAACTCCAGCTGTGTTTAGCCTTGCCTGTGTATTCAGGACCTCTGCTCATAAGGGAACCGAGGGGCATCGGAAAAATGCAGGAAAGTGGAGTTGAGGATTATCAGATCAGCCACAGCGGATGAATAGGATAGCAGGTTCGATGGGCTGAATGGTCTCCTTCTGCTGCTACATCTTATGGTCATTTCTCTTTGTTGGTCACAGTGGGTACCTCTTGATATCATTTGGAGATCAATTATTGACAGCATTATTTTGTAGTTAAGGGTCAACCTTGGTTCAGTACCATCAACCTTACCTCAGCAAAGTGCACTTTCAGAATCACAGGAACACAGCCTAAACTGATTCAGTACTCAATGACAAAGGTACAGGAGCACAGACATCAAAATGAGGCTCAGTCTTGGGGGGGGGGGGGGGTGGAAATGCGTGGGATTCCAGAACCGTATTAAAACAGGGGCACGGTAATTGTGGAAGGTACATTATCACTTCTCAAGGATATCTCCAAGCACTAACATTCATCCCTCATTGTTGTGGTTGTGTTCGCCGAGCTGGGAATTTGTCTTGTAAACGTTTCGTCCCCTGTCTAGGTGACATCCTCAGTGCTTGGGAGCCTCCTTTGAAGCGCTTCTGTGCTGTTTCCTCCGGCATTTATAGTGGCCTGTCTCTGCCGCTTCCGGTTGTCAGTTCGAGCTGTCCGCTGTAGTGGCCAGTATATTGGGTCCAGGTCGATGTGTTTGTTGATAGAGTCTGTGGATGAGTGCCATGCGTCTAGGAATTCCCTGGCTGTTCTCTGTTTGGCTTGTCCTATAATAGTAGTGTTGTCCCAGTTGAATTCATGTTGCTTGTCGTCTGTGTGTGTGGCTACTAAGGATAGCTGGTCGTGTCGTTTCGTGGCTAGTTGGTGTTCGTGTATACGGATCGTTAACTGTCTTCCTGTTTGTCCAATGTAGTGTTTTTTGCAGTCGTTGCATGGGATTTTGTACACTACATTAGTTTTGCTCATGCTAGGTATCGGGTCCTTCGTCCTGGTGAGTTGTTATCTGAGAGTGGCTGTTGGTTTGTGTGCTGTTATGAGTCCTAGTGGTCGCAGTAGTCTGGCTGTCAGTTCAGAAATGCTGCTGATGTATGGTAGTGTGGCTAGTCCTTTGGGTTGCGGCATGTCCTCGTTCCGTTGTCTCTCCCTTTGGCATCTGTTGATGAAATTGCGCGGGTATCCGTTTTTGGCAAATACCTTGTAGAGGTGTTCCTCTTCCTCTTTGTGTTTAGGACTTGGTCTGTGAAAGCATCCACCCCAACACACACAAACGAAGTTGCATTAGGACACTATTCAAAAGGGCCAGAACACACTGCAGCACACAAGAACTACAAAAAGAGGAAAACGAACACCTATACAATGTATTCGCCAAAAACGGATACCCTTGCAATTTCATCAACAGATGCCTAAGGGAAAGACAACGGAATGAGGACATGCCGCAACCCAAAGGACTAGCCACACTACCATACATCAGGAGCATTTCTGAACTGACAGCCAGACTACTGCGACCACTGGGACTCATAACAGCACACAAACCAACAGCCACGCTCAGACAACAACTCACCAGAACGAAGGACCCGATACCCAACATGAGCAAAACCAATGTAGCGTACAAAATCCCATGTAAGGACTGCACAAAACACTACATCGGACAAACAGGAAGACAGTTAACGATCCGTATACACGAACACCAACTAGCCACGAAACGACACGACCAGCTATCCTTAGTAGCCACACACACAGACGACAAGCAACATGAATTCAACTGGGACAACACTACCATTATAGGGTAAGCCAAACAGAGAACAGACAGGGAATTCCTAGAGGCATGGCACTCATCCACAGACTCTATCAACAAGCACATCGACCTGGACCCAATATACCGGCCACTGCAGCAGACAGCTCGAACTGACAACCGGAAGCGGCAGAGACAGGCCACTATAAATGCCAGAGGAAACAGCACAGAAGCGCTTCAAAGGAGGCTCCCAAGCACTGAGGATGTCACCTAGACAGGGGACGAAACGTTTGCAAGACAAATTCCCAGCTCGGCGAACAAAACCACAACAACGAGCACCTGAGCTACAAATCTTCTCCCAAACTTTGAACATTCATCCCTCAACCAACATCATTAAAACCTAATTGATCACTCCTGTCTGTGTAAATAAACTGGCTGCTGAACGATTGCCATGGCAACACTGATGATCTTTTATTGGTTAAAATGCACTTTGGGACATCCGGAAAGATTTGCCACTGCTTTCAGATTCTCAGCTCTCCTCGTCCTGATGGGGTCCAGGTTACTGAGAGCAGGAGAAGAAAACAAGAAATAGTTTGAGGTTTCTGACCTATTTGACTGTGCAAGATAGTGCTCAAAAAGAGGCTAACAGATCATTATATATAGCTCAGGGTGAAAGTATCACAAACCGTCATTTGCCAAGTGGCAACACAAGATGAGCAGCCCAACTGCTACCAAGCCGGCAGCACAGTCCCTGTCCAGAACTGATCCCAAAACCACATGGTACCATTTCAACTTTGGCAACTATAATACAGGAATGAGTGCCCAGTCTTTGTTACTAACTGATAGCAGCATATCACAGGAACTCACTAATTAGCCTGTAAAATTGGAAAGTGATGAAATTGCACCCACAATGTCACCGTCACTCTTCTTGCAGTACAGGAATAACCAGATAATTAAACCATAAGACGTAGGATCTGGAGTAAGTCATTCAGTTCATTGAGTCTGCTCCAACATCATGGCTGAGCTGATCATCCTCAAACCCACTTTCTTGCCTTTTCCCTGTACCCCTCGATTCCCTTATTGACGAAAATACTGTCTCCCTCAGCCGTGAATATTGAAAATGAGACAGCCCTCTGCAGTGAAGGATTCCACAGATTCATTACCCTCTAGAAAAGAATTCCTCCTCACCTCTGTCTGAAATGTGCCACCTCTCCCAGTCTAAGATGATGCCCTCTGGTCTGAGACTCTTCCCACAATGGGAAGCAACCTCTCCACATCTACCCCTCCTTTAGAAATTCATATATTTCCGGTGGTCGTGAAAGGTGCTACGTAAATGCAAGTCATTTAGCTCAAGATTTCAGCCAAGCGCTCGCTCACTCGTCCATAATTGCAACAAAAAAAAGACAAAAATAAGATGTTAACCATACAATGATTTCTCAGGGAACCATGGGAGGTATTGGCTTAGTGGGATTATCACTGCACAGAGACCCAGGTGATGCTTAGGATACTGAAATCCTGCTATGGTAGAATTTATGGAATTAAGAGTCTGATGATGACCATAAAACTCAGGCTGTAAAAACCCAACTGGTTCATTAATGCCCATCAAGGGAGGAAACTGCTATCCTTACCTGGTCTGGCCAAATGAGACTCCAGACCCACAGCAATGGGGTTGACTTCCCAACTGTCCTCTGGGGCAATTAGGAATGGGCAATAAATGCTACCCTTGACAGGAATATCTTCATTGCTTGAATGATTTTTTTAAAAAATGAATCTGGGAGGAAGCTTCTCAAATAGACCGTGCAAAACACACTGATTTTCAAATGCCTTTTCAGAAATGGGGAGGAGAGAAACGAGGCAGAGCAACACATAGCCGGTCACAACTGGCAGCTGTCACTAGCCTGTGTCCTTCAGAGGTTGGGAACATAAGGCATAGCGTACACCAGAGGGGCTGTGGGGGAGGGGGCTGGAATGTTATACAATAACAAATGCAAACTGAGCCGGCAAGCTTCTCTGTCTGAGCAACAACTCGGACCCCTTTCGGGGTTAAAAGGAGCAAATCTTTTGCTGTTCTGCTTCTTGCATGGGGACAAATGCAGGATCTCATTGTCCAGAATCTAAACCCAGGCGCCCACCAACCCACCTCAACCCGAAGGAATGAAAACAGCATTCACCTCTGCGTGTTCCCCGCCCCCAACATTTACTCAGCGCGTTAAACTAAAGTATACACGCGGTCTGCCTTAAGGTGCATTCAATGCCAAGTAAAAGCCGAAAGAACTACTGGAAAAGCCTCAGAAGCAGGTCTGGCAGCATCAAGCCCCCAGCCCGCCTGATGTGTGCAATAGTAAATGGTCTCCACGTTTACCTCCATCTGTCAGTGCCTCTTTGCTCTGGATGTGGGTGGGGGGTGGATATGGCAATGCAATTGTCTGTCGGTTTCTGGCTGCGGCGCCCAGCGGTGGCACTCGCTCCCCTGGTGCGAGAGTCAAGAGAGGCTCCCCCTCTAACACACTCACTCTCCCGCACACTCCTGGCTTTTCAGGAGCACCGTTCGCCTTTTACGTGAGCACTGCTGATCCAACCTCCCGTTCATTGCATCAGCCAGCTCACTGCAACTCTCTTCCACGTCAGAGCAGCCATCCCAAGAGGCATGTCCCCCACCACTGCGCACAATTAAACCAAAAAAGAAAACTTTTTGTCAAATTTGTCCCCCAAACCTTGACACGGTGTTCCCAAAACATGCGCTGTTTTTGAACACTAAGTGAACGATTGGGACAGGAACACACGTAGGCATGTTGCTTTCCCGAATCAAAGTTACCATCAGATGTTGCAAAAGGAAACACAAAACAAGCCGATTGTTTTCTCCCTGTCCTCTCAACGTTTTATTTTACACAGTTTCCCCCCCCCCCCCCCCCTCCCGAGGCGATAGAGCTTGGCCAAGCCACTTGAGAGGGTTCCATTACAATGTATGGCAAGGGCAGATTTTGTATTAACTATTTATTATTCAGGAGGAGTGAGAGTATTGCACTGTTCTTGTTGCAACGAAGTTACTTTTCAAGGTAGCACAGCACTTGAGTATTGTTGGGGGGAGAAAAGGCACATTTTTGCCAATCATTTTCGTCCTTCGCTCATCAGGACAATTTGCAAGAGTGCCTACTGCAAGGGGTATAACCAATGTTTATTCTAAATCACAACCAAAAGAGCTGCAGCTGCAATAAATGAGACACAAAAGCAGAAGTTGCTGGAAAAGCTCAGCAGGTCTGGCAGAGTTAACGTTTCTGGTCTGGTGACTGTCATTTCAGCTCTCCCTCAAACTGAAAGTTAACTCTGATTTCTCTCCACAGATGCTGCCAGACCTGCTGAACTTTTCCAACAATCTCTATTTGTTGTGTCAACGTTTATTCTATCCTTGTATTCTTACGCAGTATAAATGTTGGTTTTCTGCTTGGATTGGCTTTCTTGCAAATCGTCATGATGAGGAAAGTAAAGAATGAAAGTAATTAAAGAAGTAAAGAATTAAAGAAAGGTTCAGTTTTTGCTTTAAAAAAACACACAATTTATATAAGCTTTTGATCCGGCACTCATCAGGACAATTTGTAAGAGAGTGCCAATTTCCACTAGACTACAAGTCACAGGAGCAGAAATTAGGCCTTTCAGCCCATCAAGTGCTCCACCATTTAATCATAGCTGATATGTTTCTAAAACCCATTCTCCTGTTTTCTCCCTGTAACCTTTAATCCCCTTGGCAATCAAGAACCTACCTATCTCTGTTTTCAATATACTTAATGACCTGGCCTCCACAACTTCCCCGTGGAAATGGATTCCACAGATTCACCGCTCTCTGGCTGAAGAAGTTTCTCCTTATCTCCATTCTAAAGGGTCTTCCCTTTACTCTAAGGCTGTGTCCTCAGGTCCTCGTCTCTCATGCCAATGGAAACATCTTCACAACATCCACTTTGTTCAGGGCGTTCAGTGTTATGTAAGTGTTTATTAGATCACCCCTCACCCTCAACTGAGTACAGACCCAAAGTCCTCAAACATTCCTCATATGTTAAGTCTTTCATTCTCCTCTGGACCCACTCAGGGCCAGCACATCCATCCTGAGATTTTGGGCCCAAAATTGCTCACAATGCTCTAAATGTAGTCTGACCAGAGCTCTAGAGTCAAAGAATGTGGTGCTGGAAAAGCACGGCTGGTCAGGCAGCAACTGAGGAGCAGAAGAATCTATGTTTTGAGCATAAGCCCTTTATCAGGAATTCATCAACTCTCATTCCTGATGAAGAGCTAATGCCGCCTCTCCTCAGATGCTGCCTGACCAGCTGTGCTTTTCCAACACCACATTTTTTGACTTTGATTTCCAGCATCTGCAGTCCTCACTTTCTCCTGACCAGAGCTTTATAATGCCTCAGAAGTACATTCCTGTGTTTATATTCTAGTCCTTTTAAAATAAATGCCAACATTGTGCTTGCCTTCCTAACTACTGACTTACCTTCAGTGAATCCTGGACTAGGACTCCCAAGTCTGTTTGCACTTCAGATTACTGAATTTTCTCCCCGTTTAGAAAATAGTCCATGTCTCTATTGTTCCTACCAAAGTTCACACTTTCCCACGTTGTGTTTCATCTGCCACTTTTTTGCCCACTTCCTTACCTGTCTAAATCTTTCTGCAGTCTCCCCACCTCCTCAATATTACATGTCCCTTCATCTATCTTTGTATCATCGAGAGACAACCAACATTTATTCCATCCTTATAACCTTGAACAGTATAGATGTCAGTTTTCTCCTTGGATTGGTTTTCCTGCAAATCATCCTGATGAGTGCCAGATCAAATGCTTGACAAAATGTGTCTTTAAAACAAAACTGAACCTATTTTTATTCTTTACTAGGGAACCAGTATTTATTACCCTCCCTAGTTGCCATTGTGAAAACATAATTGCTGCAGCCTATATTATGGCAATTTACCCACAGTGCTATTGGCAATTAGTTTCAGGGTGTTGATACAACATTAGTGAAGGAACGATGATATACAGTGAAACTTTGTAGTGATGTCATTGCTCAAGTCCAAAAAACGAGATAGTAGAACTGTGGATAAATGATTGCGTATAGAAGCAAAATACCATGATAAAAACATATTTTGTTTAAAAATACACAACGGCACAATCTTAGAGTAAAGGGAAGACCTGTTAGAACAGAGATAAGGAGAAATGTCTTTAACCAGAGAGTGGTGAATCTGTGGAATTCATTGCCACAGAAGGCTGTGGAGGCCAGGTCATTGAGTAGATTGAAAACAGAGATAGATAAGTACTTGATTGCCAATGGGTTTCAAGGTTACAGGGAGAAAGCAGGAGAAAGGTGTTGAGAAATGTATCAGCTATGATTGAATGGAGCACTCAATGGGCTGAATGGCCTAATTTCTGCTCCCGTTGTTTGTGGTCTCATGGTCTTTTCCTGAAGTTATGAGGGTCAAACGCAGTACACCCATTGCAAAGTGGTCTCCAAACAGAAGTAAGGAAGGCGAGTTTTGAGAAGATTTGCAGCTCAGGTTGAAGTTCTAGTTGTAGGTTTGAAGCTTCATCCGGAGGTTCACTGATGATGTTACCTAGTACGGTGACGAAATGTCTGAAAAGGAACCTTCCAGCTCAGCGAGCAAACCTACATTCAGAAGTAAAGAAGATCAGGCATGAATATATCCAAAGTATTCATATTGACACTTTTTGATGCTTTGAAGATTTTGAACATTGCATCAGTATTGCTGTAATGATTTATTCCCCATGTGAAGTACCAAATGAACTAAGAGGAAAGCCTGCAAGTTGGCTCCAAGAGTTGGAAGTAAGGAAAGTAATTGCCACAGTTACCATAACCTGGAACATGGGCAAATTTCATCATTGTGGGGAAGTGACAAAATAAAAAGCCAAATTAATGAATTCCACAGATTCCCCACTCTCTGGCTAAAGACATTTCTCCTTATCTCCGTTCTAGCGCGGTACGGTGGCACAGTGGTTAGCACTGATGCCTCACAGCGCCAGAGACCCGGGTTCAATTCCCGCCTCAGGCGACTCTCTGTGTGGAGTTTGCACATTCTCCCCGTGTCTGCATGGGTTTCCTCCGGGTGCTCCGGTTTCCTCCCACAGTCCAAAGATGCACAGGTTAGGCGAATTGGCCATGCTAAATTGCCCGTAGTGTTAGGTAAGGGGTAGATGTAGGCATATGGGTGGGTTGCGCTTCGGCAGGGCGGTGTGGACTTGTTGGGCCGAAGGGCCTGTTTCCACACTGTAAGTAATCTAATCTAATCTTGTAAATAATCTAATCTAAAAAAGCCAAATTAATGACCATACTACTCTGAAAATGCTGATCTCGTCTGATCTTGGAAGTTAAGCAGACTTAGGCCTGTTTAGTATTTGGATGGAAGACTGCCTGGGATTACCAGGTCCGGTGGGCTTAGGAGGCAGCCCGATGGCTCAGTGGTGAGCACTGCTGACTCAGAGTGCCAGGGATGAAGAAGGGCTGATGCCCGAAACGTCGATTCTCCTGCTCCTTGGATGCTGCCTGACCGGCTGCGCTTTTCCAGCAACACATTTTCAGCGCTGATCTCCAGCATCTGCAGTCCTCACTTTCTCCTCAGAGTGCCAGGGATCCAGGTTTGAATCTACCCTTGGGGGGATTGTCTGTGTGGAGTTTGCTTATTCTCCCCGGGTCTGTGTGGGTTTCCTCTAGGTGCTCCAGTTTCCTCCCTCAACGCAAAAATGTGCAGGTTCAGTGGATTCGCTCTGCTAAATTGCTTATAGTGTGCAGGGATGTGTAGGCTGGGTAGAATAGCAGGGTTATGGGGAGATGGTAGAAGGGTGGGTCTGGGTCAGTGTAGGCTCAATGGGCCAATTGGCCTGCTTCCACACTGCAGAGATTCTATGATGATAATGGTTTGTAGTCATAAATTGAAGTGATCAAGGCATATATTGAAAGACACTTCCTTGATAGGAAAGAAGGAAAATTTGAAAAGGTCAGACAGCTGAAGAACATTTCCCACCATTGCAACACTCCATGAAAAAAAACAAGAACTGAGGAAAGCAAGACATAATATGACATGCGAAAAAGGAGATTGCAGAAGATAATCTGCTAGCTGGACAGGAAGTAGAAGAGGTGTCCAAAATGAGATCTGAACCTCAAGTCAAAACTTCAGCAGCATGTGCTTCAAATAGAAGAATTTGAAAATTAAAAATGTGATAGTGCTGAGTTCAGCGAACAAAGTAGTGCACTTAAATGCTATCACAATCAAAGAATAATTGATTTACTGGAAACTAATAACAAACAGTGAGAAATGCTGGCAAATTTAAAAGAGAAAATAGTAAATGCAAGAAGACCAACAAGAGTGAGTACAAAAGGAAACTGAACATCTAACAGAAACTAGTACACAGAATGATTTGAAAAGGAAACAAATACTACAGAATTGTAATTCAGAGATTGAGGAGAAGTGCTGACTTAGTGTGCTGCTTTTGCTCAAGAGACCACCGAAGCAATACTGCATGAAAGACACTTTTTCGGAGGAAAGACAACTGCAATCTAAAGGTGTTCAGCTTAGTTATAAACGTCAATTTTTGTTAGTCATCTTCAGTTAGAGGTTTAGTGCTGGGAACGGTTATACTGACAGTTTTTTTTTAAAGACGAGTGTTACATTGCTATGTTTATAAAACGCTAGGAACTAATTTGTCACTTGAATGTGTATCCGGGTTACCACGTTTTGCTACTGTACTGCAGTCAAGTGCTGACCAATGAATCCAGCAGCCACGTGGAGAGGTGTAGGAAATGCATTTGAGACAAAGCATGTGATCACTTCAAATGTGTGGGAATCAAACACCTAACAATATCATTGGGATCACAGTTAACCCATCTCACAGGGTGAGCTTACATTTAGAAGAGAATACGTTGCTTTTGTACTTAGGTGCCAACTGTTTCCTCTGTTGATTTGCAGGATTTTGTAGGTGGGATGGGCCATCCACCTAAAGCAGGCTATAACCTCCATTCATGCAATTGGAGTCCATTATAAAGCATGAAATTGAATTTCTATAGCTGCTTTCAAGAGTTCAGGTCAGTCCCTAGCTGTTTACATTCAATTAATCTTTGGAAGCAGCATGGTGGCTCAGTGGTTAGCACTGCTGCCTCACAGCACCAGAGACCCAAGTTTGATTCCAGCCTCAGGTGACTGTCTGTGTGGATTTTCTCTGGATGCTCTGGTTTCCTCCCACAATGTGTATACCAGGTGAATTGGCTGTGCTAAATTGCCCGTAGTGTTAGGTGCATTAGTCAGGTACAAATATAACGTAGGGGGAGTCGGTCTGGGTGGGTTACTCTTCAGAGGGTCGGTGTGGACTTGTTGGGCCGAAGGGCCTGTTTCCACACTGTAGGGATTCTATGATATAACGCTTATCACAGCTTTTTCATCTGTTCAAGATTATAAACAGAGCTGGCTACATCAACATTAATTGCCGATTCCTAACCGTTAAGAATCAATCACATTGCTATGTGGAGTCACATGTAGGCCAGGCCAAACAAAGATGGCAGATTCCTAAAGGATATACGTGAGCTCGACTTCTTTTTATAACAATCAACAGTGGTTACATGGCCACCATTAGGGCATGGTTATCTTTTATGCCAGATTTGTATTCAATTAAAATATCACTGTCTGCTCTGGTGAAATTCAAACCCATGTCCCCAGAACAATAGCCACTGCTTTCCCTCTTAAAGTGGATTTATTAAGTATTTCCAATAAACTATCTACAATATTAACATTACATGAGATTCTTCTGTTAAGAATCAGTCTTTTTCTTCTGTATCTGCCCCTCACTGGGTTTCTTGATGGCGGTTTGCACTAGTGCCCTAAGGTGGAGAGTCAGAATGGGCTTTGTCATGTCTGAGGCCTCTAGCCAAGCCAGGCTGGTTGGAAATGACAATCACAGCTTCTGGTGTTGTTGGCACTGAGTCATGTTGGAGCTCAGGCTTGGGGTCCAGTTTATCACTAGTCTGGTTGTCAGTGACATCTGGATTGTCATCTACTTTGCTGAAAACATGAGAAAACTCTGAAGCCTAGTGATTGATTTACTGGGGGGAGCACTTTGCTGGTGAACCTGTCTTTTGTAACACCTCTTCAGAATCACACTGATGTCTTGGTTCAGAGACCAGACTTTACTAGTGCTATTCCTCAGTTGGTAGTGGACATTGATATTTCAATCACTAATCCTCAGGATCTCAGCAGCAAGGGCAAGTGGATTGGGCAGTTTTCTCCTGCATATTTTTTAACCTCAAGTGCCTCCTAACACCCAGTATAAAACACTCAATACAACAGTTCTTGCATATCTTCCATGCCACCCACTCCTTGCTAATGGTTGCATTCAAGCATTGAATGGAAATCCATATTCACACGGTGACATCATCCTGGTTTCCTGGACTTTCCACCTATCAGGAGTGTTAGCTTTCTGTTTCCTGCCTTGTTCTTGGCCAATAAGATTATCACTCAGTTCTTGCATTGAGTCTTAGTGGTGTCAGCTTTTGCTGCTCAGCTGGTTTCTGGCAGCATGTTACAGACTATCCTGGATGATTTGCCAGAAGCACTTACTCTTCTATGAAATCCTCTTCCCTGGATTTTCAGTTCTAGTGGGAGGGTGTCAGCTGCAGCATTATCGAATGACCTCATCCCCTCCAGCGATCTTGGACTATTGGATCCCATATCACCTCTTAAACATCTTGAGCCAGTCAGGAACACTGTTCATTCAGTTTATTGCTGTACATCTCCACATGCGCCTTGACAATGGGCTCCGAGATGAGAGTTCTTTCTGACTGCCCTTGTACAAACCAGGTGGACACTACTGAATTTTAGTTGGGGGTCATTGGCTGCATAAGCTGTCTCCTGTCTGGTCTTTCAATGTCACTGAGAGGGTGCACAAAATGACCTCAGTTTATCCTCCTGCTCGAGTCATTCTCATTGTGAGTACTTTGGCAGGCCAGTGTCACGGCTGACCTTAAGTCTACCTTAAGTGTGGGCGGCACGGTGGCACAGTGGTTAGCACCGCTGCCTCACAGCACCAGAGACCCGGGTTCAATTCCTGCCTCAGGCGACTGACTGTGTGGAGTTTGCACATTCTCCCTGTGTCTGCGTGGGTTTCCTCCCACAGTCCAAAAATGTGCAGGTCAGGTGAATTGGCTATCCTAAATTGTCCATAGTGTAGGTTAGGGGTATGGGTGGGTTGCGCTTCGGCGGGGCGGTGTGGACTTGTTGGGCTGAAGGGCCTGTTTCCACACTGTAAGTAATCTAATCTAATCTAATAGTCCAGATCATATGCTGCCTATCAATCCAGATTTTACATGGGTCTTGTAACCCTTAATCTGTAAAATCATATCCCTAATTCAGGGCAGTTTATACAAATATCTGAGGCTCTTTGTCATTAATATAAGTGATAATCACCATAATCACGGTTGAGATGAGGTGATAAAGTGCTGACACATTTAGGTTCTTGTGGTTGAGCTGTAGTGACCCTGTCTCTGAGCCAGGAGGCCTGATTATCTCTGAACACATTGATTGGAAAACATCTATTTATGTGATCGATATGTGGGTTGTGCAGCAAACTATGTATTCAAATTAACTGGTTTTTCTCTATTTTCTGAAACATTTGGGACCCCTGCGCTCTAACCAAATTTGCAGTCATCATTACAACAAATATTTAATTCAAGTTCCAAACCAAGACAGCATGTGCCTTAGGGAGGGAATGTGAAGCTGGTAGAAGCTGGAGTAGAATGTGGGAAAAAATGGGGCTTATTAATCGCAGAAGGTTAGTACGCAGGCACTGCACATGATTGGAAAGGGGAGGTAATAGCCTAGTGGCATTACCCCTGGTCTGTTAATCCAGAAAAGCAGGTAATGTTCTAGGGATCTTCAGCTTCAAAACCTGCCACATCAGATGGTGGAATTTGAATTTTAAAAAAGTCTAATGATCACAGTGAATCAGTTGATGGGTGAAAAACCCATCTGGTTCACTAAAGCCATGTAAGAAAGGAAACTGCCATCTTTACCTGGTCTGGCCTACATGTGACTCAAGACTTACGGCAATGTGGTTACCTCTCAAATGCCTCCTGGGCAATTAGGGATGAGTATTCAACGCTGGCCCAGCCAGTGATACCCTCATCCTGTGAATGAATAAAAAAAGGAAGGTTGTCGTTTATCACAAAACCAACGGAATTGTAATAGTCTGGATATTTTGCTACAGTCATAAATAATTGTGGTAATGCCACATCTGGAGTGCACAGTGCTTGGCCTCCTTATTTAAAATTAAACTTCATCCGAGGCGATTAAGAGAAAATTCACTGGACAATTACCTGCGTTAAAGGCTTACCCTCTCGGGAATCATTGGACATATAGCCATCGGAATTTAGAAGAATAAAAACTTTTTTTCCATGGGCTGCGGGTGTTACTGTCTCACTTAATTGCCCCAGAGGACAGATAATAGTAAACCACATTGCTGTGGGTCTGGAGTCACATGTAGACTAGACCACGTAAAAATGGCAGATGCCTTTCTCTGAAGGATGTGAGTGAAGCAGACAGATTTTTAACGACACTCATACTGGTTAGTTATGTGCAATTGGGCGAGCTTTTTACTGGATTTAAATTTCACCGTCTGCTCAGTGGTTAGCATTGCTGCCTCACAGCACCAGGGACCTGAGTTTGATTCCAGCCTCAGGCGATTGTGTGCGGTTTGCATGTTCTCTCTGTGTCTGTAAGGGTTTCCTCTGTGTGCTCTGATTTTCTCCCACAGTCCAAAGGTGTGCAGATTAGGTGGGCTTGCCATGGTAAATGTGGGGTATGGGGGCGGGGTTGCTCGTTGGAGGGTTGGTGTAGACTTGATGGGCCGAATGGCCCCTATCTGAACTGTAGGCATTCTGTGGTCAGATGTGAACCCATGTCATCTGGATGGAGCTGTATTACACAGAAATGGAACATTATCACAGATGAACTCAGAACATTAAATTGGGAATCTGGATTACTAGTCCAGTCACATTAATCTATGCCATCACCTTCCTTTATTGAAACACTAAACTCCTGAAGGGGTATTTACTGAAAAGATGTAAGAGAGATTGGAAACAGGAAATAAGGCCTCTTGCATCTAAGTCGGAGATTAGGAGGAACTGTTTTCTCCTGGAGGGTCCCTAGGTCATCGGGTGGTGTGATGGCTCAGTGGTTAGCACTGCTGCCTCACAGCACCAGGAACCCAGGTTCGATTCCAGCCTCAGGCGACTGTCTGTGTGGAGTTTGCACATTCTCCTAGTGTCTGCATGGGTTTCCTCCGGCTGCTCCAGTTTTCTTCCACAATCCAAAGATGTGCAAGTTAGGTGGATTGGCCATACTAAATTGCCCATACTGTTCAGGGATATGTAGGCTAGGTGCATTAGTCAGGGGTAAATGTAGAATAATAGGGTAGGGGAATGGGTCTGGGTGGATTATTCTTTGGAGGGTTGGTGTGGACTTGTTGGGCCAAAGGGCCTGTTTCCACACTGTAGGGATTCTATGAACCAAGGAGGCAGTGCTGTAGTGGCAATGTCACATCATTGCCTGACACTGGTATGGCACAGGCTCCCTAACCCTGGCATCCTTGGGTTACCTGAGTCCATAGAAGGCTGACATAGTAAGATGCTCAACAAGATCATTTTTATATTTGTCCTTGTGGGCAAAACAGTATTTTTAACCCATGCTTTTAGATTGGGACTGGGCTCATATCAGCTAGAGAAGAATGTTGTCTTCCAACAACAGCAATTGTATGAACCATTTGTATTTGTACAATTATCTGGCAGCTTTCAAGGCCAATGTTTCCCAAGGTGAGCCAACGCATTACTCAGTTTACTGAATTGATCTTGATTTTGTAACCAGTCACATCAGAATCACGGAGGGAGAAAGAAGCAAGGGGAAAGGAGGGAATAGGATCAGAGGGAAGGTGGGAAATGTGGGAGGGTTGAACAGAAAGGTGTGAGAGTGTGAAGGGGAATCAAAGGGAGAGGAGTGAATGGAGAGGGATGAGGTAATGGATGCGTAGGAGGGAATGGGACAGGAGAATGGGGGAGGGGTAAGGGAAAAGTAGATTGAAAGGAGGGAAAGGTGAGAGGAAATGGAAGAAGGAGGGAAAATAGAAAGGGGAGGAGTGAAGGGGAAGTCAGAACGGTGGGGGAGGTGGATTGGAAGGGAGAGGGAGTAAGCAAGTCAGGGGATGAAAAGGAAGGGATGAAAGGGATAGGTGGAAGGAGGGATAATGAACAAGAGGCAGGAAATACAGGAAAGGCTAGGAAGGTGAGGGTGTTAATAGAAGAAAAGGATGGGAATAAAGACACCGCTGAGGGATTGGAGGGCAGGGGTAAGAAAGAGAGAATGTGAAGATATGTGCAAAAGCAAGAGATGAAGGGGAAGTGGCAGGAGGGGAGAAGGATAAAGGAAGGGGCACTTGGGAAGGGAGAGAGAAAAGGGATTTGTGTGGAGAATTAAGGGGATTTTGGAGTTCACTGGTTAGGGAGAGAGGTTGGAAAGCAAAGAATATTTAGGCATGGGGAAGTTGAAAGAAAGGGGCGTCGGAGTGAGGACGTAGGAAAGGAAAGGCATTAGTTAAATGGAATTTGGATAAGGGGAATATGAGGATTGAAAGGGGAGATTTCTTTCATTTTCTTGTAACTTAAAATCAGATTTGAGATTTCTCTGATATTTATTCATGTACATGCAAGGGTGACTTATTCTTCCCATAGAAAAAGTCGAAGCTGAGCTGTTACGAACATTAATTTTTTACATGACTTATTTATTTGAATGGACCAATCATCAGTAACACATGTAATTCCATTGGCTGAGGAATGGAAGATAGAGTTTAATTTAGATAAATGTGAAGTATTGTATTTTGGTAAGACAAATCGGGGCAGGATGCTTACACTTAATGGTAGGCTCCTGGGGAGAGTTGCTGAACAAAAAGACCTTGGGGTGAAAGTTCATAGTTCCTTGAAGATGGAGTCACAGATAGACAGGGTAGTGAAGAAGGTGTTTGGTACACTTGCCTTCATTGGTCAATGCACTGATTATCCAAGTTGGGATGTCATGTTGCTTTGTACAGGACATTGGTTAGGCCACTTTTGGAATATTGCATTCAATTCTTGTCTGTCTGCTACAGTTGTGAAACTTGAAAGGGTGCAGAAAAGATTTACAAGGGTGTTGCTGTAGTTGAAGGGCTTGCACTAAAGGGAGAGGCTGAGTAGGCTGGGGCTATTTTCGCTGAAGGCTTATAAAATCGTGAGCAGAATGGATAGAGTGAATAGCCAAGGTCTTTTTTTTCCCAGGGTAGAGGAGTCCTAAACTAGAGTGCATAGGTGAGTGGAGAAAGATATAAAAGGGTAGTGCATGTATGGAATGAGATGCCAAAAGAAGTGGTGGAGGCTGGTACAATTACAACTTTTGAAAGACATCTGGGTGGGTGCATGAATAGGAAGGGTTCAGAGGAATATGGGCTAAATGCTGACCAATGGGATTAGGTTAATTTAGGAGATGCGGTCGGCATGGACGTGCTGGACTGAAGGGTCAGTTTCTGTGCTGTACATCTCTGACTCTCTGACTGTATTTATATGAAGGTGCTTTCGGAATCCCGTTAGCTATATTAACTGGAACATCATGCTCATTACAGTCTCCAACTCTAAACAGTTTCTGAAAACCCAATCTCTCTATTCATGTTTCACCCAACTCCCTAAATCTCACACCGTGGTTCAATGCCCATTCTTATTATCTTTTATCTGTCCCCCTATATAGGGACTTGACTATTTGCTAGTTTAAAGAACTTATGCAAATGCAGGTTACTGTGGTTGGAGCAATAAACTCAATGTTTCTCCATTATGTTTTACAATGCATTTGAAACATGCAAAACAATAATTGGAACACTTGTGTCTGCACATCATCCCATTAAGCAAATATGCTGCACAAGTAATCCTATTTTAATAGGAGATGTAACAGAATTTCTTCTTCAGGAAATCACACAAGTGATTGTGATAAAATCTTTAGAAAAGAATGCTCAGACAGTTCTGATAAATTCTCATCAACAGGTCAAACAGATTTTAATTTGGCAAAAATAGTCTTTTGTTCTTATTGCTTTTTAGCATGCAGCTAATCACATCAGTTAGAAATGGAATTGATTAGGACAAAATGATGGGGCTGGTCATAAAGTAAGTGAAAGAAAAATGAATTTTATTACCTGTTAGGTGTTACCTTTCTCCTGAGAGAATCATAGAATCCCTACAGTGTGGAAACAGGCCATCAAGTACACACCACCCCTCTGAAGGGCGTCCAACCCAGACCCAGTCCCCCTACCCTAATCCCTGTAATCCCTACATTTCCTATACTTAACCCACCAAGCCTGCACATCTCTGGACACTATGGGGAAATTTAGCATGGACAATCCACCTAACCTGCATATCTTTGGATTGTGGGAGGAAACCAGAGCACCTGGAGGAAACCCATGAAGAGACAGAGAGAATGTGCAAACTCCACACAGACAGTCATAGAGTTACAGAGCACGGAAGCAGACCCTTCAGTCCAACTCGTTCATGCTGACCAGGTAACCTAACCTAATCTCCACCCATTTGTCAGCACTTGGCTCACATCCCCCTAAATCCTTCCTATTCATAAACCCATCCAAATGCCTTTTCAATGCTGTAATTGTACCAGCCTCCAATACTTCCTTTGGCAGCTCATTTCAGACATGCACCACCTTCTGCGTGAAAAAGTTGCCCGTTAGGTCCCTTTTAAATTTTTCGACTCTCACCCTAAACCTATGCCCTCGATTTCTGGACTCCCCCACCCCAGGGAAAAGACGTTGTCTATTTATCCTATCCATGCCCCTCATGATTTTATAAACCTCTATAAGTCACCCCTCAGCCTCTGACGCTCCAGGGAAAACAGCCCCAGCCTGTTCAGCCTCTCTTTATAGCTCAAATCCTCCAACCCTGGCAACATCTGTCTTTTTCTGAACCCTTTCAAGTTTCACAGCATCTTGCGATAGGAAGGAGACCAGAATTGCACGCAATATTCCAACAGTGGCCTGACCAATGTCCTGTACAGCCGCAACATGACGTCCCAACTGGTATACTCAATGCTCTGTCCAATAAAGGAAAGCATACCAAATGCCTTCTTCACTATCCTATCTACCTGCGACTCTACTTTCAAGGAACTATGATCCAGCACTTCAAATCTCTTTGTTCAGCAACACTCCCCAGGACCTTACCAGTAAGTGTATAGTTCTGCTCTGATTTGCCTTTCCAAAATGCAGCACCTCGCATTCATCTGAATTAAACTCCATCTGCCACTCCTCGGCCCATTGGCCCATCTGGTCCAGATCCTGTTGTACTCTGAGGTAACCATCTTTGCTGTCCACTTCACCTCCAATTTTGGTATCATCTGCAAACTTACTAACTATACCTCTTATGTTCACATCCAAATACTTTATATAAATAATGAAAAGCAGTGGACCCAGCACCGATCCTTGTGGAACACCACTGGTCACAGGCCTCCAGTCTGAAAGGCAACCCTCCACCACCACCCCCTTTTTCCACCTTTGAGATAGTTCTGTATCTTATTGGCTAGTTCTCCCTGTATTCCATGAGATCTAACCTTGCTAACCAATCTCCCATGGGGAAACTTGTCAAATGCCTTAGTGAATTCCATATAGATCACGTCCACCACTCTTCCTTCATCAATCCTCTTTCTACCTTCTTCAAAAGACGCAATCAAGTTCGTTAGACATTATTTCTCACGCTGGATTAGTGGTGCTGGAAGAGCACAGCAGTTCAGGCAGCATCCAACGAGCAGCGAAATCAACGTTTCGGGCAAAAGCCCTTCATCAGGAATAAAGGCAGTGAGCCTGAAGCATGGAGAGATAAGCTAGAGGAGGGTGGGGGTGGGGAGAGAGTAGCATAGAGTACAATGGGTGAGTGGGGGAGGGGATGAAGGTGATAGGTCAAGGAGGAGAGGGTGGAGTGGATAGGTGGAAAAGAAGATAGGCAGGTCGGACAAGTAGGAGTCGACCTGCCTATCTTCTTTTCCACCTATCCACTCCACCCTCTCCTCCTTGACCTATCACCTTCATCCCCTCCCCCACTCACCCATTGTACTCTATGCTACTCTCTCCCCACCCCCACCCTCCTCTAGCTTATCTCTCCATGCTTCAGGCTCACTGCCTTTATTCCTGATGAAGGGCTTTTGCCCGAAACGTTGATTTCGCTGCTCGTTGGATGCTGCCTGAACTGCTGTGCTCTTCCAGCACCACTAATCCAGTATTTGATTTTCAGCATCTGCAGTCATTGTTTTTACCTCATTATTTCTCACGCACAAAGCTATGTTGACTATCCTTAATCAGTCCTTGCTTTTCCAAATACATGTAAATCCTGTCCCTCAGGATTCCCTCCAACAACTTGCCCACCACTGATGTCAGGCTTACCGGTCTATATGGATTTTCCTTTCATAAATAGTGGCACCACCTTAGCTAACCTTCAGTCTTCCGCACCTCACCTGTGACTATTGATGATACAAATATCTCAGCAAGAGGCCCAGCAATCACTCCCTAGCTTCCCACTGAGTTCTAGACAGAAGGCATACAAAGTGACCAAGATCAGCCAGAAACTAGAACATTGGGAAAGATTTAAAGATCAACAGACAGCCACAAAAAGAGGTATAAAGAAAAGTAAGAGAGAACATGAGAAAAAAACTAGCTCAGAATATAAAGACAGATAGCAAAGGTTTCTATAAGTATATCAAACATAAACAAGTGGCTAAAGTAAACATTGGTCCTTTAGAGGATGAGAAGGAGCATTTAGTTATGGGATATGAGGAAATGGCCGAGCTATTAATAGGTATTTTGTATTAGTCTTCACACGGAGGATACGAACAACATGCCAGTATCGGACAAAGAGATGAAGGGAGGTGAGGACCTGGAAACAATCATTATCACAAAAGAGCTACTGTTTGGCAAGCTAATGAAGCTAAGGATAGACAAATCTCCTGGCCCTGATGGAATGCACTCCAGGGGACTAACAAGATGGCGAGAGAAATTGCAAGTGCACTTGTGGTAATTTTCCAAAATTCATTGGATTCTGAGGCAGTTCCAGCAGATCGGAAATCAGCAAATGTGACGCCACTGCTTAAAAAAAGGAGGTAGACAAAAGATGGGGAATTATAGAACAATTAGCTTAACTTCTGTAGTGGGGGAGATGCTTGAGTCTTTAACAAGAAAGAGACAGCAAGACATCTAGATAGGCAGACATTGGGCAATGCAGCGTGGGTTCATGAGGGGCAGGTCACGCTTAACTAAACTTTTGGAATTCTATGAAGACATTATGAACATGCTGGACAACGGGGACCCAGTAGATGTGGTGTACCTAAATTTCCAAAAGGCATTTGACAAGGTGCCACACAAGAGGCTGATGCATAAGATAAAGATGCATGGCATTACGGGTAAGGTATTAGCACGGATAGAGGATTGGTTGACTAACAGAAAACAAAGAATAGGGATCAATGAGTACTATTCTGGTTGGCAATCAGTAACTGGCGGTGTGCCTCATTGGTCAGTGTTGGAATTGCAATTATTCACAATTTATGGAGATGATTTGGAGTTCGGGACCAGGTATAGTGTGTCAAAGTTTGCAGATGACATTAAGATGAGTGGCTGAACAAAGTGTGCAGAGTACGTGAAACTTTGCAGAAGAACATAGATGGTTTAAGTGAGTGGGCAAAGATCTGGCAGACGGAATACAATGTTAATAAAGGTGAAGTCATCCATTTCAGTAGAAATAACAATAAAAAGGATTATTACTTGAATGGTAAAAAGTTGCAGCATGCTGCTGTGCAGAGGGACCTGGGTGTCCTTGTATATGAATCAGAGGGTTGGTCTGCAGGTACAATTAGGAAGGCAAATGGAATGGTGACCTTCATTGCGAAAGGAATTGAGCTTAAAAGCAGGGAGGTTATATTGCAGCTGTATAAGGTGCTGGTGAGGCTACACCTGGAGTACTGCGTGCAGTTTTGCTCTCCTTACTTGAGAAAAGATGTACTGGCACTAAAGGGGGTGCAGAGGAAGTTCACAAGGTTGATTCTAGAGTTGAGAGGGTTGACTTATGAGGAGAGACTGAGTAGACTGGGATTATATTCACTGGAACTTAGAAGAGGGAAACTTATGGAAACATATACAATTATGAAGGGGGTAGATAAGATTGAAGTCGGAAGGATGTTTCCACTGGTAGGTGAGACTAGGACAAAAGGGCATAGCCTCAAAATTAAGGGGAGAAGATTTAGGACTGAATTGAGAAGGACCTTCTTCACCCAGAAGGTTGTGAATCTATGGAGTTCCCTGCCCAGTGAAGTGGTTGAGGCTTCCTCAGTAAATGTTGTTAAAGCTAAGATAGATCATTTTTTTGAACAGTAATGGAATTAAGGGTTATGGTGAGAGGGTAGGTAAATGGAGCTGCGGCCACAAAAAGATCAGCCATGATTTTATTGAATGGCAGAGGGGGCTCAACGGGCCTACTCCTGCTCCTAGTTCATATATACCAAATCAGGTCTTGGGGAATTTATCCACCTTTATGTGTTTTAAGACACCCAGTACCTCCTCCTCTGTAAGACAAACATTTTTCAGGATGTCATTATCTATTTCTCCACATTCTATATCTTCCATGTCCTTCTCCACAGTAAATACTGATGCAAAATACTCATTTAGCAGCTCCCCCCATTCATGTGGTTACACACGTAGGCTGTCTTGCTGATCTTTGAGGTACCCTTTTCTCTCCCCAGTTATCCTTTTGTCCTGAATGTATTTATAGAATCCCTTTGGATTCTCTTTAACCCTATTTGCCAAAGCTATCTCCTGTCCCCTTTTTGCCCTCCTGATTTCCCTCTTAAGTATACTTCTCCTGATTTTATACTCTTCTAAGGATTCACTCGATCTCTGCTATCTATACCTGACATATGCTTCCTTCTTTTTCTTAACCATAAAATAAATTTCTCTCATCATCCAGCATTCTTTACACCTACCAGCCTTGCTTTTCACCTTAACAAGAATACACCTTCTCTGGACACTCATTATCTCATTTTTGAAGGCTTCCCATTTTCCAGTTGTCCCTTTACCTGCAAACATCTGCCCCCAATCAACTTTTGAAAGTTCTTGCCTGATACCATCAAAATGAGCTTTTCTCCAATTTGGAACTTCAACTTTTAGATCTGGTCGATCCTTTTCCATCACTATTTTAAAACTAATAGAATTATGGTCGCCGGCCCCAAAGTGCTCCCCCACTGACAGCTCAGTCACCTGCCCTGCCTTATTTCTTGTACACACTTAAAAAATTCCTCTCCATCTAAACACTATGGCAGTCCCAGTCTATGTTTGGAAAGTTAAAATCCCCACCCAATTATTCTTACAGATAACTGAGATCTCCTTATAAATTTGTTTCTCAATTTCCCGCTGACTATTGTGGGGGGCGCATGGGGGGGTCTCTAGTTCAAACCTTATAAGGTGCTTATCCATTTCTTATTTCTCAGTTCCTCCCAAATAACCTCCCTGGATATATTCCCAGGAATATCCTCCCTCAGTACAGCTGTAATGCTATCCCTTTATCAAAAATGCCACTCCCCCTCCTCTCTTGCCCTCCCGGAACATTAAGCTGCCAATCTTGTCCATCCCTGAGCCATGTTTCTGTCATTGCTATGATATCCCAGTCCCATGTTCCTAACCATGCCCTGAGTTCATCTGCCTTCCATGTTAAGCCTATAAATTAATGCAGTTTAATTTATAAGTCCTACACTGTTCTCTGCTTTGTTCCTGCCTGCCCTGACTGTTTGACTTGTTCTTTTTCCCAACTGTACCAGTTTCAGATTGATCTCTTTCCTCACTATTTCCCTAGGACCACCCCCAACCTTGCCAGTTTAAGTTCTCCCGAGCGGCTCTAGTAAATCTCCCTGCCAGTATATTAGTCCCCTTCCAATTCAGGTATAATCCATCCTTCTTGTACTTTTGCCCCAGAAGAAATCCCAATGATCCAAAAATGTGAATCCTTCACCCATACACCAGCTCCTCAGCCATGTATTCATCTGCTCTATCCTCCTAGTCCTACTCTTACTAGCTCATAGCACCAAGAGTATTCCAAATACTACTACCCTCAAGAAGCCCCTTTTTAAATTCCTGCCTAACTTTCTATGTTCTGAATCTTATCCTTTCCCTTCCTATGTCGTTGGTTCTAATGTGTACAGCAATCGCCTTCTGGTCCCTCTCCCCCTTTGAGAGTATTCTGCACACTCTTTGAGACATCCTTGATTCTGGCACCAGGGACCACACTATTCTGATTTCTCACTGCTAACCACAGAAACGTCTGTCTGTGCCTCTGACTACAGAGTCCCCTAGCCCAATCGATCACTTGGAACCCAATGTACCCCTCATTACATCAGAGCCATTTTCAGTATCAGAAACTTGGCTGTTCATGCTACATTCCCCTGAAACTCCAACACCCTCTACATTATCCAAAACAGCATACTTGTTTGATATGGGGAGAGCCACAGGAGAATCCTTCACTCCCTGCCGACCTCTCCTATCTTTCCTGGAGTTAATACATCTACCTGACTATATCTGCAGCTTTTCTCCCTTCCTATAACTGCCGTCCGTCACACCCCCAGCTCCTGTAATTCCTTATTGCCGCTCCCTTCTGATAACTGCTGTTCCAAACAATCCATCTGACAGGTTTCCTAACCAAACACACTTCCTGCAGACATAATCATAGGTAACATGGAAACTCTCTCTAAACTCCCCCATCTGACAGGAAGAGCATGTTACTCTACTAAAGTCCATCTTTGCTCCTTCACAATCTACACACCCGGAAAATAGCACAGTCTTACTGCTCTAAAAAACACTACTCCAGGCTAACTTAGTATTATGGTTTATATTTTTAAATTTAATCAAGAGACAGATTTCAAAAGAACCCATTTTACTCACAATTGTAGATTTATAGCAAGGTTAACTTTAAAAATTATGCCCTTATCTGCCGTCATGCTGTGAGCTAGGTGGGCGGCACGGTGGCACAGTGGTTAGCACTGCTGCCTCACAGCGCCAGACATCCGGGTTCAATTCCCGCCTCAGGCGACTCTCTGTGTGGAGTTTGCACATTCTCCCCGTGTCTGCGTGGGTTTCCTCCGGTTTCCTCCCACAATCCAAAAATGTACAGGTTAGGTGAATTGACCATACTAAATTGTCCGTAGTGTTGGGTGAAGGGGTAAATGTAGGAGTATGGGTCTGGGTGGTATGCGGGTCAGTGTGGACTTGTTGGGCCGAAGGGCCTGGTTCCACACTGTAAGTAATCTAATCTAATCTATTCCACATAGTTTCTTCCAAGGTCTGCTGTGAATTTCGCTGTTTGTTAATTTTTCCTAGATGCACTCTGATGTCCAGAGATACTTGAACTCAAACAGCAAAGGCAGAAACTGTGCAGATTCACTGCTGTGCAGTGTAGCTTTCTTTCTCTGACCATGTGGTTGCTGCCTTTGTCTGTCTTCCTCCTTTTTAAAGTGCCATTGTTTTGACCTCTTTTCCCCCAAAGTTCCAAAACAATGCAACAGCTTACAAAACAGTAATTGCTGCTCCTGGAATTTGAGAAAATTGCCTCCAACACTTAAAATACCTCAAGAATGGAGCAACTCTTACAGCCACAAATTGTTCCCATCCTCCATCTTGGATCACCCAGAATCCGTTTTTTTGAAAGCTGGAGGGGCCTGCAAAATGAAGAGCTAGCAATCGGTGAAGGATTTGGAAAAATTGTATCAGCACGCCATGTGGAACATTGAAAAAAAGCAGAAAGTGGTCGAAATGCTTGGCGTTCTTCCAACAGTAATTGCCCAGAAACGATGACAGAATCTTCTGGGCCAGTCGCCTAAGGGTGGAATCAAACCCAGGTCCCTGACACTGTGAGGCACCTGTGAAGATGTCATTAAGATGCAACATCAAAATACACACACAGAATTTCAAGTAATAAGTTTAGTACAGACAGAATACCTAATACAAATAGGGATAATAAAAGCTATTTAGTTGAAAAATCCTTGAGGTATTAATGTTTTAAACAGAGACCTCAGTAGTGGTGAGTGTTTTGTTGAGATATAGAGTCACAGAGATGTATAGCATGGAAACAGACCCTTTGGTTCAACTCATTCATGCCAACCAGATATTCTAAATTATTCTAGCCCCATTTGCCAGCATTTGGCCCATATCCCTCTGAACCCTTCCCATCCAAATACCTTTTAAATGTTGTAATTGTACTAGCCTCCACCATCTCCTCTGGAAGCTCGTTCCATACATACATTACCCCCATGTGAAAATGATGTCCATCAGGTCCCTTTTAAATCTTTGCCCTCTCACCTTAAACCTATGCCCTCTCCAGTTGGGACTTCCTGACCCTCAGGAAAAGACCTTGACCATTCACCCGTCCCATGTCTCCTATGATTTTATAAATTCTATAAGGTCACCACTCTAGGGAAAATAACCCCAACTTATTCAGTCTCTCCCTATTGCTCAAACCCTCCAACTGGAGTTCTCAGTGACTGGTGTTTTCCCAATTTGCTTTTTCACCAGGTGCTGTTGGTCAAGATGATATGGAGGAACCAATGAGAAAAACAGAGTCTTCCAGGTTCCACTCTTTTGTGTCTATCCTTCCTCTTCTCTGCTCTGCTGCTGAATTGCAGCTTTTGAAATATTGTTCATTTGTATAGTCGCAAGCCTAGCTTCAGTGCACTTCCCAATCTGGTTAACTGACAGGCAAGCTGTTCAATTTCCAAAAAGTTTAATTACCGCTGATGAATTAAAACAAGAGATGCAAATTTCTTGGGGCTCACTTAATTGTCTAGCTTTGATGTTTTTGGATAAAATGTTAATTTCAATGCAGATCATATTCCCGATGGGTCTCCTTAAATTGCCTAATCTGTGTTCAAGTGATCACTGTAGCTATTTTAGGTAAGTACGTGGCCCTTTCTGAAAACAATTTTAGCCTATGAATGGCCTCAGTCAAATGATGAAAATTAAAAGTTGACCAGATCAACATTTATACAGATTACTTCACCTTATAGCAACTAGGAGAAAGTGAAGACTGCAGATGCTGGAAGAGTCAAATTCAAAAAGTGTGGTGCTGGAAAAGCACAGCGGGTCAGGCAGCATCTGAGGAGCAGGGGAGTTGATGTTTTGGATACAAGCATTCCCGACAAAGGGATTATGCCTCACAGCGCCAGGTACCCGGGTTCAATTCCCGCCTCAGGCAACTGTCTGTGTGGAGTTCGCACATTCTCCCTGTGTCTGTGGGGGCTTCCTCCGGGTGCTCCAGTTTCCTCCCACAGTCCAAAAATGTGCAGGTTAGGTGAATTGGCCATACTAAGTTACCCATAGTGTTAGGTGAAGGGGTAAATGGAGGGGAATGGGTCTGGGTGGGTTGCTCTTTGGAGGGTCGGTGTGGACTTGTTGGGCCGAAGGGCCTGTTTCCACACTGTAGGGAATCTAATCTAATCTAATCCAATCCTGCTCCTTCGATGCTGCCTGACCTACTGTGCTTTTCCAGCACCACACTTTTTGACTCTACACCACTTTACTGTTTGGCAGTGGGTTGTCCATAACCATTTAAAACATGCGCTAGATTCATTATCGTGACTTCTGTTGTACATTAACATGTATATACAGCTGGATAACTATACTTAAAATGTATCTGAGTTACTGGTTAGAAAATAAATGCTTCACAGAATTCAAGAGCTAAGAGTTAAATTTCCACACTAGGGGTGGCTTCTTATAGGTGCACTTAAATGTCTGAAATTCCACAGCAAAAAATAAATTAATAAAATGATTCATTTAGACACCTTGCCAACATTTGCTACACACAAAGACATTCACAAAGAATGGTTAGTCAGTCATCTTGTTCATGATTACAAGAACAATAACTTGCATTTATATATTGCCTTTGACATTGCAAAATGTCCCCAAGGTGCTTCATGAAACAGTATGGGCAAGATTTGACACCAAGCCATATCTAGACTTTTTAGGAGAGATAATCAAACGCATGGTCAAAGTGATGGCTTTTAAAGAGCACATTAAAGGAGAAAGGAAAGAAAGAAAAGTTCTGGAAAGGAAATCCATAACTCAGGGTTTATGCAAGAAAAGACACAACCATCAATGCTGGAGTGATTAACATTGCGCGCAAGAGGCGAGAGCTGGTGGATGGCAAAGTTCACAGATGTTTGTAGTACTGGAAGATGTTGAAAAGTTGTTACTGTTTGAAAACCTTTATTGAAGGTTACTTGTATGGCCTTTTAATCCCAGAATCACAAAAATATAGATAGTTTCCTGCTTATTCAAAAAGCTTTTGCTGAATGCTATTAATCACGAAACACTTGAACACTCCCAAGATGCTGGGCACCTTCCAAGTGCATGATCACATTTCTATTCGGAGCCTTTTGATGGATTTGTGACAGGAGCTGTGTAGCTTGTGCGTATCTAATTTCATATCATGGGCTCATGGGAAATATCAATCCACGCTGGAGTTATGGAGAGACTATTAGGTAAGCTGTGTCTCTGCAGGTAACACTTGGTATCCGAAGATGAGTGCTGAAAAAGACACGTCTTATCAAAGCTTTTTTTTTTACCCATCACGACAACTTACAAGAATGTCAAGGTAAAGGGAAAACAACATACTACTGTATGGAAGAAGAGTGCTGATTGGTTGGCAGGACAATTCCAATTTGTAGAGGTGTTGCCATAGAGAATGCATCAGTTGGATGATGAAAAGCCCTCAGGATGGGTACATAAATAGGAAGGGTTTAGGGGGAAGTGGGCCAAATGCTGGCAAATGGTATTGGATTAACTTAGATTATCTGGTCAGCATGGACAAGATAGATATGCTGTATATCTGTATGACTCAATGACAATTGCTGAACTCTGTTTAAGTTTTTAAACCAGGCAGGTTGGTTCTGATTGTTCAAGGCATTGCCCTGAGAAATGAACCAGAGAATGGCTGACACCTTGTTCTGTTGAAATGATACGGGCACAGTGTGCATACAGATCCTTTCTGTCTATAAAGACCAGGACACTGTGCATTAACGTAAGTAGCTTCTCGTACACTCAAATGCACAAGCCCAACTGACAAGTCTAAATTGGCTGCATTTTGTTGCAAACAGGATTACTTAGCAAGTGCTGTCCAGCTGTGGAATCACACTTCATATTGGACATTATGTTTAATGTTTTGCAAGCCGGGGCTGATTGGGATGTGCTATTGGAAGACTGCATGTATATGGTTGTAGAGTAATAGAATCAGTTCCACCAGGACAAGGTACCAACAAAGCAAAGGATTCAAGGATTATGGAAGGCAGACAGGAAAGTTAGATTGACATCACAACAAGATCAGTTATGATCTTACTGTACAGGCTCGAAGGGCCGAATAGCCTAATCCAACTCCTATATCCGAAGTTCCTACTTTTGATGTTGCTGGCACAGTGATGTCAGAATCACGTGATTAAGTAAAGGCAGCTGAAAGGGAGCAGAAACTCTAACCTCATGTGAAGACAATGTATGTACAGATCAAGGTGCAAACTCAGAGTTTTAGCAGAAAGTGGCATGGTCTTACGCAGCAATACTCATGGTGATGAAACAGTGATGGACACACACATCAAAACAATAGTCCCACTGCAGAGGTTTAAGAATGTAATTCAGGCAGACACTCAGTACTGAGAAACAACAGCATTGTTAAAGGTGCCACAATTCCAATTAGAACCTAATCCTAGTCCAGTTCACGTGGACATATAATATCTCACAACAATTCAAATAAGACCAACAGAGCTAACCCAGAGTTCTGGAGAACATTTATCCCTTAAAACATTTTGTCAACATTGACAAGGCATGTCGTTTTTTCATTAATTTACACAGTGTGGGCTTCACTAGCTGGACTAGGATTTGTTACCCATCCCTAGTTGTCCTTGAGAAGGTGGTGGCTATCTCCTTCTGGAATCACTGCAGTCCATGTGGAGTAGGGACACCCACAACATCATTAGGGAAGGAGTTTCAAGATTTTGACCTAGTGTCTCTAAAAGAATGGTGCTATATTGCCAAGTCAGGGTAGCGAGTGGTTTGGAGAGGAAGTACTCCACGTATCTTCTAGATTGTGGTGGTTATGGATTTGTAAAGTGCTGTGTCAGGATCTTTGGTGAATTTCTGCAGCACATTTTATTGTTGGGTCACACTACTGCCACTGAACATCAATGGCAGAGGGAGTGAATGTTGGTGGATGTGGTGCCAATCAAGTGGGCTACTTTGTTCAACAGATGTTCGCTGTCCATTATCAAATGCACCAATAAGGTCTTGCAATCAATTTTTCAATCCCAATTTAAATCTGATGCAATCAAAAGGAATGTCTTGATACTGAACAATATTACATCTGCAACAAGAGAGACAGTTACCAAATCAAATGAAATATTAACACTGGGTAAACCTAGAAGTATAAAGCCCCTACAATCCTTTACAGAACAACCTCAGTTATTTGAACATCAATTATTCAAATTTCAGATTATCCAAGCAAGATCTCAAGGTCCTGTAATAACGCTATCCGAACAATCAGTTATCCGAACAAAATACTCTCAGCCCATCTCGTTCAAATAATCAAGGTTGTTTTGTATATGTAATGTGAATTTTCTAATGATGATATAAATACTTGACTTCATTAAGGTAGAAGCTAAAACAGAGATCACCAGACTTCCAACAAATTAGGAAAATAACATAGTTTTTAAAATGTATGACATGTTTAATTATTTGTGGAGAAATTTGACATGTACAAATATAAAATTAACATTGCAGAACAAGAAAGGGTGCTTCATGGTAATTTATAAAGCTTAACACATTATTAATACGCCGCTTACACCTTGTTCAATGTGTTGAGACTTTTTCCAAGGTTTCTACAGAGAGTGTTAGATTTGAATTTCTTGTCAATTTGTGATTCTAAGGAAGATGACAATCCGTGGGAACCTCGACAGTGGATCTTCTGGAGGAGTGCAGAACCTTTGATGACAGCTTCTGGATTTTCACCACATTGTGTGAATGCCCCAAACCCCAAAACTACTGCGACTTTCACTGGAATCACAGCAGAAAATGTTTACACTTTCACCATCAATGCAAAATGCTGGCCATCACCAGTTGTTTATTTTTTTTTTGCCTCAGGTTTGTCCTTCATAGATTGACTGCTACATTTCCTGCCTTAAAAATGGACATAGGAAGAGGAGTCAACCTTTGTCACATTCTACCATTTATACAAATCCTTTCAATTCTCTACTCAATATACCTCAATACTTTGGTTAATGAGAATCTTTACGAGAATTTAGGTTATTGCCACTGAAACAGAAGTCACCACTCTTCGAGGCCATCTCACCTCCACCGATTACTAAATAGTGATCCAGAAATTTGGTTCATGTTCTGGGGACCCTGGTTCAAATCCCACCACAGCCAATGGTGGAATTTGGATTCGATAAAAAATATCTGGAATTAAAAAATCTACTGATGACCAGAAAACTATTGTTGATTGTCTGAAAAACCCATCTGGTTCATTAATGTCTCTCAGGGAAGGAAATCTTCCATCTTCACCTGGTCTGGCCCACCTGTGAATCCAGACCCACAGTAATATGGTGGATTCTCGACAGCTCTCTGGAATGGCTGAGCAGGCCACTGATTTGCACCAACCGCAACAAAGTCTCTTCAAGGGCAACTAGGAACGGGCAAAGTGCTCAGTGCAAGATATCAGCCTCGGGGTTTGGTTTATGTCCAGCGTGCTTCAGATAATGGCATCAAGATTCAGGAAATCCAGCACTAGCTCATCACAGCGCAAAAAGACTGGGCCAAGACCCAATCTAACAGAGGAATGAAAGCAAGTAAACCATGAGGCTTTTGATTTGTTTGATACTGATGTTTGATACTGAACTATTGATGTAGAGCAAGTCAAGGTTGCCATGCCTGCCTTTGGATTTGAACATAAAAGAAAAAGAAATAAGAAAGATGATTTCAGACAGTGACAAAGAAGGATCCAGTAGCATCAATTTCAATGGCTTCTTAGCTACGATGACTCAGAAAATGACTGAGAGAGATTCCAAAGAAGAGATTTTGAAAACTTTTCGGTTGCTTGACAATGGCGGCACTGGTAAAATATCATTCAAGAACCTAAAGAAAGTTGTGAAAGAATTGGGTGAAAACCTAACTGATTAGGAATTGTAGGGAATGATTGATTAAGCTGACCATGATAGTGATGGTGAGATGAATGTACAAAAATTTTTGAAGACCATGAAAAGAAAACAAGCCTCTCTTAATTTTATATTTTTCTACAGTCCTAGATAAGCACTGCTTTTATTTATGTAATAAAGAATGAAGAAAAGCAAATCTCTATTTTTCCCAGTTTTAAACTAATAACCAATCTACAATCAAGTTACAATGGCAGAAGAGAGTTACAAACCTATACCATCTTTAGCATGTAAAAATCATTTTTAAAAATGTAAATCTGATTTTATTCATTTATTGCCATGAGTATTTTGGTACAAATATTGCACTCTCCAGCGCCATGTTCAAACGCAGAAAAATAAACCAAAATATAGACCAGAAGGAAAAGGCACAAAAATAAAGGAAGCGTCCAACTTTACAGTCCTTCTTGTTAAGTGCTCCATCGTGTGTGAGGGGCCTGGTGACCAGGCACAAGTCCCCTTCCCCACAGCACTGCTGCTGGAATGAAAGTCACCATTCTTCAGCACTATCTCAGCGCCATCGATGCTGCCAGGCCCACTCAAGACCATGCTAATGGGCCCACTCGAAACCGCGTTGCCAGGGCCCAGTCGAGTCCCGGCTGCCAGGGCCCACTCGAGTCCCAGCTGCCAGGGCCCACTCAAGACCATACTGCCAAGACCCACTCGAGTCCCGGCTACCAGGGCCCACTCGAGTCCCAGCTGCCAGGGTCCACTCAAGACCACACTGCCAAAGCCCACTTGAGTCCAGGCTGCTGGGCCCACTCGAGACCGCTCTGCTGGGCCCACTTGAGATTATGTTGCCAGGGCCCACTCAAGTCCAGGCTGCTGGGCCCACTTGAGACTGTGCTGCTGGGCCTACTCGGGACCGTGCTGCCGGGCCCACTTGAGATCATGTTGCCAGGGCCCATTCGAGTCCAGGCTGCTGGGCCCACTCAGGATCCCACTGCTAGGCCCACTCAAGATTGTGTTGCCAGGGCCCACTCAAGTCCCCGCTGCTGGGTCCACTCGAGTCCCCGTTGCTAGGCCCACTCGAGTCCCTGCTGCTAGGCCCACTCGAGTCCCCGCTGCTGGGCCCACTGCTGGGCCCACATGAGACCGCACTGCTGGGCCTACTCAAGTCCAGGCTGATGGGCCCACTCGAGACCGCACTGCTGGGCCCACTCGAGACTGCACTGCTGGGCCCACTCGAGATCATGTTGCCAGGGCCCTCTTGAGTCCAGGCTGCTGGACCCACTCGAGTCCCTACTGCTGGTCCAATCAGGTTCCCTCTGCTAGGCCAACTCGGGATCCCACTGCTGGGCCCATTCGAGACCACGCTGCCAGTCCCACTTGAGATCATGTTGCCAGGGCCCACTCGAGTCCCCGATGCTGGGCCCACTCGGGATCCCACTGCTGGGCCCACTTTAGACCGCGCTGCTGGGCCCACTCGAGACCGCACTGCTGGGCCCATTCGTGTCCAGGCTGATGGGCCCACTCAAGACTGCACTGCTGGGCCCACTCGAGACTGCACTGCTGGGCCCACTCGAGACCACGCTGCCAAGGCCCCCTCAAATCCCGGCTGCCAGGCCCACTCGAGATCGTGTTGCCAGGGCCCACTCGAGTCCAGGCTGCTGGACCCACTCAAGTCCCTACTGCTGGCTCCAATCGGGTTCCCTCTGCTGGGCCCACTCAGGATCCCGCTGCTGGGCCCACTTGAGACCGTGCTGCTGGGCCTACGCGGGACTGTGCCGCCGGGCCCACTTGAGATCGTGTTGCCAGGGCCCACTCGAGTCCCCGCTGCCGGGCCCACTCGGGATCCCTCTGCCAGGCCGACTCAGGATCCCACTGCTGGGTCCACTCGAGATTGTGCTGCTGGGCCCACTCGAGACAGTGCTGCTGGGGCCTACTCGAGTCCCTGCTGCCGGGCACACTCAGGAACCTGCTGCTGGGCCTATCCGCCATCTCCATAACCAAGCCCTTTACCAAGAGATAAATAAATAGAATAGGAGAGAAATTTTTAAAAATGAGTAAAGAGAGGGGAAAATATAAGAAAAGAAATGAAAAGAAAATTGGACAGAGCAGATCCACCCAGGCTCAGCAGCCCTACTCCATCAGCATGTTGAACCAGGAAAACCTGTCTTTTGCATTAGCATTGAGCAATTTTGGGATTTCCAGAGATTGAGAAATACATTAGATAAATGTAAGCCTTTCATTTTTTTGTATGAGATGCCTTTGTTATGATTGCATGACGTCAAGTCAATTTTAACAAACTGACACATGGAAATACTAAGTGACAGCTATTGTGACCGTATGTCTCCTGATGTCTGAATCAAGGTCAGCTTTAATGGTGATACTTTCCACACTCACTGATGAATATGTGCAAGGAAGGAGAAGCTTCCGACAAATTAAATATGACCTTTTTGTGACTCAATGTCATCCTGGAGTCAGTGGAGCTCCTGAGTCAACAGGTGGCAGGTACAGTCTCCACACCTGGAACCTAACCACTTCACGTCAGATGATAGCCAGTGCAGTGTTGTGGTACTGTCTTTCAGATGAGCTGTTACATGTTTGTCCTTTTAATTGGATGTAATAGCTCACACAACACAGGATATAGAAGAGCAGAAAGATTCCTCTTGCCTGATAGCTATCCCTCAAGCATAATCTGATTTGGTTGAGTTATCTCATAGCTGTTTATTGGACTTTCCTGAGTAGCTGTGCTTTCTCTCTGCAGTACAATTGTAATGTACTGAATGAAGGGTATCATCTAAATGCAAGTTTTTTCACAGGAATTAACGAGGTAAAAACAATGACTGCAGATGCTGGAAACCAGATTCTGGATTAGTGGTGCTGGAAGAGCACAGCAGGCAGCATCCAAGTAGCTTCGAAATCGACGTTTCGGGCAAAAGCCCTTCATCAGGAATAAAGGCAGTGAGCCTGAAGCGTGGAGAGATAAGCTAGAGGAGGGTGGGGGTGAGGAGAAAGTAGAATAGAGTACAATGGGTGAGTGGGGGAGGGGATGAAGGTGATAGGTCAGGGAGGAGAAGGTGGAGTGGATAGGTGGAAAAGAAGATAGGCAGGTAGGACAAGTCCGGACAAGTCATGGGGACAGTTACTGAGCTGGAAGTTTAGAACTAGGGTGAGGTGGGGGAAGGGGAAATGAGGAAACTGTTGAAGTCCACATTGATGCCCTGGAGTTGAAGTGTTCCGAGGCGGAAGATGAGGCGTTCTTCCTCCAGGCGTCTGGTGGTGAGGGAGCGGCGGTGAAGGAGGCCCAGGACCTCCATGTCCTCAGCAGAGTGGGAAGGGGAGTTTAAATGTTGGGCCACGGGGCGGTGTGGTTGATTGGTGCGGGTGTCCCGGAGATGTTCCTTAAAGCGCACTGCTAGGAGGCGCCCAGTCTCCCCCATGTAGAGGAGACCACATCGGGAGCAACGGATACAATAAATGATATTAGTGGATGTGCAAGTAAAACTTTGATGGATGTGGAAGGCTCCTTTAGGGCCTTGGATAGCGGTGAGGGAGGAGGTGTGGGCGCAGGTTTTACAGTTCCTGCGGTGACAGGGGAAAGTGCCAGGATTGGAGGGTGGGTTGTTTGGGGGCATGGACCTGACCAGGTAGTCGCGGAGGGAACGGTCTTTGCGGAAGGGGGAGGGAAATATATCCCTGGTAGTGGGGTCTGATTGGAGGTGGCGGAAACGTCGGCAGATGATTTCACAGGAATTAACCTATCACTAATAAGAGAATCATACAATACAGAAAGAAGCCATTTAATACAGTACATGCGTTGGCAACACAAGGACAAACAGAATTTTTCATGTTCTTAATGGGAATACAAATTAGGTATTCAGGCATACAATCCATAATTTTCCTTGGGATTCTTGAAAAGACTACCTTTGTGCATATGATAAAGTTAATTGACTTGCAGCACCATGTCTCAGTGGTTAGCACTACTGCCTCACAGCGCCGAGGACCCACATTCGATTCCACCTTTGGGCGACTGTCTATGTTGAGTTTGCACTTTCTCCCCGTGTCTGCGTAGGTTACCTCCGGGTGCTCCGGTTTCCGCCCACAATCCAAAGATGTGTAGGTTAGGTGGATTGGCCGTGGGAAATGCAGGGTTATAGGGGCAGGGTGGGTGGGTGGGTGGGTCCGATGGGATGCTCTTCGGAGGGTCAGAGTGGATTCAATGCGCTGAATGGCCAGCTTCCACACTGCAGGGAATCTATGATTTCTAAAGTTTGACTAAACCAAAGCTATTACAGCTGCTCTAACAAGTTAACAAATGTTTCATGAGTACCAATCCTTTGAATTTCACGGAATGTCACAGAGAATGTGCAAATGTGCAAGCAGCTGCCAGGAAACAAAATGGGATCGAAATATTGTACAAAAATGTCATCGTTTAGATGAGGGAATCAGTAAGGAACAATATAGAGTTTGTTGTTCACAAAGGGATACCAGTCACTTCAGGTCAATATTTAGACAACTAGAAGGAAGAAGGAAAATTGATGGGCAACATATAAATGTTTGTAGTTTTCTTTACATGAACATAGATAAGAATTGAGTGAAGTGAAGGGAACTCACTTGTGGGAATGCTAGAGGTGTTTCACTGGTATTTTAGCATCAATGGGAGAAACATAGCAATAGGCTACTTGGCCTTTTGAACTCGCTCTACTATTCAATATTAATATTGCTGTTCCTCTATCTTAATGCAATATTCATACTTTATCCCTTTAACGCCTTTAAAATCTAAAAAAAAACTTTCCTGGATATATTAAGGGGCTTGACCCCCCACAAACTTCTGATGGTAGATAATTCCATATATTCACTGCCCTTTGATTAAGGACATTTCTCCTGCACTCAGTCCTAAATCGTATCCTGAGGCCATATTCCTTCATTCTAGACTTCCTATCATGTTAGTCCTAGCCCTGTTAGAATTTTATATATTCATAGAATCTCTACAGTGTGAAAGCAGGTCACTTATATATTCTAAATAGTGTGGAAGCAGGTCATTCGGCCTATACCAACCCTTTTAAAGAGCATACCACCCAGATCTACCTCCTTAATTCTTTCCCTCTAATCCTTCATTTCCCATGGTTAATTCACTTAGCCTGCATGTTTTTCTCAATGTGAGGTGCAGCATTTGGAAAGGCACATCTTAGCAGGACTTATACACTTAATGGTAAGGTCCTAGGGAGTGTTGCTGAACAAATAGACCTTGGAGTGCAGATTCATAGCTCCTTGAAAGTGGAGTTGCAGGTGGACAGGATAGTGAAGAAGGCATTTGGTATGCTTTTTTTTAATTGGTCAGAGCATTGAGTACAGGAGTTGGGAGGTCATGTTGCAGCTGTACAGGACATTGGTTCGGCTACTTTTGGGATATTGTGCACAATTCGGGTCTCCTTCCTATCAGAAGGATGTTGTGAAACGTGAAAGGATTCAGAAAAGATTTACAATGATGTTGCCAGTGTTGAAGGATTTGAGCTTTAGGTAGAGGTTGAATAAGCTGGGGCTGTTTTCCTTAGAGCGTTGGAAGCTGAGAGGTGACCTTATAGAGGTTTATAAAATCATGAGGGGCATGGATAAGATAAATAGGCAAGGTCTTTTCCCTGGGGGTAGGGAGAGTTCAGAACTAGAGAGCATAGGTTTAGGGTGAGAGGGGAAAGTTTTAAAAGGAAATAAAGGGGCAGTTTTTCATGCAGAGGGTGGTGCGTGGATGGAATAAGCTGCCAGAGGAAGTGGTGGAGGCTGGTACAATTACAACATTTAAAAGGCATTTGGATGGGTATACAAATAGGAAGGGTCTAGAGGGATATAGGCCAAGTGCTAGCAAATGGGACTAGATTAGGTTGGGATATCTGGTCGGCATAGATGAGGTGGACTGAAAAGTCATAGAAATGAACAGCACGGAAACAGACCCTATCTCTGGATGCAATGGGCAACTTAGCATGGCCCATCCACCTGACCTGCACATCTTTAAAGTGCGGCGGGAGAACCTGGGTCCCTGGCACTCAAACAGTTTGATAGAAACCTGGACAAAGCAGCCAACTAGATTGGCACCAAAGCTGCAGCTGTTTCTAATACACGACATTACTGTGCCAGTGGCTTGCAGCCAATGCTAATATTCACATTGGCTGTGCATGTGATGACTTGCTTTGAGTCATAATATGCATTGTGTTTCTTAAAACTTTTACGTATCTAAAAACTGCTTACTTATCCCTGATGGGGTTGAATTATTGTGTGCATTAAAGAGATTAGTAAAAATCTGACAACTACTTACCTGATGAAGGAGCAGCGCTCTGAAAGCTAGGACTTCTAAACAAACCTGTTGGACTGTAACATGGCGTTGGGAGATTTTTAACTAGATTATTTACAACTTTGGCCTCACATTTGACCAAGTTGAAAATCTGAACGCCATTGCTAAAGCCTCCAATTTCTCTCACTGCAACTTCACCTGATTCTGTCTGTCCTTACTATTATTAACAATTCCGCTGTCAAAATCTTGATCCATACTTTTGTTACCCTTGGATGTGAGCATTTCAATGCTATTCAGATTAACCTCCTTATTCCACCAGACATAAGCTGGTGAATTACTCCACACTGGATGACAGGGCCCCTAACCATGACTGATCTATTGGGCACAGCTCTGCTCTCATCCATTCCCTTTCCTCCTGCAGCCTGGATTCTCCTTGTCCTCCTGTACCACACTGCTAGCCTCCTGCCTATCCAAAGAAACAGCCTCCAGCATTTCTGTCACTTCCTGTTCGATGCCACAAGCGAGCAGATCTTCTGTCAGCATTCCATGCAGACCGATTCCCTCCCTGACTGTTGGTCCATTTCTCAATCACCCCCAACACCCAATCACCTTTCCAAGGCACTTTCCTATTCAATCACAAGAGATGTAATAGCTACCATCTTACTTCCCCTCCCCTCACTGTCCAAGGTCCCTAACTCTCTTTCCAAGTCATAGAGATGTATATCACGGAAACACACCCTTCAGTCCAACCCATCCCATGCCAACCAGATACCCCAACCTAACCTAGTCCCATTTGCCAGCACCCGGCCCATATCCCTCCAAACTCTTCTTATTCATATATTCAAAGTCCAGGTGCCTTTTAAAGTTGCAATTGTACCAGCCTCCACCACTTCCTCTGAAGCAATGATTTACACATACTTCTTTCAATCTAGCCCATTGTATTAACAGCTTCCAAAGTGGTGACCTTTAAAGTGGAGACACCAAACACAGACCCTGGGAGATTGCTTCCTGGATCAAGCATGACCTGAGCTGTGAGGTAATTGTCCTTTTAATTCAGCACCTTGCTCCCATGTTAACATTCACTTCTCAGCCTGCTACATTGTTCCAGTAAAGCCCAAGATGAAATTGTGGAACAACATAGCAGCTGGTACCACTGCCTCACAGCGCCAGGGACCTGGGTTCGATTCCAGCCTCGGGCGACTGTCTGTGTGGAGTTTGCACATTCCCCCCGTGTCTGTGTGGGTTTCCTCCGGGTGCTCCGGTTTCCTCCCACAATCCAAAAAATGTACAGGTCAGGTGAATTGGCCATGCTAATTTGCCCCGTAGTGTTCAGGGATTTGTAAGTTAGGTGGATTGGCCATGCTAATTTGCCCTGTAGTGTCCAGGGAAGTGTGGGTTAGGTAAATTAGCCATGGGAAGTGAAGACTTACAAGGATGGTGTGGGTGTGGGTGTGGGTGTGGGTGGGATATTCTTTGGAGGGTCAGTGTGGATTTGATGGGCTAAATGGCCTGCTTCCACACTGTAGGGATTCTAATACCTCATCTTCCTATTAGGTACGTTACTGCCTTAGGGACACACAACCAGAAATGGCCGCTGCTTCTACTTTCTTACGTATTACCCCTTCTAATTCAAATTTGAAGTACATAGGAGACATGTAATCACATGACACCTGAGAGTCTTCCACAAACAATCGCAATTGAGGAGCCATTCCCAATAGCCCTTGTCCAGCTGAGGATTTTTGGAAGATCAGTGAACAGGGAGGTTTCCTGTGTTAAGCCAACAGCTCCAATGAATGAGATAATTGTTCCTGAGAAACGCAGGAGATGGCAAGGGTACCTCAAAATGGAGGCATGTTGTGTGACATTGTAAAATGTTAAGAATGCCTCATGGCGTTCGCTGTCAAGGTTGTAAACAGGAAGGCCCCGCCCAGGTTGCCTTCTGCCTGCAGCTATGTCTCTCAAGTCCCAGGCAGCTTGCACTGGAAAGAAAAACCGATGGTTTTCAGGCCTCCTGAGTCCATGCTGGGCCCTCAGCAGGCTGAGATCGCCCGTATTTGGGAAAATCCTGGTGGCTGCACGAATTCCGCCCCAAAAAATGATCGAGCCCAAGACGTGAGACTAGTGGATGGAGATTGTACAGCTCCTTTCTCATCATCGCCTTCGACAATGCAACAGCTTTGGAGCCACATAACATTGGGTTGTCGAGTGATACAAAATATTCATAGTCACGTGAGTAATAGGCAATGACCGATTCCAATTAAACAAAAGGTCAGCATCTCTCCCACTATCACAGAGCTTCCTCACGATCAGAATTCTGCAAATAGAGGGGAAGGGCGGGGCATCTCTGCAATGCTCACACCAACGAGGTTGCTCTGAGCTAAGAAAATGTCCGGTAGACCATCCAATGCACCATTTTCCAAATTTGGCCCTGGTCCCACCTTCTACCCTGCCTCCACGTGACAGAGTAAATTCAGTCGCTCACCTGAACATCGAGGATCATTGCTGGTACAATTCAAGTTGATGATATGTCTATGGATGTTACTCTGAGTAACTCCAATATCAATACTGTCAAACGACTGCAAACAGGAGAGGGGAAGGAGTGTTGTGTTGATTGTTTGGAGTGGAATTTCTCTCTATACTTCTCCCCAGGTTCCTGAGCCCCTGAGACCTGCCTTGCTTCATCAATCCTTGCTTCCTGTTTCCCTGCTCAAGAATCCCTGTATCTTATCTGGGCCTTTCATTCCTGATTAAGTCTCTTGCACTAAGATTCAACGAGGCTCAGTCCGTTCAGGATAGAGATTGATAGATTCGTACATCCTAAAGTCAGCAAGGGATATGGGGATATTACAGAAAGATATTAAACTAGATTATCAGATACAATCCATTGAATGGGGATGCAGGCCCAAGGAGTCAAAAGACGTACTCCTGCTCCTATTTGGTTTGATTTATAATTGTCACATGATATTCCTGAAGAAGGGCTTATGCCCGAAACGTCGATTCTCCTGCTCCTTGGATGCTGCCTGACCTGCTGCGCTTTTCCAGCAACACATTTTTCAGCTCTGGTCTCCAGCGTCTGCAGTCCTCACTTTCTCCACATATACCTAACGAAAAGTTTTGTTTTGCGTGCAGTTCAGACGGATCATAACATACAAAGATCATAGGGTGATTGAACAGAGTGAGGAATACTAAAGGTACGGCTACAAAAACCGTGCACAAAAGGCAAGATCAACATTAGATTTGAAATTTGAGATGTCGATTTATCAGTCTAATAACAGCGGAGAAGGAGCTATTCTTTACCCTGTTGGTGTGTGTGTTTGAGTTTTTGTATCTCTTGCCCAATGGAAGAGGATGAAAGGGATTATAACCGACATGGGAGGGGTCTTTGAGGACATTGGCTTCATTGGCAAGGATCCAGAAGTGTAGATGGAGTCAATGGATGGGAGGTTGGTTTGCGTGATGGACTGAGCAGTTTTCACAACTTTCTTATGGTCCTGGGCAGAGCAGTTGCCGTGATGTATCCAGATAGAATGCTTTGCACGGTGTATTTGTAAAGGTTGGTGAGAGTCCTTATGAACATGCCGAATTTTCTTAGCCTCCCGCGGAAGAAGAGGCACTGTTGTGCTTTCTTCACCGTGGGTGGCCCAGGGTAGATTGATGCTGATTGTAGCTTCTAGGAACTTGAAATATTTCCAATATTTCTATCATGCTACCCTTGCCCTTCCCTCAGTTCTGCTCAGTTGTAATGTCTTCCATTATAACAGAGGGTCTATGCTTGAACCACTAGCCCCTGAATTTCACTAAAGACTGGCTTACTGAGTATTTTCATGTTTATTTCTTGTCAACATATGACAAGTTCCTTCTCAAAAACTCCCAAGGCTAGATTTAGTAAGTCTCCTCAATCCGGGAACTAAGGACAAATCATTGTGCAATGAATACTTGGCAATAGTTGAGTCATATCATATATTAAACTTAATTGATGTGTCATTGTGATGTAGTCAATTCAATGCTGCCAAAAATAGAATGAACAGAATCCCAAAGCTGGGGAATCAGGCTATTCGGCCCATCAAGTCCACACTGACCCTCCGAAGAGCATCCCCCAGACCTACTCCATCCCCATAACCCTAGATTTATCAAGGCTAATCCATCAAGCCCCCACATCCCTGGACACTACAGGCAATTTCCCATGACCAATCCATCTAACCTGCACATCCTTGGACTGTGGGAGGAAACTTGAGCATCTGGAGGAAACCCACACAGGCACAACCACCAACCGTACCACCTTGTAGTTGAGTACTTCACCCCCCTCTCCCACTCTGCCAAGGTCATGCAAGTCCTGGGCCTCCTCCACTGCCAAATCCAAGCCACCCAATTCCTGGAAGAAGAATGCCTTACCTTCCCCATTGGGACCCTCCAACCACACAGCATCAACGTCGACTTCACTGGTTTCCAAATCTCCCCTTCCTCCACCTCATACCAGATCCAACCCTCCAAATTGGCACCACCCTCTTGAACTGCCCTACCTGTCCATCTTCCTTCCCACCTATCTGCTCCACCCTTCCCACCGACCTATTATCACCACCCCCACCTGCATCCACCTGTTGCCTTTCCAGCTACAATCCCCCATCCCCACCCCCACCCTCCTATTTATCTCTCAGCCCCATTCCCAACCCCCACATTCCTGAAGAAGGGCTTATGCCCGAGACGCTGACTCTCCTGCTCTTTGGATGCTGCCTGACCTGCTGTGCTTTTCCAAGCACCACTCCTTACGACTCTGACTCACCAGTATCTGCAGTCCTCACGTTCTCTCACCCTCGATACCCTGGCCATTATATATCCCTCAATCAACCTGAAAGAGAAATAACAGATCAGATTTAGACTGGAAACGAGGAGAGATTGCAGAATGGAAACTCAGTGCTGCATTTCCATGTTTCTACAGTCACCATGACTCAGAAGTATTTCACCAACTGTAAAGTACTTCAGGCTATTCTATCATTATGAAAGGGGCAAGAGAACATTTCAATCATTCTGTCACAAGTAAAGATGATGGATGAAATGTGAGAGGATTATTCAATGCACAACATTAATTTCACAATGACTTCAGATGGTTAGAGAAGCTGAAAAAAAAAGAACAAAGCCCAACATCATGAAGTGAAAATGTTTTGTAAGGCTATGACCAAACTTTATATGAATGTCAGATGACTTTGTGAGGTATGCAGGTGATTTTCAAAATTGAAGACAATTTAAAGTGTTCCTTTCAAATATGGCTCTCTCCACCTTTGCTGTGCTCTCTTTACTAACATTTTTTTGTCATTACTTCCTTATTTCTTTCATTCTTTTTTTGGTCATTACTTCCTTATTTCTTTCATTCGTTTTTTTTGTCATTACTTCCTTATTTCTTTCATTCCTTCCTTAGGGTGACCACAGTGGGAATTTCCGGTCTTATGTTATGATTCCAGCTAAAGGTAAAACCTATTGTTTGGCAAGTGGACTCTGCTTGGTCCAGGTATTGCCATAAAGAAGGCACCAATTAGAAACAACTGATAGTTAATTTACAATCTTTCTTTAAATGTTGAACCTGGATAGGTTGCCTTTGATCAGTTGTGGCTTTACCTGAGAAATGAAACAGAGCATTCCTGTTACCAAATTTTCAATTTATCTCAAACTCATCTCATTACCTCTGTATCAAACACCTATAGAGCTCTTGCCCTCCCACTCTTGCCAGAGGCAGATGTTCTCCTCACTGAGATTCCTAGGGATCTCTACTTTCAGTGTCATCCCGTGAACCCTGCCCTACCATGTGTTGTCAAGTCTGGAATTGTTCTTCAACGTATACCCATACAGTGGGAAGTAACCACAAACCTCTTGGAGGCACATAGACAGGATCATAAAATCCCTACAGTGTGGAAGCAGGCCATTCAGCCCATCAAGTCCACACCGACCCTTCAAACAGCACCCACCCCACTACTCTCTCTCTCTAACCCTGCACTTCCCATAGCCAATCTACCTAGTGTGCACATTCCTGGACACAACGGGTAATTTCCCATGGCCAATCCACCTAACCTGCACCTGACCAGAGCACCAGGAGGCAGGGACAGGGAGAATATGAGTGGTACAGTGGCTCAGTGGTTAGCACTGCTGCCTTACAGCTCCACGGACCCAGGTTCGATTCCAGCCTCAGGCGGTGTGGAGTTTGAACATTCTCCCTGTGTCTGCGTGGGTTTCCTCTGGGTGCTCTGGTATACTCCCACAGTCCAAAGATGTGCAATTCAGGTCAATTGGCCATGCTAAATTGCCCAGGAGGTATGTGGGTTAGGTGCATTAGTTCGGGGCAAATATTGGATAGGGGAATGGGTCTGGGTGGGTTATTCTTCGGAGGGTCAGTGTGGATTTGTTGGGTGAAGGTCCTGTTACTGTCGGGATTCTAATTCTACTCCATTATGCAAACTCCACACAGACAGTCACCAAGGGTGGAGTTGAACCCAGGTCCCTGGTTCTGCGAGGCAGCAGGGCTAACCATGGAGCCATTAAGCTGCCACTTAGCGAGGATGACATTTGATGACCTACTTGTGGGAATAGTTACATGTGTAAAAAAATGGTAAAGTCACCACAGTCATAAAAGGCTGCTCTCCCAGTAGAGGGAGGGAAATAACTGTGGGGGGGTGGTGGTTAGCCTGTGTGTCATCATGCCTCAGGCAAGGGGTAAGATGGGACCTTCGTGGTAACCTGAGGCACTACAGGAATTGAATTTGCACTATTGGTTGCACTCTGCATAAGAAACCCCCCCCCCCCCCAATTCTGACACAGTAGCTATCTCTGTATCTATTTCAGTTTTAGTACTAAGGCACACAGCCAATGAATCCAAGGTCACATCCCACCCTACAACCCAGTCTAAGTCAGTGTGTCCCTGTGTAGTCCAGCAGCTTCTCATTGTTCACTGTGGGACCACATTCCCAGAAAAGCCTTCAAATTGTTCAAAACATTCACAGTAAAAGTGAACCAAAGACAAACAGAAGCTGCATTTTGGTTCTTAGAATGGACAGAATCCAATCTCCAGCAACGAGTATCCAATTTCCCTAATATAGTAGTGTTCCCTGATAATCCCCTTTGATATCCTCCCCTCTCATGCCCCCACAACCTCAGGTCTGACCTTGGCACACCCTACCTCAGCTGGCTTGGGTGGACATCCCTAAATAGTCACTGACCAGACTCTGTGAAACTCCCCAGTTGATGTCACGCAACTCTCCTTTCTGTTTGCACTACAGCTACAGGACTGACTGTGGCCAATCTCCCAGCAAGTAGTCAAAAGGACACCCTGGCAGTGTCCACCTCTTTAATATTCAGACCTAAGGAATCTCACACCAACAGATCATATTTAGGCTCTGCAGACCTGCCACATCAAGTTGTGAATGGCACTGGACAATTAAACAATAAACAAAATCCCCAATGTTGGGGGAGCACAGTACATCAGTACAAAAGACAGCACTGAAGAACCTGCATCCCAAATTGCAGAGTGGATGATCTATCTTGGCCTCCTCCAGCATTAAAGACACCAGTCTTCAGCCAAGTCAATTCACTCCATGTAATATCGAGAAAAAGTTGCAGGTAAAGGCTGTAAGTACTGAGAGTGTACCAGCAACAGTATAAAAGACATGTGCTCCTGAACTTGCCAAGCTGTTTGCGTGCAGTTACAACACTGGCACCAATTCAACAATTTGGAAAGTTGCCCAGATATGTCATGTGTTCAAAAAGCAGGCCAAATCCAACCCAGTCAATTATCAGCCCAACAGTTCCCTCTTGATCATCAGTAAAATGATGGGAAGACATCATCAACAGAGGCAAGGACTGATATGGGATAGTCAGCATGGCTTTGTGCATGGGAAACTGCATCTCACAAACTTGATTGAGTTTTTTTTGAAGGGGTGACTAAGCAAGTAAATGAAGCCAGAGTGGTGGATGTTGTCTACATGGTTCGACAAGGTCCTGCATGGTAGACTGGTTAGTAAAGTTAGATCACGTAGGATTCAGGGAGTGCTAGCCAGCTGGATATGAATTGGCTTGACGGTAGGAGATGGAGGGTCATGGTAGAGGGCTGTTGTCCAGATTGGAGGTCTGTGTCCAGCATTGTGTTGCAAGGAACGCTGCTAGGTCTGCTGCTCTTCATTATTTATACAAACAATTTGGATGAGATTATAGTAAATTTGCGGATGATAACAAAATTGGTGGCATAGTGGACAGTGGAGAAGGTTATCCTAGAGTACAATGGCATTTTGCTCAATTGTCCAGTGGGCTGATGAATGGCAGGTAGAGATGCAGATAAATGCAAGGTTTTACATTTTGGTAAGACAAATCAGGACAGGACTTACAGTTATTGGTCATGCTTCCTGGGGATTGTTGTCAAGCAGAGACAGCTAGGGGGTACAGGTACATAGTTCCTTGAAAGTGGCATCATAGGTAGACAGGGTGGTCAAGGCAGCATTTGGCATGCTTGGCTTTACTGGTTACAGCATTGGGTACAGGGGTTAGGACATCATGTTATGGACATACAAGCTATTGGTAAGGCAACATTTGGAGTACTGCACACAAATCTAGTTGCCCTGCTGGATGAAGGAAGTTATTAAAGTGGAAAGGCTGCAAAAAAGATTGACAGGATGTTTGAGTTATAAGGAGAGGCCGGATAGGCTGAGACTTTTTACCCTGGAGTGTAAGAGGCTGAGGGGTGTCCGTATAGAGGATTATAAAATTTTGGCAGGCATGGATATGGAAAACAGCCAAAGTCTTTTTTCTCAGTTCTGAGGAAGGGTCACCAGACCTGAAACGTGAACTCCGATTTCTGTTCACCTGCTGAGTTTTTCCAGCAACTTCTGTTTATGTGTCTTTTTCCCAGGGTAGGGGAGTCCAAAACTAGAGGGCACAGGTCTAAGGTGAGAGGGGAAAGGTTTAAAAAGGGCACAGAGGAGCACCTTTTTCTCACAGGGGGTGGTGCGTATACGGATTTCAGTTCAGAACATTTTGGATTTTACCTACAGTGAATCTAGCATTGGCAGTAAACAGAAGCCAGAGCTAAAATGCTTATTTGTTAGAAGAATGACATTCAGGTAAGCATTGCAAAAACAGGAAATCATGTTGAGTCAAATTTGTGTTGAAAATGTATTTGCGTTGAAGCTGGTAGCTATTTCCAACAGCAAATAAGCAAATGCAGTCAAATGAGGCTTTTCATACGCTAATGTTCTGGACTGCTAACTCTGGGTTGGCTGAACATATGCAAAGTTGCCAATTGGCTGCACTAATAATCAGAATAGAGATAAGCCAGCCTAGAGCACAAACTCGCTGAACTCTGCTCATGTCATCATTTGGCATCAAGATGCCCCTGTGAAAAGATTGTCAAACCTTACAAATATGGTTGAATCTGCAAGAAAGTTACCATAAACGTGTTGTTGATTGGAGAGGGACTGAATTTTGTACAGCAAGTGGATTATTATGGTGCAAAGTGTAAAGTGGGCTTCAACAAGCGTGAGTAGTAATGTGCAAACAAAGCAGGCTGATATGAGAAAGTGTTTTTCACATTGTGAATAGTTCAGGTATGAAATCACTGCCTGGAAATGTGTGGAGGCATGTTCAATTGAGGAATTGAAGAAACTATAAGACCATTAGACATAGAAGCAGAGTTAGACCATTTGGACCATCAAGTTTGTTCCACCATTCGATCATGGCTGATTTGTTTCGCAAGCCCATTGTCCCTGTAGCACTTTATCTCCTTCCTAATCAAGGACCTATCTGTCTCTGTCTTAAATACACTCAATGACTTGGCCTCCACAGCCTTCTGCAGCATTGAGTTCCACAGATTCACTCCCCCTTGGCTGAAGAAGTTCCATCTCATCTAAGTTCTAAAGGGCCGTTTACTAATTCCAAGGTCTTGTCCACAGATCCTAATCTCTCTAATGTGTGTAGAAACATCTTCTCCATGTTCACTCGATCTAGGCCTCTCAGTGTTCTGTAAGATTCAATCAGATCCTCTCACCCCATCATCTTTCTAACCTCCATTGAGTAGAGACTCAGAGCCCTCAACTGCTCCTGATATGACAAGCCCTTCATTGCCAGGATCATTCTTGGCAACCTTCTCTGGACCCCCTCCAATGCCAACATGGGGCCCAAAACTGCACACTCTATTCAAAATGTGGTCTGACCAGAGCCTTAAGCAGACTCAGCAACACATCTTTGTTCTTGTATTCTAGCACTGTCAAAATGAATGGCAACATTGTATTTGCCTTCCTAACTGCCAATCAAACCTGCATGTTAACCTTAACAGAAGCCTGAGCCAGGATCTCAAGTCCCTTTGTGTTTCAGATTTCTGAAGCCTTTGTCCCTTTAGAGAATAGTCTACACCTCTACTCTTCCTACCAAAGTGCATAACCTCACACTTTGCCACATTGTGTCCAATCTGTAGCCGGTATATTGGGTCCAGGTCGATGTCTAGGGAATTCCTAGAGGCATGGCACTCATCCACAGATTCAATCAATAAGCACATCGACCTGGACCCAATATACCGACCACTGCAGCGGACAGCTGGAACTGACAACCGGAAGCGGCAGTTACAAACCACTATAAATGCCGGTGGAAAGATCACAGAAGCGCTTCACAGGAGGCTCCCAAGCACTGAGGATGTCACCTAGACAGGGGACGAAACGTCTGCAACACAAATTCCCAGCTCGGCGAACAGAACCACAACAACGAGCACCCGAGCTACACATCTTCTCCCAAACTTTGAACTCAAAATAAACCTGTTGAACGATAACCTGGTGTTGTGTGATTTTTTTTTAAACTTTGCCCACGCCAGTACAACATATCATGTGGAGAGAGAAACAGAGTTAAAGCTTTGAGTCCAATAAGACAATTCTGTGGAATGCCTTGTTTTCTTCCTCCTTCTTTACCTAAATAGAGAAGGTACAATTGTTAACTTCTAACCTGTTGGAGCTAGTCTGGAATGTAGAATAGTTATGTGCAACATATCCATTATCTTGGGGACAACTATTCTAGAACCCTAAGCTGTGGGCCATCAGGTCCTGGGGATTTGTAGGATTTTATTCTCTTAAACTTCTCCAAGTTACTCTGCTGATTTTAATTACTTTAATTTCCTCATTCATTTTAATACTTAGATTACTACAATTTGCATCCTCCACTGTGAAGCCAAGCACTAAATACTTGTTCAATGACTCTTACAATTGCTCATGCCCTATAATAACGTAATGCACTTATCCTCTATAATATTGATTACAGTTACTCTCCTTTTATATATAGCTCTTACAACATCATTCCCACAGTCACCATGTCAAGACCATTCAGGACCTTATATACTTCAGTCATATCATTTTCACTCTCTTAAATTCCAGTCCCAACCTTTCCCCATTAGACACTCCATGCATTAGCTACCAGCCCAATGCTCTGAATTACCCTAACACATTTACATCCTGTAGATGCCCATAGAACTAACGTTTAGCAGCCCTATTTTTTGCTTTCTAAATGACTTGCTGTTTATGTACCAACCTTTTTATGGTTCAAACCAGTACATCAAGTTCCCTCTGTACCTCAGAATTGTGCAGTAATTCTCTTTTAAAGAAATACTCAGATTTGTTATTCACTTTGGCAGGAAGAAACTTCACATTTCCCCACAACCACCCAACAGACTTTTGCCCTCCTCATTCAACCTTGATGGCACCACAGTGACCATTGCTGCCTCACAGCTCATCACCCCAAGAGCTCTTGAGCCCCACTTCAAGTGGAATTCCCCACCCAACAAAATGCAATTGTGAACCTGACAGGAGCGTCCTGCACAGGTCTGCAAAATAGTTGATAAAGACACTGTGACCAATTTATTACTCATAAAGCACACTTCCTCAGCTGCTCTTCCTATAGGAGATAAAAGACTGTAATTTTATTAAAACACAAGTTAAAAAGAAAAAAAAAATCCTACACAAATGAAGTTCACTTACCCCAGACTGCCTGAAAAACACATATATAACCCACTCTGGTGAACTTAAAGCAGCTGTTGAATCCAACTCAATGAGCTCAGTCAACAGGGGACTTTGGTCTTCTTAGTACAAATGGGGGTCTCATTCAGAGTCTTCACTTCTGGAATGTTCTTTGACATCAGCCAATAGACATCAGCTCAGGGCAAAGTCACAGCACGCAATGAAGTTAGGCCAGGACATCCTCGGTTTACCTATCCCTTTTTTCATGATGCGATTATTCTGCAGTTTTGAAAGTGAAAAATACTGTAATGCAATTGTCTTTCAGATGAATTATTAAAGAAGACTAGGGAGTTTGCTCAATTGCTCTGGCTAATATTTATCCTCCAACTGACTCCGTAGAAAACACAATTTATCTGGTTACTTCTTCATTGCTATTGGGGATCTGGCTGAAACTGGGGAATTATACAAACATAAATGTCTCTCTATTGTTAAGGTTCTGTTCAAATGCAAGATAGGCCTGGGCTGGTCCTTATTTGCTTTGACCTGCAGTAACCTTAGCCTCTTTGCATTCCATCATACCTTCCTTGCTGGCTGAGACTGTTTAAGCCAATTTTACGTTGGGCTCAGCTGCTCAGGCCATTGGCCATAACTGTTCCATAGATACATGGCCCCAGTCTGGTGTAAAACGATAATCAGTAACGTGGAATAGGCTCAGGATTTCCATCTGGAGGTTCTGCTCTGCTCTTGCATGCTCAGGACACATGCAATGCTCACATTCTCCTCTAGAGGGAGGGAGGGAGGGCAGGAGGCAGTCGATCTTCTGTAATTACACCGGCACCACTCCCCACCTCTTCCTCCGCTACATTGATGACTACATTGGCGCCACCTCGTGCTCCCGTGAGGAGGTCGAGCAATTCATCAATTTCACCAACACATTCCACCCTGACCTTAAATTTATCTGGACCATCTCTGACACCTCCCTCCCCTTCCTGGACCTCTCCATCTCCATTAATGACGACCGACTTGACACTGACATTTTTTACAAACCCACCGACTCCCACAGCTACCTGGATTACACCTCTTCCCATCCTACCTCTTGCTAAAATGCCATCCTGTATTCCCAATTCCTCCGTCTCCATCTCCACCGTATCTGCTCCCAGGAGGACCAGTTCCACCACAGAACACACCAGATGACCTCCTTATTTAGAGACCGCAATTTCCCTTCCCACATGGTTAAAGATGCCCTCCAATGCATCTCGTCCACATCCCGCACCCCCGCCTCAGACCCCACCCCTCCAACCGTAACAAGGACAGAACGCCCCTGGTGCTCTCCTTCCATCCTACCAACCTACGCATAAACCAAATCATCCGCCGACATTTCCGCCACCTCCAAACAGACCCCACCACCAGGGATATATTTCCCTCCCCAACCCTTCCCGCCTTCCGCAAAGACCGTTCCCTCCGTTACTACCTGGTCAGGTACACGCCCCCCTACAATCTACCCTCCCATCCTGGCACTTTCCCCTGCCACCGCAGGAACTGCAAAACCTGCACCCACACCTCCTCCCTCACCTCCATCCAAGGCCCTAAAGGAGCCTTCCACATCCAAAGTTTTACCTGCACACCCACTAATATCATTTATTGCATCCGTTGCTCCCGATGCGGTCTCCTCTACATTGGGGAGACTGGACGCCTCCTAGCAAAGTGCTTTAGGGAACATCTCCGGGACACCTGCACCAATCAACCACACCGCCCTGTGGCCCAACATTTCAACTCCCCCTCCCACTCAGCCGAGGACATGGAGGTCCTGGGCCTCCTTCACTGCCGCTCCCTCACCACCAGACGCCTGGAGGAAGAACGCCTCATCTTCCGCCTCGGAACACTTCAACCCCAAGGTATCAATGTGGACTTCAACAGTTTCCTCATTTCCCCATTCCCCACCTCACCCTAGTTCCAAACTTCGAGCTCAGCACTGTCCCCATGACTTGTCCTACCTGCCTATCTTCTTTTCCACCTATCCACTCCACCGTTGTGGTTCTGTTCGCCGAGCTGGGAATTTGTGTTGCAGACGTTTCTTCCCCTGTCTAGGTGATATCCTCAGTGCTTGGGAGCCTCCTGTGAAGCACTTCTGTGATGTTTCCTCTGGCATTTATAGTGGTTTGTATCGTGGCTAGTCCTTTGGGTTGCGGCATAGAACATAGAACATTGAAAAATACAGCGCAGTACAGGCCCTTTGGCCCTCGATGTTGCGCCGATCCAAGCCCACCTAACCTACACTAGCCCACTATCCTCCATATGCCTATCCAATGTCCGTTTAAATGCCCTTAAAGAGGGAGAGTCCACCACTGCTACTGGCAGGGCATTCCATGAACTCACGACTCGCTGAGTAAAGAACCTACCCCTAACATCTGTCCTATACCTACCACCCCTTAATTTAAAGCTATGCCCCCTCGTAATAGCTGACTCCATACGTGGAAAAAGGTTCTCATGATCAACCCTATCTAAACCCCTAATCATCTTGTACATCTCTATCAAGTCACCCCTAAACCTTCTTTTCTCCAATGAAAACAGCCCCAAGTGCCTCAGCCTTTCCTCATACGATCTTCCTACCATACCAGGCAACATCCTGGTAAACCTCCTCTGCACCCATTCCAGTGCCTCCATATCCTTCCTATAGTATGGCATGTCCTCGTTCCGTTGTCTTTCCCTTAGGCATCTGTTGATGAAATTGTGCGGGTATCCGTTTTTGGCGAATACATTGTATAGGTGTTCTTCTTCCTCTTCTTGCAGTTCTGGTGTACTGCAGTGTGTTGTGGCCCTTTTGAATAGTGTCTTGATGCAACTTCTTTTGTGTGTGTTGGGGTGTTGCTTTCGTAGTTTCGGACTTGGTCTGTGTGTGTCTTTCCTGTATACCTTTGTGGTGAATTCTCCGTTCGGTGTTCTCTGTACCATCACGTCTAGGAATGGGAGTTGGTTGTCCTTTTCTTCCTCTCTAGTGAATTGTATTCCTGTGAGTGTGACGTTGATGATCTAGTATGTGTTCTCTATTTCTGTGTTTTTAATGATTACAAAGGTGTCAAAGACTACCGTAAGTGCACAAACCAGACACCCCACTCAGACCCATAGTATCACTACCAGGGACACCATCACACAAACTGGCTAAAGAACTACAGCACAAACTGAAACACCTGATCAGCAGATCCGGACACTCTATACAGTCAACACAGGAATTCTTGGACATCATCATTAATATACACATAGACAAGGAAGAAACCATGGTCTAATTCGATGTAACGGCACTGTTCACCTCTAATCGACAAAACCCTAGCCAGAGAAACAATAGCCAACCTGCTGGACATACAGAACAAACAACAGGACATTGAACCTATCAACAAAGATGGCATACTCAAACTACTGGACCTGTGCCTCAAAACACACTTCACATTCAACAACCAAATATGTGAAAAAATCAACGGCACCCCCATGGGCTCACCGATCTCTGGACTCCTAGCAGAAGCGGTAATGCAAAGATTAGAACAAACAGTCTTACCGCAAATTCAGCCCAAACTCTGGGTCAGATATGTAGATGATACCTTTGTAATCATTAAAAACACAGAAATAGAGAACACACATCGGATCATCAACGCCACACTTACAGGAATCCGATTCACTAGAGAGGAAGAAAAGGACAACCAACTCCCATTCCTAGACATGATGGTACAGAGAACACCGAACGGAGAATTCACCACAAAGGTTTACAGGAAAGCCACACACACAGACCAAGTCCTGAACTACGAAAGCAACCACCCCAACACACACAAAAGAAGTTGCATCAAGACACTATCCAAAAGGGCCACAACACACTGCAGTACACCAGAACTACAAAAAGAGGAAGAGGAACACCTATACAATGTATTCTCCAAAAACGGATACCCGCACAATTTCATCAACCGATGCCGAAGGGAAAGACAACGGAATGAGGACATGCCGCAACCCAAAGGACTAGCCACACTACCATACATCAGGAGCATTTCTGAACTGACAGCCAGACTACTGCGACCACTAGGACTCATAACAGCACACAAACCAACAGCCACTCTCAGATAACAACTCACCAGGATGAAGGACCCGATACCCAGCATGAGCAAAACCAATGTAGCGTACAAAATCCCATGCAAGGGCTGCAGAAAACACTACACAGGACAAACAGGAAGACAGCTAACGATCCGCATCCATGAACACCAACTAGCCACGAAACGACACGACCAGCTATCCTTAGTAGCCACACACTCAGATGACAAGCAACATGAATTCGACTGGGACAACACTACTATTATAGGACAAGCCAAACAGAGAACAGGCAGGGAATTCCTCGAGGCATGGCACTCATCCACAGATTCAATCAATAAGCACATCGACCTGGACCCAATATACCGGCCACTGCAGCGAACAGCTGGAACTGACAACCGGAAGCGGCAGAGACAGGCCACTATAAATGCCAGAGGAAAAATCACAGAAGCGCTTCACAGGAGGCTCCCAAGCACTGAGGATGTCACCTAGACAGGGGACAAAACGTCTGCCACACAAATTCCCAGCTCGGCGAACAGAACCACAACAACGAGCACCTGAGCTACAAATCTTCTCACAAACTTTATCCACTCCACCCTGACCTATCACCTTCATCCCCTCCCCCACTCACCCATTGTACTCTATGCTACTTTCTCCCCACCCCCACCCTCCTCTAGCTTATCTCTCCATGCTTCAGGCTCTCTGCCTTTATTCCTGATGAAGGGCTTTTGCCCGAAACCTTGATTTCAAAGCTCCTTGGATGCTGCCTGAACTGCTGTGCTCTTCCAGCACCACTAATCCAGAATCTGGTTTCCAGCACCTGCAGTCATTGTTTTTACCTGGCTCATGTGGTAAGGTTACATTTCCCGTCCAATCAGAGAGCAGGGGCGGGACTACCGCAAAACGGCGCGCTATTCAAACTGGAGCAAGGGCCCTTTAAAACTTGGGCTGGGTTAGTAGTGTCTTATAAATCAGAGTAATACAGTTTCGGTAACGATAAATCTCCTGAGTCAGAAGGTAATGTTTGCGGAGAATTATAGAAAGTTAGAGAACGGTGTTATTTTAATATTGATACATTAAAAAGTGGGAGTCCCGAAATTACGGGAAAAACGTATTACAGCTGTCCCGTTAAACTGTGTTCTAAAATCCTGTTACTTGCATTAAGGAAGCTGCTGTGTTAGTTAAATTAGGCTCTTTTCATATATAGAAGTTCCATATCTCTTAAATTCATTCTATTTTACAGTCCTGCACTTGAACAAACGTTACCAACAGCGATTAGGATTTGTGTGTAATTGTAAGGGAACAAGCCACACCCTATCTAGACGAGTGAAGTATGTTTATTTTCACTATCTAATTTTACAAGTTATTTGCCCATTATTGTGTAGTTAAACAGCTAAATTCTGCTGAGCCAGGGTTAAATCTTGGGCTGCCTGAGTATATCTAAAAGTCTAAATTCTACGCCCTATTAACTTCGCACTTGAGTAGTCGATTATCTGACGGATTTGGCTATATTTTGAGTTTTATCTATCAATTAAATAGCAGCCCTTCCAAAATGCCCAGAATCGCAACAGCTAATCAGAGGAAACCAGCAACTGGTGATTGGCTTGATTTTTGAGGGATTTAATTGGGAGCTGCATACACAGGACTGGAGTTTATCTGGATAGCAACTTGTATTTTAAAATATAATGCTATCAATTAGAAGATGGAATCAAAATGAAATGTTGAAACTACTTGAAGGTTAATTAGAAGCTTATGGATAGAGTTTAATAGTCTGTGAAGACTATTGCTGGAGGTAGTCTTGAGAATGTTGGCCTGGATGTGGAGGGATCCTCTTATGAGAAATTGAGTAGGTTGAGTCCATGCTCATTGCAGTGTTAAAACAAAAACCTGAAATGACCTTATTAAAACTCCTTAGAGAGCCTGGTAAATGTGAAACTGTTCTGGGAGAGCTCAGAGATTGGATTTGTGTAATTAGATGTGTGAATAGGTTTATCAGAAATATAGGTTAATTGATAAAATGTTCTCCCTGGTAGTGGTGGAAATAAACAATTTGAATCACTACAAAGCCAGAGGTAAAAGAGTGATGGATGTTAATAAGGGGGGGGGGAGAGAGAGAAGGAATGATTTGCATAATAATAAAAAAAATTGCAAAGTGATCTAAGACCAATAAGGTTGGATTCCGGGGAGTTGAAAGTAGGAAATATTGCAATTGTGTTGTCTTCCTGACGAATTATTAAATCCAGGGGTAAAGAAGAGCAGTGAGTTTGCCCAACTGCACTCGCTAATATTTATCCCTCCACTGACTCCACAAAAAAGCACTTAGGTTGATGGCCTTTGGTGCTGCATTCCTAACAATGTAACTTTAAAAGTGTCTCACTAGCCATAACAACATTTTGAGAAATCAAAAGCTCTATTTAAATGCAGATGTATTCACATTTTTTAAAAAATGTGATTTTTAAACCTGCACTGCATCAGTGATTACACTTAAAAGGCTTTCCTGGTTATGATGTGCTTCAATACCCAGTGGTTGTGAAGTGTGTCACATGAATACAGGCCTGACTTTTGTTGTCACTGTGTGCTTGTTGACATTTGGTGATGTGTGCCACTTGTCAGTTCAGTCCTCTCTTTTTTTTTGCTGATTGTTTGTTTGTGAATCTGTTTGTTTGAGATGCTGCCCCCTAGCTCCAATTGCTCTGCGCTGTGCTCTGTAGACTGTCAGCTTTGCTATTCAACACAGAAAATGCATCTGGAAAGTTTCAAACTGGATTTGTAAAGAATTTGCTGTGTTCTCCTTTCACTTTTTTTCTCCACTTTTCAGGAGAGGCTTATATTTATATAGTACCTTGTTGTGGTTCTGTTCGCCGAGCTGGGAATTTGTGTTGCAGACGTTTCGTCCCCTGTCTTGGTGACATCCTCAGTGCTTGGGAGCCTCCTGTGAAGCGCTTCTGTGATGTTTCCTCCGGCATTTATAGTGGTTTGAATCTGTCGCTTCCGGTTGTCAGTTCCAGCTGTCTGTTGGAAAGCCACACACAGACTAAGTCCTGAACTACAAAAGCAACCACCCCAACACATAAAAGAAGTTGCATCAAGACACTATTCAAAAGGGCCACAGCACACTGCAGTACACCAGAACTACAAAAAGAGGAAGAGGAACACCTATACAAGGTATTCGCCAAAAACGGATACCCGCACAATTTCATCAACCGATGCCGAAGGGAAAGACAACGGAATGAGGACATGCCGCAACCCAAAGGACTAGCCACACTACCATACATCAGGAGCATTTCTGAACTGACAGCCAGACTACTGCGACCACTAGGACTCATAACAGCACACAAACCAACAGCCACTCTCAGATAACAACTCACCAGGATGAAGGACCCGATACCCAGCATGAGCAAAACCAATGTAGTGTACAAAATCCCATGCAAGGACTGCACAAAACACTACACAGGACAAACAGGAAGACAGCTAATGACCCGCATCCATGAACACCAACTAGCCACGAAGTGACACGACCAGCTATCCTTAGCCACACACTCTGATGACAAGCAACATGAATTCGACTGGGACAACACTACTATTATAGGACAAGCCAAACAGAGAACAGGCAGGGAATTCCTAGAGGCATGGCACTCATCCACAGATTCCATTAATAAGCACATCGACCCGGACCCAATATATCGGCCACTGCAACGGACAGCTGGGACTGACAACTGGAAGTGGCAGATTCAAACCATTATAAATGCTGGAGGAAACATCACAGAAGCGCTTCACAGGAGGCTCCCAAGCACTAAGGATGTCACCTAGACAGGGAACGAAACGTCTGCAACACAAATTCCCAGCTCGGCGAACAGAACCACAACAATGAGCACCTGAGCTGCACATCCTCTTGCCAACTTTGAATATAGTATCTTTTGACAATCTCTGAACCCTCCGAAGCATTTTACAGTTCATCAGTCCGTTGTAGGACAGTGACCGATAGTAAGAAACTCAGCAGCTTGCTGGCACACAACACGCTCCCATAAAGACAGCAATGTGATCAGGATCAGATCATCTATTCTTGGTAGTTGATAAATATTGACCAGAAAATGAGAGGAGCGAGCTCCTCTGGTTTTCAATAATAGTGCAGTGGGATCATTTGCATTTATCTCTGCAGACTTTGCTTTAACATTTGTGCAGTACAGTCTGTATTTGAAGCATCAGCCTACATTTTGTAGCCTATTCTCTGGAATGGGTGTTAAATCCACCACTTTCTGATTGAGAGTTACCGCTGAGTCACAGCTGACATTTGTACCCATGAGCACCCAGATTCAAATGTGCATCTATTTTGTTGAGTAAGCATTGATGTTTCTTTGTGTGTGTGTGTGTGACCAAGGTTAGAAATAGGCTTGTATTTTGATTTTGCAGATATTTCAGAGTGAGGTATTTCCATTCATCTTCAAACAGGACCATGTGTAGTAAACGCCATAATCCAGTAGAGAGCATTTGCAAAAAACTTCAGACCATTCAGAAGAGGGATCAGATATCCAACCCTGTGCTGCAAATTCCTAAATTTCGCTCCCGAAACTTTGAGAGCCCTCAGGTCAGCCTCAAGAAAAACATGGAGGTGATTCTGAGGAACAGAACAGCAGAGCATCACACAGTGGAGCAGGAAGTGAACATCGCTGTTGCAAATTGTACACCGTCACCCAAAATCTCTACAGCTCAACCAGGAAAGCCTCCCACAGTTAATTCTACTTACACAGTGGTCAGCTCCATTGGAGGGATGTTCTCCAAGCCACTGCATCGCTGTGGAGCTCAGAGCTGCTCCACTCCAGTTAGTGGGTGTGTGAGGAACATTACCAGTTTGAGTCAACCCCATTCGGCCATTATTAACATTGAGCACCGTATAGTGACCAGTGATGATGGGAGTGCTGTGTGCAGCCCAGTGAACTCCTCCAACTTTAATTTCTACACCCGCTTGCATAGAACACAGTCACCTGTAGCGAAGAAGTTATCCTTAGATGAGACAAGTGGTAAGTTGGGAAAGTTATCACACTTTATTTTAAGTAAACGTGTTCACCTGAGTCGGATTTATCTCCAGCATGATTTAGACTGGAGTCCAGAATTTTTGAAATGCCAATTATTATTACAGAACCTAGCTTACGTTGAAGGGGGCACTTGCATATAAACAAGTACCTTTCACAGTCTCAATATGCCCTTTTTCAGAATTCAGTTTAACAACTTGACATGGTTGGACTTGGAGACTCAACTAATTATCCAGTATCATAACTGTGACTTGCTAAATATGTTGGAATGTTTTATTTTGTAGCCTTATTTTTTTTTGTGGTTAAATAGAGCCATAGGTTTAATTTTGTTCAAATTGTGAGATGTATTTAACCATTACTACATGATTATATTATGAGATTTAGGTATATTTATGGTAATGATGTTTATTAATTTGAACATTTTTAATAAAGAGCTGACCGACTCAGTGTAACTGAAGCTGTTATTCTATTGGATGAGTAGTTACACTGAATTAATCACACTGTTTTAACGTTCCCAAATAAACCAACTGAAAATGTTGCCATTTAGCAAAATATATGTACAAGAATGCTCACGAACAGGATGTGGTAAACTATAAAGTTTAAACGATCTTCACGCGTGAAGGTGACATTGTGCGTTTTGTTCAATCTTTGACTGTTTTTCTCAAGTAAACGAGCCTGCCGTGGTAAACAGAATGGAAAATGTGGAAGAAATGAGTCTGATCTGTGAGGAAGATTTGCTGGACACCATTTTTTATGCCTGTGACACAAAGCACAGAGGTAACACATTTCTGTTCTGTAACACTGCACTGTTCCCATTTGTTCCTTTAAAATTGGAGTCACATAATAACATAGCTTAAGGATTGATGAACAGGCAAGAAATGGAACATTTTTTATTTCCTATCCAATAACTAGGGAGTTCTGCAAGATTTGGGACCTTGGCCTCAACTGCTTTTAATTTAAATTATACTTTGTACCTTCATCCAAGTGATTTAATGTATCAAACTTTGCTGGTGATCAAGTTGGGTGAAATAAAACTAGACTGCGTAAGGATAGGGATGGCTTGGGTGAGTGGACAAGAACTTTACAAGTGGAATACAAAGTGACGAATTGTGAAATTACCCACTTTTGGAAAATACAATTTTGTTTTTAAAAGGTGAGAGATGGGGAAGTGTTTGTATTCCGAGGGATCTGGGTGTCTTGCTGAACAATCCGAGAAAGTTAACATTCAGGTACATCAAACAGGAAGTCAAATGGTGTGCTAGCTCTCATTACAAAGGGGTTAGAATGTAAAACAGAAGACATTTTACTACAATTATGTTGCTAGGCACATCTGAAGCAGGGTATGTATTTTTTTTAGTTCCTTTTAAGTAAAGTTCTTGAAGGGATACAACAGGAGCTTCACTAGACTAGTTATAGAGTCATAGAGATGTACAGCTTGGAAACAGACCCTTCAGTCCCACTTGTCCATGCTGATCAGATATCCGAACATAATCCAGGCCCACATCCCTCAAAACCCTTCCGATTTCATGTACCCATCCAGATGCCTTTTTAAATGCTGTAGTAGTACCAGCCTCCTCTCCTTCCGTTGGCAGCTCATGCCATTCCGTGCACCACCATCTGCATGAAAACGTTGCTTCTTGGGTCCCTTTTATATCTTTCCCCTCTCACCCTAAACCTATGCCCTCTAGTTCTGGACTCCCTCACCCCAGGGAAAAGACCTTGGCTATTCACCCTGTCCATGCTCCTCATACTTTTATAAACCTCCTAAGGTCACCCCTCAACCTCCAACGCTTTGGAGAAAATAGCCCCAACTTATTCAGCCTCTCCCTGTAGCTCAAATCCTCCAACCCTGGCAACATCCTTGTCAACCTTTTCTGAACCCTTTCAAGTTTCACAGCATCCTTCCGATAGGAAGGAGACCAGAATTGCATGCAATATTCCAAAAGTGGCCTAACCAATGTCCTGTACAGCCGCAACATGACCTCCCAACTCTTGTACTCAATACTCTGACCAATGAAGGAAAGCATACCAAATGCCATCTTCACTATCCTATCGACCTGTGACTCTACTTTCAAGGAGCTATGAACCTTCATTCCAAGGTCTCTGTTTAGCAACACTCCCCAGGAACTTGCCATTAAATGTTTCAGTCCTGCTCTGATTTACCGTTCTCTAAATAAAAGCAAAGAATTTAATCTAAATTAAAATCCATCTGCCTCTCCTCGGTCCATCTGATCAATATTCCATTGTAATCTGAGGTCACCCTCTTCACTGTCCACTAAATCTCTAATTGTGGTGTCATCTGCAAACTTACTACCAACACCTCCAATATTCACATACAGATCACTTCTGAAGAAAAGTAGAGACCCAGCATCAATCCTTGTGGTACTCCACTGGTCACAAGCCTCCAGACTGAAAAACAACCCTCCACCACCAGCCTCTGTCTTCTACCTTTTTGAGCCAGCTCTGAATCCAAATGGTTAGTTCTCCCTGTATTCCATGCGATCTAACCTTGCTCACCAGTCTCCCATGGGGGTCCTTGTTGAACGCCTTATTGAAGTCCGTATAGATCCTGATCAAGGGTTTTTTTGCCTGAAACATTGATTTTCCTGCTCCTCGGATCCTGGCTGACCTACTGTGCTTTTCCAACACCACTCTAATCTTAACTCCATGTACGTTATGTCCACTGTTCTGCCTTCACCAATCCTCTTTGTTACTACTTCAAAAGACTCAAACAAGTTTGTGAGACATCATTTCCCACACACACAGTCATGCTATCTATCCCTAATCAGTCCTTGCCTTTCCAAATACATGTACATCCTGTCCCTCAGGATTCCCTCCAACAACTTGCCCACCACCGATGTCAGGCTACTGGTCTATAGTTCCCTGGCTTGTCCTTACCACCTTTCTTAAATATTGAGACCACGTTTGCCAACCTCCAGTCATCTGGCACCTCACCTGTGACTATCGATGATAAATATATCTCAGTAAGAGCCCCAGTCGTCCCTTCCCTAGCCTCCCACAGTGTTCTACGGTGCACCTGATCAGGTCCTGGGGATTTATCCAGCACCTTTGCCTCTTTAATATGGACATTTTTCAAGATGTCACCATCTATTTCTCCACATTCTATATCTTCCATATCCTTCTCCACAGAAAACACTGATGCAAAATACTCGTTTAGTATCTCCCTTTTGTTTTGCAGCTCCACACAAAGGCCGCCTTGCTGATCTTTGAGGGGCCCTATTCTCTCCCTAGTTACCCTTTTGTCCTTAATGTATTCATAAAAACCCTTTGGATTGTCCTTAATTCTATTTGCTGAAAAATGTGTTGCTGGAAGGGCTTATGCCCAAAACATCGATTCACCTGCTCCTTGGTTGCTGCCTGACCTGCTGTGCTTTTCCAGCAACACATTTTTCAGCTCTGATGTCCATCTGCAGTCCTCACTTTCTCCTACTTAATTCTATTTGCCAAAGCTATCTCATGTCCCCTTTTTGCCCTCCTGATTTCCCTCTTAAGTATACTCTCTGCCTTTTTACTCTAAGGATTCACTGTCCATACTTGACATATGCTTTCTACTTTTTGTGAACCACACCCTTAGTTTCTCTAGTCATCCTTTCACCCTAACCGGAATATACTTTCTCTGGACTCTTGTAATCTCATTTCTGAAGGCTTCCCATTTTCTAGTCGTCCCTTTACCTGCAAACATTTGCCCCCAATCAGCTTTTGAAAGTTCTTTCCTAATACTGTCAAAATTGGCCTTCCTCCAATTTAGAACTTCAGCTTTTAGATCCTGTCTATCGTTTTCCATCACTATTTTAACACTAATAGAATTCTGGTCGCTGGCCCCAAAGTATTCCCCACTGACACCTCAGTCACCTGCCCTGCCTTTATTACCTAAGAGTAGGTCAAGTTTTGCACCTTCTCTAGTAGGTACATCCAGGTCCTGAATTAGAAAATCGTCTTGTACCCAGGTCAGAGTCAGCATGGATTTATGAAGGGGAAATCATGCTTGACTAATCTTCTGGAATTTTTTGAGGATGTAACTCTGAAGATGGACGAGGGAGATCCAGTAGATGCAGTGTACCTAGACTTTCAGAAAGCTTTTGATAAAGTCCCTCATAGGAGGTTAGTGAGCAAAATTAAGGCGCACGGTATTGGGGGCAAAGTACTAACTTGGATTGAAAGTTGGTTGGCTGATAGGAAACAAAGAAGTGATATACGGCTCCATTTCGGAATGTCAGGCAGTGACCAATGGGGTACCGCAGGGATCAGAGCTGGGACCGCAGCTTTTTATAATATGTTAATGAGATGGATGATATTAGCAATAACATTAGCAAATTTGCTGATGATACTAAGCTGGGTGGCGGGTGAAATGTGAGGCTGATGTTAGGAGATCACAGGGTGACCTGGACAAGTTAGGTGAGTGGTCAGATGCAGTTTAATGTGGATAAATGTATGGTTATCCACTTTGGTGGCAAGAACAGGAAGGCAGATTACTACCTAAATGGAATCAATTTAGGTAAAGGGCCAGTATAGAGAGATCTGGGTGTTCTTGTACACCAGTCAATGAAGGTAAGTATGCAGGTATAGCAGGGAGTGAACAAAGACCATGCTGGCCTTCATAACAAGAGGAATTGAGTATTGAAGCAAAGAGGTTCTTCTGCAGCTGTACAGGGCCCTGGTGAGATCACACCTGGAGTACTGTGTGCAGTTCTGGTCTCCAAATTTGAGGAAAGACATTCTGGCTATTGAGGGAGTGCAGCGTAGGTTTGCGAGGTCAATTCCTGGAATGCCGGGACTACCTTGTGCTGAAAGACTAGAGCGACTGGGCTTGTATAACCTTGAGTTTTGAAGACTGAGAGGGGATCTGATTGAGACATATAAGATTATTAAAGGATTGGACACTCTCTGGAGGCAGGAAACATGTTTCCGCTGATGGGTGAGTGCCGAACCAGAGGACACAGCTTAAAAATACAGGGTAGACCATTTAGGACAGAGATGAGGAGAAACTTCTTCACCCAGAGAGTGGTGGCTGTGTGGAATGCTCTGCCCCAGAGGGCAGTGGAGGCCCAGTCTCTGGATTCATTTAAGAAAGAGTTGGATTGAGCTCTCAAGGATAGTGGAATCAAGGGTTACGGAGATAAGGCAGGAACAGGATACAGATTAAGGATGATCAGCCATGATCATATTGAATGGTGGTGCAGGCTCGAAGGGCAGAATTTATTGTTTATTGCACTTATTGTCTATTAACAAATTCCTCTCCATCTAAACCCTTAACACTATGGCAGTCCCAGACAATGTTCGGAAAGTTAACATCCCATACCATAACCACCCAATTATTCTTACAGATAACTGAAATCTCCTTACAAATTTGTTTCTCAATTTCCCACTGACTGTTTAGGCGGTCTAAATACAATCCCAATAAAATGATCACCACTTTCTTATTTCCCCATTCCACCCAAATAACTTGCCTGGAAATTTTTCTGGAAATATGTTCCTGTAATGCTATCCCTTATCAAAAACGCCACTTCCCCTCCCCTCTTGCCTCCCCTTCTGTCCTTCCTGTAGCATTTCTATCTTGGAACACTAAGCTGCCAGTTCTGTCCATCCCTGAGCCATGTCTCTGTAATTGCTATGATATCCCAGCCCCATGTTCCTAACCATGCCTTGAGTTCATCTGCCTTCCCTGTTAGGCCTCTTGCATTGAAATAAATGCAGTTTAATTTATCAATCCTATCTTGTTCTGTTTTGTTCCTGCCTGCCCCTGACTGTTTGACTCTCTTTCCTTTTCTCAACTGTATCTCTCTGACTGATCTCTTTCCTCACTATTTCCCTGGGTCCCACTCCCCCCTTTACTAGCTTAAATCCTCCTGAGCAGCTCTAGCAAATCTCCCAGCCAGTGTATTAGTCCCGGTGCAATCCGTCCTTCTTGTACAGGTCACTTCTACCCCAGAAGAGATTCCAATGGTCCACAAATGTGAATCCTTCTCCCGTACACCCGCTCCTCAGCCATGTATTCATCTGCTCTTTCCTCCTATTCCTGCCCTCACTAGCTTGTAGCATCGGCAGTAATCCAGATATTACTACTGTTGAGGGCCTTCTTTTTTAATTCCTGCCTAACTCTCTATATTCTCCCTTTAGAATCTCATCCTTTTTCCTTCCTATGTCATTGGTTCCAATGTGGACAATGGCCTCCTGCTGGGGCCTCTTCCCCCGTGAGAACATTCTGCACCCTCTCTGGGACATCCTTGATCCTAGCACCATGGAGGCAACACACCATTCTGATTTTTTTGCTGCTGGCAGAAGAAATATCTGTCTGTGCCCCGGATTAGACAGTCCCCTATCACAATCAATCTCTTGGAACCCAACGTACCCTTCATTGCATTAGAGCCTGTCTCAATACCAGAAATTTGGCTGTTCGTGCTATATTCCCCTGAGAGTCCATCATCCCTTACACTTCCCAAAACAGCATACTTGTTTGAAATGGGGTTAGCCACAGAAGACTCCTGCACTACCTGCCTATCTCTCCTACCTTTCCTGGAGTTTACCCCTCTACCTGACTGTATCTGCGGCTTTTCTTCCTTCCTATAACTGCCATCCATCACACCCCCAGCTCCTGCAATGGGGAATTGACCTCTAACTGCTGCTCCAATCAATCCATGCAACCAAACACACTTCCCGCAGACATAATCATCAGTAACATGGTAACTTTCCCTAATCTCCCATATTCAACAGGAAGAGCATATCACTGTTGTGGTTCTGTTCACCGAGCTGGGAATTTGTGTTGCAGACGTTTCGTCCCCTGTCTAGGTGACATCCTCAGTGCTTGGGAGCCTCCTGTGAAGCGCTTCTGTGATGTTTCCTCCGGCATTTATAGTGGTTTGAATCTGCTGCTTCTGGTTGTTAACCGGAACTGACAACCGGAAGCGGCAGATTCAAACCACTATAAATGCCAGAGGAAACATCACAGATGCGCTTCACAGGAGGCTCCCAAGCACTGAGGATGTCACCTAGACAGGGGACGAAACGTCTGCAACACAAATTCCCAGCTCGGTGAACAGAACCACAACAACGAGCACCCGAGCTACAAATCTTCTCACAAACTTTGAAGAGCATATCACTCTAATAAAGGCCATCTTTGCTCCTTCACAACCTACAGACCCAGAAAATAGCACTGTCTTTTTGCTCTTTAAAAAAAAACACTGCTCCAGGCTAGCTTAGTACTTACAGTTTATATTTTTAAAACTTAATCAAGAGACCGATCTCAATAAAACATAATCGAGGAAAGAACCCACTCTACTCATTACTGTAGACTTGCACTTAAAAACTATGCCCTTATCTGTTCCTGTGCTGTGAGCTCTCCCACACACATTCCTCCAAGATCAGCTGTGAATTTCACTGAGAATTTTTTCCACGACTCACTCCGATGTCCAGAGATGCATGAACTCCAACAGCAAAGGCAGTAACTCTGCAGATTCACTGCTGTGTCAGTTAGCACTGTAGGTTTCTTTCTCTCTCCCTCACTGACCGTGTGCTCACTGCCTTTTAGCTGTCTTTCTCTTTATTTTATTTTAAAAAAAAGTGCAGTTGTTTTGATTTTTTTTTCCCCAAAGTTCCAAAACAATGCAACAGCATACAAAACAGTAATTGCTGCTCCTGGACTTCAAGGAAATCACCTCCAGCACCTAAAATACCTCAAAAAGCAGATCTTGCAGACATGATTTTTTTTCCTGTCCTCCATCTTGGATTACCCAGAATCTTCCTGGGACAAAACAAGATTTAGTAGACTCTGCCTATGTTGCCTTCGTTTGGAAGAATGAGAGGTGGCTCTAATTGAACTATAACATTCCTAAAGAGTTTGATAGTGTAGGTAATGAGAAAATGTTTCCACTGTCTGGCAAACGGTAACACAGTCTCAGAATAAGGGTGTTAGCCATTTGAAATAAATGTATCAAATAGTGGGGAAGAGGAAGCTGAAAGGCATCAATCGAAGATAGTCATTGAACCGAGAACTCAGGAGAAACTGTTGCCCAAAACGTTGAGTGCTCGTTATCACGAGCAGTCGAAATGATTAAAGTTCATCCATTTAAGGAGAATCTCGATAAGCATATGATTAAACTGAGAATTAGATGAAGTCAGAAGTCACATGACACCAGAGTAAAGTCCAACAGGTTTAATTGAAATCACAAGCTTTTGGAGCACAGCCTTTCATCAGGTGAAAGAGAGAGAGAAGTGCACAGACACAGAATTTATAGGCAGAGAGATCAAAAGATCATACAAATGGTGGTGAGTGGAATGTTGAATAATAAGTCTGTGCAAGTGACACCGTTTTAGACCATGTGAGTTAAGTGTCAACAGCTGAATAACAGGCGAAGGGATGACCTATAATCTGATTAAATGAGGCAGAGATAATTACAAAAAATTAAAAATAAGGTGATGCTCACTGAGTTGAATGCTGAGGGTCTAACCAAAATAATGAGTGATCCAAAACTGTACAAACGAAGGTAGAGAGATCATAACAATTTATCAAGGTGATAGTGTCAACATAGGACAGTCGGAAGATTTTACAGATACGGAACAGCGTGGTGGACTCATGTAGTGCGACATCAACCCAAGGTCACGGTTGAAGCCATCTTTGTGATACGGAACTTGGCAATCGGTTTCTGCTCGGTGATTCTACATGGTTGTATATCTTTAAGGTCACCTAGGGGGATGCTAACGGAATACTCTTGACTACTGAAATGTTCCCTGACTAGGAGAGCACATCCCTGTCTGTGATTGGTGCACAGTGTCCAGTCATTCATTGTCGTAGCTTCTGCATGTTCTCACCAATATACCATGCCTTGGGGTATCCTTACGTGTAGCATAGGAGGTAGATGACGCTGTCAAGTCACATGAATATCTGCCATTTATGTGGTTGGTGGTGCCCCCATGTGTGACAGTAGTTTCCTTCTCTATGATCTGGCCTGTCTTGCAGAGGTTGCTGTGGTAGGGTTGTATGGTTTTAGATTAAATTAGATTACTTACAGTGTGGAAACAGGCCCTTCGGCCCAACAAGTCCACACCGCCCCGCCGAAGCGTAACCCACCCATACCCCTACATCTACATCTACCCCATTACCTAACACTATGGGCAATTTAGCATGGCCAATTCACCTGGCCTGCACATCTTTGGAGTGTGGGAGGAAACCGGAGCACCCGGAGGAAACCCACGCAGACACGGGGAGAACGTGCAAACTCCACACAGTCAGTCGCCTGAGGCGGGAATTGAACCCGGGTCTCTGGCGCTGTGAGGCAGCAGTGCTAACCACTGTGCCACCGTGCCGCCCCTGCCTAGGTGACATCCTCCGTGCTTGGGAGCACTCAACTTTCTGGGCGACAGTTTCTCCTGGTGTTGTGGTCAATGTTGTTCTGAAGGCTGGGTAGTTTGCTGTGAATGGTTGTTTGAAGACGAGAACTGGAGCCGTGGGGATGGTCTTGGCAAGTTAGTCATAATCTTTGACATGTTGACAGCTGCGAAAGACACCGCTTAGTCTCTCCGCTCTGGGGCAGTACGGGATGATGAAGGGTATTTTATCTGCCGTATCCTGTCTGTCCTCTGAGGAGACTGTTGCTGTTTTTCACTGTGGCATGTCAGAACTGGCGATCAATGTGTTAAGCTTTGTATCCCATTCTTATGAGGGCGTCCTTCAAAATCTTTTAGGTATCCCTCGCGTCCCTCCTCATCTGTGTATGTGCAGGACTTGTCCATAGGGGCTGGTTTCATTAATATGGTTGGGGTGGAAGCTGGAGAACTGCAGCATTGTGAGGTTATCTGTGGGCTTGCAGTAGAGTGTAATTATCCCTCTGCCTCATTAATGGGATTTATAGATCATCCCTTCGCTTGTTATTCAGCCTTTGATACTTTACTCTCTCTGTAACCTGCAGAGTCTTATCTGATGCTCCACTCACACCATTTGTACGATCTTTTGATTTTCTGCCCTTTATCTCTTTGCCTATAAATTCTGTATCTTGTGTTCTCCTCTCTCACTACAGAGGAACCTCATTATCTAGCATTCGATTATCCTAATTTCGGATTATCTGAGCAAGGTTCCGATGCTTGGTTAAACTGTTACCTGGCATTCAATTATCTGAACAAAAAACTCCCCGCCCATGTCCTTTGGGTAACTGAGGTTCCTCTGTGCACCTGATGAAGGGGCTGAGTTCTGAAAGCTTGTGATTTCAAATAAACCTGTTGGATTATAACCTGGCATTGTGTGAATTCTGACTTTGTCCACCCCCCGGTCCAACACCAGCACGTTCACATCATGAGATTTTAGATGGAGAAGGATTGGAACAGACTTATGCCAGATATGTCAGTATGGAATCGTTGAGCTGAATTGCTTGTTTGCATTGTGTATTCTATGGGATTTGAGACTTAATGTGTGGTCGTGGTAACCTACTTGGGGGGAGGGTGGGGGAGAGAGAAGAGGAGGAACAACAAATAGTTTATTTGGACCTTTTTGTGGTTTCCAAAAATTTGCACCATTTGGATTTTCCTTATCTCTGGTCAGGGTCTGCAATAAACTCTGGAAACAATTGCTGTATTTCTATTAGCGAGCTGGCTCGAATAGCAGATATTATAGTCTAAATACTCTTGTTTTGTTTTGTTCTATTTTTCAAATCAACCTGTTCTCATGTTATTGCACATCTCTGCAATGGGTGGGACTTAAACCAAGGCCCCTCAGTTCAGGGGTAGGGACACTTCCACTGGCCCTCACAAGAAGGCCTACTCTTGTTTCCTGAGTGGGTCTGGCAGTTTTGAGAACGTGACGTTTCAGCTCTCATTCTGCCCAGGAGAGGGCAGTGTCCTCCATGAGAAAACGATCATGACTATTAGAATATTTAACAAGTATTCCCATAGATGGGACACTCTACATTACATTAGCTGGAGAATTGGCTGTGGAGGTGACACACAAGGGAAGCATTTAATCCAGTTGTTCTCCTGTGGGCTGAGAAAGCCAAGAGATTTGATTGTAATGTTTAAAGTTAGTGTTCAGATAAAGTGAATGGCAAACCTGCTTCTGATGTTTTGAAGGGTTGATCGAAAGGATTCAGGTATAAACTAATCAGTAAGTGCACGCAGTGAGTAGTTAGCACTTCCAACGACCGTGAAATAGATTCCATTTTCCATCCACTCCTCAACCTTTGGTTTTCCTCTGCCCACTACGTTTAATATATTAAAATGTCCCTCTTTGCTTTGGAGGCTGAAAGTTTCAAAGTATTTCTGACTGGGAACATTTCCTCTTCTCTGTCCTGAAAGTGTGGTCCCTAATTTTAAAACACTGCCCCCCCCCCCCCCCCCCCCCCAGTTCTAGACAGAGCCTCAAGGTGAAGTATCTTTTCCACATCCACCTGGTCAACGTCAGTCACACCCTAAACATAGAACATTACAGGAACAGGCCCTTCGGCCCATGTCTGTGTTGACCATGATGCCATCCTAAATTAGTCCCATTTGTCTGCACATGCTCCCCTATCCCTCTATTCCTTGCCTGTTTATGTATTGGTCCAATTGCCTCTATAAATGTTGCTATCTTATCTACTTTTACCATCTCCCCTGGCAGCATATTTCTGGACCTGCTCCTTGGATGCTGCCTGACTTGTGCTCTTCCAGCACTACACTCTTGTCTCTAATCTCTGGCATATTTCAGCACCCTACCACCCTCTGTTTAATTAAAAGAAACTTGCCTTGCACATCTTTAAACATTGCCCGCTCAAGTTTAAATGTATGCCCCATGGTATTTGACACTTCCAGCCCCCGAGAAAGAGACTGGTTTTCCACCTTTCATAGTTTTATATCCTTCCACATGGTTGCCCCCTCAGCCTCCAGTGAAAACAAACCATGTTTGTCCCAACCTCTCATCCTAGCTAATTCAGTCCAATCCAGGCAGCAAGCTGGTAAATCTCTTTCGCAAGCACTCCACATACCTCCTGTATTATGGTGATCAGAACTGCGCATGCTATTCCAAATGTGGCTGAACTAAAGGTAACCCCTCAGTCTTCTACATCCCAGCTTTTAAAAAAAAAGCCCAGTATGTCCGATCTTTCCACATCAGGCAACCAGTTCATTCCGGGTTATCAATCTAATAAACCGTCTTTGGAGATGGTTCAAAGAAATTGCATCCTTTCTTAAATAAGGAGACCAGAACCGCGCACAGTACTCCGTGGAGTCATCAATGCCTTCTACAAATGAAGCACAATATCCTTATTTTAACATTCAATTCCTCTTGTAATACAGGGTAGCAACTCACTAGCTGCCTTCATATACCCACGTACTAACTTTGAGTAACTCATGCTTTAGAATGTTTAGATCCTGCTGCACCTTGGAATACTGCATTTATTCTCTAAATAATACCATACTTGTTTGTTTTATTTCTTCCTGCCACAGTGAATAGCTATGCATATTCCTATTCTATCCCACTAACATAACCTATTTATAGCTGGCTGCAAACTCCTGAAGTTGTCTTCACAATATATTTTCCTGCCTATCTTTTGTGTCATCACCAAATTTAACTACCACGCTTTGGCTCCCATCGTCTAAGTCATTATTTAAATGTTGAAAAGCTGAGACCCCAGTGCAGACCTGGGAGTGACCTCACTTGTCACATCCTGCCAATCAACCAAACACCCATTTCTCATTTCCAGCCAGCCAATCTGCATTCGGAAATATCTTGTGAAATGTCTGCCACTCTATTGATCTATCCTCCAGCCTGGTATACTCAATCACTTCAGCTGACTAAGTTTAAAATACTAGTCTTGAACCCAACCTACTGTATATACTCATGTATAGGTCGAATTTTCAAGATAATCGAACCCTAATTTCAACTTCTAAAAAAAGTTAATGCACAGGCATGAGTTTTGAGGGGCTGAAATTCATGCTGCACTTTTTAATGAGATTAACTTTTTTGGATGTAAAGTGAACAAAGTGCTGTAACTACCGATAGACTTAGTCCTGGTCTGAATGAATGAATGACATTACCAGTATGAATGAATGAATGAGATATAGTTGGGTCAACTTGTACATGAGAAATATGGAAAATACAAGATTTTTTTGGCCAAAAATAGGGGGTGTACTTGTACATGGGATTGACCTATACACAAGTGTGTGTGTGTGTGTGTGTGTGTGTGTGTGTGTGTGTGTGTGTGTATATATATAGTACTCCCTTTCAAACTGGATGTAAAGCTCCATTATATTCTGGTCAGTACTACCTAGAGGTGCCATTAGTCTGAAGCCATTAATTGTCAGGTTATACAATACAAAGTCTAATTTAACCTGCTCTCTGGTTGCTTCCAAAACATGCTGCTCAGAGAAACTATTACATGGGTTTCTTCCGGGTGCTCCGGTTTCCTCCCACAGTCGAAAGATGTGCAGGTCAGGTGAATTGGCCACGCTAAATTGGCCCGTAGTGTTAGGTGCAATAGTCAGAGGGAAAGGGCTCTGGGTGGGTTGCTCTTCGGAGGGTCGGTGTGGACTGGTTGGGCTGAGGGGCCTGTTTCTAGGGAATCTAATGTAAAACATTCTATGAATATGTTACACGATGGGGCAAATAAACCAATTCAGTAACAGCATTCAAAAGAGAATGGGATGAATACTTGAAGAAAGGATTGCAGGCAATTTGGGGGAGAAAAGCAAGGAACTGCGACTAATTGGGTTGCTCATCAAAAGATCTAGCACAAGCATGTTGGGTCAAGCAGCTTCCTCCCCCCTGTTGTATAGTTCTGATTTTAATTACCAAAGCGAGAATGGTTTTGGTGCATTGTTGCTGTTACCACCTCTGTCTCATCCCATTGTGAAAGAGAATATCCTAACTGTTGACTTTTTCCCCACTTCCCATGTCTACTGGGATCACTGAGACTGTAAGATCTCAGCAAAGTGAATAAATAATCCACGTATCCAAAGGTGCAGAGGTTAGCTGGATTGACCATGCTAAATTGCCCATAGTGTTCAGGGATGTGTAACGTTAGGTGCATTAGTCAGGGGTAAATGGAGAGTAATAGGGTAGGGGAATGGGTCTGGGTGGGTTACTCTCTGGAGGGTTGCTGTGGACCTGTTGGGCCAAATAACCTGTTTTCACACTGTAGGGATTCTATGTAATCAAATGGTTTGGTCTGATTTGCTTTCTGCAGGGAAAGTGCCTGGTTTCTATGATTGTGGACTATCTGCGACACACCACAAGCCGCAGTTCTGAGGACAGTGGCCTTGAGGATTTGTGTAACATGCTGGACCCGGATAACAAGGATGTGTCCATTGATCTGAACACCTATCGTGCGGTGATGAAAGAATGGATTGAAGACTGTAGGAGGAAAAGGTAAGAAACTGAGGGACAAATACAGCCCCTGTGACCTGTTCTGAGCCCAAGCGATGGAATATAATAAAACTTCTGGTCAGCTGTCAACTTGATTATTGGGAAGTGACATGAGAGCTAAGGACCAAGGAAGCCACTAGATTGCTTCTAAAATAAGAACAAAACGGTGAGCTAATCTCAGGGAAAGTGAATCTATCATCTCTACACAGTCTAGCCTGTAAGAGTAGCAGTCCAGTTCTACTCTTAAACAATTGATTAGCAAAGGGGAAGGTGGTCCATCAAAGCCTTACTGGGGCAGAGCGGACAAGAATTGTGGTCTCGCCAATGTTACCCACAAATGTACTGTGCTCCATCTTTGTGTGTGTGTGTTTTCTCCTGTACACCACCTTGTATGTGGATAGTTTATGGTAAAAACTGTAATATGGGAATCAGTTTGACTACAAGAGCAGTTAAATGTGCTAATTGAGATTTACCTCCTGTATTGATCGGAGTGCTTTTTCACACTTTGTGACGTTTCTATATTCAAAAAGAAATGACTATTTATCAATAAACGAATGTGTGTACACCAGTGCTTTGAATGTCCCCTTCAGTACTGTGGTAATGCTTGTTAAGATGGCTTGCTTTTTTAATAAACCTTGCTCACCAGCTCAGGACCAAAGCAATGTTTGTTTGCCAAGTGACAGGTTGGGATTTTGATTCTCCAGTTTGTGTGAAATTTGGGTATTTTCATGATCTTTGTTGTCTCGCGGGGAAGCACCAGGTTAAATCCTCTTGGATATTCTCCTCTCTGAGTTGCAGGGCCTTGTAACAGGTTGATCTAATGTAGCATAGAGAGTCATGAATGTGGGAAGGTAAAAGAAGAATAAACTAATCTTAAAATAAGATTCCTATCATTTATAATTGTGCTTCAGCTCTTTAATATTTCATTAGCTGAATGTGGTTATGTTGTCAACCATAATAAGCAGACTTTAAGAATATAACACAAGGGGTGGAAGTAGACCATTCAGCCTATTGGGTTTGCACTGCCATTCAGATCATGAGGTCATGGCTGATCTGATAATCCTCAGCTCTACTTTCCTGCATTTTCCCTAGACCTCTTGATTCCCTTACACATTAAAAAATCTGTCCATTTCAGCCTTCAATATGTTGAATAGTCCAGCCTCCCCAGACCTTTGTGGCAGGGAAATCAACAGATTCACTGCTATCGAAGAAGAAAAAAATAATTGTTGTTCTTATTGTCTTGAATGGGAGACCTATTGCTCGGAGATGATTCCCTCTGGCCCTAGACTCTCAAAAATAAACCGTTTCTCTATATCTGCCTTTTAAGCTCCCCAAGAATCTTAACTTGCAATAATGTCACCTCTTGTTCATCCAAATTCCAAAGAGCACAAGCCCAATTTATTTGACTTCTCCTCCTCAGACAGTTCCTCCATCCGTGGTATCAATCTAGTGAACCTTCTTTGGATAACCCCCATGACAGGGTACCTTTCTGTAGATAAAGGGACCAGTATTCCATCTAATGGATTGACTAGTGCCTTACATACGGTTAACAAGACCTCCCTAATTTCACTCCATTCCCTTTGAAATAAGGCCAATAAATGACTTCCCAGTTACTTGTTTAACCCTGATGTTAGCTTTCTGTGCTTCCTCTTGAGGACACCCAAATCCCTCTCCTGGAGCTTTCCGAAGTCTTTCTTCATTTCAATCACATTAAGTTCCATTACTTTTTCTGCCAAAGTGCATAATTTCTCAATTTCCCGGATTGGATTTCATCTGCTGAACTTGCGTACTCGTTAAACCTGTCTATATCCTGCTGCGGGATTTGTCATTTACAAACTTGGATGATAGAAGTGAACATACAAATGCCATGTCATTGCCAGTTAGTAAGTCAATCCTTTATCCTCCACCTATAGTGAGAACTGCCCATCAATTCTACTCTGTGAAATCTTGGTCAAAACCTAGTCAATTAGACATAAATGTGTTTACAATACTGCAGAAATGCATGTCAGCATAGTTACATTCAGGGCACATAGAGTTGCACCATAATGAACTCAAAATATGTGTCAGGAGGAGTGTTTGTGAACCTAAACAAATTCCCCTTTGTGACAGTGCTGCTGTAATGTGCGCATGTTTGTGCATGAATGAGACAAGGCGACCTGAAATTAGTCCATACTGTAGCATGAGGGTTGTTCTGTGATCCTGATTCCATTCTCAGGAACGTGGTGTACATATTTTCCGTTACAATTTCACCGCGTTCAGTTTGTAGTTCGGGCTTGAATGTTTCATCTGTGGTATTGCAGGGTACGTAACAAACCATGTTTCCTTTTCTATAAGATGCTATATGTTTTCCTTCCAGGAACGTATTTTGCTACAGTAGTGTAAGCTGTAATAAAATCTCATGTCTACATGCTGGTATTGAACTAACCTTTTAAGGGTAGCACAATGGTTAGCACTGCTGCCTCCCACTGGTTCAATGCCACTTTAGGGCTTTTTGGAATTTGCTTGTTGGAGTCTGTTTGGAATTTCCTCTGGGTTCACTGGTTTCCTCACACAGTCCAAAGATGTGCAGATTAGGTGGATTGGCCATGCTAAATTGCCCGTAGTGTTCAGGGATGTGTAAACTGGATGGACTTCACACTGGGGATTCTATGATAACTTACAAGGGATTGTTGCACTGACTGATGATGGTTTCCATATTGGGTGTTTTTAGTTTCCATGAAGAGACCCAAGAAGTTGTAAATGTTAATGAAGATGTTGTCCAACATCCTAGTGGAGTTGTATCAGGTAATATCTTTCACATTCAACCGATATTTGCGATTTGTCACCTTTTTTTTTTGTTTCTCTGTGCATTTTACCAGAGTCAAATTCGAGCCGTTGCTTTTGTTTTGCAGTAGTTTCTAAGTGTGTTGTCGAAACCACGTTAGCTCATACAAACCTCTGCCATCTCTAACAGGAATCAAACTTTCTGATGCAACCGATGGAACTGTAGGAAGCTTGGAGGCTCTCGGTGGGGAGATTTCGAAAGGAGACTTGTAAGCAACACCTAAATTAATCTGTGTGGGCTAGGTGCAGTTTCAATATGATTAATTATTACAATTATTCATTTAGCACATAGTGAGTACTTCCTGCAAGTATCTCACTTGTGTCCTGCCGCATTGTGCTCATTGTTCATTCTCCCCAACCTAAGAAAAAGTCTTTGATAAATAATGGGCCTTTTTTTTTCTATCTTTACTTTCCCCAACATTGTTTTGTTTTTAAAAAAATAACTCTTAGAATGGTGAAGGTCAACAGCATTGATGCACATGTGAGGTAGAGAGACACGCACTGGGTGTATAGAGCAATAAGAAGTGACAAACAGCAGCTTATCCCAAAGCAGAAATACTGAAGCATGCCCACAAAAATCTGTAAGTACTCAGGTTTGATAGCAGAGAGAGAGGGAGAGAGAATGAATTAATGTCTCAGGTTTTCAACGTTTCATCAATATTTCCAATTCGTTTTCCCTAGATTTGGGCCAGCATAAACCAGTTGGGCTTTTCCTAGATGCGATGAAGGGCAAATTTCTTTTGCCCAAGTGGAAACAGTGTTGCATTTAATAGAAAATTTATTAGCACTTCAGGGCAGCCATTGTTCTGCAGTCCAAGGAGACCTCTGGGTTGTACATAGCAGTGCCTCTCCAACCAAAGTTGGGTAAAATGAGGAACGTCTTCCCTCTTAGCTCCCCATCTCTGTTATCAATGGGTTTATTAAATTTGGCGTCAATCTTCTTTATTCTAAAGCGTTCAATTTTTCTAGGAATATCCTGTGAAAGAAGACTTGTTCATTAGTTAGATGGAAGGCTTTAGGATACATGTCACAAGGTTGCTCCTTTTTGTTGGGTTGTCCCAGTCTGGGTCTAGTGACTGTGGCTGTGTAGAGATTGGAAATGTGAAAGCTCCATGCCCTTGTCCATCCCTTTTTGGTCCAGTGTTGTTGCATCCTGTGGAGATATGGGCCTGCCGACTGCTGGAAACTAAAGGGAAGCCTTCCATTTATCAGTTGTGTTGTGTGGCGTGACCACTTTGAATGTAAGTCCTCAAACTAGCACCCGTAAGGTGTAATGGGCCATCAGCAGCAGCTGAGTTTACTCCACACACGTCAGTAACTTGTGACCTGGCATATCCACACACCTACAATTACCATCAAGTCAGGACCCTGGTTCGGGGAAGAGTGCGGGAGAGTCATGCTAGAAGTGGCTGCAGGTATATCTCCATGAGCTGTTCGCCTGAAGCCACAATACAGAACTACCTGTGTGCCAAACATAAAGTGATGACGCTATAGGCGGTTCCACAGCAAATAGATCGGATCTAAGCTCCACAGTCGTGCTGCATCCAGTGGTGACTGGTGGTGGTGGACGATTAAATAAATCAGCTGGAGGCAGAGGCTCCATAAATATCCCCTCACTCAATCACTGGGGGAGTCCAGCACATCAGTATAAAAGATAAAGCTGAAGCACTCGCAACAATTTTCAGTCGGAAATGCCGAGTGGGTAATCCATGTCTGCCTCTTCCAGAGGTCCCACAGCATCACCGGACTTCAGTCAATTCAATTCAATTCACTCCACGTGACATCAAGGAACCACTGGTGACTCAAGACATTGACCCTGACGTTTCAGCAAGACTGCTGGAGGTTTGTGCTCCGGAACCTGCGGCTCCCCTAACCAATATAGTTATAAAAACTGGCATCCACCCCACAATGTGAAACATTGGTGTGCAGGATATACCTGAACAAAAGCAAGAGCAATCCAACCCAGCCAATTCACTCTGTCAGTCAAGATATTTTTAATCAACCTGGTCAGAAATACTCTGACACACTCTGGAGCAGTTGAGTCTTGAATGCAGGCTTTCTGGTCCAGAGATAGGAATGTTACCACTACCAGAAGAACCTCCCAAACTCTGTCTACTCTCAATCATAAGTAAAGTGATGGAAGTTGTGATTGACAATGCTATGGAGCAGCACCTGTTCACGGCCTAGCTTGGGTTCCACCAGGTGCCACTCAGCTCCAGGCCTCATTACAGGTAAACACTTTGGTTAGACTCATACCTGCCATATGGGAACGTGGCCATGGTTGTCGGAGCTCCCTCACCTCTGCTCCAAAGCATCTCTCTGCAGGCCTTCCTCACGGTAGTGTTCTAGACCCAACCGTCAATGACCTTTCTTCCATAAGGTCAGAAGTGAGGCCAATGATTGACTGACTGTTCAGCATGCATAATGACTCCAATACTAATGCAATCTATGTTCGAACACAGCAAGATCTGGGTCATATCCAGGCTTGGGCTGATAATTGGCAAGTAGAATGCACGGCGTACAAGTGATGGGCTATGATCATCTACACTAAGAGAAAATCTCACCGTCACCCAGTGACATTCAATAATAATATCCTCTACTACCAGAGTCGCGGGTGTTCTATTGACCAGAAACTCAACTGGACCACCCATATAAATAGTGGTTAGAAGGTCAGAGGCGAGGAATAATACAACAGGTAATTCACTTCCTGGCTCCTCCAAAGCCTAACCACCATCTATAAGGCACAAGTCAGGAGTGTGATGGAATACTCCCCACTTGCCTGGATGATCCAACACTACTCTAGAAGCTGGATAGCATCCAGGGCAAAGCAACCCAATTGATTGCATCTTCCACCACTTTTATGTTCAGTATCACTGGAGTAAACATCTTATAAGGTATATGGCAGAAATTGATTTTTGAGGCTTTTTGAATAACTCCAAATCCACATTCCGCTGTCGTCTAGAAAGACAGGGGCAGCAGATACATAACACCAAGGATCTCTAATCGTGACCCAGCAACATCCCGACCCCAGCCATGTACCATCCTGACTTGGAATAATATGGTTGTTCCTTCCCTGTTGCTGGTTCAAAACTCTGCATCTCCCTTCCTAACGTCATTGTGGGTCAGCCTACAGCACATCCACTGCAATGGATCAAGAGGGTAGCTCACCATCGCCTTCTCAAGGGCAACTGGGAATGAGCAATAAATGCCGGCCCAGCCAGTGATACCCTCGTCCAGGTGAATAAAATAACAATGGCGTCTATCATGTCTGAATCTTGCAAAGCCCTTTCTAGCCAATTAATACTTTTTGAAGCAAAGTCAGTGTTGTAATGTTGGAGCTGTGGCTAATTTCTCCACTGCAAAACTCAACAAACTGCAATGGAATAATCATCTGTTGGGTATTGGGTGATAGCTGAATGTTGTCTGTCTGAACTGGATGATAACAGCCATGATGTGGAGGTGCTGGTGTTGGACTGGGGTGGTCAATGTTATGATTTTTGAATGTGAACTGGATGGTTGTTTGCTCTGCAGCTACTGACTGAACAGAGGAGGGTTCTGAGTAAGCATTGTGTGTCTGTGTGTGGGCATTTGAAAGAGGGGAGAAAAAAGCTCCTCATAACCAATTGCAATATTTTTAATGGAGTATTACTGTTGTGGCTCACCCTTGCTCTTCACAATTGGTCATAGGATCTTCTGCATGTACCTGAAAGCTAAAATTGGATATCAGTTTACAGTCAAAGACACCACCACTTGTAGTGTGCAGAGCTGCATTGTCTAGTTGGGTTTTGCATTCTGTTTTTCTGAAGTGACCTTGAATGCAAAGAACATTTTGACATTGGGTGCAGACAAACCAGGAATATCTCCCTTAACCAGCACTGCAGTAAGAGTTCAAGTGTCAGGCTGAGGAAGGGCCCTGCTTGAAGCTGGGCTTGTAAATGAGAAAACAGGAAAAAGCTGCGATGAAACCTTTTTAATATGAGCAAGCTGCTCCATTGGTGTGAATTAGTTTTGGATGATTTTCAGCAGAAATAAATGAGGAATCGTTGCTTAGGACTTTTCACTGAGACCATGATATACATGCACTTTTAAACTCTACATTGCTTAGCATGGGATCAGATGCAACACTGTTCAATGTGAGCTACAGTCAGTGTGATGGCTATGAAGTTTGGAGCATTGGGACAGGGAAAAATTATTACCGTTTCGAAATATGATCAAGGAAGGTCTAAGAGAATGTATAAAAGCTCTCTTTCCCCAGAATAGAGGAGAGTAAAACTAGATGACATAGGTTTACAGTGAGTGGAGAAAGATTTAAAAGGGGCCTAAGGGGCAACCTTTTCACACACAGTGGTGCGTACGTGGAATCAGCTGCCAGAGGAAGTGGTGGAGGCCGGTAAAATTGCAGCAATTAAAAGCCATTTAGATGGGTATATGAATAGGAAGGGTTTGGAGGAATATGGGCCAAGTGCTGGCAAGTGCGACTGGATTAATGTAGATTCTCGTTGGATGAATTGGACCAAAGGGTCTGTTTCTGTGCTGTACATCTCTATAACTAATGAACAAGAGAGGTCTGAAACCATATTAGAAGACAATGGATTTCTTTGAACATGTCTATGTAGAAGGGTTGTAACCTAACCTGCATATTTCCAGCATTTTCTGTTTTGTATTTAACAGTAACTGTTGCTGTAGCTCCTAGCCTTGATCTGATTTGATTCCGTGCCAGTAGTTGACTGACAACCTTAGCTCTTGGGAGTAAATGAAACAGTAATTTGCTACTTGAGTGGTAATTCAATTCTTTCTCCTTTTTTGTACTCTTAACAAAAGGCTATTCAATTTGTTGTATGATGAACACAACCTAAACAAACCTGTGTGACTTGTGAGGAGATAAGATTGATTTTCCATAAAAACTGCAAACAAGCAATATAACTAGTTCAACTAATCTGGATTTGGTGATGTGTAATTTGGTCAACTTGATTAGGATGAAGGTAAAGCAACCTCTAGGGGGCAGTGACCATAACATGATTGAATTCACTCTGAGACGGAGAAGCTGGAGTCTGATGTTAATGCTATTACAATAGAGTAAAGGTAATGACAAAGGTGAGGGAGGAGCTGGCCAGAGTTGATTGGAAGGGGAGCCTAGCAGGGAAGATGGTGGAGCAGCAATGGCAGGGGTTTCGGGGGGGGTAATTTGGGAGGCACAGCATATGACATCACAAGGAAGAAGAAAGATGCAGAGGTGAAGATAAAGCAACCATGCTGGCAAGGCAATTCGGGGACAGCACAAAAGCAAAAGGGAAAGCGTACAATGTGGTGAATGTTAGTGGGAAGTCAAAGGGTTGGAAAGCTTTTAAAAACCAACAGAGGATAACTTTAAAAAGAAATAAGGGAGAGAAGATAAAATGTGGGTAAGCAAGCTCGTAATACAAAAGGTTGCAGACTTTAAGATATCTAAAAGAGAGGCAAACTTGGACGTTGGACACTGGAAAATGAGCTGGGGAAGTAGTGAGGGGATCAAAGAAATGGCAGAGGAACTGAATAGGTACTTTGCATCAGTTTTCAGTGGAAGGTACCAGTAGCAAACCAGAACTTTTGAGAGTTGGGGCAGAGGTGGGTGTAGTTGCTGTCACCTGAAGAGAAGACTCTGGGGAAGTTTGAAGGTGGATAAATCACCCAAACTGGATGGACCTCTCCTCCGTGTTCTGAAGGAGATAGCTGAGGAGATTGTAGAGCCGTCAGTGATCTTTCGGGACCTACTGGTGTGGGGTGGGGGGGTGGGGGGTGCAAAGGGTCCCAGAAGACTGAAAATGGCTAATGTAATGCCTTGTTTAAGGAATGAGAGAGGCAGAAGATGGAAAATTGTAGGCTAGTTAGCCTGACTTCAGTCATTGGTAAGATTTTAGAGTCCATTATGAAGGATGAGGTTGCAGAGTGCTTGGAAGTGCATGGTATGGTGGGATTGAGTCAGCACGTCTTTCTGAAGGGACTGTCATGCCTGGTAAATCTGTTAGATTCATTTGAGGAGGTATCGAGAAAGTTAGACGATGGAAGTGATCTAATGGGGTTTCCAGAAGGCCTTTTGTCAAAGTCCTGCCCAAGAGCCTGCTAAATAAGAGCAGGGCCCATGGTGTGAGGGGTAAGATACTGGCATGAATAGAAGATTGGCAAAAAGTAGAGTGGAGATAAAGGGGTCATTTTTGGGATGATTGCTAGTAACAAGTGGACTTCCACAGGATAGGTAGAGGGACAGGTGTTAAGGAAGCAGGGAAGCTAATAAGAACTTGGACTGGCTAGGAGAGTGGACAAGGAAGTCATGGAAGGAAATCCATCTGGGTAGTGTGAGGTTATGCACTTTGGTGGGAAGAATAGCGATGTAGACTTTTTTTCCTCTAAATGGGGAAGGCTTCAGTAATTTTGAAGCAGAGGGATTTGGGAGTCCTAGTTCAGGATTTTCTCTCTCAACTTTAATATACTGGTTCTTTTTACAGTTAGGAAGTCCAATGCAATGTTAGCATTCATTTTTGAGGGCCAGATTTCAAAAGTGGGGGATGTGCTCCTGAGGTTGTGAAAGGCTCTGGCCAGACTGCATTTGGAATATTGTGTACAGTTTTGGGGCCTGTATCTAAGGAAGGACAGGTTGGCCTAGGAGGAGGAGTGGGGGGGGGGGGGGGGGGGGGGGGGGTGTCCAGAGGAAGTTCACAAGAATGATGCCAGGGAATGAAGAGCTTGTCGTGAGCAACAGTTGAGGGCTTTGGTTCTGTACTAAAGAGTTTAGAAACATGAGGGGGCATCTCACTAAAACACTCAGAATACTGAGGCCTAGGTAGAGTGGGTGTAGAGAAAATGGTTCTGTAGTCTGAGAGACCAGGACCCAAGGGCACAGCCTCCAAGTGAAGGGACAAACCTTTTGAATGGAGATGAGGTATTCCTTCAGTCAGAGATTGGTGAATCTGTGGCATTCATTGCTGTCAAGAGCAGTGGAAACCAAGTCATTGAGAGAGATCCTTCATTAGAAAGGAGATCAAATGACTACAGGGAGAAGATGGGATAAATGGGGAAGTAAATGGGGTTGAGAAACGTACAGTTATGATTGAATGGTAGAGCAGACTCAATGGACTGGTTCAATTCTGCTCCTATATCTTATGATCTTAAAATGTAATTAGTGCAAATTGGAAACCCATGCCACTCAGCAAACAGCTAAAATAAATAGGGCACTGACCATGCTATGAAATTGATGTTAATGCAAACAGACAATGCTGGTCACTTCCTGGCCAATTATAATTGACTGCCCACATGATGTTGTGCAGGGTGTGCTGGCCACTGTCTGACCCACAGAGCAGTGTTATTAAACTGCCAGTTATTTGAATGCAAGAATAAGTGAAAGAGAGACCTTTTTTCATGAATTGAAAGAGCCCTGCATGTGATGTTTTGTTAAACATGTCCCATTTACCAAAAATATGAGCAGTTTGATATTTTATGAATATGTAAATGACTATTGTAAGCCTGTCTTGAGTTAGAAACTGCAGTGCTCACAGCCAGGATTAATATCTGGATTTGTCACTGGATGCCCACATATACTTCACAAGGCCAGGTTTTTAGTCCAACAGGTTTATTTGGAAGTATAGCTTTGAGTACTACTCCTTCAGGTGGCTACCTGCTGAAGAAACAGCACTCTGAAAGGTATACTTCCAAATAAACCTGTTGGACTATAGCCTGGTGTTGTGATTTTTAACTTTGTACACTCCAATCCAACACTGACACCTCCACGTCAATACTTCAAAAGGAACACCCATGATGCACAACCTGCCAGGAAATCTCCTCATGCCGCAATCCTATAGCGATCCAGATGCCAGCTTTACAGGCAACACTGTGACCAGGTTCCTTTCTTTAATTCCATTGTGAGAATTAATTACCGCAATCTGCTTTTGTTTGTTTTCAGATAGTCATTAACATAGAAGGCCATGTAATGTGTTACTGTTTTGCACAGCATCGGGCCACGTTGCTTAATCCTTAATGATAGAGCTGGCATTTATGTTGCAATTTCTAACCAAGAACAGGTACTCTGACCTGTTTTGCTGCTTTGAGGGCTGGTTATTGGTCAGGCGATCAGGAATATTCTCCTTTTGAATAGTGCCACAAAAATATTCTCTTTTTTTTTTTAAGAAAGCAAGTGAGGCTCAACATCCCATTTGAGAAACTCTCTGGTGTAGCACTCTGTCAGTATTGCACTAACATCACAACCAACATTTAGTGTTCAATGCTGTTGAGAAGGAATTTAGTCAAAACTGTTGGATTTGTGCAAAACTGCAACTACTGGATAAGACTAAACCTATCATCTTCTCAAATAACAAATCTTGTACTTGTATTATCTTTTAATGTAGTTAAAACGTCTTGTTGGGATTCCACTGACTTGGAACGCCCAGCCAGTTACCTTTTCAATTCTGCTTTCTGAAATCTATTCAAGTACTACTGCAAATAATGGAGGGGCTTTTGGATTCCTGATTTGTGGGAAAGGTAGTGGCGGTGTGGCAATGTCACTGGAACTATGATCCAGAGGTGGAGTTATGCACTGAGGGCCAAGTTGGAATCCTATCATGACAAATGGTGAAATTTGACTCCTGTGAGTAAATCTAGAATGTAAAAAGTCTAATAATGACACTGAATATTGCCATAAGAATCTAATTGGGTTACTGATGCCCTTGGGGAAGGAGACCTGCCATTCTTTGTCAGGTTTGGTTTACATGTGATTGCATACTCTTTTAAATGCCCCTGCGATGGCCTAGTAAGTCAATTAGTTGTTGCAATCTACTACCAAGTTTAAAGCCGTATTGATCGAGGCATCAGAAATGAACCCAGCCCTACTGACTCTGTAAAGTTTCCCCCTTGCTAATCTCTGAGGCCCCTGTGCAAAAAAAAAATGAGACCTTCCCCCAAGACTAATCCTGGTAAGACCAAATTTGGAGTATTATGCACCGGTTTGGACCCCATGTCTCAGGAAGGGTGTACTGACTCTGGAGGATGTTCAGAGGAGGTTCACAAGACTGGTCCTATGAATGAAAAGCTTAACATATGAGAAATGTTTGACTCTTGGTTTATGCTTGATGGAGATTAGAAGGATGAGGGGGAATCTAATTGAAAGATACAAAATGGCCTGGACAAAGTAGATGCTAGGAAGATGTTTCCAATGGTAGGAGAGACTAGGACCCAAGGGTGCATAGACTTAGAGTAAAGGGAAGACCTTTTTTTAGAACAGAGATAAAGATAAACTTTTTCAGTCCGAGAGTGGTGAATCTATACAATTCATTGCCACAGAAGACTGTGGAGGCCAGGTCACTTAAGTATACTTAAGACAGATTGTAGAGTTTTAAGTCTTACAAAGAGAATGGAGTTGAGAAACTTATCAGCTATGATTGAAAGATGGAGCAGACTCAATGGGCTGAATGGCTTTCTGCTCCTATGTCTTATGGTCTAACAATTTGACCTTGCCATAATCCTAATTGTCCTTTTTACAGATAACATCCCACACAACACTATCACTACCTTGCCCCATGGACCTGCCTCTTTTTTTTCTTCTCCACACCTGACAAAATCTGACTAGAGGTAACATAGGGTATACTGCTGGGAGTTGCTCTGGACTCCCTCAATGCTAATTCTGCATCCCATGAAGTTTCGTTGCATTAGATCTAATGTGGGAAAAGAAAATTCTTGATTGTCATCAACTGCACATTCTCAACTGATGAATCAGTACTGCTCCATGTCAAACCCCAGTTAGAAGGAACACAGTGTAGCAAGTGCACAGAATGTACTCTGACTGGATAACTTCAATGTCAAAAGTGGCTCGGCAGCACTGCCATTGGACATTAATAGAAAGGCCTAAGCAATCTGCAACCCACAAATGGGATCCAAGTTCTGTAGTCATACAGTTGTGTATAGTGGTGGACAATGAAACACCTGGCAAGAAATTAAGGCTCCAAAGATATTCTCATCTACAAGAATAGAAGAGCCTGGAATGTTGGTTCAAACGTAAGCTGAACTGCTTCCATTTTCAGTTGGATGTGCTGAGCAGGTGATCCACTGGTGTTCTCCTGAAGTCCCCAGTGTCACAGATGCCAGTCTTCAGCCAATTGGATTTACTGATATCAAAAATGGTTGAAGGCACTGGATGTTGCAAAGGCTCTTAGCCCTGACAATGTTTCTAAAATCGCACTGAAGACGTGTGCTCCAGAATTAGCTACGTGTTTACCGAACTGGTCTAGTGCAGTTACAATGTTAACATCTTCACGATTTTAATGTGGAGTGTCGTGTAGACCATGCAAGTAGAAGTGCATCCCAGACAAATGTTGAATTATCGATTTAATGCTTGATCATCCAAATGGTGGAAGGGCTGGTCGATGGTGTTCTCAAGCAGCAAAGCCCTGCTCACTGATGCTCTGTACCAGTCCACTCCTGCCCTTGTTACAATCTTGCTCAAAGAAGCTGACCTCCAGAGGTGAGGTGACAGTGACTGCCTTTGGTATCAAGGCCATGTGTAGGCATGGGGCCCTCGCAAAACTTAATGGTGCTTGGGGGAGGGGAGCAACTCTCCTCTATTAGAGTCCTACCTGGCATATAGGAAGATGGTTGCGGTTGTTGGAGATTACTCACCTCAGCTCAGGACCCCTCTGCAGGGGTCTCTCAGGAAAGTGTCCTTGGCCCAACTATCTTCAGTTGCCTCATCAATACCTTCCCTCCATCATGAGGTCAGAAGTCAGGATGCTTGCCAATATTCAGCATCATTTGCGAGGACTTGTACTGAAGCAGTGCATCTTCAAATGCAACAATATCCAGGTTTGGGCTGGTAATTAGTTAATAACATGTATATCATGTATATGCCAGGAATAACCATCTCCAACAAGAGAGAATATAGTCACTTCCACTTGATGCTCAATGACATTACCATCACCAGAATCCCCCATAATCAATGTCAATAGAGGTTACCCAAGGTAAATAGTGTGACATGCTGTTAGATCCAGAGGCTGGGAATTCTGTGGCTGGTAACTCTCCTCCACACAGCCTCTGCACCATCAACAAGGCAGGAGTGTGAGGAACACTCCAATTGTCTGGATAAGCAAAGCTCCAACCACACTCCATCTCTGTGCTATCCAAGACACAACTTCCTGCTTGATTGGCCCCATGTCAACTACCTTCAGTATTCACTCCCTTTAATCACTGATGCACAGCAATAGCAGTGTTTTGCATTCAATAATATGCACTGTAGTTAGTTAGAAAAGCTCTTTTGACAGTTCCTTCTGATCCTTTGATCTTTACCACATAGGAGGGCTGGGAAATAGATGCATAGGAAGATGACCACCCATTAGGCACCTCTTCAAGCCACTAACCATCTGCACTTGGAGCTACGTTGCCATTCCTTTACTTTCACTGACTCAAAATCCTGGAACTCCCTCCCGAGTGCCATAAAGGTGCCCCTCAACCCTGCACTTCAGCGGTTCAAGAAGGGAGCTCACTACTAATGCCTCCAGGGCAATTAAGGATGAGGCGATGAGTGATGCCCACATCTCATGAATGGAACTTAAAAAAAAAAAACTACACATTTGCCCCAGGCTAGTCCTAATATTTAAGAATAGAAATTTTAGCTTTTCTTTTCGGTTCCCCTGAGCTATAATTCTGGAATATAGGGGAGTTTTTTGCTCTTTTTAATGTCCATTACAAGCTCCTGCATCTAAGAGGCAGCCAACACTGTGGTTTCCTGTCATCAATGGCTTCTATCCTGGTCGAAGGGAATCCTGCTCTGATTATAGAATGAGGCACAATCCTGGAAATGAGCTGGGAATTTGGAGTGGTTGAATTGGGGTAAACGAGTGGAAACCCTACTGGAATTCTCCTAATTCATGCCTTCCAATCTCCTTGAGCTGCTTGGCAATACTTTAGAATAATAGACTGGCCTATCAAGTTATTTTAAGCTCAGTGATTTATGTTCTACCAGGCTTCAACTTTCTTCTGCTCACTTCTATTGGAATGCGACCAATTACCATACTCTGCTGGCTCTTGCTTCTCTTTTCCATTTTTAATTACGTTCTCTACGCACATCCAACTATTTCTTGCCGTCCAACTCTCTCCTTCTAATGCGTTTCCGGAAACAACTCTCCTTTCCTTTCTTATCTAGTTTGGCCTTTGTGTTCTCCTCCAGTTCCATTCCAACATGGCTGACACTTAACCGTCCTTGGAAGTGGCTAGTGAAGTTGTGCAGGACAACAAGAAGTGGCTTCCTTTCAGTACAATTTTAAATGTGTCAACAAAAATTCAAAGCCCAGTACTTCTAACGTTTCTCCCTCATTAGTGGCAAAGAGTTCTGGGATGCCCTGAGGTTGTTACAGAAATACAATCCTCTCATTTCAAGCTGTAGCTGTCCTTCCTGCATTTCAATGAAACCATTGGAAACTAGGTTACTGTTGGGAATAAAACAAACCTGTCAAATGATGACTGTGCCAAACATTTTAATGGTATTGTTGGCTCTTTTGTTGAAACTCCGTCCAGAATGTGATTCCTTGTACTGGACTGATTGGTTTGTCTGGGGTATTCTGTATCTGCGATCATCTTTCTGTCTAGCTGTATGTGCTCAGTCTGCTTTTTGTTTCTAATGTGCAACTGTTGCAAAGTGCACACAAACTAAAGATACCTGCAATTGTACTTCTGGAAAGAGAAAATGGGTCTAAAGTACAATGATAGTTTATGTAGGGCCTTTACTGTATCAGTATCCAAAGGTACTTCAAGGACCATTTGTAGACAGAGCAGCTTACCTAATACACTGACAGTGCCTTCCTAACTAATTTCATAACCTGCACCTCTACCACCTAGAAGGACAAGGGCAGCAGATACATGGGATCAATACATTCGGCAAGCTATCCTCTAAGACAGTCCATCCTGAGTTGGAAGTGTATCACCATTCCTTCAGTGTCATTCAGTCAAACTCCTGGAACACACTCCCTAACAGTACTGTGGGTGTCCCTACATCCATTGAATGCAAGAGGCAGCTCAGCACCCCTTTCTTGAGCGTAAATAGGAATGGGCAATAAATGCTAATCTAGCCAGTGACGTGTAAATGGAATGTGATGCCATACCACATTGAGCTGTTGTTCAGCTTGCTTGAGGTAGTCTTGAAATGTAAAATCCATACAGTGGAAGTACGGGTTGTTCTGGTGTAAATTGCATTTTGTTAGCACGACTTGTCTATGATGTGATTGATTTAATGGGAATGCCTATTTGGATAAGGCAAACTTTAGCAATTCCAATCCACCTAACCTGCACATCCTTTGGACTGTGGGAGGAAACTGGAGACCCCAAAGGAAACCCATGCAGACAGGGAGAAGAACGTCCAACCTCCACGCACAAGTCCGAAGGTGGAATCGAACCTGGATCCCTGGACCGCGAGGCAGCAGTGCTAACCACTGAGCCAGCATGCTGAAAAGGAGTTGTTTGAAAAAGCCCCTTGCAGAAGGGGAAAGTGAGGCAGAGATGTGTAGGGGAAGATAAGCTGGACCTTGGCCAAAGTGATTGAAGCCACAGGCCAAAAGGTGGAAGCAATTGGAATCTGGAATGTTCAAACATTCAGACTTGGAATCTGGAATCTGGAATGTTCAAACATTCAGACTTGTGCAGGAAATATAGAATATGTGGATTGAAGGGGATTGTGGAAATCAGGAAGGATTGAGGTTATGCTGGGATTTGAAAACCAGGCTGAGAATTTAGGCTCCTGTTCACACAACGTCTCCGTCAGGGAGTGCAATAGTTTCGGATGGCCACAAGTATACCAAGGTTAGATGGAGAGACCTTCCCAGAACCTGTTTTGAATAGTCAGGTTTTTGACGATGACAAAAACAACCGCTCTGAGCTAAGGGAATCACAAACATGGGGTTAAAGTTTTATCTCTGGGCCAACGTGCAACCTGATTGGTTTTATCCCAGTTCTTGCCAGAGAGACAGGCCTTGTTTTAGATTAGGTTAGATTCCCTACAGTGCGCCCATCATGTCCACACTGACCCTCCAAAGAATAACCCACCCAGGCCTATTCCCCTACCCTATATTTATCCCTGACCAATACACCTAATGCTATGGGCAATTTAGCATGACCAGTTCACCTGACCTGCACATATTTGGATCGTGGGAGGAAACTGGAGCACCCGGAGGAAACCCACGCAGACACGGGGAGAATGTGCAAACTCCACACATCGTGGCCCAAAGTGGGAATTGAACCCATGTCCCTGATGCTGTGAGGCAGCAGTGCTAACCACTGAGTCACCGTGTTGTCCCTTCAGTGTTACAATATCAGGAGGTGTGAAAAAAACACTAATTCTCTTAAACAGTGGAGGGTGACCAAATTGGTAGTGAAACAGCGTTCGAAATGGGACCAAAAATAATGACACTAATCTTCCCAATGTTCCAGCTGGGAAAATCTCTTCTTGTCCAATGCTGGATATTCGATGAGCAATCAGGTACTTATCAACAATTGACTCATGTGGCACAACAGCGAACTGAGGCTTTAATCTGCAAGTTTGGCAAAGTGAAGGAATTTGGTACAGTCAGGGGGCAAGTGTTACCTGGCTGCTTCATTTTTTTAAAAAAAAGTAGCAGTCTAAGTGAGGGAGCAGAAGATAACAACTCCAAAGAACTGAAGTCCAGTGATAATACTCACTGACATGTTTCCCATTAAATAATAAGTCTTACTGGGAGGTACAGGAAATATATAAAAGTTGAAGCATCATTATAACTCTGATAATCTTTGATTATTTCTGAACCTGAACCCTATGTAAATATGAAACTAAAAATGGAAGGGCAGGTGATATGTTGTGGCTGTTGTATGTGTGAACTTGTGGACACCTGTGTGATCCATGTAGGGCTGTGTGTGTATGCATGGCAAGTTGGACCAAGAGTCTGTTTCTGTGCTGTACAGCTCTATGACTCTAAGACTAGATGAAAATGAAGGAGCCAACTAAGGCCCTGAAGAAAAACAATGAAATGGAGCATCAAATGTGCAAACACTAGTAATATTTTTTTTTAAGAGACATGTCTGATATCAGGAGGGAGAATAAGGGTAACAGTTTACAAGTCCTTGAAATGTTTAGATTTTTAAGCTGAAAATGCACACAAACACATGGTTGGTAATTCAAATCCTCAGCAGTGAAAAATATCACTGTTCAGTGGTTGGTTAGCAATTATATTTTCCCTGCTGAAATAGTGTTGCTGGAAAAGCGCAGCAGGTCAGGCAGCATCCAAGGAGCAGGAGAATCGACGTTTCGGGCATGAGCCCTTCTTCAGGAATGAGGAAAGTGTGTCCAGCAGGCTAAGATAAAAGGTAGGGAGGAGGGGCTTGGGGGAGTTTCCTCAGTCTTCTTTTCTCTTTTTTTCCTCCCCCCCCCCCCCCCCCCCCCACCTTTTTCTCAGTCAAATCCCTCGAACTCAGCACCGCCTTCCTAACCTGCAGTCTTCCTGATCTCTCCGCCCCCCAACCCAACTCCAGCCTATCGCCCTCACCTTGACCTCCTTCCACCTATCGCATTCCCAACGCCCCTCCCCCAAGTCCCTCCTCCCTACCTTTTATCTTAGCCTGCTGGACACACTTTCCTCATTCCTGAAGAAGGGCTCATGCCCGAAACGTCGATTCTCCTGCTCCTTGGATGCTGCCTGACCTGCTGCGCTTTTCCAGCAACACATTTTCAGCTCTGATCTCCAGCATCTGCAGTCCTCACTTTCTCCTCTCAAATTATATTTTCCCCACTGGTTGTCTTCAGAGAGGCTGAGAGAATCAAGGAGAGAGACAGCGACTTCCAGTTGTTGTTACAAATTCATTTCCCTTTCTCTATGCTCTGCTGTCAAGCAACTACCAAAATTATAGTTCGCTCGTGCGTTCACAAGATTTCACGGGCTTTGCAGGCTGGCTAACTGACCTTTCGTTGTTCAATGTGTGAAGTTATCAAACAAGTGGGAGTTAAAACGCAATGCAGAGATCGGAGCTTTCCTGCCCCCAGAGATGTTGATTTCAGCTCAGCCAGTTTTGTCTGTCTCTCATTAGTTTCATGAAGCTTGTCTCAGTCTGTGGTCAGGTGACCACCTGAACTATTTTAGCTTCCTGCTTCTTCCTTTTCAAAGCCACTTTAGTCCATGAAAGATATGGGTACAACACTCGGATGCTGGAGGTTTGAAAATTGATGGTCTATGTTTTAACCAATATCATAACACTGACATGAAGGGGCCAATTATAGTGTAGCCAAAACTGCTGATGGTACAGAGATGGGTAGGAAAGCAAGTTGTGAGGAGGTTGCCAAGGAACTATAAAGATTAAGTGAGTAGGAAAAGTTTTGCAAATGAGTGGTATCCACTTTGGAAGAAAGAATAGAGGGGGTTAACTGAATGAAGATGGACTACTGAATGATTTAGTAGAAAGGGATTTGGGTCGTCTCCATAAGTTAATCACAAAATTTACATGCAGCTACAGTAATTAACTAGGAAGGCAAATGGGGTGTATCCCTTTACTGCAAGGGCAAGAGAATATCAAAGTAGGGGAGTCCTGCAAGGAATTGTATAAGGCATTAGAAGACCACATAGAGGCATAGAGATGTACAGCATGGAAACACTGTCCTGTCCAACTCGTCCATGCCAACCAGATATCCCAACCCAATCTAGTCCGACTTGCCAACACCCGGCCCATATCCCTCTAAACCCTTCCTATTCATATACCCACGCAGATGCCCTTTTAAATGTTGCAATTGTACCAGCCTCCACTTCCTCTGGCAGCTCTTTCCATACACGTACCACCCTATGTGTGAAAAGGTTGCTCCGTAGGTCTCTGTTTATATCTTTCCCCTCTCACCCTAAACCTATGCCCTCTAGTTCTGGACTCCCCCACCCAGGGAAAAGACTGTCTATTTATTCTATCCATGTCCCTCATGATTTTGTAAACCTCTATAAGGTCACTCCTTAGCCTCCGACGCTCCAGGGAAAACAGCCCCAGCCTGTTCAGCCTCTCCCTATAGCTCAAATCCTCCACCCTGGCAACATCCTTGTAAATCTTTTCTGAACCCTTTCAAGTTTCACAACATTCTTCCGATAGGAAGGAGACCAGAATTGCATGCAATATTCCAAAAGTGGCCTAACCAAGTCCTGTACAGCTGCAATATGACCTCCCAACTCCTGTACTCAGTAGGCAAAAGTGAGGACTGCAGATGCTGGAAATCAGAATCTAGATTAGAGTGGTGCTGGAAAAGCACAGCTGGTCAGGCAGCATCCAAGGAGCAGGAAAATCTACATCTTGGGCAAAAGCCCTTCATCAGGACTGCAGGCAGGGAGCCGCCAGGGTGGAGAGGTAAGTGGGAGGGGGGTGGGGCTGGGAGAAGGTAGCAAAGAGTACAATGGGTGGATGGGGGTGGGGATGAAGGTGATAGGTCAGAGAGGAGGGTGGAGCGGATAGTTGGGAAGGAAGATTGGCAGGTAGGACAGGTTGTAAGCATGGTCCTGAGCTGGAAGGTTGGAACTGAGGTAAGATGGTTGGGTGGGGGGGGGAAAAAGACAGAAAGGGAAATAAGGAAACCGGTGAAGTCCATCCCCCCCACCCCCACCCCCACCCCCACCACCACCATGCTAGAAACATCGATTTTACGGCTCCTCAGATGCTGCCTGACCACCTATGCTCTTCCAGCACCACTCTAATCCTATACTCGGTAGTCTGACCAATGTAGGAAAGCATACCAAATGCTGCCTTCGCTTTCCTATCTACCTGCAACTTTACTTTTAAGGAGCTTTGAACCTGCACTCCAAGGTCACTTGGTTGAGTAATGTTGAGCATCTTGAGTATTAGAGTTTTGCCCTCCTTACTTAAGGAGGGATATGTATGCATTAGAAACAGTTCAGAGAAGGTTTGCTTGGCTGATTCCTGGCATTGAGGGACTTTGAGGAGAGATTGAGCAAGTTGATCCTGTACTCACTGGAGTTTTGAAGAATGAGTGGTGATCTTATTAAATGACATATATGATTCTGAGAGGGTTTCATAGGGTAGATGTTGAGAGGCTATTTCTCCTCTGAGAACTTTAGACCGGGAGTATAGTTTTACTCCTGAGAAATCATGTTCCTCATTTCAGTGTCTTCCCAGGCCTATCCTCAAGTGCTTGAGGGTTGCCGGATTTTCCATGGAAGGTGGAAAACTGGGAGTTGACCATTCCGATCAGTTTGTCCACCTGGAGGTGGAGCAATCAGGAAGTGAGGCTATCATTGGTTTCTAAGGCCAAGAGTATGTTGCAGTAGGAGCTATGGGATTTTGACAACTGCATGTAATTTGCTTGGTGCTATTGTGTCTGTGTGGGAGTGTTCAGTTAGCCAGTGGATGTTGTTTGAGGATATTTTCACTGCTAGCTGTAAGACATTCACTGTGTGTTAACACAAGAAACCAGCAATTTAATCATCTGGCCCTCCTATTAATGCAAGGTTCCCAAATCAAATGCTTGTGAGCTAATGCTGACAAGAAGGTAGCTGAACCCTGGTCACCAGGCTTCCTGTCATTGATTTAAAAGCACACTCAGAATCTGGAAGTAGCTGTTAGTAAAACTGACAATGATTTTGGTGGTGGTGTGAAAATATGTTAAAAGCTGAAATATTCTTTTATTGCTTCTTTGTTGGAAAGTTCTTTCTTTAGTTAAGCCAAAGTGTGACTCTTATTCCACACGCTTGTGATTAGCTCTAATAACTTTTCGACATGGCCTAGCAAGTCACTCTGTCAGATGGTTCAAGGTGTTTCACTGTCATTCTCTTGGTTCATCTGGGATTGGGACTTGTATGTATACTCTGTTTACTTCAGGAAAGAATGCTGTAGAGCACATTAAATATTGGACGTTAGTTATTATGGCATTGAGGCCACGTCAAATCTCTATGGTGCAACCCAGTCCCATTCCCTTGCTCTATCTCTGTAGATTTGCCATTTTTCCTCCTTTTTGAGTGCCTTTTTGAAATCCTCGATTGCCTCCCCTTCCTCCTCTATCATGGGCAACAGGTTTCAGGTTATGCATCATGCCATACATAAAATAATAACTGTTTCTCTCTTCACAGATGCTGCTGGCCTTGCTGAGTTTTTCCAGCACTTTCTTTTTAATTCAGGCTTCATAGTAATTTGATTTTGTGTTCCAGATCGTTATCACTCATTACATGAAAAGGTTCTTTCTTCCAATCCTGCGTACCTAGTGGGCTGAACCTTTAAATCTACATTCTTTCAATCATTGTGCCGTTTGTTATGGGGACAGGTTTTCATTGTCTATCTTGCTTAAACTGTCAGATAATGCTGTCAGATTCCTGTACATTTGAGCTCTGTGAATATGAGGAATTGTATAAAATCAAACTGTCTGGCCTTCACAATGCAGGGAGACATCCGATTTAATTTCTTGTATTGCTGATCTCCAATACAACCACCAAAAACTTCAGGATCAGAATCTGAAGTTACGATTGGTGGTTGAGGCCACAGAAGAAAGTAACAATCGATTAATGGAGGAAAACGAGGAGCTGCTCACCCAAGTGAAAAGGTAAGGAGGAAATGTGATTGAAGATGTTTTCCATTTTAAACTTTTTTTCCGAATATAGAATCATTAAAACAATCCACTGTTTCCAAGGTATCCAGTCTACTCAATAGTTTGCTGCACTAACTATTACAGACTCTGCAAACCTCCTTGCTGTGTTGCCATTCGCTCCAAGTCCCACATCATATATCAGCCCTGTGCGGTTGATGTACAACAAGCAATTGTTAAATTTTCATTCCATCTTGCAAATCTATCCAAGACCACCTCCACCTCTAACCCCTCTCTGCTTTTCTCCGATTCTAGCCTCACATGCTTCTTCAGTCTTAGTCGCTGCAACATTGACAGCCCTGTCTTCAGCTACTGAATTCTTAAGCTCTGCAATTCTCTCACTAACCTTTGTTCTTATAAAGTCATAAAGTTCACTCCTTGCTTGTCCTTGTGTCCCACTTTATTGCTCCTTAACAAAGTCTGATTGATATTGCATTATTGTGTCATGTTTGAATGTTTCCCTGTTACACATACTATACTCATGGAAATTGGTTTCAATCTGCAACAAGATAATAGGAAATGCATTTCCTGATGTCCACTTGTCCATGGAGGTGTCCACACCTGTCCCATTTACTGAGTAGAAAAGGTCTGTTCCATTGTAAGGTTTTAAACAATGATATGCTAGAAATAGTGTGATGGTCTTCATGAGCTCATGGCATCTTGTATGGTCGCTTTTGAAGAGTTGATGGTAATTTCACAGAACAGGTAATCCAGAAAGCCAGGTTAATGTTCTGAGGGATTCAGTTCAAATCTTCCTGTAGCATATGATGAAATTTGAGTTCAACAAAAATCTGAATTTGAAATGCCAGCCTAATGGCGACTATGTAACCATTGTCAATTGTCGTTTAAAAACCCCTCTCTGGTTTACTAGGGAAGAAAATCTACTATCCTTACCCAGTCTGGCCTACATGTGACTCCAGAGCCTCAGCAATGTGGTTGACTCTTAACTGCCCTCTGGGCAATTAGGGATGGGCAATAAATGCCAGCCTAGCCAGTGATCCACAATTTCCATGAATGAGTTACAAAAATGTGGTAATGCAGTAGTTACGCTTAGCTCCATAAATGATACTACTTTTTTTTTTAGGTGTTGATTAAAGGTGCAGTATTGACCAGGGCACTTGGGAGAACTGCCCTGCTCTTGAAAGCAGTAACATGTGTTCTTTCTAGCCCACCTCAAGTAAGCATTGCAACCAAGTCGAAGTATTTGGCATCAAAGCTCCAAGACAGCAATGGCTGTCACAGGCAAGCTGGCAGGACCTTTTTGTATGAATGCCAGTTATGGCCTAGCCAACCAAATTTTGAGGCCTGACCACAGTTCCAAGATATCCAGTCTCAAACCCATTACTCCACATGCTTTTGCCATTAAATCTCACCTGATGGACAGTGTTTCTGTCTGTGCAGCACTCCCTGAGTACAGGAATACAGTGGCGCAACCTAGATTGAGCTGAAGTGGCACCTCCAGGCTTTGACCCTGTGATTGAGGCAAAAGATGCTATCCCACTGAGCCACGAGTGGCCCTCTTGTTGCTCCTGTCACTGACAAGGAGGGCGATTGGGAGTGTATGTTTTGGGTCACTGTAATGCTCTATGCAATGGCACAACCAGTGGGAGATGTGAAGTGAATGTTGGGTTGGCCTTTCCCAATCAGATATACATATAGGCCAAATTCCTGCTAAAGCACACTTTGCTGCTGTAAATTGAGAATGAAAGCCCATTTCAATCTATCTTTGATGTTTTGCATTGACCAAGAAAGTGACCTACCCTTCATGTCTCTGGAATACCAAGTGAAATTGGCATTATTCTCCGGTCCAGAGTCTACAGGTTCTAAATAACCTAGTTTTAATCCACACAGTGCTCAGCAGACCATTTTAATAGAAAAGTCTTTGAAAGAAGATCTGGAAGAATTGAGGACACAGATATCTACTTTACAAGAGAGCAATGAAAGGCTTATTCTTCAGAATAAGCAAGAGGTAACTCTTGAGTTGAGCATGTCTCACTGGATAGCTGTGAACTTTGGACATGGAGAAGAATTTGAGAATTGACCTACAATATTAATTTTCTGTTCAGGTGAAGGACAATCAATACCTAATTCAGAAGATTGCCTCACTTCAGGAAGAGGTACTTGGTCTATTTTCTCTCTGCCTTTTTTTCAAATGCTTTCAAGCCCCTCCAGTGTTTACCATGAGTTCTTTACAGCAGGGCTTGTATGAAGTGGTTGTTCCTTCTGTTTTTATTCTGATGATGAATGCCAGTCAAGCCAAAGACCATTCCTCTATGTTTATACATTGTGACTTTAAAGAGGTTGTTTTGTCCTTTTTCTTTTGAAAAGTGGTTGTAAAGCAGAGGTAGTGAACCATCCACTGAACACCACTTGACTAAACAGCTTGTAAGGCCTTGGGTTGTTTTTTTTTTTATAAATTTAAATGTCAGAACAATGGAAGCAGCCTGGGTGTGGCCAGATCTCTCCGAATAGTTTTAGTTTTAGCTTTAGTTCTCAGCAGAAGCTATTTGGGGTCTCAAGAATTGGAAGCTTCAGAGAATGTCTCCTCGTTGCTATCCTCTCTGAACTTTCTCTTGAAGGACTTTCCTCCTGGATTGGAAAACTGCATGAGAGAATCTGCCTGAATTTTCTTTTTTGCCAAGGAGTGTGTTTATGGAATTTTAGTATACTGGAACAGTTAACCAATAATAGTTACTGTTACTGTTATTCTGTTAAGTTTTCAATAGTGAAGTTATTTTAAATTCCACTTCCTTGTGTTTTGACGATAGTGTTTGAATAAATTGTGTTTTGCTAAACATCAAGTCGTTTTCCCAGTCGCATTGCATTGGGAACAGACCTTTACATTTGCTCTTAAAATAAGTAAAGTTAGGATTTACGCTACCCCTTTAAAATATTTTGAGGGGGTCTGGTCCATAACAAAATGCTGTCAATAGACTGAAACCTTATGAGTTTGATGGCCAAGTGTTGGTGCTGAGAACCCTTGTCCCTGTATTTAAGCTAGTGATGCTGGCTGGTTTGACATTGGAAAGCACAACCATAAAAGTTGCATTAGACGGAGTGCAGCCTGCTCTGTTAAAACGCAGCATATTTTAGAAGTTTGGAGAATGCTTCAATTCTCCCAAAACAGCAAATAAACTTGACCCTGATTCTTTTAGCGAGTGCCAGGTTTTTACTAAAAAAGGCCATTCAGCCCCTATTAAGTATGCAAAGTGTCTGATAAATGACAGACCCAAATCCCTTTTTGTCAGTAAATTGCAAATTTATTTGGTACTAATGGACATCTTTTTAAAACAAAGCCAGCAATTGTGCCAAGTCATTTTGTTCATTTATTTTTAGCGAACATTTTTTGTCAGAAGAATGTTAAATATTTTCAGATGAATGTTCATGTTATGGATATCCTCACTGACTTGTGGGTTTGAAACTGAGTACTGACTATGGTAGCAACAAGCATTTGGATTTAAGTGGAATGTGATGTTGATTGTCTTCTGTGATCATGCTTTTCAACTTCTCTTCAGACTGATGGGCTCTCTCTCTTGCGCGCTCTCTCTCTTGTGAAGGAGCAATCACTATTACCAGTGATAGAGTTGAGCTCAGTGAACTTCTTGTCCCATGTCCAGAGGAAAAATTTTGTGCACTAGATTGAATCATAGAATCACGACAGTATCGAAAGAGTCTTTCAGCCCTTCAAATCTCACCCAGATTCACCACCCCCACCCTATCTCTGTAACCCAACTTTTCCATGGCTAGTCCACCTATCCTGCAAATCCCTGGACACTATGTGGCAATTTAGCACGGCCAATCCACCTAACCTGCACATCTTTGGTCTGTGGGAAGAAACTGGGCCACCCGGCACCAATCCATGCGGACACTGAGTGAATGTGTCAACACCACACGCAGTCGCCCGGGGCTGGCACTGAGGTAGCAGCGCTAATCGTGGAGTCTGCCCTGAGGCCAAATATTGAGAATAAGTGCCTTCTGAAATGGAACCATCAGTTGATTTGGCAACATTTTAGAAGACTTACACCCATAGAGCTTGAAGATCATTTTGGGTATCATTCTCAGCTTTGATCCAAGCTAATCTAACAGACATTTATTTATCAAAAGTATTTATCCACTTCACAGACCCTTCATGCTACTGGGTGGAAATATTATCCACCACTTTCCCTCAATGATGGCAGTGATGTTCTTCATCAATTCCAATGCACCAGCTGAAAGGGTATCAGGACCCTTGACCTGAGACTCTTGTTATGGTTCTCCAGGTATGCTTTGAAGAACCTACAACAGACACCTCAGAATACCTCCAGCTGATTGTCTAAGTCCTGTTTCATAGGCAGCTCAACAGCAAGGTCCTCTCCCAGGCCAGCATGCTCCACGTTGAGATTCTGATCATTTAAAACCAGCTCTACTGGCTGGTCAATGGCATTCCACTCTCCTCATACAGGAATCCTGAAACAATTGCTCCATACTCAGAACCTGGTTCTGCATGGAACTCTTTGGATGTTCTCACAACCTCCATAAGGAGGTCAAGCATCTTAGGTAAAAACAATGACTGCAGATGCTGGAAGCCAGATTCTGGGTTAGAGTGGTGCTGGAAAAGCACAGCAGTTCAGGCAGCATCTGAAGAGCAGGAAAGTCAACGTTACAGGCAAAAGCCCTTCATCAGGAATAGAGGCAGAGTGCCTGAAGGGTGGAGAGATAAATGAGAGGAGGGTCGGATGGGGAGAAAGTAGCATAGAGTACAATAGGTGAGTGGGGGTGGGATGAAGGTGATAGCTCAGAGAGGAGGGTGGAGTGAATAGGTGGAAAAGAAGATAGGCAGGTAGGACAAGTCATGGGGACAGTGCTGAGCTGGAAGTTTGGAATTGGGGTGAGGTGAGAGAAGGGGAAATGAGGAAACTGTTGAAGTCCACATTGATGCCCTGGGATTGAAGTGTTCCGAAGCAGAAGATGAGGCGTTCTTCCTCCAGGCGTCTGGTGAGGGAGCAGTGGTGAAGGAGGCCCAGGACCTCCATGTCCTTGGCAGAGTGGGAGGGGGAGTTGAAATGTTGGGCCACAGGGTGGTGTGGTTGATTTGGTGCGGATGTCCCAGAGATGTTCCCTAAAGCACTCTGCTAGGAGGCGTCCAGTCTCTCAATGTAGAGGAGACCACATCGGGAGCAACGGATACAATAAATGATATTGATGATGGATGTGCAGGTAAAACTTTGGATGTGGAAGGCTCCTTTAGGGCCTTGGATGGAGGTGAGGGAGGAGGTGTGGGTGCAGTTTTTGCAGTTCCTGCGGTGGCAGGGGAAGGTGCCAGAATTTGAAATCAGAACAAGTCCATGGATGGCTACATAGGTCTTCAATGATTTACAAAACCCTGCTGCATGCAGGGTGGGGGTCACTGCTCAGAGGTAGATCGCTTGTTTGGAGGTTGGGTGCACTCTCCCCCAGTGCCTCTACATTCCTGATAAAGTTTCATTATGAGTTTATGCCTTCCAAAATTAACCACCTCTATCTAGTTTGGTTGGTCACAAGCCCAGAACAACCCATGCTGACCCCAAGTTGGCTAAGATGCTTGACCCGTATCTGCTCCCAGGAGGACCAGTTCCACCACAGAACACACCAGATGGCCTCCTTCTTTAGAGACCGCCGTTTCCTTTCCCACGTGATTAAAGATGCCCTCCAACCCACCTCGTCCACATCCTGCACCTCCGCCCTAAGACCCCACCCCTCCAACCGTAACAAGGACAGAACCCCCCCTGGTGCTCACCTTTCACCCTACCAACCTTTGCATAAACCAAATCATCCGCCGACATTTCTGCCACCTCCAAACAGAGCCCACCACCAGGGATCTATTTCCCTCCCCACTCCTTCCCGCCTTCCGCAAAGACCATTCCCTCCATGACTACCTGGTCAGGTCCACGCTCCCCCCACCTCACTGCCTTTATTCCTGATGAAGGGCTTTTGCCCGAAATGTTGATTTCGAAGCTACTTGGATGCTGCCTGAACTGCTGTGCTCTTCCAGCACCACTAATCCAGAATCTGGTTTCCAGCATCTGCAGTCATTGTTTTTACCTCGTTGCTCTGATTTCAACTTCATGTCCACCTCATGCCTGTGGGCTGCCTAAGAAGCACAAGGTGCAAAATGGGCAAGCTCTTTGGCAATCTTTCTAAATATTTTGTTCGGGGATAAATTTTCAAATCGATACTTGTTGCTGGAGTTTTAAGCAGTATGTGCCATTTAAACATAATTGTCTGGATAACAAGTCAGAAGAAGTTTTATTTAAGGTATACACTTTTTTTTTATTGTACATAGACAATGGTATAATACTGCCATTTTCAAACCCATCCATATGTGACAATAAAAACCACAAAGATATAGCACTATAATTAAAGTCTCCTTCCAGTTTAACTGCTCGGAAACCAGTTTAGTTGACTCAGTATCAACAGAGATTTTAGGCAGTCAAAAGGATCACTTCAAGCACATGCTGAACACTCCAGTTGGTAGAAAGCAGGGTGGTTAAGAAGGCATTTAGTACACTTTCCTTCATTACTCACTCCTTTTGAGTATAGGTGTGGAGATGTTGTGTTGAGGTTGTACAGGACATTGAGGTTTCTCCTGGAGGACTGTGTCCAATTTTGATCGCCCTGTTTTAAGAAAGATATTGTTAAGCTGAAGAGGGTTCAGAAGAGATTTGCAGGATGTTACTGGGAATGGAAGTTTTGAGTTAGAGGGATAGGCTGGGACACTTCTCATTGGCGCATTGGTGGTTGAGGGATGAGGTTATTGAGGATTATGAAATCATGAGGGGTATAGATAAGGTGACTGGCAGGTATCTTTGGGATGGGGGTTTTCAAGATAAGGGGGCATATTTTCAAGGTAAGAGGAGAAAGATTTAAAGTCATGAGGGGAATTTTTTTTTATAAAGAGTGTGGTTAGTGTGTGGAATGAACTTCCAGAGAAAGTGGGAGATGCAGGTACAGTTACAACGTTTCAAAGACATTTGGATAAGTGCACAAATAAGTAGTGTTTGGAAGGATATGGGCCAAGCGTAGGCAGGTGATACTAGTTTAGTTTGGATTATGGTTGGCATGAACTGGTTGGACCGAAGAATCTGTTTCAGTGCTGTATGATTCTATACTTCAAGTCGGGGCACACACATTGAGATTTTGTTGATGGAACCAGCCACTACCAGCTAATACAAAAATGAAATGCTGGGAAAACCCAACAGGTCTATCACCATCCTTAAAAAGAGAAATAGAGTTAACATTTCAAGCCAGCCGTGATTTCAGAATGTGGAAGTGCTGGTATTGTACTCGAGTGGACAAAGTTTAAAAATCACACAACACCAGGTTATAGTCCAACAGGTTTATTTGGAAGCACTAGCTTTCAGAGCACTGCTCCTTCAGATGGTTGTGAAGTATAAGACCATATGACACAGAATTTATAGCAAATGATTACAGTGTCATGCAAGTAAAATGATATATATATCAAGTCTAGATTGTCTTTCATTTTTAGAATGGGTTGCATGTTTCGATTCATTAATATGTAAATCCCAGAACTACTTTTAAGTCACATTCCTGAAATAACTTTAAAGTTTTTTTTTAAAAGAAGTGACATCTCAACTCAGACAATGCATTAAAGGTGTGAGGTTAGAGTCTGTCTGTATCCCAATCTTGAGTCAGACTGGTTCTATTTCCAAAGTGAAACATTATATGGATTGACTGCCTACAGGTTGGTTTCAGAAAGTGATACTTCATGGTTTTTGGAGATTTGAACTATGTCTTGACTTTTATTATGCTACCAGCTAGAGTTTGGGGTTTAATGCTATTCCTACACAGCAGTGGCATAGTGGTAATGTCACTGGGCTAGTAATCCAGAACCTACATTAATGTTGGGTCATCAGTTCAAATCCCACCATGTCAGATAGTGGAATCTGCCTTCAATTTACGAAGATAAAATCTAGAATTTAAAAGAAAAACAACTAGCATACTGATATTCAAGTGTCATAAAAGCTAATATAGTTCATTTCCTTTAGGGAAGGAAATCTTTCACCCTTATCTGTGCTCGCAGACCTACAGCAATGTGGTTAACTCTTAAACAACAAGAATGTTGGGGAAAACTCAGCCAATCGCAGCATCTCTGTTTGACTCTTAATTTGCCCTTTGGGCAGCTAGGGCTGATCATTAAATCCTGGCCTAGACAGTAATGCCCAAACCCCATGAATAAATATGTCTCTTAAAAAAAATAACCCACCTTTTCTATAATGAGTCTAATGGCCTATTTTGTTAAGTGATAAAGGATATATCACGAGTGAATCTTTTCAAAAAAATGCCTTGTCTATAAGACTATACAAATTATTGCATGATGGTAACAGGCGCAAGTGACATTGGCAAGTTAGATATATTTGCTAAGAGAATTAGGAGCTTAGGACAATATGGCCGAATCTCAAGCTGAGCTCCTCAATTCTCCACCCAGAATGGTATGACATCAGATTAGGCAGAGCCTTATGCAGTCTCTCTAACATTAACTTCTTCAAAGCCATTGTCTCAAACAACATGCACTTGCAGTCATATTCAAATATTCGGTGGCTCAAATTTCTCCGTAATCTGAAATAAGTTTAACCTTTGACTTAATTTCTGCTGATGACCAGTTTGGCAGAATTAGATTGAAGACCAGTGGCTAGGAGGAGGAAATGTTTTCATTGCAACCATGAAAATAAGCAACAGCCTCAAAACTCACAGCACTCAGTGGCTAGACTGGTAAGGTTAACAAATGCAGGGGAAAGCCATCAGCTCAATTTCCATCCCCAAACTTGCACTAAGGGGAAGTGATGGCATAGTGGTATTATCACTAGACTATTAATCTGGTGACCCTGACAATGTTCTGGGTTCAAATCACACCATGGAATTTGACTTGATTCCTTTTTTAAAAAAATATTGAAGAGTCTAATGACCATTAAGCCATTGCTGATTGTCCAGAAAAATCCATCTGTTTCACTAATGTCCTTCATGGAAGGAAATCTACCATCCTTAGCAGGTCTGGACCACACGATACCCCTGACCCACAGCAATGTTGTTGACTGCCCTCTAGGCAATTGGGAATAGGCACTAAATGTTAGTCTGTCCAGATCCCATGAAGGAATTAATAAAAACCCATTGTGACTTGGATGTGTTTTGGTGTTCCCAAGGGAACATAGATGTACACTAAATACCAGACTTGCTAGCAACGCCTGCATTCCAGAAACTGATTAAAAAAAAATATATATTTTTGGGTGAATTTGAAATCAGTTGCCAGAGATGGTTGGATAGTGATTAACTTACTAAACTGCTCATTCATCCCAACGTCTTGTGGTGCTTTGAAAGGACAGTCTGTTTTGTTTGGAAGGTATTGAAGTGGTGGTTTAACTGGAAGGTCAACTTTTGCAAATGTAAAATTTGGCTTCATTTCAAATGTAAAATGAGATGTTGAAATCTGGGGATTTTGCAGGTGGCTGTGTTCATAGTTGCTGCCCTTGCCATGCTAGATGAATTTGGAGATCCTTGCATATCTCTGGTCAATACAGAACAATGTAGCATGGCCAATCCACCATAGCTGCACATCTTTGATTTGCAGGAGGAAACCCACGGGGGGGGGGATCGTGCAAATTCCACACAGACAGTCACCCGAGGTTGGAATTGAACCCAGGTCCCTGGCACTGAGGCAGCTGTGTTACCACTGAGGAAGTTGTGACCAGACAGCATTATGTGCAGCTTCTCTCAACAGATCACTGTCTATTGAGAGAGAGAGAGAGTGGGTTTGAATTACCCATTGAGCATCTCCCAGTCTTAAATGACCTTCAAAAGCTGATTACATCAACTGAACCTTTCCCTGCAGAGACATGTGGGATCATTAGTGATTCCATATTCTGTCACTGGTTGCTTCTAAGTGTTGAATACTGTGTGCAGGCCATGTCCTAACCCAATCCTTGCTCATTGCCCTTACCCTCAGTATTGTCCATCTTCAAGTGCAATGCCTCGGATCCTACCCTGAGTGCTCTAAGACTAGTATCTTAAACTTACATAAGGGAACAACTAAGTTGGCATGAAAGCTGAACTGGGTGAAGGAGTTGGATATTCTATTAATAAACAGAAAAGCAGTGGTGCGTGTTTACACGGATAATTCCAACTGTTCAAAAAATGTATGTTACTATGGAGTAGGTTCCACCATATGTGGTTAACCTTGTTTTAAAAACATTTTAAGGGAAGTTTCAAGGTTGAGGGAAAGTTGCATAATTATAAAAAGACAATTGGCAGGTCAGGATATAAAAAGCAGCAGATAATGATAAAAATGTTAATTAGAATTGCGAAATTAGAGTATGAGAGGGAGTTGGCTAGAAAAGGTTTACTTGGATTGCAAGTGTTTCTACAGGGTTTTTCGAAAGGAAAAGGGTGAGTAAAGTGGGTGTTGGTCATAGAGTGAGAAAACGGAGTTAATAGCAGATAACAAAGAAATGGATGAGATGGACAAATATTTTGCTTTTGCCTTACAGTAAGGAATGCAACCACATTCTAGTGCTAGCTGTAAATTAGGAGATGGAAGTGACCGAGGAACCTGGTGAAATTACGATGACTAAAGAAGTGACACAAGAAATCCGATGGCGCTATGGACTGGACTTGACTCTGGGTCCAGAGAATTGGCCACTGAGGTTGTAGATACAGTGGTGCTAATTTTCACATTTTCCCTAGATTTGGAAAAGGTTTCATCAGCATGGAAAGTAGTGAAAATAACTTTTTATTTTCTGTTCAAGAAGAGACTGTAAAATATGTGTCAGTGAGCTGGACATCAGTCATTGGGAAAGTATTAGTATCAGTTATTAAGGCTCAATTAGCTAGGCATTTAGCAAGACCCTCTAGTTGGGCAAAGCCAGCTGGATTTGTAAGGGAAATCATGCTTCCCCAGTTTATTAGACTTCTTTCATGGAGTAACATGTGCTATGCATAATGGGGAACCCATTAACAAATCTACTTTGATTTCCATAAGGCTTATGACTAGATTCTCACCATTATTATGTAAAGTAGCAGCACATGGAGCAAGGGAATAATGAATGAGCATGGATGGAAGATTGACTAGTCAGCAAAGACAATAGCTCTCTTTCTAATTGGTAAGTGATGGGTGTGGTCCTGCAAGGGTTTGTAGTGGAACCTCAACGTTTTACAATTTATATCAATGAGGGCACTGAAGATACAGTCACTAAATTTGCAAATGAAGCAAAAAGAGAGGTTGCAGACCAATGTAGGTAGATTGAAAGAGTGGGCAAAAATCTGACAGATGGAGTATAATGGAGGAACGAATGAAATTGTTCACTTTGGCATGTAGAGTAATGTAATGTGTTTTCTGAATGAAGGAGAATGGCAGAATACCAAAGTGCAGAAGGATCTGGTGCTCCAGTGCTCAAGTCTCAAAAGGTTAATATGCAAGTATAAAGGGAATTATCTATCCTATGTGATGAGCAGAATTGAACATAACAGTAAGGATGTTCTTCAGTTTCATATAATGTTGATGAGACCATATCTCGAATAATGTGTTTTAGGTTTGGCCGTCTTATTTATGGAAATATGTGGATATATTTAGGAGATGGTTTACTAGATTGAGCCTGAATTGAGCAGGTTGAGTTCTGAAGATAGACTCATAGAGATGTACAGCACGGAAAAAGACCCTTCGGTCCAATTGTCCATGCTGACCAGATATCCCAACCCAATCTAGTCCCAGCTGTCAGCACCTGACCCATATCCCTCTAAACCCTTTCTGTTTATATACCCCCCTAAACTGAATGCTGGACCTTCATTTTAAGAGACCTGTAAATTATTACCATATCTCCCAGGTTTAAAGTCATCCCATCCATCTCCAAAAATGAGAACAGTTGACTGGTTGTGTCCCTCTTTACCTCTTGCTCCATGTTAAGTGGAGAAACCCGTGACCATATCACCACGTATGCTACAATACTGTTCAAAGCAGATTTCATAAAAGTGCACTTCAGATGGAAGCTGGTACCCACTATCTCTGGAGTAATCACTGGTTTGTCAAGTAGATCGAGAAGCTTAGCTGCAAAACAAAAAGAGAAGCACGTACTTCAAATGCAGATATAAAACCTGCAAATTGGTTTCACATATAAACAATTAAAATTAGCTCAGTACAAATTATCAGCCTTTTTTAAAATGGTCAGAGAACTCAAAGGTGAATGTGCACAATTGCTTGAAAGTATACAGCTAACACAAGAAGGCATGCTAATATGTTCACAAGTGGTTCTAGCATCACACCCCAACCCCAGCATAAATTTTCCTGCATTAAAAGTAAAGTACTTCAAAGGCTGGAAATCTGAAATGAAAACAAAGCACTGGCGAAACTCAGTAGGTCTGGTAGCATCTGGTGAAGAAAGAAACATTTAGAGTTTGATATTAATGTCCCTTGGGAAGAATTGGAGAACAATGGTTTTTAAGCTGTTGACGGGGGTCGGGGAGGAGAAGGGTTAAGAACAAATGAAGAGTGTTTCTAGGATAAAAGGCAAAGGAAGTGATAGTAGTGCAGAAAAGATATGAGTGCCGAAATGGGCATGCTAATAGTAGGTATTAACAGTGGAAAACAGCAGAGCTAACCTGGAGAGCAGGCAAACCCAACCAAGACATTTGGTGAGGGAGTGGCAGGACACAGATCTGGTTGCACAGAGACCTGTTTTTTTTTCACACTCTGCCTCAGCTGCCTCAGGAACTGTCTTAAACTAGATTAACTATTAACCCCAAATGAAATGCGCAAGCTATAGCAGCCCCAATTACTTGAAGAGACTGTGTTTACACTTCTCATCCCTAAAAATAAGATTTAACTGTCTACCCTTTAAAATTAAATCCTATTAAATAACTGATGGTTTCAAAAAGCTAGGCTGGTTTCCACTGGAGTTTAGAGTAGGTGGTGAGTTGTTTGAGATGTCAAGATCATTCATGATTTTATACAAGATGGATTGGAAAGGATGGTTCTTCATGTGGGTGAGTCCAGAACTCGACATTGTTTTATAACTGGGGCCAGAGATGAGAGAAATATTTTGAAGTTTGGGTGATAGGGAAATCGCTGCTGCAGAAGGCAGTAGACGTGGGGTTATGGAATATTTTAGAGACTGAGCTAGACTTTCACTAGATCAGGGTATTGAAGGTTAACAGGAGTAGATGGGTTTGTGACGTTTTGAAGCAAACATCAGCTGTAATCTTATCAAATAACAGAGCAGGTTCGAGGGACCAAAGGAGCAGATCTAGACTGTAATCTGTTTGAATGTACTCTGCTCAGGGACTCAGCATTTATTGTCACGTGGATGTGTTCCATCATTATCACAATGTGAAGACCATGAGAAAGTTGCATGTGCCATTGGATATAATGTAATTGTGATCAGATTAATAATTTAAAAATCCTGTTTCAGTCAGATGCAAATCCTCAATGATGTTCTTGCTTTTACTTCAGAATCTAAGAATTACCATAGATATAGAGGCACTTCGCGACAGGATTGCTGTGCTGTCCAGTGATAAGACAGAGCTTCAGGTATGTTCATTCATGGACCCTTTAACTGATGAGCCTGAGCTTTTGGTAAGTGACAATAGAACTCCTGCAATGCCTGAACGCACATCCATGTTATCAACTTTCTCTTTTCAAGCTTCGATACAGTCTGACCACCATATAGGAGCAGGTTACAGTTATTCTGTTCCTCAAGTCAATTCAGGATTGGGGTGTGACTGAGCTGTATCATGATGTTACCCACTTGCTGTGGTTCAACTGCATGAACAGGAAAACAGCGAGGAGAAACAGGATAAGGCCATTCAAGCTGTCAAGGCTGTTCCACCATTCAACGAGATCACAATCAATCATCTTCCTCAAAACCAATTTCCTCAGTTTTAAGCATGAGTTCACAGAAAATCTTACTTGGGTCTTTTTTTTTCCTGTGTGTGATCTTTAACACTGTTCGAGATTCAATTCCTCCAAATCAGGCAGTTACTGTCTACCCCCACCTAGTCCAGGAACTCCCCACGTAAGTTCGAGACACCACCCACACCCTCCACCTCCTCCAAGACTTCCGTTTCCCCGACCTCCAACACCTCATCAAAAAAAAAACCCACTTATCTCTCCACCCCGGAGGCTCCCTGCTTCCATTCCTGATGAGGGGCTTTTGCCAGAGATGTCGATTTTCCTGCTCCTCGGATGCTGCCTGACCTGCTGTGCTTTTCCAGCACCACTAATTTAAATCCTTAGTTACTACAATTGAACTTTGCCAATTAGGGAAGGCTTGTCAAAATTCTGTTTTCTTTCTTAGATGGGGACTTGTTAAGTTTTGTTTTAATTTGGCCTAACTAATGTACACAGAATTATAAAATAGATGAGTGTCACTATGTTAAAAAAGAGACTTTAAATCAGATTATTTGCAGTGAGGAGGTTCGGAAAAATCGATGAAAAAATACTTCTTTTTGGTGATGATTCATCTTCAGCTGAAATAACAAAATTCTATCAAGTTGCTATTGCTGCTCAGCTGCATGGGTTTGTGAAGTACCATTTTTGGGATTATGTAAATTACTTTAGTGGAATTTTGGCCGAGCCATTTCTGCCAATTTCCCAATTTTTATTTGGCTGGGAAAACATATCCCATTGTTTTAGTCAAGTTCGATTTTGTATAAAATCAATGCGATATTTGAAGCTTAAAAAAGGCACTTTCACTTCTCTGTGGTTGGTCATCAGAAGTACATTTTAGAACAGTGTACTACAAGTAAGAGTAATTTATGCGGGTTTCAAGCTAAACATGGCAATTGAATTAATATTGTGCCTGTCAAAGAGTCATTGACTCAGAGTGGGCGGCACGGTGGTTAGCACTGCTGCCTCACAGCGCCAGAGACCCGGGTTCAATTCCCGCCTCAGGCAACTTCTGTGTGGAGTTTGCACATTCTCCCTGTGTCTGTGAGGGTTTTCTTCGGTTTCTTCCCACAGTCTAAAGATGTGCAGGTTAGGTGAATTGGCCACGCTAAATTGCCCGTGATGTTAGGCGAAGGGGTAAATGTAGGGGAATGGGTGGGTTGCTCTTCGGAGGATTGGTGTGGACTTGGGGGTTGAAGGGCCCGTTTCCACACTGTAAGTAATGTAAGTTGTACGGCATCCAAACAATCCCTTCAGTCCAACTCGTCCATGCCAACGCGATATCCTAAACTGATCTAGTTCAATTTGTCAGCACTTGCTGCACCCTTCCTATTCATGTACCTATCCAGATGCCTTTCAAATGTTGTATTTGTACAGCCTCCTCCACTTCCTCTGGCAGCTCATTCCATACACGCACCATCCTCTGCATGAAAACATTGCCCCTCCGGTCCCTTTTAAAACTTTTCCCTCCTTGCCTTAAATCTATGCGCTCTCGTTTTGGGCTCCCCTACCCTAGGAAAAAGACCTCATCTATTCACCCTATCCACACCCCTCATGATTTTAAAAGCCTCTATAAGGTCACCCTTCAACCTCCAACACTCCAGGTGGAGAAAAGCCCCGGAGCTGAAACATTTTTCAATTTCCATTGAGAAACCTTTTTAATCTATTGTTTTTCCTCCCTCAGATGCAGTTAACTGATCTTGACAATCTTGTGCATGATAAGGATGCAGCTTTGCTTGAGGTCTGTATGTCTTTTTGCACTGTCAGTGTTTGCTAAACTAGTTTCAAACTTGCACTACAATCTCTCTTGGATCTCACAGGTGTCACATGTAGATCAGGGTGGCTCTTCTGGCTTTTTGAAACTATCTTGCATCCGGCACTTTCCAGACTTACTTTAAATGCATTTGGTCATTTTCATCATGGTTTTCGTAAACAGACCTTGTCAGGAATAAATTTGCCTGTTTAATTCCTGGTGTACTCAGCAAAAGTGTTTGTCTTGAATCGCCAACACTCCCCAAGCACTCTTCCCACCCTGTCACCCTGAGCAAATGTTTTCTGTAGACTTCCAAACCCAATAAGGGTGAATCATTTACATCAGTTATTTGAAGCCAGTTGTTGGATTAGCTAAGGCACCTGATGGGCTGGTGTGTGTGGTACTAATTCAGCCAAGGACACTAATGGAATATAGTCCTCTATGGAATGCTTCGAGCACATTCTGAAGCCTTGGCATACTCATCCAGATATAATTAGACAAGACAGAAGGAAACACAATATAGTATACCGAACCAGATGGTAGGCATGGGAATAGCAAAATATTGATTGATCTTATTCTGGCAGGTTCCCTCAGGTTGTTAAAATTTGCAGTCCTACATTTTATTTTCCTTTTGGATAAAACAGTGACGCCATTGATTAAAATCAGACAGGAGGTCCCAAAGTGGGAAATTGTCCTTTTTGATGCACAAGTGCCTGCAAAAGGAATGTCAAGAGAACGGAGTTGTGTGTGTCCTTGATCTACTACTACTTGGTTTCAGCCAGTGTGTCTTAAAAAGAACAGCCACTTGCTAGTATGAAGTTCAGGTATTGCTGCAAAGAGATATGCAATGGTTATTTTTAATCATAGTCATTGGGAGTGATGAAAGAATTTGAAATGGAGCAATGCTGATCTTTATGACAACAAGGGAGCTGATTGGCTGTCAAATCTATTCTGGTCAAAATGTTATATAGTAAAGTTGTACAGCACGGAAACAGACCCTTTGGGCCAACTCATCCACATCAACCAGATATCCTAAGTTAAATCTAGTCTCGTTTGCCAGCATTTGGACCCTATCCCTCTTAAATCCTTCTTATTCATAAACCCAGCCTTTTAAATGTTGTAATTGTACCAGCCTCTGGTAACTCATTCCATACACTCACCACCCTCTGCATGAGAAAGTTGCCCTATAGGTTCCTTTTACATCTTTCCCCTCTCACCCTAAGTCTATGCTCCCCAGTTTTGGATTCCCCCCCCACCCCAGGGAAAAGACTTTGTCTATTCACCCTATTCATTCCCCTCATGATTTTATAAACCTCTTTTTAAAAAGTCACCTCTCTGCCTCCAATGCTCCAGAGAAAATAGCCCCAGCCTATTCAGCCTCTCCACTATATGTCAAACCCTCCAACCCTGGCAACAGCCTTGTAAATCTTTTTTGAACTCTTTTTTTTTTTTCAAATTTCACAACATCCTTCCTATAGCAGGGAAACCAGAATTCCCAAACTCCTGCACCTATTGTCCATTGTCTAATTGCACACAGTATTCCAAAAGTGGTCTAACCAATGTCCTGTACGGCTGCAACATGGCCTCCCAGCTCCTATACTCCATGATCTGACTAATAAAGGAAAGCATACCAAACTCTGCCTCCGTTATCCTATTTACCTGCAATTCCACTTTCCAGGAACTATGAGCCTGCACCCTAAGGTCTCTTTGTTCAGCAACATTCCCCAGAACGTTACCATTAAATGTATAAGTCCTGCACTGCTCTGCCTTTCCAAAGTGCAGCAGTGCAGATTTATCTAAATTTTAAACTCCATCTGCCACTCCGCAACCCGTTGGCCCATCTGATCGAGATCCCATTGTACTCGGAGGTAACTTCCTTCGCTGACCGCTACACCTCCAATTTTGGTGGCATCTGTAAATTTACTAACTGGAGAGGCTGAATAGGTTGGGGCTGTTTTACCTGGAGTGTCAGAAGCTGAGAGGTGCCCTTCTAGAGGTTTATAAATTCATAAGGGGCATAGATAGGGTAAATGAACATAGTCTTTTCCCTGGGGTGGGGCAAGTCCCAAACTAGAGGGCATAGGTTTAGGATGAGAAGGGGAAAAATTAAAAGGGACCTAAGGGGCAACTTTTTCGTGCAGAGGATGGTGTGCATATGACATGAGCTGCTGGAGGAAGTGATGGAGGCTGGTACAACTGCAGCATTTAAAAGATATCTGGTTTGGGTGTATGAATAGGAAGGGTTTGGAGGGATATGGGCCAAGTGCTGGCAAATGGGACTAGATTAGGTTAGGATATCTGGATGGCATAGAAGAGATGGACTGAAGCGTCTGTTTCCATGCTGTACATTTCTTTGACTCTACTGTCCAATCACAGAATCAAAACAAGCATTTAACACTGCTGAGTTTATAGATATTAGATTCCTTTGCCTTTGTGAATGGCTGCACCATGTTGTTTGATACGGTCTGGCAGTGATTGGATCGTGGTCTTGTGTACCTTGCAGCGCACTGACGTTTGAATTCCTAGACCACATTACTCCTTATGGATTAGTGGTGCTGGAAGAGCACAGCAGTTCAGCCAGCATCCGAGGAGCAGTAAAATCGATGTTTCGGGCAAAAGCCCTTCATCAGGAATAAAGACAGAGAGCCTGAATCGTGGAGAGATAAGCTAGAGGAGGGTGGGGGTGGGGGAGAAGGTAGCATCGAGTACAATAGGTGAATGGGGGAGGGGATGAAGGTGATAGGTCAGGGAGGAGGGTGGAGTGGATAGGTGGAAAAGAAGATAGGCAGGTAGGACAAGTCATGGGGACAGTGCTGAGCTGGAAGTTTGGAACTAGGGGGAGGTGGGGGAAGGGGAAATGAGGAAACTGTTAAAGTCCACATTGCCCTGGGGTTGAAGTGTTCCAAGGCAGAAGATGAGGCGTTCTTCCTCCAGACGTCTAGTGGTGAGGGAGCGGAGGTGAAGGAGGCCCAGGACCTCATGTCCTCGGCAGAGTGGGAGGGGGAGTTGAAATGTTCGGCCATAGGGCAATGTGGTTAATTGGTGCGGGTGTCCCGGAGATGTTCCCTAAAGCATTCTGCTAGGAGGCATCCAATCTCCCCAATGTAGAGGAGACCGCATCGGGAGCAACGGATGCAATAAATGATATTAGTGGGTGTGCAGGTAAAACTTTGGATGTGGAAGGCTCCTTTTAGGGCCTTGGATGGAGGTGAGGGAGGAGGTGTGGGCGCAGGTTTTGCAGTTCCTGCGGTGGCAGGGGAAAGGTGCCAGGATGGGAGGGTGGGTTGTAGGGGGGCGTGGACCTGACCAGTTAGTCATGGAGGGAACGGTCTTTGCGGAAGGTGGAAAGGGGTGGGGAGGGAAATATATCCTAGTGGTGGGGTCCATTTGGAGGTGGCAGAAATGTTGGCGGATGATTTGGTTTATGCGAAGGTTGGTAGGGTGGAAGGTGAGCACCAGGGGCGTTCTGTCCTTGTTACGGTTGGAGGGGTGGGGTCTGAGGGCGGAGGTGCGGGATGTGGACGAGATGCGTTGGAGGCCATCTGGTGTGTTCTGTGGTGGAACTGGTCCTCCTGGGAGCAGATACGGTGGAGGCGGAGGAATTGGGAATACGGGATGGCATTTTAGCAAGAGGTAGGGTGGGAAGAGGTGTAATCCAGGTAACTGTGGGAGTCAGTAGGTTTGTAAAAAATGTCAGTGTCAAGTCGGTCGTCATTAATGGAGAGGTCCAGGAAGGTGAGAGAGGTGTCAGAGATGGTCCAGGTAAATTTAAGGTCAGGGTGGAATGTGTTGGTGAAGTTGATGAATTGCTCAACCTCCTCGCGGGAGCACGAAGTGGCACCAATGCAGTCATCAATGTAGCGGAGGAAGAGGTGGGGAATGGTGCCAGTGTAATTACAGAAGATCGACTGTTCTACGTAGCCAACAAAGAGACAGGCATAGCCGGGGCCCATACGTGTGCCCATGGCTACCCCTTTGGGAGGATTCAAAGGAGAAATTAAGGGTGAGGACCAGTTCGGCCAAACGAATGAGTGTCGGTGGAAGGGTACTGTTGGGGATGTCGGGAGAGGAAAAAACGGAGGGCTTGGAGGTGTAGAGGGATTGGATATCCATGGTGAAGATGAGGTGTTGGGGGCCGGGGAAACTGAAGTCTTGGAGGAGGTGGAGGGCGTGGGTGGTGTCTCCAACGTATGTGGTGAGTTCCTGGACTAGGGGGGATAGGACAGTGTCAAGGTAGGTAGAGATGAGTTCAGTGGGGCAGGAGCATGCTGAGACAATGGGTCGGCCAGGGTGGTCAGGCTTGTGGATCTTGGGAAGGAGGTAGAACTGGACAGTGCGGGGTTCCCGAACTATGAAGTTGGAAGCTGTGGATGGGAGATCTCCTGAGGTGATGAGGTTCTGTATGGTCTGGGAGATGATGGTTTGGTGATGGGAGAGTGGGTCATGGTCAAGGGGGCGGTAGGAAGAGGTGTCCTCGAGTTGGCGTTTGGCTTCAGCGGTGTAAAGGTCAGTGCGCCAGACTACCATTGCGCCCCCTTTATCTGCTGGCTTGATGGTGAGGTCGGGATTGGAGCAGAGGGAGTGGAGGGCTGCGTGTTGAGGGTGAGAGGTTGGAGTGGGGGAGGGGGGTAGACAGGTTGAGGCGGTTAATGTCCCGGCGGCAGTTGGAAATGAAGAGGTAGAGGGCAGGTAATAGGCCAGCGCAGTGTGTCCAGGTGGATGCAGTATGTTGGAGGTGGGCGAAGGGGTCCTCAGAAGGTGGGTGGGAGTCCTGATTGTGAAAGTAAGCTCGGAGGCGGAGGAAGAAGTGTTCGAATTTACGGCGTGTATTAAATTCATTGATGTGTGGATGGAGGGGGATGAAGGTGAGTCCTTTGCTGAGGACTGATCGTTCGTCCTCTGAGGGAAGACTGGACACCTCCTAGCAGAGCGCTTTCGGGAACATTTCTGGGACACCCACATCAATCAACCACACCGCCCTGTGGCCCAACATTTCAACTCCCCCTCCCACTCTGCCGAAGACATGGAGGTCCTGGGCCTCCTTCACCGCCGCTCCCTCACCACCAGGCGCCTGGAGGAAGAACGCCTCATCTTCCGCCTCGGAACACTTCAACCCCAGGGCATCAATGTGGACTTCAACAGTTTCCTCATTTCCCCTTCCCCCACCTCCCCCTAGTTCCAAACTTCCAGTTCAGCACTGTCCCCACGACTTGTCCTACCTGCCTATCATCTTTTCCACCTAACCACTCCACCCTCCTCCCTGACCTATCACCTTCATCCCCTCCCCCACTCACCTATTGAACTCTATGCTACTTTCTCCCCACCCCCCACCCTCCTCTCATTTATCTCTCCACGCTTCAGGCTCTCTGCCTTTATTCCTGATGAAGGGCTTTTGCCTGAAACGTCAATTTTGCTGCACCTTGGATGCTGCCTGAACTGCTGTGGTCTTCCAGCACCACTAATCCAGAATCTGGTTTCCAGCATCTGCAGTCATTGTTTTTACTGCTTTACTCATTAGTATGGTTGACAGAGAGTCCCTTTTCGAGGTAAATATTCCTTGTGCTGCTGCTGCATCATAGCAGTATGAAAAGGCTCGGTTTACCTAATGCTCAAACGTTTGTGATAACCATGGAGGGCAATTGTCTTCTGGTGCATTCTTCAAGGCAGCACCTCAACCAATCAGCAAAGCCTTGACAATGAATTTCTCTCTCTCTTCCAAACAAAAAAGAAGACTAATATGTTAACATCTTGAACCGAGTGAAAGCTGGGATCTTTGCAATGCAAGAGACAATATTAATTCTGAACAATTGTGTATTTTTCTGGATAGGGAATGGAAATGTTTATTTGTTGTAATTTAACAGTGCCCTCTTTCATTACAGAGGGAAAATCACATTGAGGAACTTAAGAATTCCATTGTTGAATATTCCTTGGTGGTAGAGGTAAGATCTTATTTCTAATAACAAAACAAAAGCAGAATCCCTCAACCTCATGCCTAAATGCCTGCCTTGAATACCTTTGTAGGCCTTGCGAACGGAGAAGACAAAATTAGAAAATCAGCTGCTAATGCAACAGGAGCTATCTTCGTGAGTAATGATCCTGAGCAACCACTTAATTACATTGAGATACCTGCAACTGGTTTATATTGCATCTCTAACTGTTTGTAGTGAGTGCATTAAGTTGCCGGGAATGCCCCAAGATGGACACGACCTAACCAAGGGACCAAGCTCCTTGCAGTCAGAGCTTTTAAACGCTCAATGTGCTCTTGAGGTAAGGTCATTGAAGAACTCCTCTAATTTTATCAAGGTCTGGGCATCACTAGCAAGGCTGGCATTTGTTGCCTTTCATGTTTGCACTTGAACTGAGAAAGTTACCTGGCCAGGGGTGGCACAGTGGCTCAGTGGTCAGCACTGCACCCTCACAGCGCCAGGGCCCTATTCGATTCCAGCCTCGGGCAACTGTCTACATGGAGATTGCACATCCCCTGTGTGTTTGTGTGGGTTTCCTCAGGATGTTCCAGTTTCCTCCCACAGTCCAAAGATGTGCAGGTTAGGTGGATTGACCATGCTTAATTGACCATGCCCAGAGTGTTCAGGGATGCGTAGGTTAGGAGGGTGAGCCATGGGGATTGCAGGGTTACAGAGATAAGGTGTGGTTCTGGGTGAGATGCTGTTTGGAGTGTTAGCATGGACTCAATGGGCCAAATGGCTTGCTGCTTCATTGTAGCGATTCTATGATTTCAGAGAGCAGTGAAGAGTTGACCACATTGCAGTGATGCTGGAGATATATGAAGGCCAGGCCAGGGAAGGATGGCAGATTTCCTTCCTGAATGTTGTGACCAGATGTTGATTTACAACAATCAACATGATTACCTTGAATTTAAAATGGAATCTGGAATTCAAGTCAAATGTCCCAGCACATTAGCCTGGAGTTCTAGATTACTATCCCAGGGACATTAGTTACAATGTGTAATTAGATAAATAAATGTTATTGTTTATCACAAAGGGATTGGAATACAAATGTACAGTTATTCATGATAGCCTTGTCATATATTGTCAAAAGAGCTGAATTCCAGAGATGAGGGGCGGGTGATGACTCTTGACAGAAAGGCCACATTTGACAGACTGTTAGCAAGGAGCCCTAGCAAAACTGGAATCCATGAGAATTAGAGGGAGAACGTTCTGCTGGTTGGAGTCATACCTGCCACATAGGAAGATGGGTGTGGCTGTTGAAGGTCAGTCACCTCCGCTCCAGGGCATCTCTGCAGGAGTTCCTCCGAATATTGTCCTAGGCCCAAACATCTTCAGCTGCTTCATCAATGACCCTTTCTCCACCATAAGCTCAGAAGTGGGGATGTTCGCTGATTGTGCAACGCTCAACATCATTCGAGACTCCTCTGATACTGGAGCACTTCATGCTCAAATGCAACAAGATCTGCACAATATCAGATTTGGGCTGACAAGTGACAAATGACCTTCTGCCACGCAAATGCCAAGCAATGGCCATCTCCAATAAGAGACAATCTGACCACCCTTGCCTTGACATTTAAGTATTACCATCAGTGAATCTTCACTATCAACATCCTTGGGTTTACCATTGATCAAAAACAATTGGACTTGCCACATAAGTGGCTACAAGAGCAAGTCAGAAGATAGGAATGTTGCAGTGAGTAACTCCCCTCCTGACTCCACAAAGCCTGTCTACCATCGACAAGAAACAAGTCAGGAGTATGATGGAATGCTCCCCACTTGCCTGGATGAGTGCAGCTCCAACAACACTGAAGAAGCTTGACACCATCCAGGACAAAGCAGCCCACTTGATTGGCACCACATCCACAAACATCCACTCCCTCCACCGCTGACGCTCAGCAGCAGTGTGTACTGTCCAAAAGATGCACTGCAGAAATTCATCAAGATCGTTAGATAGTACCTTCCAAAACCCCCCACCACTTCCATCTAGGAGGACAAGGGTAGCACACCCAAGGGAATGCCACCACCTGCAAGTTCTGCTCCAAGGGTCTCACCATCCTGAGTCAGAAGTAAGTTGCCATTCCTTCAGTGTCACTCGGTGAAAATCCTGGAGCTCCCTCCCTCCCTAACAGGGTTGTAGGTCTGCCTACAGCACATGGACTGCAGCAGTTCAAAGCAACAACTCTCCACCACCTTCTCGAGGACAAGGAGGAACAGGCAATAAATTCTGCGCCAGCTAGCAATGCCCATCTCCTGATTAGATTCGATTAGATTAAAGGCTTTGGTCAGGGCACATCTCTAATACAGAGCATAATATTGTTCAACTTATTTTGGAAGGACATAAGTGTTTTCACAGAACGTTTTTAAAATTTACTTGTGGATGTGGGTGTCACTGGCTGGGTCAGCATTTATCGCCTGGCCCTAGTTGCCCTTGAGAAGATGGTGGTGGAGCTGTTTTCTTGAGTTGCTCTAGTCTACCTACTGTGGCTTGACCCACAATGCCCTTGGGAGGGTGTTCCAGGTTTGTGACCCAGCAACAATGAAGGAATGGTGATAAACTTTCAAGTCAGGATGGTGAGTGCCTTGGAGGGGAACTTGAAGGTGTATCCTTATGCAATTCAAGCAAGGTTTGCTAGAACAGTACCTGGGATGGGGATTGTATTGAGGAAAGGTTGGACAGGCTAGGTTTGTATTCACTGAAGTTTCAAAGAGTAGGCAGTGATTTGAATGAAACATGTAAGATCCTATAACATCATGGCAGGATAGATTTAGAGATGGTGTCTCCGTGTATATGAGATATGGAAATGTGTGTCACTGTTTAAGATCAGCAGTCACCCATTTCAAATGGATGTGGTGAAATATTTCTGAGAGTTTAAAGTCTTTGGAATCCTCTCCCTGAGAATTCAGAGAAGGCAAAATCCTTGTACATTTTTAAGGTGAAGCTAAGTAGATTCTTGTTAAGAAGGGGTGAAACTGCATCAGGGATAGGTGGGAATGTGGATTTGAGGTTACAAGCAGGTCAGCCATTATCTTAATGAATGGCAGAGCACACTTGAGGGGCTGAATGGCCTACTTCATGCTCCTAATTCTCACGTTTGTATGTTCTTGAGATCTGCTATGCCAATGCCGCTGCTGCCTCTAATTTTGTCTTGATTTGGAATACTGTGTTGGCAACAGATTCAAATATGACTTTCTAAAGGAAATTGAGTCAATATTTGAAAAGGAATCGTTTTACAGAGCTTTGGGGCTGAGTCAGCAGGAATAGGGGCAAGTAGCTGATGCTGGTACAAGTGGCCAAACCTAATAAGCTGTGGATTGTGCTAAATGTAGTTGGGGAATTCCTCCAATGGTCCTTATGACAAGAGCCAGCGGTCTCCTCCATATAGTTATGGTGCAGAAAGAAAGCTTGTTTCCTGCCCCTACTATCTGTAAACATGGATCATTTTCTGTTGATTTATTTTAAAATTGTATAATATGCAGACTTGCTTGAACATGTGAAGATCAAACTTTGTCAGCATGCCTATAACAGCTTTTGAGTTGAGGCGTTGCTGACTAGTTGTTTGGATGCACTGGTCTTAAACACTGTTGAAAGGAGACACCGCCATCTTGAGTCAAGCAAGCTTCAATTTTGTCTCTTTTTCACTGTTTGGTTTCAGTACAGGAAATTAGGTTAGAATTATGATGTAAAAACTAACATCGAATTGTACCAGGAATTTCACTTACGAAATAAAAGTCTAAATATTTTCAGTGTTTTGTGCGACTTTCTTTTTTTAAGGTGGACAGTTTCGAATGGTCAAGGGCTTCTGAACACCCCTTTGACGAGGCCCTGGACAAGGAGGTCGTGATGCTCATACAAAGTCTTGGGACAGAGGCGGCCGCAGTTCAATTCAAAATGATCACCACACAGATGGTAAGATTTTCCCCCATAGAGTTCCAAAGTCCTGCAGATGCTGGAAACCTGAAGTAAAGATGAAAAGTGCTCAAAACACTGAGCACTTCTGGCAGCATTTGTAGATACCCAGGCTCAGGGAGAATGGGAGTAGGTGAGAGTGTGGGATGCGTTGATTCCAATAATTGGGGCCTTGGGCTCTGTGGGACCCCTGTGTGCAGTTCAGGGTCCAAGGGTGGGAGCCAGGAGCAGTACCAAACCCAATGGTTCTGACTTTTTTGGATTTAGAAATGGATTTTTTCCTCAAAGTAAGAGTCATGTCGAGTTCAATGGAGTGAATCTCAGCGTGAGCTAAACACTCCATGTTAATTGGCATTTGAGTCTTCATGATGAGAAACACTTCCAATTTCCACATCAACTTACCACTCATGGTCTTTCTAGAGCTGCTCGCTGTTTCCCTGAGATCTAGACATTGTCCCTGGCACAAGTGCGATATTTATAAAATCTCCACAATTTGCCACGCTTGGAGCCTGATAAGATTCTGCCCGAGAGCTAATGTTTTAGGATAATGATACCACCCCCGCCCAGAACAGTAGTTCATTGCCCTGAAATGTTAACTCCGTTCTATTCACAGAAGCTGTCCGACCTACTGAACACTGTCAGTTTTTGCTGTTTTTATTTCATTTGAAGCTTTCCTTGTTTGGTGCAGCATAATTTGATGTTGTGTAAAAGGAAGAAAGAGGTTGTGATAGTGTCAGTGATAACATTCTTTCCTTGCAATCGTGGTGGGGGGGGGGGGGGGTTGGTGGTGGTGGTGAGGGGCTCAATGTATACTCTTAAAGACCCAAGTGCTAGTCCGCAAATTTTAATATCATCATATGATACGATTATAAAACCAAGAACATTTCTCTATTTTGGGGTATCTCGCACCCTTTAGAGCCAGCCAATCACTCATCAAAATGTTGCTTGAAAGTCAGGTATGGTGACCAACTTACACATCCCAAAATCGCAGCTAGGTTAAATACAGTCATAGAGGTGTACAGCACAGAAACAGACCCTTCAGTCCAACTCATCCATGCCGACCAGATATCCCAACCCAATCTAGTCCCAGCTGCCAGCACCTGGCCCATATCCCTCCAAACCCTTCCTTTTCACATACCCATCCAAATGCCTTTTTAAATTTAAATTGTACTAGCCTCCACCACTTCCATACACGTATCATCTTCTGTGTGAAAATGTTGCCCCTTAGGGGTCTCTTTTTTTTTTTCCCCCTCACCCTAAACCTATGCCCTCTCGCTCTGGACTTCCCCCAACCCAGGGAAACTACTTTGTCTGTTTATACTATCCATGCCCCTCAAGATTTTGTAAACTTCTATAAGGTCACCCCTCAGCCTCCGGCGCTCCAGGGAAAACAGCCCCAGCCTGTTCAATCTCTCCCTGTAATTCAAATAACCAGGAATTCTTTCTTCTTATGGTGTCGTTTTGAGATTTAATCGACATGGGTTTCCTCCAGGTGCCCTGGTTTTCTCCCACAGTCCAAAGACGTGCAAGTTAGGTGGATTGGCCATGGGCAATGCAGAGTTACAGGGATACGGTAGGGGGATGTAGGTCTGGGTGGAATGCTCCTCAGAGGGTCAGTGTGGACTCGGGCTGAATGGCCTGCTTCTACACTGCAGGGATTCTATGAAAGTTGCCATTGCTTTCTCCTCTCACGGTTCATGTGGTAAGGGTGCACCCACAGTAGTGACCAATCGAAAGGTTTGAGAAACTGGCCTGGTATCATGGTATTTATGGGAGCCAGGTTGGTGTGTAACTTTGAAGTGATACACCTCACGACCTGCTATTCCCATTCTTCTCCAAAAGACGTGAGTGACAAGTCAAATGGTTCCTAGGGGCTGTCAGATAATGAAGACATCTTGAATTATTTTTGTTTTGAAGGCATATGAATGAGGAATTGAAGTCCTATCTGTATTCCAATGCACATGTAAACAAATCTACAGCTGACAGTCCAGAGTAAGATTTAATAATTAAGCCAATAAATTTGACAAGTTGTCAAACGCAAACCCACTTGAAATTTGAAAACAAGGTGGTCTTTCCCATTGTTTGAGTTATTCATTGCATACACCAAACACTCGAATCTCCCCTTCGCCCCACATGTCTTGAAGTAGATGACTCTATCTGGGGTATAGACACAGACTGGCTTGGCCAGACTTCACTACAACACCAAAGGCAAATACCGCCGTTGTCAAAATTGTAAACACATTTTTTTTAAATCTGGAAGTGTTCTGTAGGTCAGGCAACAGTTGTGAGCAGTGAAAGTGTGTTCGAATTTTGAGTCTTTTCATGCAAATTGGAATGTATTCTGGCTTTAACAATTTCCAAGCAAGTGAGGAAGTAAAATGTGCTTTAATTTCCCACCCTTTGATCTGGTGTTCCAAATTCTGTTTAAAAAGTATATTGTCTTAAGTGGAAACTTTTCCACTATTCCTACCCAATCAAATCTGTTTGGAACATGAAAGACTTCACTGTGAGCTCAAGGTTGTTGCCTTTTCTTAGAAAACAAATCCCAGGCTACTATGGTCGGTCCCTCTACATAATGTTCAATGAGTACCAACGCTGAGCAGGAAACTGGCTTTGAATTCTCTCATTGAAGTCAACGTCTCACTTACATACATACAATGTAAAACAAAGAACTACGGATACTGGAGATCCGGAGCAGAAATAGAAATTGCTGTAGTGACTCAACATTGCTGACGATCTGACCGCACCGGTGGACAGAAAGGAGGGTTGCCACTTCAGGTCTGGTGACCCTCTCTTCAGAACGGAAAGCAGCTTGGAAATGGTGGTGGTTATGCTTATGACTCGCTCTAGAGCGATCCAACTGCAACTTCCTTCTGCCTCCACATAGCATCTTGTGGATGTTCCACAATGCCACCTCGAAGGAGCTTTTAGGCCGCCTTTGTGACCTATTTATCACAAACTGGAAAACTTCCACCCAGAGCGTTGAGAACAATTTAGAGCGATTTTAATTTGAGTCCGATAATGGTGCTGTTATATTCATATAGCACAGAAGCAGACCCTTTGGTCCAACCAATCCATACCGAACCATAATCCCAAACTAAACTAGTCCCGCCTCCCCTGTTCTGGCCCGTATGCCTCCAATCTTTCCTATTTACTTAGATAAATAAATGTCTATTAAATATTGTAACTGCTCATATCCACCCCTTCCTCGGGAAGTTCATTCCACACCTGAACCTTTGTGTTTTAAAAAAAACTTTGCCCCAAATGTCTTTTTAAGTCGCTCTCCTCTCACCTTAAAGATGTACCCCCGAGTCTTGAAACCTTCCATCTTTGGGAATGTCCTAACCTTAGTAGGACAAAGGACCCTGTCAAGGTCACTGTCCATAATCCCCTGAAATCAGGGCATTTTTCCAGGAAAGAGAAATGAGGCCTGTATTATTGGAGAGCTGTGTGAGTTGAGCTATTTGCCCATCAGTGGGAGTCTGGTGAATTTGTGTAAGTGTGCTAGCAAACAGTAAGTCTGCAGACCTGGGAAGTCTGGAGCAACAAGGGACCTCTTGTGTTACCAAGAGGAGGTGAAGCTGATGGCGTTTGACAGGGCTGCTATGCATTAAAGAGGAAACATTTGCAAGTTTGGCTTTCTGTTTGCATTTCTGGTATTGGCTGAACACGAGAAGCAGGCTGGGACACACTATACGCTAACTCTCTTCACCCTAATGCTAAAGCCATCACCTCAACCTGTTTATAAACTTGCATCGTTATATTTTCTGGGGCAGTAGATGTTTGTGGTTTACATGAATGACTTAGTTGTGAATGCAGGATGGTTGAGAAGTAATTTCGCAAAAAATGATATAGCCTTGAACCAGAATAGGATACAGATGGGCTGGCCAATAGCAAATGGAATTCAATTCAGATAAATGAGTTTATGCATGTTAGCAGAGCAAATAAGGCAAGGGCATACATGATGACTGATAGGATCTTGAGAAGCACAGAGGATCAAAGGCACCTCAGTGTGAATGTATACAGGTCCCTGAAGCCATCAGCACAGGTGGATAAAGTAGTTAAGAAGGCACTAACCTTTCTTAAAGTCGAGAGTGTGGTGCTGGAAAAGCACAGCCAGGCGGGCAGCATCCGAGGAGCAGGAGAAACAATGTTTCGGGCATGAGCCTGATGAAGGGCTTATGCCTGAAATGTGGATTTTCCTGCTCCTCGGATGCTGCCTGACCTGCTGTGCTTTTCCAGCACCACACTCTCAACTCTGATCTCCAGCATCTGCAGTCTTCACTTTCTTCTACTTACCTCTTTATTAGCCAGGCATAGAATTTAAGAGCAAGGAGGTTACAGTGGAAATGTACAAGATGTTGGTTAGGCGACAGCTGGAATCCACTTTATAGGAGGAGTGTGATCGTACTGGAAAGGGTGCGCAGTAGATTTACCAGGAAGAAACTTTCCTGCTTGATAGAGGGCTCAATGACTGAGGTGGGTGGGAGCGGGGACATGGTTTAAAGGAGTAGAGGAACACCTGTAAGGAATGCCTTTTAAGAAGTATTTAGATGGACACTTGTGATGCCAGGGCATGTGGTGCTGTGGGTCAATTGCTGGAAAATGGGATGAGAATGGTGTGGTTGTTTTTGACTAGCATGATCTGAAGGGCTATTTTTCTATGCTGTTAGTTTGCTATGTTAAAGGCACGATTAACAGCAAGTTGTTGGCAAGGTAAGTTATGGATGTATGTTTTTATATACCTTCTGTTGTAAGGTGTTTGTGGGATCAACACACAAGGAGTTAAACAACTTTGTGCTGTACTTGGAATGTAATGCATCTGTGAGTGTAAGGCAAAGATGCTGCCTTGGGGAAATGAACTGATAATGATTTCTCAAACACACTCATCCACATCTTTTGCTTTGTTGACACAATAGGTGTTTGTCAGATGATATCGTGAACGTAGTTGAATTACGGGAAAAGTTGAGGAGGCCAGATAACCATGGTATCTGATTGGAATGATAGAGAAGAATCTAGTCATTTTGCCTGACCCCATGTTATTCTGATATCACTTGCATATATTGTTCATGCACTATGTTTTAGTGGCTGTTTGCACGAAATATAGGGAGTGGATAAAGAGTGGAGCTGGAAAAAGCACACCGCAAGAAAAGGGGAGTTGACATTTTAGGTCCGAACCTTTTCATTTAAGATTGGGGGAGGGGAAGGAGGCTGAGAAATAAAGAGGTGAAAAAAGTGGGGCTGGGAGAAAAGTGGTATCTGCTGCCCTTGTCTAGGGTGAGGGAGCACTTGTGAATTACTGGAGTGGTGTTGTGTAAATGGTACACGCTGTTGCCACTGTATGGCACTGGAGAGAGTGAATGTTGGAAGGTAGTGGATGGAGGGCTCCTTTGAATGGAACTGCACTCATCCAAGTACAGAGTATTCAACCAGAGGACTGTTTTGGAGTGTCAAGTGGTGAACTACTCACCATAGAATTCCCAGCCTCTGATCTACTCTTGTAGCCAGTGTATTTATATGGCTGACCCAGTTTACTTTCTGGTTAATGGTAACTCCTCGGATGTTGATAGTGGGGTAATGGAAGTCAAGATCTTTAATCAGACTAGTAATGACATAACCCCATACGTAGGGTCAGATACATTACACTTCTCAATTCCAGTACAACTAGAAGAAAGTGGCAATCAGAAAGCCTATGAGGAAGAACACCTCATCTTCTGCCTTTTTTGCGTTTACAACCGTACGGCCTAAATATAGAGCTCACCCGTTTTCAAATCTCCTCACCACCGCACCACCCCTCCCCCCTCCCCCACCTTCCTGCCTCATCCCAGGCCCAGCCCAGCCTCTTCCCCACCCCCACCCCCATCCTGTTAATCTGACCTAACCTGTCCATCTTCCTTCCCATCTATCTGCTCCACTCTTCCCACTGACCAAGTACAGCCACCTCCTACTTGCATCCACGTTTCACCATCCCACTCACCACTTGGTACTCCAAAGCAGTCCATTATCTACAAAACCATAAGTCAGGAGCATGGCTGAATACTCTGTACTTGGATGAGTGCAGTTCCATTCAAAGGATCCGTCCATCCACTACCTTCCGACATTCACTCTCTCCAGTGACATGAAGTGGCAACAGCGTGCACCGTTTTACAAGACACCACTCCAGTAATTCACAAGTGCTCCCTCGACAGTACCATCCAAATCTGGAACCTCACCCTAGATAAGGGGCAGCCAAGCCACACAGCGTCCTGCCCTGAAATGACATCGTTGCCACTTCGCATTTGGCCCAGCAAATGTGACTCTCTTTCAGAGTAGCTGACTGACATCACGTGGACTGCAGCAGTTCAAGAAAACATGTCTGGGGAAATTGGGGATGGGTAATAAATGCTGGCTCAGTCGGTGACACCCACATTCCACAGTGAACACAAATTAATGGATGTGTCCATAATCTCATTAAATGATCTAAATAAATTGAACTCTTTTTTTTGTTCTAATCATTTGTAGCTTCATGTAAATGTTTTTCTTGTAAATCATCTGCCACTAATTATTTGTGCTTTAATTAGGTAAAGTAAAAGTGATTGTAATGCAAGATTTTTTTTTGACCACCAAAGGCAACTGAAATCCTTCCCTTTACACCAACTGTTTCTTTAAATATTTAAATGTCAATTACTTGCAGACAAAGGAGCTCTCTGGAGAAATTGAGACGCTGGTGACGTGGTTGAAACAAATAGGTGAATTGAAAATAAACTGTGAAGATCTGAATGAAGCTAAGCTTGAGGTAAGTCTCGCTATCTATTCAGGTCTCCTCTTGCAAATGATGTTTTCAGCCCTTGAAGTGGTGGGTACCGTTACGTACTTGTGGTCTGTTTTTAATTTCAAAACAAATTGGGTTGAACCAACTCTGCCTCTGATCATATGGAAAATTGCTGTATTCTAATCATTGGACAGAGTCTTTAAATCAACAACCTTTGAACTTGATTTGTGATTGAACATTTTTTTAATAGCTTCTCTAAAGTTTGGAAGCAGACTATTTGGTCCGTCGAGTCCACACTGACCCTCCTGAAGACTATCCCACCCAGAACCAGTCCCAACCCTGCATTTCCCAAGGCCAACCCACCTAGCCTGACATCCCCAGACATTGTGGGCAGTTTAGCATGGCCAATCCACCTAACCTGCACATCTTTGGATCGTGGGAGGAAACCGGAGCAGCCGGAGGAAACTCTCTCAGACTCAGGGAGAACGTGCAAAATCCAGACAGATAGTCGCCTGAGGCTGGAATCGAACCTGGGACCCTGGTGCTGTGAGGTAGCAGTGCTAACCACTAAGCCACCACATTGCCCAATGTTCTAATGGGGCTGTCAAATCTTTATTTTTGGAGTTCTCATATGACTTTTGTAACAATCCTGGACGAAGTGAGCATGAAATGTGCTCTCAATTCAGATTTGCACTGGTTAACTTATTGACACTTTGCTCAGAGATTCTGAAACACTGCAGTTCTGATTTTTTTTTTGCAAGACAAATATTTGTTACCTTTTGAGTGTTGGCAACAGTTGCACAAATGACAGAAACTGAAGGCTTTGCCAGTAAACATTTAAAAGTTTAGCATCTTCCAAAGAATCTCACTAAGCAGGAGGTGATGTTTGTAAGGGGAAGGAGATGAGTGGCTAAAAATTTAAAAGACTTTAATAGTTAACGCAATATCATCTACACACCAGTTTGCTGTACTGCTCCTCAATATTACCATCATCATAGAGTTATATAGCACGGAAACAGACCCTTTGGTCCAACTAATCAATACCGGTCAGATATCCTAAACTAATCCAGTCTTATTCGCCAGTATTTGGCCCATATCCCTCTAAGACCTTCCTATTCATCTAAGTATCCAAATGCCTTTTAAATGTTGAAATTGTACCAGCCTCCACCTCTTCCCCTGGCAGCTCATTCCATACATGCACCACTCTGTGTGAAAACAGTGCCCCTTCCATCCCTTGTATATCTTCCCCCTCTCCCCCTAAACCTATGTCCTCTAGTTTGGGCTCCCTCACTCTAGGGAAAAGACCTTAGCTGTTACCTTACCATACTCCAAACTACTACTGTTGGTTATGTCGAATGAAGGATCCGCAGTCACTTCAGGTCATATTTGACTGTCTCCACACTGTGGGGCAAAAATCTTTCTAGGAAGATCATCCCATATGTGTAAGCAGACTTCCTGATCCAACTTATAACCCTACACATGCACACACAGGGCGTTCTCTGCTAGTGTCTTTGCCTGGCTGAAATCTTTTGCCTCTTGTCCTCAGTGGTTGTCCGTGAGACAGTGTCAGTGCAGGTGTCTCATTTACAAGTGCATTTGGGTAAATTTTACATTGTCAAATGTCCATCATTTGCAGCCTGTGGTTAGCCGATGTTTTGAAGTAACTATAAATATAACCTGATTGCAGAAGTGTTCCTCCCACTCGCACATTGCGTTTGAAGCTGGATTGTAGTTGAGTGTATGGTATAGGCAGGCGGAGGTGGGTTTGGAATCTCCCCTCCCCCTAAAGTATGCCTTTTGATTCTCTTGCCATTAGAAACTTGTGAGCAGGTTCAATGAACGAATGGGGTCTTTAAACTGATAAAAGATGAGAAGTAGATACAGCAAAGTTACTTCCTCTTGAACCAGCACAACAGGGCAGAACTTTAAAATTAGAGCGAGATCATTCAAGAGTGAATTTAGGAAGTGTGGTTTCATTTAAGAGGGTATAGCAATTCTCTCCCAAAAAGGTAATACATGCTGAGGCCAAATTAAATTTTCAAAACTGAGATCAATAGGTTTTTGTTCAGTAATGATGCCAAGTGATATGGATCAAAGACCAGGAAATATAGTTGAAATACAAATATGGCATGCTCTGTGTGAATGTATATTGCAATAAGCTTCAGGGAGGAGAGGACTAAATAGCCTATTCCTGCTTCTGTAATGTATTGTAAACAGAATGTATGTTTCCTGCCTATTATCAGTATATTCTGTTGTGGAAGCAGTTATGTTTAGTAAAGAAGAGCGATTGGACAGACTGGGTTTGTTTTTCCTTGGAGCAGAGGAGTCTGAGAGGAGACATGATTGAGATAGATAAAATTCTGACAGGCACAGAGAGGAAAGAACTTTTCCCGTTAATGGAGGGAACGATGACCAAAGGTATAGATTGAAGGTAAGGGCCAGGAGGTTTAGAGGGGACATGAAAAAATTTTTTTGCGCTGAGAAAGTGGTGGGTAACTAGAACTCACTCACTGTAAGGATGGTAGCGACAGAAATCCTTGTCACATTTAACATAGAATACAGAACGTTACAGCACAATGCAGGCCCTTTGGCCCTCGATGGTTTCACAGATCAGTGCAACAATCTGAAGCCCATCAAACTACACTATTCCATTATCATCCATATGTTTATACAATGACCATTTAAATGTCCTTCCTTTACTGAGTAAAGAACCTACTTTTGACATCTGTCCTATATCTATCACCCCTCAATTTAAAGCTATGTCCTCTCATGCTAGCCATCACCATCTGAGGAAAAAGGCTCTCATTGTCCACCCTAGCTAATCCTCATCATCTTGTATGTCTCTATTCAGAACCTTCTTCTCTCTAACAATAACAGCCTCCAGTCCCTCAGCCTTTCCTCAACAGCATCGCTCCATACCAGGCAACATCCTGTTAAATCTCCTCTGCACTTTTTCCAAAGCTTCCGCATCCTTCTGATAATGTGGCAACCAGAATTGTACGCAATACTCCAAGTGCAGCCACATCAGCATTTTGTACAGCTGCAAAATGACCTTATGGCTCTGAAACTCAATCCCTCGACCAATAAAAGCTAACCCACCATACATCATCTTAACAACACTATCAAACTGGGTGGCAACTTTCAGGGATCTACGAACAGGGACACAGAGATCTCTCTCTTCTCCTCCACATTACCAAGAATCTTACCATTCGCACACTACTCTCTATTCCTGTAACTCCTTACAAAGTGAAACACTTCACACTTTTCTGCATTAAACTCCATTTACCACCTCTCAGCCCAGTTCTGCAGCTTATCTATGTTCCTCTGTAACCTGCAACATCTTTCCGCACCATCCATAACTCCAGCGACCTTAGTGAGATCCACAAATTTACTAACCCATCCTTCGACACTCTCATCCCGGTCATTTATAAAATAGACAAACAGCAGTGAGCTCAAAACAGGTCCTTGCGGTACACCACCAGTAACTGAACTCCAGGTTGAACATTTTCCCAACAACTACCACTCTGTCTTCTGTCAGCTCGCCAATTTCTGATCCAAACCACTAAATCACCCTCAATCCCATGATATTTCCTGCAATAGCCTACCATGGGGAACCTTATCAAACGCTGTGCTGAGATCCATATACATCACATCAACCGCTTTACCCTCATCCACCTATTTGGTCATCTTCTCAAAGAACTCAATAAGTTGTGAGAGGCACGACCTACCCTTCACAAAACCGTGTTGACTATCCCTACTCCACTTATTCCTTTCTAGATGATTATAAATCCTTTCCAACACTTTACGCACAACAGAAGTAAGGCTCACTGGTCTATAATTATGACGGTTGTCTCTACTTACCTTGACCAAGGAGACAACATTTGCTATCTTCCAGTGTTCTAGCACTATTCCTGTAGGCAATGACGACCTAAAGATCAATCTCCTCCCTGGCTTCCCAGAGAATCCTAGGATAAATCCCCTCAGGCCCAGGGGACTCCACACAGACAGTTGCCTGAGGCGGGAATTGAACCCAGGTATCTGGTGCTGTGAGGCAGCAGTGCTAACCACCATGCCACCCATAGGGCTTTCCTTGACACTACCTGCCAAAGACTTCTCATGTATGTTTAGGCAGGGTAGGGCATTCAATGCCCTTAATATTTAGATGTGCACTTGTGGTGCCATGGCTTACGAGGCTAAGGGCACATTATCTGGGCTGACACCAACTGTTAACGTTAACCTGAGAATAAAACATTTTTTTTTAAAAAGTTACATGATTTACATATGAAAGAAGTGAAACTATCACGGTCATTCCAACAGATGAGCGACTTAACAAACAATCCAGGTATTTTTCAATGTATATCACACTGTAAACATTTGCTATAAATTCTGTCTTACAATTGTGTCCTCCACAACCACTTGATGAAAGAGTAGTGTTCCGAAAGTTAGTGCTACCAATTAAACCTGTTGGACTATAACATAGTGTTGTGTGATTTTTAACTTTGAGGCTAAAGGCCAAGTGCTGGAAAATGGGATTAGAATAGTGGGAAGTGGTTTATTTCGGCATAGACTCAATGGGCAGAATGTCCTTTTTTTTTTTGATGCTGTACACCTACATTTCTATGACTCCATTTTCTTGTCCTGTGTATCACAATTAAATGTTTCCAGCAGCAAGCTTTTGAGAGATTTGAAATAGTTATTTATTCTCACACCCTTACCAGAATTAAATGTGACTTCTCTCGCTCATTCTCACATGCCCACACACTTGTGATCTGTTGCAGGTAATGATTATAAATTATCATCAGTCTTCGGTTTATGATCTCTTGTCTCCTACAAGCCAGGTCTGGTTTGTTGATTGAAGATGCCATCTTAAAGTTTAATCAAGGCTCTTTGTAAGTTGGTAGGTTGTCATTGGACTGTGATGTACCTTGTAATTTGAAGGGGGTTGGTTTTCAGATAAGATTTTAAATGGAGTTGGTTATTGTGCTGGCTACCTGATATAATGTAGCTTGTTTCCAAATTTGATTCCGACTGAGCTGTTACATTTGTGCCTTTTGGTGGAGCTGCCTGCAACATTTTTAGCACTTTTTTCCTGATGGTGTGTATGTCAATTCCAGTAGCTCAGTTCTTGTTGAACATGTTCTTCTAGTTTGGAGTGGAGAAACCATTCGCAATACAGTAGAAAGTTGATGGAGTCCATTCACTTCCCTTCCTGCGGTAAATTAGTTTGCACGGTTTCCAAGTGTCCAAAATTAAACTGGCTGCAAGTTCTTCAATCGTTTTATGTTGGTCCATCGTTTAAGGAACATGGGAGCAGCTCATTCAATTTATTGAGCCTGTCTTACCATGATCAGATCGAGAACAATCTCATTGAATGGCAGAACAGATCCAATGAGCTGAATGGCCTACTACTTCCACGACTTATGGTCTTAGACTGCACCTCCTCAACAAAGCCATGGGGTATGATTTCCTTGCATCAACCCAATTGATTCCTGGTAAGAAACTTGTAAGTTTCAACATCTCCTGTTTTTCTAGCTCTAGAGGATATAGATCCATGCAGCTTCCTCAATCTTTCCCCAGAGATTAGCCCTTCATTCCAGGAATCAGTCTGGACATCTACAGTGCTCCAGATGTGCGCACACCAATGCTTGGTATAATTACAGAAAGACTTCTTTAACTCATGCACTAAGTCATAATACCATCTGCCTCCCTAATTGCTCAACACAGTCCGACATTAACAAGAATACCTTGGGTCCTTTTAGGACACGAACAATTCTTAATCTCTCATTAAGTTTCTGTTACTGACCAATTTGGTGATATTTTATTTGGCTTTTGTATTCAAATCATAAAGACTGTGAATGGCCGGGCCTAATCGGTAATCCTTGTACTAACCCTGCAGTCACATCCTGTCATCTAAAGAATTTATTTTCTACTGTTATTTCCTGTTAAACAATTGTTGTCACTACATTGCCCCCTATCCATGAATGCAAATTTGGCTTACTAACCTGTGCAGGACCTTTTTTTTATTAAAAACTTTCCAAAAATCAAAATACATCACCTCTACCGGTTCCTCCTTATCAAATACACATTGACCCTGCCTGACCTTACCTATATTTTCAAATTGTCCAGTTACATGAACAAATGGGCTTCCAAATCCCACCTGAGTTTGGAAGGCACTTACCATCTGAAAGAGAGCCCCTGCTGATCCATTCTGCTATATTCTACTTTTGGTTTTAAAGATTTTGTAGAGAAAGCATTTTGAAAATATTTTCTGTTCCTTTTCTGAGCTTTCCAACAGACGTGAATTTGAAGTCTTGTTCCTCTGATTGTTCAGTTAATAGAATAATCAAACAATACACTGCACAAACTCTCTTTATGTCCTGGTTAATCCCGAAGTGATATGTTTTCTATTGCTGTGTTTCTACTTTCAATTAAATATTCACTTTTCAGATTTTTTTTTTCTCTGACTGGAATATAACTTGTGCTGTCACAGTTTCTGCTTTAGTAAAGGTGCAGGCACACTATGGGGTAGAATTAATCTCTGAGAAACAGTTCTGTTAAATTGCAACCCCTCCACCCCTAGTTATCAGAGCAAATGTCTTTCTGCAGAGCGTCTTTGTTGGTATTAAGTCTGTTTTATTGGATCTGGATCCAGTGAAGCCAGAGGGAAGAAAGCACAGTTCCTTGGGTGCTTTGCTTCAGGTTTCATTCACTGAGTCTCACGTCTCTTTCCAGCCCCCCCCACCCCCCCCAAGCTTTGGATGGGGTGTCAAACTGCCTCAAGCAGTTGCTAACCTTATCGTATAGGTGAACTGGGAGCAGGCAATAAAAAAGCTTGCATTTATATGGCATCTTTCACATCCTCTGGCTGCAAAGCACATCTATGGTAGTACTTTTTGAACTGTAGCCACTGTTCAGTCATGTTTCCCTACATTACTGTTGACACGTGCCACCATTCCACTAACAATGTTGATGTTGTCGTTGTACAGTACAAAAGAGGCCCTTCAGCCCATCAAGTATGTGCCAACCTATCTGCATTATTCCCACTGTCCAGCACTTAGGCTTGAACATTATGACATTTCAATGCTTTTTAAGAGGTTGAGGTTTTCTGCCTTCCAGATTCTGACCACTACCTCCCTCAGTATTGAGCCTTTGAATAAGAGGAACAGCTGCTTCCTGTCCACTTGGTTCATGCCCCTTGTTAAAAGATTATGAGCAGATCATTGATTTTTGGGGTTTTATTTTGAAATGATATAGACAGCAAGGTAAATGTCAGCCCAGGATAAGGAGCTGGAACACCCCTGCCCCTCCAACGGGATGGGCTAACTCAATAGTGCCCTTGAGTTAGAATGCCACCTAAAATGGCAACTTTGTTGTGCTCATGGCCTGAGAATTGGTCTTGAACCATGACTCTGGGGCCTGAGCATTGTCAACATGCTGCTCTGTGTGTGTGTGTGTGTGTGTGTGTGTGTGTGTGTGTGTGTGTGTGTGTGTGTGTGTGTGTGTGTGGATCCATTGTTCACATGGCAAACACTTTGTTCCCTGTTAATTTTGGGCTGAATTCATTCCTAACTGCGAGGGTGCGCATGGACTCTTTCAGTGTCAGTCTTGCCTTTTTACTGTTGAGAGCTCTGGTCTGAGCAGAGATCCCTCAAACCTTCCAGCAGGATTGGGAATTGGGGACTGGGGGTGGGTGTAGGGTTTGCGCATAATGAGCAACTATGAGTTGAGGGGGGGGGAAAAAAAGAAGATTTTCCCACCCAGTGAATAGTCAAGGTCTGGAGTGCACTGCCTAGAAATCTGGTGGAGAAAGTGAGGACTGCAGATGCTGGAGATCGGGATGGGGTGGGGGCGGGGCGGAAGGACATGAGAATGGCACTAAGTCAAAATACTCCAAGCTTGTGCACTCAATGGGCTGAATGAACTTCTTCTGAACCATAACAATTCTGCGATCTTAGGACTCCTTTTTGGTCTTGTTGACACTGATCCTTTTCCTGACCCCTACCACTTAAATTCTTCCTGCCAGCTGTAACCATCCCCAATCACCTATACTTTCCTTTTTAGTTACTGGCCAATCCTTTTCACTGACGAGAAAAGTCTGCCCCACATTCTTAACTTGAGACTTGGCCTAAAATGATTCCATTGAAAACTTTAGTCACCTTTCCACAGAAGGACATCCCAGATGCTGAGCAGAGGAGCCGGCCAAGGCTACAGGAGGAGACGGTGGTTAAGCGGTAATGTCGATGACCTGTTAATCCAGAACCCCATCTTAATGTTGTCGGGCTCACTGGTTCGAATCTCAGCACGGCTGGTGGTGAGAAAAAAAAGTGTGAAACAATGAAAAGTTGGCCTAATGGGAACTGTCAATTGTTGTAAGAAAAAAAAAAATCAATCCTTCGAAGGAAGGAAATCTGCCAGCCTTGTGGTCTAGCCTACATGTGACTCCAGATGTACCCAAATAGTTGACAAGTAACTTGCGTCTGGGTAAAATTAGGGGTAGGCAATAAATGTTGGCCTAGTCAGTAAAGCCCACATCCCATGATCCAATTTTAAAAAGTCTGAATAGTATTAAGAACATTACACTGTCACCTTTTGTCACAGCAAACGTGGAAAGATCAGGAAGTATGAGCTAATTGGTTATCTTGAGGAATGCACACACTCCAGGGATTGAAATTCACTGTATTATTCTCTGAAAAGGAAGGGGCTGGGAAATCTGAATACAATTTAATTGTTTGACTCCCGACTTCTTGCCAATGCCTCATTCGGCGAAGAATAAAAGATATGACAGTTTGGTGCCAGGTTCCAAGCAAGGAGCTGTGTTTCTCTTTACTTTAACCACTTCATTTTTTTTTGTGAACCGAGTTCTCTTCACCCAAACAATTTTTCTGCAAATCTACAAACTGAAGAAATAATATGTCCTGCTTGACGATCAGTAATCGAGTTGGACCATGCTCTAACCATGGGTGGTGAGAAGAATGGGGAATGTTTATCTAGCTTTTCCCATAGTTGCAGACACTAAATGATGTCTACTTTTTCTTACTGGTCAATCCTGATGAGAAAGTGATGACAACCATCTGATGAAGGAGCAGTGCTCCAAAAGCTAGTGCCTCCAAATAACCCTGTTGGATTATAACCTGGTTTTGAGAGATTTTTAACTTTGTCCACCCCCAGTCCAACATTGGCTCCTCCAAGTCCATTCTAGCAGTCAACTGCCAAAACTTGAAGCATCGTGTCAGACTCAAAATGTTAACTGTTTTTCTCTCTCTCTCTCTCTGCATATGTGACCAGACCCACTGAGTTTCTCCAGTGCTTTCTGCTTTTATTTCTGATTTCCAGCAACCGCAGTATTTTATTTTAACTATCAGAGCTTCCTTCGTGTGAAGCCATTTTTAATTATTGCTTTTTGCTACAATGACCGTTGTGCTGCTTTCATTAACAGTCTAATAAGGAAGTTAATGTTTGTTTTAGGGGAAGTAACCAGCGTGGATTCTTATTATCAGCATCTGACAGAAATGAAATGCATTTCTTAACACATTTTAGTTGCCCTATTTAATGTATCACTTTTTATTCGTAATAAGTATGTCAAGCGCATGTAGTTTTGCTGTAGCTACAGTTTCTCTTGCTTTCCTGCTTAATCCCCTTTTATTAGTCAGCGGTTAGAAACCCTGAGTAAAAGTGAAACTAATTATTTATCATTAACGTTTTCTGACCTCCGTTTCTCAACCCCTCTTTTTTTTTTGGGTGTTTTCCTTTGTGGCCGTGGAATTCTGTGCCAAAGAAAGCAGCTGATGCCATTCAGGGGCTGGGAAATCAGCATTCAGCTCAAGGCTTTAAGGAGTTAGATACGGTCATTTAAGGCTAAAGGGATCAAGGGGTATGGGGAGAAAGTGGGAATAGGGACTGAGTTAGATGATCAGCCATGATCATATTGAATGACTGAGCAGGTTTGAAGGACTGAATTGCCCACTCTTCCTATTTTCTATGTTTTGTGGCTTTGGGCTAAATAGCAGAGCGAGTATCTTTTAGGCCTATGCTTGAGACTGTATGTAAAACTCATCAAAGATTCATGCAATGATTGCATGAGTTCTGTACTTCTGGTTTGATTGCGGAATGTGTGGCACTGGAAAAGCACAGCTGGTCAGGCAGCATCCAAGGAGCAGGAGAGTCGATGTTTCTGCATGAGCTCTTCATTAGGAATGTGTCTGCAGTCCTCACTTTTTCTCCCTGAGGAATGTAACTATCAAACTGGCTTACTCCTGCTTTTTACTTGATGTTTGTGTTTTCAAGATGAGCTGGGCTGGGTTGGGTTCTGGAGTGAGGATGTGTTTGGAGTCCAGTCTGTCAGGAATTCTTTGCCTAGTCCTATTGGAGGTACAGGCTGACCAGCACCCTCCTGGCAACTGAATCTACAAGGGTGTAGCTAGATGTCCCTCCTGTGTAAATTAGCAACTAAAAATCATAACAATTGCTCTCTCCTGCAGGGGGAGGCAGGTCAGATTCAATCCAGCCATTTTATAACCTTATCCCTTCCTGTTCTGACCAAACTCTGATTAAAAACAGTGCTGGAGAAACTCAGGAGGTCTGGCAGATTCGTGACAGGAGGAACAGCGTTAATGTTTCGAGACCAATGAACTGCTGTTCTGAATTCTGTCTCTCTCTCTCTCGCCACAGATGCTGAGTTTCTTGTTAATCCTTGTTAATTTTATCTTTGATCACCAACATCTAAAGTATTTGGCTTTCATCTTAATTATTTGTTTGGATTTCCTGGTTTTTAACTTGGAACTCAAAGGTTAAGTCCAGTGAGAGATAAAAGATGAACAAAAAGGTGCTGTTATCTGGAATATTTTTCTGCATCTTTTAGTTATTTACACGTTTCTTTTCAAACTTTTCTCCTGGCTCATTTCAATTGCTTCATGTGATGTGGATAGAAGAGAGCAATTAGAGAAAGGAAAATGGAGCCATTTTTAAAAAAAATCTAGAGATCAATTTTGGCTTTGCACTGGATTCAAAAATACGACCATCTGATTTGTTAACATCTTTCTGACCTTAGGGAGATGGTAGATATCCACAAGAGATTCACCACATGTTTATTGTCATTGCTATTAGGCAGGAACTCTGGAGCATAAATTGGGAAAAGATATTCTCAAGGAAATGCACAATAAAAATGTGAAGGTTTTTTTAGGGAGCACTTGCTGCAAGTGCTGAATGTTTCTCACTGAAGCAAGGAAGGGATGGTAGGGTGAAGAAAAATTTACTTTAATGTTGAGGAAGTAAGGATTAGACAGGGCTCTAGAAGATTACAAGGCAACCAGGAAGGAACTGAAGAATGGACTTAGGAGAGCTGGAAGGAGGCATGAAAAATCTTTAGCGAGCAGAATTAAGGAAAACCTCCAAGGAGTTCCCCACTTCTGAGAGGAACAAGAGGATGGCTAGAGTGAGGGTAGGGCCGATCTGGGATAGTGGGGGAAACTTGTGTCTGGAGTCGGAGAGGGAAGACAAGTCCTTAATGAATACTTTTTGTGTTTCAGTATTCACTACTGAAGGGGACCTTGTCATTTGTGAGGACAGCGTGAAATGGGCTGATATGCTCAAACAGGTTGATGTTAAGAAGGAGAACATGCTGAAAATCTTGAAAAGTAGAAGTCCCTGGGCTAGATGGGATGTACCCAAGGTTACTAGGGGAAGCGAGGGAAGAGATTGCTGCACCTTTGACGATAATTATTGGACAAGATTCTGAGAGACAGGATTTATGATTTATTTGGAAAAGCATAGCTTGATTAGAGATTGTCAGTATGGCTTTGTGAGGGACAGGTCATGTCTCTGAAACCTTCCTGAATTCTTTGAGGATGTGACAAAACCTATTGATGAAGGTAGAGCAGTGGCTGTGGTGTACATGGATTTTACCAAGGCATTTGATAAGGTTCCCCATAATAGGCTCATTCAGAAAGTAAGGAGGCATGGGATACTAGGAAATTTGGCTGTCTGGATTTAGAATTGGCTGTCTCATAGATGACAGAGGATGTTAACTGATGGAAAGTATTCAGCTTGAAGCTTGGTGACCAGTGGTGTTTCGCAGGGATCTGTCATGGGATGTCAGTTATTTGATTTTTATCAATGGCTTGGATGAGGAAGTGGAAGGGTGGGTTAGTAAGTTTGTCGATGACATGAAGGTTGGTGGAGTTGCGGATAGTGTGGAGGGCTGTTATATGTTGCAATGGGACATTGACAGGATGCAGAACTGGACTGAAAAGTAGTAGATGGAGTTCAACCTGGAAAAGTGTGAACCAATTCGTTTTGGAAGGCCGATGTTGAATGCAGTTTACAGGGTTAAAGACTGGATTCTTGGCAGTGTGGAGGAATGGAAGGATCGTTGGGTCCCCATCTGTAGATCCCTCAAAGTTGCCACTCAAGTTCACAGCATTGTTAAGAAGGCATATGGTGTATTGGCTTTTATTAGCCAGGGGATTGAGTTTAAGAGCCACGAGGTTTCGCTGCAGCTCTACAAAACCCTGGTTAGACCACACTTGGCATATGGTGTTCAGTTCTGGTCGCCTCAATATAGGAAGGATGTGGAAGCTTTAGAGAGGGTGCAGAGGAGATTTACCAGGATGTTGCCTGGACTGGAGGGCATGTCTAATGAAGAAAGATTGAAGGAGCTTGGGCTTTTCTCATTGAAGTGAAGAAGGATGAGAGGTGACTTGATAGAGGTCTGCAAGATGATGAGAGACCTAAATAGAGTGGATAGCCAGAGACTACTTCCTGTGGTGGAAATGTGCCTCACAAAAGGGCATAACTTTAAGGTGATTGGAAGAATGTTTAGGGGAGATGAGAGAGGTAGGTTCTTTACGTAGTGGTGGGTGTGTGGAATGCACTGTCAGAGGTGGTGGTAGAGTCAGAGACATTAGGGCCATTTAAGCGATTCTTGAATAGGCACATAGATAGTAAATGGAGGGGGTGTAGGTCAGTTTGATCTTTTGAGTAGGATAAAAGGTCAGCACAACATTGAGGGCCAAAGGGCCTTTTATTGAGGTGTTCTGTTTTAAGACTGTTTTCTTCCCAGAGGAGATCAAAGTTGACCTCTGCTAAATTTATTCCTGTTGCCTGCCAATAATTTTAAAGCAATTGATTGACTTTAGTTGAGACGACTCAAATATCCTTCCAGGTACCTGCTCTGCTCTAACTCTGGCCTTTTGAGCATCGCCAGTTTCCAAGCGTTTGACGTTTTTGATGGCTGTACATCAACTGTTTTGTCCAGAAGCTCTGGGATTTATTCTCCAGATCCCTCTAGTTCTGTCTTCCTTTTGTGTCACTCATCCGGCCGGCATTTTGGTCATCTGCCCTGTCTCCTTTTGTGTTTCAACACCAGATTTAATTTTGGGGCATTTTCCTACATGGTTTAGGTACTGTACAGATGGGAAGTGTTGCCATCTCTTCCCTAGGATGAATTGGACGAGGTTGGAGGTTGCATATAGTTGAACGGAAATTTTATTTTGCACTGTTGTGGCCTGGGGCGGATTGGAGCCCAGAGATGTCTGCACAGGGTAAGTGCAGTTCTCAACCTAGACTTCCCAATTCTGTTTTTCATTTCGCTTTCCTCTCTCCCTGTTTCAGCACCTGAGAAATAACCTGCAGGAGAGAAGGCATCTGTGGCTGCGGAACATCTGTGACTTGGAGGAGCAGAAGCTGGCTGTGGATCGGGAGTATGTCAGGCTGGCGAGCAACTTTCGAAGGAGCAGAACAGAGCAACTGCACCTGAGGAAGAGAGAAGCCGCTAGGTGCGAAGAGTGAAGTAGGAACAATCTGCTGGGTTCTGGGCGAGTGGCAATTACTGATGATAAAGGGTCAGGCACTTGGATGTTCCAATTACAGACACACAAAGACAGACACACACACAAAGTTTAGATAATTCCTCTCCATGAGATTTCTGCTAGCGAGGATGTTCAGACAAGGGACACAACTTTGAACAACCCAGTTCTAATGTGAATGTGCTTCTTAATCTCAAGAGTCAAATTTGGCTGGTCAGCCTAGACTCCTTCCTTGATGGCTTGCATGGATACTCTTCAACACTTTACTTGTTTCCATAGAGATAATGATGCTATTTCCTTCCTACACGTTCACCTTAGGTTGTTGCTTCATATCTGGTGCCCTGCAGACTCACTCTCGCAATCAGTGTGACCCTGATTTCAAGCCATCCTTTCACCACTACTTCCTCCAATATTTAGAGAGTTGTGGTGTTGCTTGATTTGACTAGGTCCTTGTCTTTCAAATTGTGTTTTTGCTGGGATGATTTCCAGCGCATGTAAAGCTATTGGTTCTACGGGAATCTGGATGACCTCTGTTTTAGCCTTTGTACTCTCTTCTTAGATTGCTGCTCTTGACAGTTCACAAGCAATGTACATTTGCTTTCCTTGCTTCTAAAGTTCTAGAGTCATACAGGCCAGAAACAGCCCCTTCGGTCCAACTTGTCCATGCAGACCAGATATCCTAAAATAATTAGATTAGATTACTTAGTGTGGAAACAGGCCCTTCAGCCCAACAAGTCCACACCGCCCCGCCGAAGTGTAACTCACCCATACCCCTACATCTACCCCTTACCTAACACTACGGGCAATTTAGCATGGCCCATTCACCTGACCTGCACATTTTTGGACTGTGGGAGGAAACCGGAGCACCCGGAGGAAACCCACGCAGACACGGGGAGAACGTGCAAACTCCACACAGAGAGTCGCCTGAGGCGGGAATTGAACCCGGGTCTCTGGCGCTGTGAGGCAGCAGTGCTAGTCCCATTTGCCAGCATTTGGCCCATATCCCTCTAAACCTTTCCTAATCAGGTACCCATCCAGATGCCTTTTAAATGTTGTAATTGTACCAGCCTCCACCACCTCTGGGAGTTAATTCCATCCATGCACCATCGTCTGCTGATAAAGTTGCCCCTTAGGTTCCTTTTAAATCTTTCCCCTCTCACCTTACACCTATGCCATCTAGTTTGGACTCCCCTACCCTAGAGAAAAGACCTTGACCCTATTCACCCTAACCATGCATCTCACAATTTTAGAAACTTTTATGAGGACACCGCTCAGCCTCCGACACTCCAGGGAAAACAGCCCCAGCCTATTGAGCTTCTCCTACAGCTCAAATTCTCCAACCCTGGCAACATCCTTGTAAATCTTTTCTGAACCCTTTCAAGTTTCACAACAAGCATCTTATAGCAGGGAAACCAGAATTGAACACCACAGTCTAATAGTGGCCTAACCAATGCCCTATACAACAATCGCCTCCCATATTAATATCCAAATGGTTCCTCTGCAAACTAAGTAATGTTTTTTGCAAACACGTTTGAGCAAATAGAAGCAGTTTGAGGTAGATATTTTAAAGTGGCTTGTAGTTAGACTTTGTTTGCCCCAAGCAGATATTAAAATGATCACTAACAAAGACAATACTCGGTACTTCCTTCTCCTATTTGATGAAATCATTCAGTTTGTGTGAACTCTCACGTTGCAAGTGCAATGGGTTGTCCTTGTTGCATAAGGGTTACTCCAAGTCTTGCAGGCGCCACATGACGAGGTTACTTCGTCACACCTCTAGTCCTGCTCTCGCTAGTTATTTGATTCTAATGGAAGCTGCTGCTTATTTTGTAACCCAGTACCTCTTATACGCCCTTAACGATGAGATTACAGAGAAGATCTTACTCTGAGGACAAGTTAGGCCAGAGTTTTACTGAATAGTTCACACGTGCGACAAGTGATTGTTCTGCTTTTCAAATCCATTGGTTGCTGCACCTCCTTATCTTGGCCAGGGAAAGTCCATTTGCTGTCTGCACATCACCTTCAGGCTCCAGTCTGGACTTTAAACGTTAACTTGCTCTCTCTCCTTGGATGTTGCCTGACCTGGGAGCTCCAGCGTTTGTTGTTTTCAGTACAGATACCAGCATCGGCAGCAATTTGCTCCTACATGGTATTTCTATTACTCATCAGTTCTTTTTTTTTAAAAAAACGACTCCATGTAATCACTCTCTCCCTAACTCCTGACTGTGGGGTGCAACTTTTTATGTGCTCAGATTTTTAAGATCAATTCAGTCAGTAATTCTACCACAAAATAGAATAAGATCCAATTCTGTCTCCTGTCTCTCTTTCATTCCACAATAGCAGGGAGTGGAGGATGCTTCGACATTTTAGCACACTTCCCCCAGTTTCAATGCCGCAGACCTATCACTTCCTTGCTGTTTGTATCAGTAGCTGGTGTTCTCCAGCTACCCCACTCACATCGGGCTTCAAATGGGTGGGTGGGTAGGTCGGTGGGTAGGTATAGGCCTGTGTGCTTTGTGGCTCCCATAGGTTCCACACAACAATAGAGGTCACATTGACGATGGCTAGCCAGCCTGTATACTAAGGGAACAATTGCCTTTCTCTGACCCTTTTTAAGGTCTGGGTTGAGGGACATGGAATCACGGCAATGCAAATTTGAACAGGTCAGAGGGACTGACTGACCTATCCCAAGGTGCTGCGTTTCCTTTTGGTGTTGGCCTGAGACACTGTCAAAGTGAGCACCAGGTGGTCCACTAAAATTCCCCCAGCAATGCAGATTTTTGTTTCGTGCCAGCGTCAAGGCTAACAGGAATGGAGAATTGAGGTCACAATCCCAACAAATAGTGGAACAGTCTTGAGGGGCCAAATGGCCTATTCCTGTACCTGATTTCTTATAACCCTACATTCGATGTCTGCACCAGACTTCCACTTTCCACAAAAACTGTCCTTGCCCTTTCAGTACTTACTTTAAAAAAAAATCTCTTGTGAAGCACAATGTTTTATCAAAATCAGAATATTCATTCACCAGTGACAATAAATCACAGTAAAAATCGAATGGGGAATGCTTTATTGTGCTACGAAACTGAAATTTTAAAATAAAATGCCAGAAGGAGTTCTTCTAAACTTCTGGCAGCTTCAGCATTAACACCACTAACAAAGCAGATATATTCAAAAGATAATGACCATTGTGCGAGTTAACTGCAGTTCAGCTTTACTGGCTTGCCTAAGTTATTCAGGGAAGTTGGAATTTGGAAATATTCACACGGGTGTGGGTGCTTTTTAACTTTTGGGTTTGATGTTTGGAAGGCAGGAGAGCCACCAAGTCTGAGCTTCACTGTGCACTGTCACCAGTGTTTCAGGAGGATTCCAAGGCAAGGGGTTTGCCACTCATTACGCAGGTGTTTGCTGCTTAAATGTCACTGTCAACTTGTGGCTTTCTGCTGGTTTAACAGGCTGCAGGAACTTGAAGCCCAGAAGCAGCTAACGGAGACAGCGGCAACTGCCCTCGAACTTCAGCTGAACCAAGTTTCTCAACAGCTCGAAGATCTGCAAAACGAGGCAAGTTTGATCCTCTCCAAAGTGCCTGTAGCAGCTGTGTGTGTCTTGTTTTGTCTGTGGGGTTGACTGACTGTGTGTTTCATATCTAGATTGCTTGAGAATTCTTTCATTGTTGAACTGTTTTGACACTTTAGTATTAGTCAGTATTGAAGGAAGTGAAGGAACTTGTGTGGGTGGTTACTTGTATATTTAAGACGTTTTGTGTATTTTAATCACTTTAACCATAGGTTTATTTTAGTAAACTGGTCTTAAAATACAGCTACAGTTCTTGTCATAAAATCAATTCCAGTTGGAGTTGTATCAGAACCTAGTTACACCCATATGCAGCTACCATATTGTATTTGAGGTGTGTATACGAGCAAAGTAGCAAGTGCAATTTATTTGTGTAATTAACTTGCAGCAAACCAGTTTTTCATGCTGTTTTCAGGTCTTTGACAAGAATGCTGCATTAGCCTCAGTCAGAACCGGCACAGAAGTGTTACAGCATGAACTGGAGGAAGCAGTGACGGGGCGGCAGCGTCTCCAGTCAATAAATCAAGCTCTATCAGACGCTATCAAAACCCTCGAACAAAAACTCAACCAGCAGCAAAGTAAGTAAACTTCACAATGAATTTCCACAGGCTGTACCTTTGAACAGAAAGTGATCCTGATATTTTTGTGTGTTTTGGAATATGCAGCAAGCTTGCGGTTCCTGAAATGGGAAAACAGGATTCTTTTGCAGTGTGTTTACAGTTGGTGACAATTGTGATTTTTTTTTTTCTTTTGTAACTCATCTCTTGGGAAATAGTTTTAGAGTTTGGACGGTATTTCAAATTGCACTCCAAGGCGTAGACTTGAATGTGAGCAGAAGTTGAAATCTTTCAACATGTAAATTTATTCCAATTATTGGGAATCAAAACAGTTGTGTGGATCAATTGTATATGGGTGCAGAGTGTGGATGCAAGTTTTACTTGAAATTCACTTTGGGTTTGGTCAGGTGACCAACTTTATTTTGTAAAGTTGATCTGTTTAACTTCCCCTGAGAAAGTGAAAGAGTGTTAACTTTTGAATGTTAACTCTGCATCATTACTTAAGCCCTCAGCAAATGTGGAATGAGGTAAATAAGATCAGAAAGTTTAACGTGTGTCTTGTGGATTGGTGTGGGAGAAATGGGTTTTGACTTGTGGGGCGCCAGCATCAGTTCAGGGCAGAAAGAGATCTACCTTTTCCAGGCAGACTTCACTTAAACTCTGCTCGGACCAGTGTCCTGGTGAATTGTTTCAGTAGGATGGAAAGGGGATATTAAACTAAGGTAAAAACAATGACTGCAGATGCTGAAAACCAAATACTGGATTAGTGGTGCTGGAAGAGCACAGCAGTTCAGGCAGCATCCAACGAGCAGCGAAATCGACGTTTTGGGCAAAAGCCCTTCATCAGGAATAAAGGCAGTGAGGATATTAAACTAAACTGACTAATTATGCAAAAGGCACATGTGAAATGCAATCTCAAATGTTAATGGGAAAGGACAAGGCAATAATAATACAGGGTAGCAATATGGTAAGGATAACCACAGTGTGATAGTGAGGGATAGTGTGTGCTGTACATACTCGAAAGTAGGGTTAATGTTGGTGGAAAGGGTAAAAAGACAATTAAAGGCTCTTTGTTGAAATGCATGCAGCACTGATAATTATATGATTGAATTAATGGTGTAAATTGAAATAAATAGTTATAATATGATGATCATTGCAGAAACTTGATTATAAGGTCACTAATTGAATCTGAATCAATTGTCATTTAAAATCCCATCTGATTCGCTAATCTACTTTTGAGGGCAGGAAATCTGCCATGCTAATGTACATTTGATTCCAGACCCACAGCAATGTGGTTAACTCTTAAGCGCCCCTTGGAATAATCTAGCAAGCCATTCCATTTTACCAAACCACTACACAAAAGGTCAAAAAGAAGTGAACCCACAGACAAACTGAGCAACAGCCTGGCATTGGCTGATGGGTATGATAGTGGATCCACAATGTCCCAGAATGCACCTTCCAAATAAGTGGGCATGTCCTGTTCCACCAGAGGTGATCGCATAATGGCCTATATTCGGGAAGGAGTTGTCCTCAACATTGACCTGGACCTCATAAAGCCCCTTGCCCACAAGTCAACCACTTGCTGACTGCCAGCTCTTTTCCTCCTCGCCTCTCCCACCCTTGGCTGATTGGAAAATTGCTAATTGGTATTGAGTGCCATTTGGAAGAAAGAGGTTGGAGAGGACGCAGAATGTTTTCTAGGTGGGAGGTTTCAATGTCCATCTCCAAGTGTGGCTCAGTAGCGCTCCACAAACAGGGCTGGCTAAGCCCTGAAGGATATAACTGCAAGATTGGGTTTGCAGCAGGTACTGAGGGAACCAGCACGAGTGAAAAATCTGCTTAAACCCGTCCCCACCAACTTGTTGCAGGTGCATCAGTTTATGACACTACTGACTACTTTGTCAAAGGCGATGAAGTGACATCTTCACAGTGAGGATGTCCTCCATGGTGTTGTGTGGCACTACCACAATTATCAATTCAAGTGATATTGAACAGCTCATGAGGTGTGAGGGGCAGCAACCACAATCTGGAACTTCTTGGCCTGCACTCCATGCAAGATTAACCCCAAGTCCAATTTGGAAAATCCCTCTCTGATCTTGAGTATTTGAAACGAGTCCAGGAGACCATGTTGACCAGACTTGTATCGTTTGATATTGCATCTACCTTTTATGTAAGATGTGATCTTAGCTCCAGCCCAGGACTAAGCCATTTTCTCTGTTAGTGTAAATTAATCTTCAGTCAGTGTGCTTCACGTGGGCTGGCTCTAACTTTGTTTGGAATTGCCCTGTCTACTACTCTACCCATTGATGTGTGTGGTCTTCTGAAGGGGTTGGACTTGTTTAAAGGGTTCTGAAGGTGAATGATTGCTGCAAAGTGTTGAACCCTGCCTTCTGGGTTTACTGTCCTATATTGCAGGATGTCATTTTCTCTATAACTATAACACTACAGCTTTGTGTGTCTATGACTTGCTCTGTCATTTTTAATGCACTTGTTGATTGGGAGGTGGTGGTGTTGCTGACTGAAGCAGTATTTGTTAGCCTTCCCTGATCACCAGTGTTAAAGTGACAGTGTTAAAGCAGGTTTGAAGGACAGAATGATCTACCCCTGTGTCTTGTGTTCTTACAGAATAAATCTGATCACACAACCACCTGCTGAAAGAGTAGCATTCTGCTGCAGTTACACTGTGTGGGTGCATTCCTAATGCTGCTGGTCAGTAAATTGCAGGATTTTGGCTGAAGAGGGAACAATGATATTTGCAAGGTGTCAGGATAGCATGTGACTTGAAGAGGAATTTGGTGCTGCTCCCACATGCTTGCTTCCTATGATTTTTTTTTACCAGGTGGTGGTGGCTGCTGTAGAGCCCTTGGCGAGTTGATACAGCACATGTTACAGATGGCAAACTGCACTACCACGTGGTGTGAACGTGGTGAATGGGGTCTGCTGGTGCAGCGTATTGTGCTGAGACTTCCTCAGCCAAACCATGAACTGAAACGGACTCCATCAATTAGCTGAGAAATCAAATCAACAAATGTGTGACCCCAAGTTTAATAAAGGCTCTGCCCTTGAAACTGCACGATGAAACTGACGTGTCGAGGGCAAACCTGTTCGACCTGGCAATATGAAAGGTTATGGCGGACTGAAAGGTTGCACAAACCCACAGGGTGATTACTTCTCCATAACTCATGCTGCTATTAAATAAACTGCACCATCCCTCTGCATCTGAACCACCTACTGGAGGACTGCTGAGGGAATGCAGCATGTTTTCCTCATTCCTTTGTCATCTGCTTAATCGTGTGTACCCTCCAGTCATTTTGGAACTGGGTGTGGTGGTGTGGTTAGGGTGGTTGTTTAGAAAACTAGGGTTCATGAGTTCAATTGTCACCATGGCCACGATAGTATTGAGTAGGAAGCAGGTTTGAAGGACAGAATGATCTACCCCTGTGTCTTGTGTTCTTACAGAATAAATCTGATCACACAACCACCTGCTGAAAGAGTAGCGCTCTGAAAGCTAGTGCTTCTAATTCAACCTGGTGTTGTGTGATTTTTAACTTTGTACACCCCAGTCCAACACCAGCATCTCCAAATCATTTTAAGAATGGAAGAGAGAAGAAATTCCCAGGAAGGGAGCAGGATTTAAAATCCAATGGTTTAACTTCAGTCCTTTTTATTAGTTATAGGAGACCTGTCATTGGACCAAACTGGGTCTGTTGGTCTGATTGCCAACCCTGGCTGGGTCAGTTTCCAGAGGCTGCTTCATATGACCTTGTAACCACTAGGATACTGCCCTCCCACTCCTGTCATTGCTCTACCCCCAGGTTTGTTGCCTCCTTGAAAAGCAAGGGCACTCTTTGTTACTTCATTGGAATTATTTTAGCTATCAGTCAAACAGCCAGTCATCCTCATCTGCTAATAATGCAAATAAAACCCTCTATATTAATGCCTGAGATTTTTCTCCTGGGTGTCAACTCTCAGAAGAATCTTTTCAATTCTTGGATGGTTGACAAGCCACACAACATGCCATTCTGGTTCAGCACTGTGTGGTTCAGTCATACATCCAGTCAATTATAATCGAGCAATTGTTACAATGCTTTTGGGAATCCTGTCATTAGCCAACAGAACTACACCACATAGTTTCGCATTTTTAAACAAAAACTTTTGTATATATTAAAAAAAATTAAACAAAGTAAGTTTAACACCATAGTTCATCGTCACTTGTGCTGTAAACCCCATTTACAGATTACTGTCCCAAAGATTTTCTTGGACATTGTCAATTTTGAAGGTTCACTGAACCTTGGGTTGGTTCTTCCAGGAGTATCATGGAACCATGTTATCCCATGACGGGAGGCCACTTGGCCCATCACATTGCCATAACCCCCTGGAATTCACTTTTCATTCTCTGTGATCCAGCTATTCCCCGAGGTGCAAAATTTTATGGGAGTCTGTTTATTATGTTTTTTGGATGAAACGACCCTCAAGCTTTTGTTAGAGCTCATGAATTAGGGATGGCTCTGTCCCTGTGCAGGTTGCTGGTAAACACCCAATCACCTTTCCACAGCCTCCAAGGTAATTCTGCTGCCCACCTTCTGCTACAAGACTCTTGAGGACACTATAGGTTTCTCCCTCGAGCTTGAAACTAGACACATCTTCCTGCTGCACTTTCCCTCATAAAATCCAAAGCCCCGAATTATTTGCCGCAGGGCGACAAAGGATTATATTTTCTAATTTTGGCTTGTGTTTGCATCCCTCTGACCTTACAAGGTAAACTTAAGTCTCATTTAACTTCAAGCTTGTTTGTGTTGCATTGTCATCAGATACATGTTATAGAATCGCTAAAGTGTGGAAGCAGGCCATTCAGCCCATCGAGTTCACACCAGCCATCCGACCTGCTACCTTATTCTTTTAACCCTGCATTTCCCATAGCTAATCCACCTAGCCTGAACACCTTTGGACTGTGGGAGGACATCGGAGCATCTGGAGGATTCCAGTTTTTCAACCAGATGCCCTGTTTATCTGTCGTTAATTTGCCATTCTCATCTGGTCTGGCCTACGTGTGTTTCCAAGCCCCCAGCAAAAGTGGTTGACTCTTAAGTGCCCTCTAGCTTGGTATGCCATCGCATTCAGTTGGGTTAAGTTCTAAAAAGCCTAACACACAAACCTAGAAGATGGGATGAGAATGAATAGGCTGTGCAGAAAGTAACTCCTGTCATAACAGGAACTGGATGTGTGGGTGGTTTTAAAAAAAAAAATGAAAAGATGGAACCAGGCTGGAAAGTTATTGGACTCTGTGTTGAGTCCTAAAGGCTGCCGAGTCTCCAAGTAGAAAATGAGCTGTTTTTTGATGATGTGCTGAGGCTTACTGGAACAGCAGGCCTGCAATGGAAATATTGGCGTGGGAAGTGCAGTGAAGTTATGACATAATATTGGTCAATTTTAATACAGCTTACCCATTCTCTCTCCTCCCAATTTTTCATTATCACTTATTCAGCTTCTCTTCAGTCCTGGCCTAATATCAATAATCCCCTTGTCTGCATGCCCCCTTCAGTTGTCTGGCTCGGCCAGCCCCTCGCTCTGCCCCCTCTCTTATCCACTCACATCTGATACCCCCACCACCACATCACACCCCAAAACACTCCAACCTGTCTTCAATATACATATCACTTTTTTTTTTCTCCTACCTGTTCAGTTCTAATGAAATGTCCATGTTTTCTCCAGCAATCTCTGTTTTTGTTCCACATCCCCGATAATGGGGGACCCCAGCACATCATTGCAAGCCTGATCCTTTCACATTCAGCCAGAAATACCAAGTGACTCAAACGTTTTTGGCTCCTTCTGTGGTCCCCAGCATTGCACATGCCAGTCTTCAGTCAATTCACTCCATTGCAAGTGATATGAGAAACAGCTGAAGGCAATGGGGACTGACATAATTCTAGCATTAAAACTGAAGATTTGTATTCCAAAAGTATCCATGCGCTCAGCCAAGCTGTTCCAACTATAATACTGACATCTACCCAACAGTGAGAAAAATTGGCCTTGAATGTCCTGTGTACATGGATGGGACAAATCAAACGCTGGCAAATACTGCCTTGGCGACCCTCCGTCATTAGTGAACTGGTTGAAGGGGTCATTGGCAATGATATCAGGCAACACTTGCTCAGCTTACTGACTCCCTACTGCCCAGTCTGCGTTCTGCCAGGGCCACTCAGCTCCTGACCTCATTACAGCCTTGGTCCAAATGTGGACAAAAGGGCTGAACTGGGTTAGGTGAGAGAGATTGCCCTTGACGACAAGGCAGTATTTCACTGAAAGATTAGGCTGGCCTTTTCTGCCAGTGTCTCTTTCCCTGAGAAGATGGTAGTGCCCCGCAGCCTTGAGCGATTACTATCCATAAGCTATAGTTCACCCAGAATGACACAGGGAGAGAATTCCAGGAATTTAACCTGCAACAGTGAAGGGACAGTGATATATTTCCAAGTCAGGGTGTGAGTGACTCTGAGGAGAATTACAGGCGTTCCCAGGTATCTGCTGCCCTTGTCAGATCCTTCCAGATGGGTGAGGTCATGGGAATTCTGAATGACCAATGGCATTTTCTGCTGACTGTTGTGGGAGTATCAAATATTAAGTCATCAATAAAACTGGGGGGAAAAAAAATCCTAGCTACATCTCCCTTTGCTGAACAACTTCACAATCGCGAAGACTTCTCTTCAGTCATTGCCTGGAGTTCCTGTTTTCAAAGGCAAAGTGCCTAGCTTGTTTAGTCTTTTCCTGATCTGATGTTATGTGCAGTGGTCACAGTTTTGAGTTATTGAGTGGCTGTTGTGTGATGGGTAAGGAATGCCGAGTAGACATCAGTGTTTTTCTGTCGGATAATGAAGAAAAATTGATCATTTTTGCTCCAGGCATTAATGCTATTCAATATGTCAGCCATTGACTTCATGTGGGCTTGAGGAACATTTTTTAAACTGATTTAATGCAAATTGAAATTCCATTGAATGAAAAGTAAATAATGAGCTTCACTGGTCTTGCAGTATTGATGTTATTATAGAGGACACAGAGTGGGCTTGTTTCATTAGAATGATGAAGGGAATAGCAGTGTGTGCTCTAGTTTATTTTTCTTGCTATCACCCATTATAACACTAACATATAAAATTGAGATCAGTCTTGTGTGTGTTTGCATATAGTCTGTGAACTCTGCATTACTCTGAGCGTACAATATGTCTGATCAGCCTGCTTACTTTGCTGAACGTATGATGATATTTCAAACCTTTCAACATGTTAGTAGAATGTTATGATTAGTAGTTATAGTAAGGGAATGTTGTAGGATGAAGCCTGTATCCTTGTTCAAAGAAATGCATGTTTGTCCCCTTGTTCATGTACTTTTATACCTGTGTATCTCTCTCTCTATTTTGTGTTTGGGAAGTTCAGCCTTGAGCAGTAACCAATTTCACCTTTGTGCTCAGTGACTGGCTCTTTAGATTGCTTTCGCCATTCGAGGGAAGGTGATCTAAACAATTGCTCAGCTGTGGGTCAGGTTGTTGCATTTAGCAAGGCAAGGTGGAGTTTGCAGCAGACGGGTGGACTGGATTACTGGTTGGGGGATAAGAGCCAGATAATCAATGCTGTGCTTGAACTCCACTCCTACACTCTTCACAGAAAATCCCACTTAGACCACAGAGTGTTCTTCCCATTTCATTCCCTGATAGAATCCTAACCACTGCAGGGAGTTATGCAGCTCTTGACGGGGACATTTTTCGAGACTCTGCTTTCGGTCATTAGTCTTGAGAAAACGGGTGCAGGTTTTGCCCTCTAAATTGATCGATGTTTCCACAAAAAAAAAGCCCAGTAGACCCTCAGTCAAGTAATCCTAGAACAGGGATTCTATGTTTCAGACATTTTGTTTTTTAAAAAAGTAGGCAATGACATTAAAAATGAGGATTACCAGATCAACTATTATTTCATTCAGTGCTGGAGCAGACTTAATGGGCTGAATGGCTTATCTCTGGTCCTAAGTCTTATGGCCTAACGAACTTTAAATGGAACTAGGGAAATTTCAGTATCAAGTTGGCTTGAAGCAGACTTGATTGCAGGGCTTCATGTAATTGGTCCACCAACTGCCCAAGCTTTCAATGCTACTCTAGTCATATAGTCTATATAATCTGTATAATATATCACAAAAATAAGCCATTCCACCCAACCTGTTCATGGTTTAAAAAGAAAAGTGTGATGCTGGAAAAGCACATCCGTTTAGGCAGTATCCGAGGAGCAGGAGAGTCAATGTTTTGAGCATAAGCTCTTCATCAGGAATGTTCATGGTCCTGTTGAACCTGCTTTGTTCACCAGTTTGCATATCTGCCTACTTCCTTCTCCCTCCAATATTAATCCAGCCTTCTCTTATACACATCTGTATTATTCACTTCAAGCATTCTTCATGGTTGAAGCCACTCCCTGAATAAAAGTGTTACTCCTGAATCCATATTTGATCTCCTGGCAACAACCTTATGTTGGTCTGTAACTTGGTTCTCACCACCATTGCTCTGCTCTCTCCCTAAACCCTCCTTATTCATATACCTATCCTGATGCCTTTTACATGCTGTAGTTGTACCAGCCCCCACCACTTCATCTGGCAGCTCATTCCATACGGTTTTGGACTCCCTCAACCTCAGAAAAAGACCTTGGCTATTCACCCTGTCCATGTCCCTCATGATTTTATAAACCTCTATAAAGTTTACCCTCAGTCATCAACTCTCCAGGAGGAAATAAGCCCCAGCCTATTCAGTCCCTCCCTATAGCTCAAACCCTCCAGTCCTAGCAACATCCTTGTAAATTTTTCCTGCACCCCCTCCAGTTTAGCAACGTCCTTCCTATAGAAAGGTGTTCAGAATTGTACTCTAAACGTGGCCATACCAATGTCCTATACAGCCACAATATGATGCCCCAACTCCTATACTCAATGCTCTGACTAATGAAAGCAAATTCTGGCGCTCCCATTTTGGTCACCCTCCACCGTTTTCAAGAGAATCTGCATTTTCTTCACATCTCCTGATATTGTAACACCGGAGTGTTGCAGGTGGTGTCAGGGCAGCACGGTGGCTGTGGTTAGCACTGCTGCCTCACAGCACCAGGGACCCAGGTTCGATTCCACCCTCGGGTGACTGTGCAAACTCCACACAGCTATTCTCCCTGTGTCTGCAAGGGATTTCCTCCGAGTGCTCCTGTTTCCTCCCACAATCCAAAGATGTGCAGGTTAGATGAATTGGCCATGCTAAATTGACCACAGTGTTCAGGGATTTGTTGGTTAAGTGCATTAGTCAGGGGAAATGTAGAGTAATAGGGTAGGGTAATGGGTCTGGGTGGGATACTCTTTGAGAGTCAGTGTGGACCTGTTGGGCCGAAGGGCCTGTTTCCATAGTGTAGGGATCTAAAAAAATTCGAGCATGTTCCCTTTTCCTTCTGAGGGTATTACTGGAAGGCATCTGTTCAATCATAGTGAGGACTTTTGTCTGGATTGTTGGTATGGCTGAAGTTAGTATGATCCAACATTTCTGCTTTGAATGAACATTTTCAACTGAATGATTTGTATCACACTCAGCGCTGTGGTAGTTTAATGTGTTCACAGGTGATGATCAGGTCAAGCCAGTGCCAATTCTCTGATCTTGGAAGTCTCTAGGACACCTTCTTTCTCCTGTAAAGATGTCAGTTACACCAGGTAGCTCAAATAATCTCTGCCTGTTCACATTTACCTTTCACAGAGTATGATGTCTTTGGCCTGATCTCATGGCCCATCCTCAGTCATGCATTGAATGCTCCTAGTCTGAAGAGATGGTCTGACCTGCAGATTCTGCTCATATCAACATCAAGCCTTCCCTAAAAGTGGTCATTCTTCCCAGCCAGGGAGCAGCATGTTGGCGTTTTAGATACCTGTGAGGTTGAATGGCCATGTTTTGAGTTGAGAGATTGAGGGAGAAAGCACGTTCTGAACTATTTGTAGTGAGTTCTATCATGGAGGACAGTCAGTTCCTCTGATACAGAGCACTCTTCAGTGTAAACTTATAGCATTTATGTTGCTGGTATTTTTAAGGTCCTCATCAATGCTGTCTCCCAATATGTTGATGGATAAGGGGTCAATCATAGAAATCTCTATATAGGCGATGTGGTTAGATTATTTCTTGAAGGTGGTCATTGCTTTGAATTGATGAGGCAGAACTGTTACTTGAGTCAACCAAGCCTGAATGTTGTCGTCATCACGCAATGGTTAGCACTGCTGCCTCACAACACCAGGGTCCCAGGTTCAATTCCAGCCTTGGGCAACTGTCAGTGTGGAGTTTACACATTCTCCCTGTGTCTGCGTGGGTTTCCTCCGGGTGCTCGGATTTCCTCCCACAATCTGAAGATGTGCAGGTCAGTGAATTGGCCATGTTAAGTTGCCCATGGTGTTATGTGCATTAGTCAGAGGGAAATGGGTCTGGGTGGGTTACTCTTTGGAGGGTCAGTGTGGACAGTTTGGGCCGAAGCCTGTTTCCACACTGTAGGGAATCTAACCTAATCTTGCTAGCTGAAGGTGCAGTCTGCTTCAGTATGTAAGGAGTTGTGAATGGAACTGAACTCTACAATAATCAGTCAGCATCTTCAAACCTGACTGAGGAGGGAAGGTTGGTGGAGATGATTAGACCTCCTGATCCTCATGGACTTGAATTTTATAAGACCACAGTCCTTTCTCCAGACAAAATCTTGAAAAATTGCCAATGTTCAAAACCTTTCATGAAAAGGTTAGTGTATGCTGTCCATTAAGGAAAGAAAGATATGTTGACACATTTGAAGAATGGCATTTGCCAGACAGGAAGAATGTAAAATTTAATATGAAATGGCCATTTATTACTTGAAGGCCACTAACATTATAAATCTCTGCACAAAACAATCACTAGTCTTTTCTCTTTTTAGTGAGATGAGTTTATTGCATATTTCTGAGCTATTGAATTCAGAACTAAGCATCTTTTATTAACCATAAATGGAAGTGGAGATAGCTTGGATAAATGCAGGTAACAGCAATACGTTTTGGCAGCTGTGTGTGTGCGTGTGTGTGTGTCTGTCTGTGTGATAGTTAATATTCTCTTCTCTGTGAAGCTAGCTTGCTCTCTAGTGTGAATCATGCCCCCCTCTTTTCTCTTCCTGAGTCAGAATTCACATGACACCACAAACTTTAAACCTGACATCCCAATCATAAACCTGTTGGACTATAACCTGGTGTCATGTGACTTCTGACTCTTCCTTTGCATTTTTGAATAGCCAACTTTTTGAAGGAAAATTGGATAATGATTTAAAGAGCAAAAGTTTGGAGGGCTATAGGGAAAAGGGCAAGGCAGTGGGGCTGGATAAATTGCAGTTGTGCAGAATGTGTGGATGTGAGGGACACACTCCTCCCACATACACTTTAAAACACTGTCAAGGTCATTATTAAAACAAAATAATCAAGAAATTTATTCTGAGCTCAGGTTCTATTGTCAACTTGTTGAAAAGAAGTTCTATTTCAGCTAAAATTATTGATCAGCTGAATTGTATATTTCCACTCAGTTACACAGAAGAAGCCACAGTGTTCTCTGGAGAAGATTCTGCTAGTAAGACACCATCACACCATTCACCAGCCACAAATGCTCAAAGGTTTAACTGTGCGTCACCATGCAAATTGAAGAAAACAATGATATACTTGACACAAATGTCAGTCTCTTCCACAACTGCATGATGTAATGCATTTCCTTTTCATAAATCATCCATTTTGATAGAAATAGCAGCAAAATGCACAATTATTTAAATGGTGAAAAATTGCACCATGCTGCTGTGCAGAGGGAGCTGAGTGTCCTTGTGCATAAATCACAGTTAGTTTGCAGGTGCAGCAGGTAATCAAGGCAAATTAAATATTGTCCTTCATTGTGAGAGGGTTGGAGTTTAAAAGTAAGAAGGTTATGCTGCAGCTGTATAGGGTGTTGGTGAGGTCACACCTGGAGTACTGTGTACAGTTTTGGTCTCCTTACTTGAGAAAAGATGTACTGGCACTGGAGGGGGTGCAGAGGGGGTTCCCTAGGTTGATTCTGGAGTTGAGGGGCTGATGAGATACTAAAGTAGACTGGGCCTATACTCATTGGAATTTAGAAACAAGAGGGATGATTTTATGGAAACATAAAATTCTGAAGGGAGTAGATAAGATAGAAGCAGGGAGGTTATTTCCATTTGCAGGGTAAACTAGAGTTAGGGGGCACAGCCTCAAAATAAGGGGGAGCAGATTTAGGACTGAATTGAGGACCACCTTCACCCAAGGGTTGTGAATTTGTGGAATTCCCTGCCCAGTGAATTAGTTAAGGCATCCTACTTAAATTCTTTTAAAGTAAAGAGAGGTTTTTGAACGGTAAAGGTGTTAAGGGTTATGGAGATGAGGCCATGCAAAGACCAGCCATGATCTTATTGAATGGCAGAGCAGGCTCAATGGGCCAGATGGTCTACTCCTGCTTCTTGTTTCAGAATTTGTAAACTACTAGAAATCTTCCTGGCCAAGTTGCAAACTTCACAATTGAATTTGATACACTTTTGCGTACACGATATTTAAGGTTTACGGATCCAAGGTGGACTTTTTAAAAAAAAAAAAAAATTATTTTATCGGATGTGAGCTGTTGTTGTCGCAGTTGGCTGCCACAATCCGTGTAGTCCAGGGGCATCCATAGTGCAATTAGGAATGGAATTTCAGGCTTTTGGCCCAGCAACACTGAAGGAATGGTGACCGAGTTCTGGTGCGTGTTTCAGATGGTGATGTTTCTATGGATCTGCTGTCCTTCTCCATCCAGGTTGTAGAGGTCGCAGGTTCAGAAGGAGCTATTGTAATAGAATAAAGGTAGAAATCCGCTGCGATCTCAAAACACCCAACAGCCTTAAGGGGTCCCCTTCTATTCCCGTGTCTGACAAGCAATGCTTTATGGTTGTCTCTTAATGCAATGTTAATAATTTTGAGGGGTTCAATTCCTGCCTCAGGCGACAGTGCAAACTCCACACCGACAATCTCCCCGTGTCTGCGTGGGTTTCCTCCAGGTGCTCAGGTTTCCTCCCAAAGTCCAAAGATGTGCAGGTTAGGTGAATTGGCCATACTAAACTGCCCATAGTGTTAGGTGAAGGGGTAAATGTAGGGGAATGGGCCTGGGTGGGTTGCGCTTCGGGTCAGTGTGGACTTGTTGGACCGAAGGGCCTGTTTCTACACTGTAAGTAATCTAATCTAATCTATAAAATGCACAACATAGAGGGCCTGAGAGAACTGCCACATAAGTAAAGCTGCTGTGTCCCTTTTTTTTAAACCAACATAGAACGCAGCGACTCAGTGGTTAGCACTGCTGCCTCACAGTATCATGGACCCAGGTTCAATTCCACCCTCGGGCAGCTGTCTGTGTGGAGTTTGCACATTCTCCCCGTGTCTGTGTGGGTTTCCTCCGGGTGCTCCGGTTTCCTCCCACTGTCCAAAAATGTGCAGGTTAGGTGAATTGGCCATAAGAAATTGCCTGTAGTGGCCAAGGATGTGCAGGCTAGGTGGGTTAACTATGGGAAATGTTGGGTTACAGGGATAGGGCAGGGGGCTGGGATGCTGTTTGGAGGGACAGCGTGGCCTCAATGGTCCAAATGACCTCTTCCCAGAATGTAAGAATTCTATGATACTATACCTAGAAAGTATTGCAAGTTTCCATTTTTGGCAGTGCTGTGGAAGGCTTATATTGGCAGACCCAGCGTAGCGTGTCACTTGGTAGAGGCTGGGTGGTTGCATGGACTGGCTTACAAATCTGTCAAGAATTTATTTAGAATTGTTTTTATTGTGGTATAGAATGTGTGCATTGGGTACTTCCTGTCTGTGTTGTCACTTTATTTCGAAACCATCACGACATTTTGAGCCTCTTGCCTTGCGTAATAATGTGGCTTGTGTCATCGTGCCTGTTGCTGATGAGCATTTGCGACTACAAAATGGAAAGAAAATGGATGTGCGACCTCGAGTCGTCACGCTCGGCAATCTGAAAATGAGTCATTTGTTTTTGCTCTGAAACTTTCAGTTTAAATCCTCTTTCGGTGCCACGTCTTAGAATGTCGTTTAACCTACTTCACCCTGATTTAACCCGAGTAGATTGGTTAAACCTGCGAGCAGGTACATCCACAGTTAACAATTCACCCCACGCAGTTTCCCGAGCAGTTTGAAAACTGAGTGTAAAAAGCAGAACACTAAATCTACCTTGAAAAACAAATGCCCTGCAGCTCCTGTTTGAGGATTTTATGTTCTTTGCGCGAAAGCCAATGTTTCATTTTCAGTCAATAAAAATCTGCTTGGAAACCACTGAGTTGTACAGTCTCTTATTTTATAATCCATGGTTTTTTTTTAATACAGCAAGAATCTCACTGCAGTGCCAATGTTTTGTACCTCATGTGCAATAGAAGAATGCTGTCAGTGAACAAAGGAAGTCATAAAATCGCCCAAAACTTTGGTTTTCAAGCATTCTCACAGGTTCTGATTTTGGAATTCCATTTGTTTTCCCTTTCTTTCCTAACACACAGCTCAGAAAAATCTCTGCTTCCGAGTTCATGTTGGCGGCTATAAAGAATCGTCCTTCCTATGGAGTGGGAAATGCAAAACCCGTGCGTTACTTAACGTGCTATCAGAAAAATGAAAAAAAATGTGCATTTGCATGGCGCCTTTCAATGAGTGATTTGTTTTTTTTAAAAAAAGTCTTCATTGTCAGAATGTGGAAAGCACGGCCAGTTTGTGTGCACGGTTCCCACAAGGTGATAAAAAGCAGATAATTCACTTCTAGTGCTGTTGTTTGAGGGCGCATTCTTAGTCCAGACACCAGGGACAACTTCCCATTGTCATCTTCATGACATGGAGATCTTCTGCAAGTACCTGAGGGGCAGACATGGCCTCAGCTTAATGTTTCCTCCTGAAACAGAGCATCTCTAGTAGTGCAACATTGTCCCTGTACTGCGTGGGAGTGTTTATCTCGAGTTTGTGTTCCAGTCTGAATGTAGCTCTGGAAATCTACTGTCCTGACTCAGCGATGAGGGTGACACCAAGTGAGCAATAGCTGCTAGGCATTTTGTTGAATCAAAGTGCTCTTGAGTGCCCAGGTAGAATCTCTCGCAGTTATTTCCATCAGTGCTACTGCATTTTTTATTTTAATGATGTTGGTTTGGTCCACTGTTGTTTCAGACAGTCCTAGAACCTCTACAGTGCGAAGGCAGGCCATTCGGCCCTTCGAGTCCACGCTGACCCTAGGAGCAGTATTTCACCCAGACCCATTCCTGCAACCCTGCATTTCCCATGCCCAATCCACTAAATCTGCACATCCCTGAATATTGTGGTGCAATTTAGCATGGCCAGTCCACCTAACCTTTTTGGAGGAAACCCACACAGAGAATGTTGAAACTTCACACAGACAGTCGCCAAGGGTGGAATTGAACTTGGGTCCCTGGTGCTGAGAGACAACAGTGCTAACCACTGAGCCACCCTGCCGTTCATGCCAGTTTGTGAAGCTAGAGAGCAAAGGTCCAACAGTGAATGTCCCTAAAGTCCCTCATATAAGGCCTTCTTCCATAAGAGGATATACTTTGGTCACAGAGGTAGCACAGAGAAGTCTGATTCCTGGGAAAACTGTTTAGTTAAGTTGGAGAGACTGGGTCAATTGAGCCCAAATTCCCTGGAGTTTCGAAGCCTATCAAATGCTGGTAGGTTTGAAGAGACTGACTGCAGTAATGGTGCTTGCCCTGGCTGGAGGATTCTGAGCAAGAAGCAATGGCCTCGGCATTTGGGCTAGACTATTTGAGACCAAGATGAGGACTTATTCACTCTGAGACTGGTGACCTTGTGAAATTCTCTACCATGGGCAATGCAAGCCAAGTCACTGAATATATTCACGAACAAGCTAGATTGCTAAATGTTAAAGGTGTTGAGGGGTATGGGAGTATGGCATTGAGATAAAGGATCAGCCATGATCTTGCTGAGTCGAGAGTGTGGTGCTGGAAAAGCACAGCAGGCCAGGCAGCATCCGAGGAGCAGGAGGGTCAACGTTCCAGGCAAGAGCCCTTCGTCAGGAATCATGATCTTGCTGAGTGGAGTAGGCTATTTTTTACATACCGTGTGCTGTCAGAGACTCTCGTGCAATGCGCATGAAGTTTCTTTTATTCACTCATGGGGAGTGGGTGTCACTGCCTGGCCCATCATTTATTGTCCGTGCCTAGTTGCCCTTGAAGGTAGTTTTGAAGTGCTGCCTTGAACCTCCTAAAGTCGATGTGCTGTCACTAAACCCACACTGCTGTTTGGGAGGCAGTTTCCAGGGGCCTGAGGCTGGTATATGGATTGGAAGGGAACTTGCAGTTGGTGCTATCAATGTATCTGCCTTTTCTTTTCTTTTTTTTCCCCTTTTCAAGCACTTATTACAACTGAGTGACTTGCTGGGCCATTTCAGATGACAGCTAACAGTCAACCATATTGCTGTGGGTCTGAAGTCACATAATGCAGTTTTCTTACCTCCAGAGTTATAGGTAATCAACACGTTCACGATTTTTATTAAATTCACATTCCAACAGCTGCCATAGTGGGATTTGAACTGCAATCCCCAGAACATTACTTGGCTCTCGGGATTATTTAATTCTAGTGACAATAGTATTGCCTTTCCTGAGGTGTGCACTATCCTTGTTGTTTTGCGATGTAGAACACATTGGAAGGGCACTAATGATGAAATTGAAACAACATGCATTTATGTAGGCACTTAGACAGATATCCTAAGGTGCTTCATAGAAGCTTATTCAGAGGACATGAACTCTGAGCAAGCCTTAACTATCAGAAGTGTTCACAACATGTTTTGGCAGGGTGAGTGTTCTTATTTTATTTTTCATGAGGCAAATCAAATTGACTTCAGTCTCCATGGACTTGCTCCTCTTAAATTCCTGGGATGTGGTAGTTTGTGTGTGGCATCGAAGAGAAGGGGTGGCAAAAGAATTGAGACAAACAATGATCAAACCTTGGGAGCTGGTTGCAGGGTGGTAATGTCGCTAATCTGGAGTAGACGAGCAGGAGGCAGGAAGAACACAGCAGGCCAGGGGGTGGAGAAGTCAATATTTTGCATAAAACCCTTCTCCAGCCCTGAAGAAAGGTTACACCCGAAACATAAACTTCTCCACTTCCTGATGTTGCTTGGCTTGCTGTTGTCTTCCAGTGTCCTGCTTGTCTACCTTTTGCATTCCAGCATCTTTTGTCCTGAACTGGAACTCCCCCAGAGGCTCAGACTAAGTTTCAGGAATATGAGTTCAAATCCCACCGTACCAGCTAGTGAAGTTTGGATGCAATTTTTAAAAAAGCGAAAATATTTTTGAGGAGGAGCTAAAGAGTTCCTCTGGTTAAAGTGGGAACAAGGTGCAGAGTTGGATGATTAGCAATGATTTTTCACTCCAAGGGTGTTACCTGTATGGAATGAGCTGCCAGGGGAAGTGGCAGAGGCTAGAACAATTGCAACATTTAAAAGTCATCTGGATGGGTATATGAATAGGAAGGTTTGGGAGGTATATGGGCCTGTTGGTGGTGGCAGGTGGGACTAGATTGGGTTGGGATGTGTTGGTCGGCATGGACGAGTTGGATTGAAGGGTCTGTTTCTGTGCTGTACACCTCTATGACTCTCATACTGACGGGGGAGCAGGCTCAAAGGGACATGTAACCACCTCCTGCTCCTATTTTTCTATGGGATTGATATTTCAACTGTAGAATAGTGGTGTTCGAGGAGTGTGAATGCATACTTCTGAACAAAGTCAAATGGATCAAGCTGACTTGCATTAAACGGAGTTAAAAAGCATCCTGAACAATGTGATTTGCCTCGAGCAATGTTCCCAATAGGAGCTAACTTGCAGAGCCTGGATATTTGTCGGCATCAAAGTGTTTGGTTGCTTTTGTTTTGAAGGGTATTTTGACCCAAAAGCAATGACTCTTAAATTGATTGTGCCGTTAAACTAGACTAAATTGGCAGTCAATGCGTGCGGATGTAATCCTGCATTGTGTTTGTTTCGAAAGTGATGATTTGCAAATGTTCCTTTTTTCATAGCAACCATTCAATCACTGAGTGCGAAACTCTTCCAGCAAGAATTGTGTGGATTGCAGACCCAGGTAATACCTAATTCTCTCTCTCCCTTCATCTGAACAGTATAGAGTGCTTGAACTATACATTAAGCCACAAGGTAGCCCAGCAGCAAGAACTTTGGTGCAAATTTACAAGACCTTAAGTCTTGTTACCCGTTTGGGTATTTGAACAAGTGCCTGAAAAGTTTGCAAAAAGTGGAGCAACTCCAGGTCAATGAACACGTCCTGATGCTTTTTGGAAATGTTTTCAATCCAACTTATTTTAATTTGAAATCTATAGAAAGACAATGTGTGTTTACAACTGCTATTTTAGTTTTTTTTGTGCTTGAGTTTTTTGTGCTTGATGTGGGATTGCACAATTGGGTAGTTTTTGCTGTTAATCCCCCTCTCTGTCTCCTTTTAATCGCATTTTGTCAGTGGAACAAGGAATTAAATGAAAGCTAAATTTCTCAGGTGTGATTCTTTTTAAAGAGTCCGGTTCTCTGGCTTGTCTTGTTCTATTAATGCTTTTCCTCTGATAGATCAGGGGACGCTGGTCTGGAAGTTCTGGACTTTCAAGTTTTTCCTAAGTGGAAAGCTAGAAAGCACAGGCAAACTTAAGAAGGTGTAGGGTTTTGGTTTGCAATCAGTAACTTGCTGATTTTAGGTGGTTCCAATCCCCCCCTCCAGATCCCTGGTTCTGACACTGGGCTAATTTAGGGAATGTGAAATGAAGAAGGTCCATAGACAGGTGTTTCAGGTAAAAGAATCTCTACATGTATTTGTGTACAAGAAATACTGGTTTAAAAAGTTCTGAACGGTAAAATTGACCCCTTCAGTTATACAGAGGGCAGTAATGAAATACACAATTTAAATTAAACACTTAGAAGCTAAAACAGCAGTTTTAATTATAGAAACTTTAATCGGACTTCCTATCCTTGGGGTCCCTGCACTGTCACCTTTCCCTCCCTGCTAGTTAGGCTGGAAACTTTTTTGGGGTCTCGGGAGTTTAAGCTCACTACTCGGGAGAACACTGTTTTTAAGTATTCCTGATGAAGGGCATATGCCCGAAACATTGATTCTCCTGCTCCTCTGATGCTGTCTGACCGGCTGTGCTTTTCCAGCACCACACTGCTGACACAGTTTTAAAGTGTGTCTGGTTGCTGAGGTTCTTCCTGTCAGTCCTTTTGGCTTGGAACAGGCCTGTGTCCGGAAGCTGCTGTTGGGATAGTACTTGGTTGGCATACCCCCCCCCCCCTCTTGTGATGATGCCCTTGCTTTGTCTTCCCCATTCAGCTTCTCTGTTCGGCCTCTGTGGTCTTGGTTCCGGAACTGTTTGTTGGGGCCGGAGCCTGTGGGGAAGCTGTTTCTGCAGAAGTTTGTTATTGATAAAGCTCTCCCCTCAGCTCAGATCAGAGCTGGCAGATATACAGACTGTGTGACCTGCTATCTCCCCTCAAAACTGATCTGTTCATTGTGATTTGGAGATGACCGTTGTTGGACTGGGGGTGGACAAAGTTAAAAATCACACAACACCAGGTTATAGTCCAACAGGTTTAATTGGAAGCAGACAAGCTCCTGATGAAGGAGCAGCGCTCTGAAAGCTAATGCTTCCAAATTAACCTGTTGGACCTTAATCTGATGTTATGTGATTTTTCACAATGTTCATTGTTTCTTTCTGAAGTCAGTTGGTTTCCTGCTGGGTAGAGCCTGTGTGAACAGATTTTGATTGCGATTGAATGTGCAGTATCTTTGTAGGCTCCATACTGTCTCCGCTGAGTAGGCGAAGGTATAGACGTTAGTTTCAGTCTGGAGTGTTAGGTTTAGTTGATTTTCCTTTTGGATGAGGGTGTAAGTTGGCTGAACAGTAGTCCCAGAGTGAAATCATTCTGCCTCTATGTATTTGTTGCAGCCTGAGCTCTGGATTTTGCCCAGTGTTTTTTGGTGTTAGAAAAGCCTAGGGTCTTGCCCAGTATTTTAGATGAGGGGAATTTTGCTCACATGCAACCTAGGAAGGCTGCATTTGCCATATTAGATTAAGACAAATGAGTGGGAGCCCATTGGGGGTGTCAATATCAAGGTGGTCCATCTCCTGCTTTGCTGCCATATTGATTTGTCCCGAGGCAGACTTAGCTGGCTGAACTCTATAAAACCAACTCCAAAGTTTCCTGCAGAAACTTATTGTTTTTTAAATTGCAGAGCTGTTTACATTTTTTTACCTGAATGCAGAGGCTTCCATCTCCCTCCACTGTTTTATCACCTAGGCCTGTAACTGTCCCCACGTGACTCCGGCTCCAAATCCCAGCCCAGCACATTGTTACTGATATGTGAGCCAGGCTGAGGTGCAGGGGCTTCTGGGACCTTACCATTTGTACGTGGGGAGGGAGATGCACAAAAAATCCATTACTTCCAAATGTCTGGGCGATCCGCTGTCGCCTCCTAGATTACTACTGCAGTTCATGTTCTGCCTGCTCTTTGGTTGATTTCTACTTTTCTGCTCTATTGCATGGAAACTGAGCCTGACATTACCCCCTCTCTGTAAGAAATGGCAGCCATGGCTAGCTTGTATTATTTTTCTTGAGACATAGAGTGTGGTTTGTGTATGTAATGAACTTCCCGAGGGAAGTGGTGGATGCAGGTACAGTTACAATGTTGAAAAGAGATTTGGGTGTACGTGAATAGGAATGTTCTGCAGGGATATGGACCAAGTGCAGGCAAGTGGGACTAGTTGAGTTTTGGGTTATGGTTAGCATGTAGTGACGGGTCTGTTTCTGTGCTGTATGACTCTATCACTTGAAGGTGCAAAATGTTGATGTCTTTGCATTTCAAGCATACCTGGCACAGTACAGGAGATGTGCAAAGCAAAAGTCTCATCTATTATGTCCCAACAATATATTAGCATCTCTGAGAATAGGGCTCCCAATTGCATATTGTAGACTGGGCATAGAGCCAACAGAGCCATTTTGCTGGTAAGGATCCAAGAAAACATTATAAAAGTGTACAATCCAAAAATGATTACAGGAGTAGAAGAACCTAGATGTGCGCGTGTGTAAATCATTGAAGGTGGTAGGACAGTTTGCGAGAGCAGTTAATAAAAGAAGCAATGACCTGGATTGAGACTGATGATAGAAACATAGAGCACAGGAGGAAGACAGTTATGTTGAGTTTATAAGAGGCAGTAGTTGATCTCAGCTGAAGAGATGTGTGTGTCGTGCTTTAGGAAGGATATGTAGGCATTGGAAACCGTGTTCAAATATTTCACAAGGATGGTTCCAGGGATGAGGAACTCCCGTAAAGAGGATAGATTGCAGAAGTTGGGATGGTTTCCTTCAGAGGAAAGACAAAGTGGATATTTTGATAAAGGTTACCAAAATCATGAGGAAACTGATGGAACAGGATGGAATTTTTCCACTTGTGAAAGGGTGGCAGCCAAATAGGTTTGGATTTAAAATAATTGGTAAAAAAAATCAAAAGTGACAGGTGGGATCTGGAGTGCATTACCTTTTGTGCAGTGGAAACAGGTTCAATTGAGGCATTCCATTTGGAGTTAGCTTTCTGGAAAGGATGAATAAGCAGGGTTATGGGGCGAATGTGGGAGAACAGCAAGCAGGTTGGGCTGAATGGCCTCCAGCACTAGCAGTTCTATGATACTGTAAACCCTGGTGAGAGCTGCACATGATTGAATTACCATTGTTTCTTGTTTCAATAATGTTCCTCTTGTCCATTCTCTGACCAAACGTTGGGAACGTTTACTGAAGAAACTTCACGCACTCAACATCTAGCCCCTCAATTCAAAATATGAGCAAATGATCCACACCCCAAAATGCTTGAAGAAATCTAGTTTTACCTACAATGAGCTTGTTTGAACTTGCTTCACATCAAACTAATGAATATTGTCAGTCTATTGATCAAGGGAGGGTCTGTATCTATTAATCCAAAGATAAAAAGCTGTTTAAATGCATCAAAGACAAATGGTATTTGTCCCATTGTGCCATCCGATCTTACCTGTTCTACTTAATGGTGTGGCTTAAAGATTTGCAGATTAATATATGTTTGGAATGAAATGTTAAATATTAACTTCTCAAGTCCAAAGCCTTTTCCAGCTCATTCATCTGGAAATGTGAGAGCCTTCCTTGACTGCTTTCTGACTTATTATGAACTTTACTTCCTGCCTTATGTTTACTTGTGATCAACTTGAGCTTTGCTCCTTCCCTCCCTCTAACATCATTGAGTTGCAAGACTTAAAAGCATTTTTCATCAGCCCTGGAGGGTGCAGGCAAACTAATCATTCTTCTGAAAAAGCAGGTTCTGTCCAGAGGCCACTCTAGTACTGGCATCTTTCCCAATTCTTTACCCTTGCCCATGTCAACGTGGAATGGCCTTGCGGAATTGCTACAAGGGATGTGCAGGCTGGGTGGATTAGCTGTGGGAAATGCAGGTTACAGGAATGGGGTGGGTCTGGGTGGGATGCTCTTTGGAGGGTCAGTATGGACATGATGGGCTAAATGGCCTGCCTCCACACTATAGGGATTCTACAATTCAACATGACTGCTATTGTCAATCCACAGTAAAGGGAATCCGTGTGCACCAACCACAAGATGCAATGCAGCAACCCACCAAGACTACTTTGACAGCGCATTACAAACCATGTGACCTTGACTAGCTGAAAGGACAAGGGCAGCAGATACTTGGGACCACCATCATCTATATTTTCCCCTCAAAGCTACTCACCATCCTGACTTGGAAATATGTCATCGCTTTGGAGCGTGTGCAGAGAAGGTTTACGAGGATGTTGCTTGGGATGGAAGGCGCTAGCTATGAAGAGGGGTTGTTAGGATTGTTTTCATTAGGGGAAAAAAAGGGGGACCTGATTGAGGTGTACGAAATCATGAAGAGTAGAGATAGGGTAGATAGAGATCAGCTTTTACCCAGGGTGAGGGATTAAATAATGAGAGGTGAAAGGTTTCAGGGGGATACACACGTAAAGCACTTTACACAGAGGGTGGTAGGTGCCTGGAGCGTGTAGAGGCAGGCACTGTAGGTTCTGGACAGATGCATGAGTAGGTGGGGAGCAAAGGGATACAGATGCTTGGGAATTGGGCAATAGGTTTAGACAGTGGATTTGGATCAGCTCAGGCTTGGAGGGCTGAAGGGCCTGTTCCTAGGCTGTAAATTTTCTTTGTTCTTTGTTCATCACTCTGTCACGGTCGCTGGGTCACAATCTGGAACTCCATCCTTCAGGGCATTGTAGATCAGTGATACAAGAAGGCAGCTCACCTGCACCTTCTCAAGGGCAACAGTGGTGGGCAATAAATGCTGGCCCAGAGGTGCCCAGATCCCACTAGGTATATTTTTAAATGTCTTTCAATTCTTTGGGGCATTCCACAGTATGTAAAGCAAATGAATGTTGTTTGTTGCATTGGCATCATGTGAGCAATTGTGGCAGGTGATTGTGCAGAGCAAGATCCCAGAAACAGCAATTAAACAAATTGTGGTGGCCTGTTAAAGAATAAAAACTGCAATACTAGACTGACCCTTTTTTTAAAAAAAAAAGGTAGTGCCGTGGGTTTTTAAAATATATGGTACCTAAGGGGGCCTCGCTTAAAAAATGTGATAATGTAGTATTAACCTGTGCCTGAAGAATGGGCCAAGGCAGAAGTTGTGTGCACCTACTCTGCAATAGGTCTTGAGCCCATGACCTCCCGACTTGTGGGCAACTTGGCCAAGACTGTGTGACTGTGAATGGGTTGATGGGTATTTACCTGAATACCCATTGATGGATGAGGGAAAAGTGATTTGTACAATATAGACATGAATGATCAGTGGGTGAGTTGTACTTTTGAGATGGGAAATATTTATCTTGCTAGTTCATCTTCCCATATTCAAATCAGAAGGTATAACTCATTCATACAAGGAAATGGCAGATAAAAATAGTTGCTTGATGCTTCCTGGAATGCAAGCTGTTGTTGCAAAATGGAACCAAAGCAACAATTAACACCATGATTTTTTTCAAAGTTCTTATTAAAAGGTTCTGGCTGCAATAACATACTGTTTTATTTACAATCTTTACTTTTTTTTTGTTTTTTTTGTTTTTGTTTGGGCGGCACGGTGGTTAGCACTGCTGCCTCACAGCGCCAGAGACCCGGGTTCAATTCCCGCCTCAGGTGACTGACTGTGTGGAGTTTGCACGTTCTCCCCGTGTCTGCTTGGGTTTCCTCCGGGTGCTCCGGTTTCCTCCCACAGTCCAAAGATGTGTAGGTCAGGTGAATTGGCCATGCTAAATTGCCCGTAGTGTTAGGTAAGGGGTAAATGTAGGGGTATGGGTGGGTGGCGCTTCGGCGGGTCGGTGTGGACTTGTTGGGCCGAACGGCCTGTTTCCACACTGTAATGTAATCTAATCTATTCTAAACTCTTTCTCCTCCAGCCTGACTCATCAGCAATCACTGATTGCAGTTTAAAATGGACAGTGAGAGTTCTGACCTTACTTTAAAGGGGCAGGCGTTACCAAAAAAACCAAATTTGAAATGAAAGTAGAACTTTCCGGAAACATTGAGCCTACCAGGGCAAAGACAGCTTGACCAAACTATTGAAGTCCAGACATGTAAACCAGACTCTTGGCTTTAGGTGCTAACTATGGGTAACACCCACGTCAGTCATAAAATTGTTGGTTCAAATCTCATCTGAGTTGAACACCAAATCCAGCCTGACACTCCCCTGTACTACTGAGGGAGCCCTGCATTGTCAGAGATGCCATCCTTTAGGTGAGATGTTAGACTGAGGTCCTGTTTATTCTGGAAAAGCTCAGCAGGTCTGGCAGCATTTGTGTAGAGACATCAAAGTTAACGTTTCGAGACCGGCGACCCTTCCTCAGTTCCCGAAACGCTGACTGATTTCTCTTCACAGATGCTGCCAGACCTGCTGTGCTTTACCAGCAACTTTTATTTTTGTTTCTGATTTTCAGCATCCACAGTTCTTTTGGTTTTATTCTGTCCTGTTTATCTTGTTGGATAGAGGCTTCTACTTTGTTCATGGGCATCAGCCTAGCTGGCTAGGGTAGCAATAATGCCCTCAAAGGTGTACTTTCATTCCTTAAACTGCTGCAATCCCTATGATGTAGGGACACCCATAATGCTGCTCAGAAGAAAATTCCAGGATTTTGGCCCAGCAACAGTGAAGGAATGGTAATGTATTTCCAAGTCAGGATGGTGGGTGGCTTGGAGGGGAACTTGCAGGGGATGATGTTCCCATCTATCTCTGACCCTTTTCCTTCCAGGCAGTAGAGGCCACCGTTTTGGATGGGTTGCTGAAGGACTTAAAGATCCCTTCGAACCATTTTGAGAGAAAGGGAGTTCTCCCTAGTGTCTTGGCCAAGATTTATACCACAACCAACATTTGCTCATTATCTCAGTTTGCTGCATGCAAGTTGGCTGCTATGATTATATTTTTTTAATTAATGACCAAATTTGAGCACTCCAGAGTGATACACTGCAGTTGCGAGAGCGATGATACAAATTCAGGTTCATGCTTTGTCTTTCCAGATGAATGTTTCTGATCTGAATTTCTTCTTTATCTTTAGGCAGGAGAATTGTAAGGCTCAGGAGAAATTTCCACATAACATCCAACCTTGTTCAGCTTCGGCCACCTTCCTTACACATCCACATCATTTTCTTTTACAGTAAAATAAAGATTCAAGTGTTGAGCTGATAGATTGTGCAGTGATTAGCATATTGTCAAGTTGATAGGCTTGCAATCTCACTGACCCCTTTAGTTTGGATGTGGGCATCACTAGTAGGACCAGTATTTGCTGCCCATCCCTAATTTTGCCAGGGGAAAGTAATGGGGGGTGAGCTACCACCTTGTACCCACATCCGCCCATCTGATTTAGTTCTTCTATTGTTTTGTTAAGGACAGAATGTCAGCTTGCCTGACTTGAAGTTTAAAAGGATTAACAAAACTTGGAAGTTAACTGCCAGTCATCGTTAGTTAGTGCCTACTATGCGGCAGCACCTCAACCAGAGTCCTCTTGCTGATTAACTAGTGTTCCCTTTACTTGGGTAGTTATTGAGAATTGGCCTGATGAGCGCAAGACAAAAATCTTTAGTAAAGTGTCTTTTTTTTAATGTCAGCAATACTAGAGTTCTGATTTAACCAAATGATGACTTGTGAAGTTTGGCCCTAATATCCCAATGCTCGTCCAACTCCATTTTACTTCCCAAGGTGTATGCACCTTCCCGCTTCTTCCTCAAAATGCACCACCTCATTTTTATTGATGCTAAAATTCACATATATTTATGTGGTCTTTCATCAAGTCTGAAAACTTCTAAATCATTTCTGTAGTTTTTTTTTAAAAGTAAAAAATCCGCGTTTACCCTAGATTGGGAAAACTCTTGGAATTGCCTCCAATCATTCCACAAACTTAATTTTTACAGGGATTGCCATTTTAGGCAGGGTCACCACGTTTAAAAGTTCTGGGAGATCGCACAATCTAAACAAATGGTCAAAGTAACCTTTCTGCTGAACTAAGGCTAGTTTGGAGTTTCAAAGACAGATGTGATTTTGCTACGTTTGCTAACAGTTTATTTTGAGCAAGTTTTCACATTTGATGATTTGATGCGAACTGATAATGGTATGTGGAAGGGGGTCTAGTGCTTATTGGCTTAATTTTGAATTTCTTAGTTCTGCTTATTGGCTACATTTTTGAGTGCCAGCACAAACCGTTCTTTCTTTGCATCTGTGTGGGATGATGCAGTAAAAAGAGAGATGCTCTCTTGATTATATTTTATTTCTGCACTCCTGTTAAGAAATTTAACTGCTATAACCTGGTCCTCCAAATCAACATCAAATTCATTTTATGGCCCATTTATTCAGTCTACAAGTTAAACTACAATGTTACGATTTCTGGTAAGATACCGGTTAGTCTGGCCTAACTTTGTCTTTTTTAAGTATTGATGATAATACGCAGTAATTGAAATAAGTTCCCATTCTCTGGACAGCGTCCTCTCTAGCAAGGTTCACTTATTGCCCATGCCAAGTTGATTTTAATCTAGAAAGTCCAGCATTGAAGGATACAACTGGAGCCAATCTTTGTATACTTCAATAAGTGTTTATTTACAGAGCTGTACACTCAAATGCGAACACTGCTGGTTTCAACCTGTTCCTATTTAGTTGATTTTTTAAAAATCCATCGGTTTGCACGTGTTATGATACATCTTCCGGGCAAACTAGCCTGAGTTTGGACCTTGCCCAGAAGAAGGACAATTACCATGCCACCACAAATGATTCTCTAATTAATGCCTGACGATGGCATATAGTTGAATCATTAACATGAATGGTAGCGGTGTTGAGCCTATCTAAATCATTGCAGTCATTGCAGAAAAAGTAGGGAATCCCAGGTAACTGACCCAACATGGCAGCACTGTTGGTCAGTGGTTAGCACTGCTACCTCTCAGTGCCACGGACCTGGGTTCAATCTCCCCCTCTAGCAGCTGTCTATGCATTCTGCCTGAATCTGCATGGGTTTCCTGCATGTGCTCTGGTTTCCTCTGACAGTTCAAAGATGTGCAGGTTAGGATGGATTGGCCGTGCTAAATTGCTCATAGTGTCCAGGGATGTGCAAGCTAGGTGGATTGGCCATGGCAAATTTGGAGTTACGGGAATGAGGTAGGTGGCTAGGTCTGGGTGCTCTTTGCAGGGTCAGTGTAGACTCGATGGGCTCAATGGCATATTTCCACACTGTAAGGATTCTATCGTTCTATGAACATGACCCCAGGTCCAAAAGGGAATTGGATACAATATATGGCCAACAGAGGATTGTGGGCAACTTGGAGGTGGTAACATTCCCATTTCATTGACGCTATTGCCATGGGTGATGAGGATCAGAGGGGGAAGGATGCTTATTGCTGCTTGTTCAAGTGTTTCAAATAATGATATCATCCTCATCTTCAACAGACAGGACGTTGCTACAAGGGACTGCAGTTACATATTCCTCAGAGTTTGCAAGGGAGCCAAGCTCCTCTCCACTTACTGCCATGTTCTCAACCATGGATGCTCCTTAACTCTGTAACCCCATACTCCCACTCACCGTTGCTGGGTAAGCATTTCCTATAGCAGACTTTAAACTGCAGTTGAAACCTGTAACAGTTCAAAGTACAATTGCTTTCTTGTTGTACTGTCAACCATTTTTGTGTAGCGCTTTGGTCCTCGTTTAATATAACCATAGAATATAATTTACAAATTGTGCTCTTGAGGAAATTCTAATTTTGGTTATTGAGAGAAAGGACACAGGAACTGGAGTAGGCCATTCAGTCCATCAAGCCTGTTCTGCCTTTTGATACAATCATGACTGTTTGAACCTTTCATTGCCTTCTCGTCACCCAATCCTCATAACCGTGAATGCCATTAGAAATCAGAAATGTATCCATCTATACTTCGGGCTGTGGAACCTCAAGTTTTATGTGGTAGAGAATTCCAGATTTTGACAAATCAGTGTTTTACAATGCTGCTTCCCACTGTCCGGCAGTAGATTGCCATTGAGGTGGTCAACCATTGCCAACTTTCTGGGTATTTTAAGTTGGAGAATTCTCCTGTTTTACAATGCTGAGACTAGTTTTGACAGAAATCAGATTTGCCCTTGTCAGTACAACAGCTAGCAAGTTATAAAAGGTGTTTACAGCACATGAGTTAACACATGTTCAAGTTAATATTAAAACAACACAGCTCTTCATTGAGGGATTGCTCTGCCTGGTTGGTGCTCTGTAACTGCAAAGCCCAAAAAAAAAACAGAGCATCCATTTAATCAACGATGTGAAGGTTAAGTGGATTGGCCATGCTAAATTGACCCATAGCATCCAGTGACATGCAGACTAGATGGGTTAGCCATAGGAACTGCAGGGTTACAAGGATATAGTAGGGGATAGGTCTGGGTTGGATACTCTTTGAAGGGTCAGTGTGAACACAATGGGCTGAATGGCCTACTCTCACACTGTGGCGGTTCTATGATTTCATGAGGTGGCTGCAAGTCAATCTCCAACCAACAAACTGCTCTGAAAACTCTGCTGTTTTGACAATTGAGTATAAAAGTTGGCAAGTCATATTACAACTGTATAAGGCTTGGTCATGCTGCATTTGCAGCATTGTGTGCAGTTCTGGTTGCCACAGAATCTGAACGAGGTGGAGGCTCTGAGGTAGCTGCAAAAGAGATCTTACCAGCATGTTGCCTGGATTGGAGTGTGTTGGGTAAAAGGAGAGGTTGGACAACCCTCAGGTTGTTTTCATTAGAGCATGGGAGACTGAGGGGTGACTCTAAAAGTGTATAAAATTGAGAGGCCTGGATAGTCAGAGTTTTTCGCCAGGGTAGAAATGTCAAATGTCAGGGAGAAAAGGTTTAAGGTGAAGCTGGGGGAGAGGTTTTTTTTTAAACCAGAGGGTAACGTGTCTAGAATGTGCTGCCAGGGGAGGTGGTAGAAGCAGATATGAGAGCAATATATAAGAGGCATTTTGACAGACTTGTAAACAGGCAGAAAATAGAAGGATACAGACCATGAGCACTCAGATGGGATTAGTTTGGAATAGCATCATGGTTGGTACAGAAACATGGGCTGAAAGACCTGTTCATGTATCGTATTGTATATGTTCTATATCTAATCCTCACCACAAACCTAATCCATTATTTTTCAAGGTCATACATCCTGCATGTTCCATTGAAATCCATTCATCAGCTTGAGATAAATGCAAATTCAATTGATGTTACATTCTTACTATTGCTTATGCAGTTTGTAAAATGGAAGTAATGATGGTTGGGTACCTTACTGGATGTCTGAAGTTGACCAGTTGCTTTTATTTTTGCAGGTTTTTTGTGATAGAAATCTCCTGTGATAGCAAATGCAAATTAGTCTTGGTTTCGTGTTTCAACACAGTTTGGCTATTTTGAAAGTTGGAACTGGGCAGGGACCTTGTTTCTATAAGTCATTAGAGATGTGCAATATGGAAACAGGCCGTTCAGTCCAACTCGTCCATGCAGACCAGCTATCCTGAATTGATCTAGCCCCATTTGACAGCACATGGCTCATATCCCTCTAAACCATGCCTATTGGTGTATCCATCCAAATGCCTTTTTAAATGTTGTAATTATGCCAGCCCCACCACCACCTCCAGCAGCTTATTCCATACATGCACCATCCTCTGCATGAAGAAGTTGCCCCTTAGGTCCCTTTTAAATCTGTTTCCCCTCTCTCTTTCCCCCCCCCCCCCCCCCACCCACCTTTAACCCTGTAGTTTTGGGCTCCCCTACCCTGGGGAAAAGGTATTTTACTGTTCACCCTCTCCAGGCCCCTCATAAACCTCTATAAGGTCACCCCCTCAGCCTCCCATGCTGCAGGGAAGATACCCCCTGCCTCTCCCCCTCCCTCCAACCCACACAACATCCTTGTCAAGCTCTTTTGAACCCTTTCAAGTTTAACAACATCTTTCCTACTGTAGTGAGTTATAAAGGAGGAGGAGGCCATCCAGCCCAAACTAAACTAGTTGAATCCCATAATAAACGAGGAGAATGAGATTGTTCTAATCATCATATTGTTGTTGGTCCATTTCTCAGTCTGATTGACCAAGTTATAATCCCACTCTTGCATTTTTTTTTTGAACTCTTCCATTTTATCACTTTTATTTACCTTTTGTCTCAACTATATCTTTTTAAAACTCACTGAGCAGTAAGTTGTGGAACGTAATTATTACCTCCTGGGTATTGAAGTTGAGAAGCCGTAATGTTTCACCAGTGTTTTAGTAAGTTTGCTTGAAATAATGTCTCAAAAACTTTCAACGTGACCAAAGAAGAGCGAATTAGGTTTTGGCAAAGACATGGATTATGATTAAATCCTGGAATTATTTGAGAGTTCACGAAGCTTGGGAGATAGGATGAATGTTGACTTGTTTTATTTATGAAATTGTTTGGAATAGATTATTTCATTAACTGTGGTGCAATTTGTGAAATCACAAGCAGAATTTTCAGAGCAGATTGTAGGGTGTGGATTGGCCAGTAAGATGGAAACTTTTAACATTAGAACTACAGACTGATTGATTTTTTTTAAAAAAGTTTTTAACCAGGCAGGGAGAATTCTCAGGGAAGCATTGTAATAACACTGTGTTAACACTCTGGCAGAGGTGTGCCCCTTCTGAGTGCTGTCTTCATCTTGCATTTGTCATATTGCCCCATTGCTGAATCACGAATATCACAAAAGGTTTCAATTCTGGTTTTAATTGAATGTTAGAGGAGGTCTGAAAATGATTAAAGCTCCTGAAATTATTTCAGCAATTTAACAGATGAAACACAGCTCTTCACCTTGACTTTAACATTGCTATGGAATCATACAGCATGGAAACAGACCCTTAGGTCCAACTAGTCCCACCTGCCTGCACTTGGCCCATATCCATCTAAACCTTTCCTATTCATGAACTTGTCCAAATGTCTTTAAAACTTTACCTGCATCTACCACTTCCTCTGGCAGTTCATTCCACACATGAACCATTGTTTTGTTTCAGAAAAGTTGCCCAAGTCCTGTTTTAAAACCTTCGCCTTTCACCTAAAAACAAAATGTCTCCTAGTTTTAAATTCCCCTACCCTCGGGAAAAGACCTCGCTGTTCACCTTACCAATGCCCCTCATGATTTTATAAGCCTCTACAAGATCATTCCTCAACCTCCTGCACTCCAGTGAAAAAGGTTTCAGACTATATTTATAACTCAAATCCTCCATTCCCAGCAACATCTTTGTAAATCTTTTCCAAATCACCTCCAATTTAGTAATATCCTTCCTATAGCAGGGTGACAAGAACTGTAGACTGTACTCCCAGATGAGCCTTCCCAGCATCCTATACAACCTCAATATGACATCCCAACTCCAATACTCAAAGTCTGAACAATGAAGACAAGCATGCTAAATGACTACTTAACCACCCTGTGTACCTGTGAAGCAAATTTCAAAGAATTAAATACCTGAGCCTCTTGATCTCTGTTCTGCAACCCTACCCAGGGCCCTACCATTAATTACATAAATCCTGCACTTGTTCGTTTTACCGAAGTCCAATAGCTCGCATTTATCCAAAATAAACTCCATCTGCCAATCTCATCAGTCCATTGACCCAATTGATCAAGATCTCTTTGTAATCTTAGATGACCTCCTTCACTATCCATTTTACTACTAATTTGGTGTAATCTGCAAACTTACTAACCATGCCTCTGATATTCTCATCCAAGCTGGTCATGTAAATGGCAAGCAACAGTGGACTGAGCACCAATTCCTGTGGAGCACTGCTGGTCACAGGCCTCCAGTCTGAAAACAACTCCTCTACCATTACTCTCTGTCTCCTGTCATTAAACCAATTTTGTATCCAACTGGAAAGCTCACCCCGAATCCCATGTGATCTCCCTTTTACTGTTTCAGTCTACCATGCAGTGCCTTTATCAAACATTTTACTGAAGTCCATGGAGACAACATCTACTGCTCTTCCCTCATCAATATTTTTGGTTACTTTAGAGTCAGAGTCATAGTCATAGAGGTTTACAACATGGAAACAGACCCTTCGGTCCAACCCGTCCATGCCGACCAGATATCCCAACCCAATGTAGTCCCACCTGCCAGCACCCGACCCATATCCCTCCAAACCATTATATATCCATCCAAATGCCTCTTAAATGTTGCAATTGTACCAGCCTCCACCACATCCTCTGGCAGCTCATTCCATACAGGTACCACCCTCTGTGTGAAAACGTTGCCCTGTAGGTCTCTTTTATATCTTTCCCCTCTCACCCTAAACTTATGCCCTCTAGTTCTGGACTCCCCGATCCCAGGGAAAAGACCTTGTCTATTTATCCTATCCATGCCTCCCATAATTTTGTAAACCTCTATAAGGTCACCCCTCAGCCTCTGATGCTCCAGGGAAAACAGCCCCAGCCTGTTCAGCCTCTCCCTATAGATCAAATCCTCCAACCCTGGCACCATCCTTGTAAATGTTTTCTGAACCCTTTCAAGTTTCACAGTATCTATCCGTTAGTAAGGAGACCAGAATTGCATGCAATATTCCAACAGGGGCCTAACCAATGTCCTGTACAGCTGCAACATGACCTCCCAACTCCTGTACTCCATGCTCTGACCAATACTTCCTCCAAAAAAAAACCCTCAATCAAGTCTGTGCGACACAGTTTTCCTCACACAAAACCTTGCTGACCATCCCTAATCAGTCCTTATTTCTCCAAATGTATGTAAATCTGATTTTTTTTTGTGAAACGAGGTAATATTAACTAGATATTGTGTTTGAGTACTTTTCTGACTGACCATCCTAGCTTTCAACAAAAGTAATGGTGGAACCCATCGCCAGGGGAGGTGGTTGACAACAGAACAATCAATTTCCATGACTCAGCTACGATGTTCAGCTTTGGAGGTCACCAAAGAGAAGTGACCTATTGTTTAGAAAATGTTGTTATTCTAGAATTTGCAATTTAACTGACTTAAATTGTGACATTTTATGTGTTTATTTTATTTTACTCAACCTGTTTAGACATGTAATAACACACTCTGGAGCAAGTGGGACTTGAACCCAGGCTTCCTGGTTCAGAGGTGGGCATAATGACATGTACGGTTTCTTTGATAGATGCCTTACTGTTGGAGGACTTTTATCCAAAGCATCGCTTCCAAAATTCCCTCCACATTCACCACAACATCGAACAGCAAAACTCTATGGCTTCCGCAGATGAGCTCATTAACATCCAGTCTAAGTAAGTAACCAAGTCCACACTGATTGGCCCACAGACTGAAACTCTGGTTATTTCAGATATTGGGAAATCATTTTAGGCAAACAAATCATACAATAAATCTCACCATGTCCTGACCTGGAATGACACCTCTTCCTTCACTGTCACTGGATCAAACTCCTGGGATGTCCATCCTCAGCATTGTGGGATTCCATACACCACATGAACTGAGACTGCTCAAGAAATCCACCTGAGTCCCCACCTTCTGACTCAACTGCAGAGGGGTAAGGAATATTGGAGTTGCCCAAGCAAGGTACAAACCTTGTAAATCATTTTATAGATTCTGGTTATCCAATTTCAATTGACTGGTTGGAAGTATTAAAGCCTTCCTTGTCAACACTATGATAAATGGTTTACTGCTGGTATAACATACCTGTCACAGCAAACTGTAGATAGACAGGTCTTAGATCTGAGTGTTTTGTCCAATGGTGAAAGGTCCGGCTTTAATTGGACATGGGGAATATGTCCAGCAGCCAGGTGAAACGACAAGACCTCGATATTAGACTGGCCCCATGTTTGACCAGTGCACACTCGAACTGAGAGCCCAAGCACTGATGAGAATCTGTCCCCTGTGGACCTTCACACTCTTGCTGTGCTTCTCTGGTTAAGTAAAGTGGACCCCTTCTGCCTTATATGCAATTTCTCCTCACCTTAGAAACGAGGAGTCCACATTTTGCCTTTTGAACTCTGCATGCCACTTTGGAGTTGTTACTCCAGTGGTACACTCGGGAGGCATTGAGGTAGGAATCTGATGTGGAACATATATTTTTGAAATATAAAAAAAAGTAGTTTAATCATAAATTATTTTGATCCGTACAATTGGTCATGCCATACATACGTAATCATTCCATTTCTTTGCATGCAGAGAACGAGTAATCGTTCGAATATACAGGCCGGTATGTTTACTATCCATATTTTTAGCTGAGGTGTCAGCAGAGCCCACTTACTGCGTGGGCCCCCTGTTCTTAGGCAGGCAGATGTTACATGGTGGTCTTTCCCCACCGCGCCTTGGCAGCAGCTGCCCCAAACTTCAGCACGTTGCTCAACACGTAGTCCTGGACCTTGGAATGTGCCAGTCTGCAACACTCAGTCGGGGTCAACTCCTTCAGCTGGAAGATCAACAGGTTTCGGACCGCCCAGAGAGCGTCCTTCACAGAGTTGATGATCCTCCAGGCACAGTTAATGTTCATCTCGGTGTGCGTCCCGGGGAACAGACTGTAGAGCACGGAGTCCCGCGTCATGGAGCTGCTTGGGATGAACCTCGACAAACACCACTGCATTCCTCTCCAGATTTCTTCTGCATAGGCACATTCCAGAAGGAGGTGTGTGACAGTCTCGTCCCCCCCGCAGCCGCTTCGAGGGCAGCATGCGGTACGGCAGAGAGTCCGGGCGTGCATGAAGGATCTCACAGGCAGAGCCCTTCTCACCACCAGCCAAGCCATGTCTTGGTGCTTGTTGGAAAGTTCTGGTGGTGATGCAATCTACCAAATGACTTTGACAGTCTGCTCAGGGAACCGCTCGACAGGATCCGCCCTCTCCTTTTCCCAAAGGGTCTCAAGGACACAACGTGCTGACCACTTCCTGATCTGATGTGGAACATACATTATAACATGCTATATGTCACTACACATTCCAACCCAGCCACACGCTCTGCAGCCGAGTGAGGGAGTTATTTTTAAAACCTAGCTTTGAAGTCAGTATAATGCCTTTAATAGACAGCAAATTTACAATGCAAACAAGAAGGAACACAAGTGAATAATTACCTGTTTTTCCCTTTTCTGTGGTTGTGCTCATTTCAATTCCAGTTTGTTAACCTGTTGCACAGTACAATGAAACCTATTCAAATACTGAGCTTGTGAAACAATTCAATGCTCTGACATTGTGCTGATTCTCCTGCAGTAAAACCAGGCCCACTGTTTATTAAGAGATGCAAATCATCGACATTTTAATTTGCTGACAGATGCCAGGTGCAGACAGTCCTGCAGACCGAGGGAGAGATTTCTGTCACTGAGGTGATCGGAGAGCATCTGAACAAGGTCAGTACATCATCTTCTCTAATACAAAAACCAAATACTGCAGAAGCTGGAAATCTGAAAGAAAAACAGAATGCCGGAGCAACTCCACAACTTGGGCAGCACGTTTGAGAGAGAGAGACGGAGTTAATCTTTTGAGTCCAATTCTGAAGAAGGATCATGTTGGACATGAAACAAACTGCTTTGTAAGCCAGAGCCAAAATGTTAACTCTGTTCCTCTCTCCAGCCCTGTTGAGGTTCTCCAGCAATTTCTGTTTTTGTTAGTGCCCATTCATACTTGAGGGTTGGTATCAATCCTGCTGAAGATTTGAAGCCTTTCTCTAGCTCCTGGATTGATTTTCAACTTTGTTGCATAACATCCAAAGGCATCTAATAGGATCCATTAGGAATGCCTGGCACCAACTGGAATAGGAGGTCTGGTGATGGTTATGTGTGAATTGAAGGATAAATGAGTGAGCATTTGACTATGGGATCGAGTCGTCAGTGATTTTGGAGTTGGTGGAGTGAGCAGAAATAAGACTGACTGACTGGAAAAATTCCTAAAGTACAGTATGACAACATACAAACGATCAAAGGGTCAGATGATGAACTGCAGGGAACAAATCAGTTTTCACTCAATTATTGGTAAAAACAACCATCAGGTTGGACTGGGTTGTGCCGACTTAAGATTCTGCAATAGCAGTGAAGTTAAAAACTGTAGAAACAAATTCAAGAATGAAAGCAGAGACCGCCTATTCCAGAGATGGAAACCTGCGTATTTGTTTTGATGAAGCAGGAGTCATGGTTTGGAGATATCTTTCTCTTTTTTTTTTGGTCTGGAGACCTATGAAAATCCAGGGTGTTAGGTGCTATTTTAATTTCCCTAAATATTGACACAACTGGTTATCTTCCCAAGAGTTATCACATTGTGTTTGGGAGATGTCACGGTTTGTAATGACAGATTGGATAGAATTGTGTAAAGCAGTCTAGCTTATAGTTACAAAAAAAAACCCAAAAGAACTGTGGATGCTGGAAGTCTGAAACTAAAACAGAAAGTTTTGGAAAATCTCAGCACGCCTGGCTGGCAGTAAATGTGGGCTCAATATGTTTATTCTTCTCTTTCCACATCTGGTTGTATCTGCTGTTTGGTTTCTTTCATTCATGAGAGATAATGGTCACTGCCTCATCCACTATTTATTGTCCATCTCCAGTTGACATTATAAAGGTGACAGTGAGCCATCATCTTGAGTACTGCAGTTGTGATTTAGGGATGTCCACACTACTGTTCAGGGGAGAATCCTGAAAGACTGAGGGCAGCAACAGTGTATTGCCAAGTCAGGTCACTTTCTTATGGAGAGAAGCTTGTATGGGGTGGGGTTCCCATGTACCTGCTAGACTGCAGTGGCCACAGGTTTGGAAGGTGATACTGAAGGAGCCTTTGAGTTGCTGCAGTATGTCTTTGTAGATTGTACTCAGTGCTGCTACTGAGCGTCAGTGGTGGAGGGAGTGGATGCCTGTGGATATGGGCTGTTTTTGTCCTGGACGGTGTCAAGCTGCTTAAGTATGGTTGGAGCTGCACCCATCGAGGCAAGTGGGAGTATTCCATCACTCTCCTGACTTGTGATTATAGATGGTCGACAGGCTTTGGGGTGTCAGAGGGTGAGTTACTCACTGCAGGATTCCTAGCCTCTGACTCGCTTTTGAGCCATTGTATTGAAATGCTTCATTCAATCCAGTTTCTGGTCAGTGGTAACTCCCAGGGTGTTGATTTTATGATCTCTGAATTTTTTTTAAAAAGAGCTTTTGAAGTGCACTCATTGCTGTAGCATGGAGAACATGACAGACTGGTTGAGCACAGAAAGTCAGCCACAAATAGAAATGTGCTGACCAGTTGGATGAGAGATGCATGTTAAGTTGGACTCCAAAGCAAATGCCTTCACTCTTTAAGTTTAAAAAATCTCTCAATACCAGGTTATAATCCAACAGGTTTATTTGGAAGTGCTAGCATTTAGAGCACAACTTTTAGATAGTGCCTTGGGAACTTTCACATCCACCTGAGGGTAGGCAGGCCCTCAACTTAATGCTTCAATTGAAATCTTCCAAATTTGCCAGGAGTCTCACATCCTACTTTAAAATGAGGTGAGATAACTATGTGTAGTTTGAAGGACCACCTGATTCCCCCCACTGATCAGGCAGTTCTGAGACCACCAGTGGGCCTTTGTCCAATAATAGGTCCCCATTCATCAATGTCTTTCTGGACAGAAAATGCCAATCAAATCGCCACACACTCAATCGAAGCAAGGTTCTGCAGAGATTTTTATAGATGGGAAATGGGAAAGAAAAATCTTCTGTGGGCTAAAGATACAAAGGATAAAATGAGGTCATGTCTCATGGCCACAGAATTTTCTGTTGGCCAAGCTGAATTGTTGATTGATAAAGGTCCAGTCCTGAGTTATTGTCTCAGTTTGTTGCCCACGCAACATACTTGCGAGGCAAGGAATAGGGAGAGAGCAGTTGAAAACGTGGCTATAGGGGTGGTGCAGGAGCGAGGGATTCGGATACCTGGATAATGCAGTCCTCACTTTCACCTAGATAATTGGGACTTATTCTGGGGTAGCTAGGACCTCTGCAAACAGGTCTGCACCTGAACCAGAAGGGTACTAATATCCTGGGGGAAAATTTGCTAATGCAACTAAAACTAATTCAGCAGGGGGGTGGGAACCTGAATTGTAGCTCCATTTTACAGGAGTTTGAGAGTAGTGAGGTCATAAATAAGATTTCAAGGTCACAAGAGTCTACCGGCAGGCTGGTAGTTTGAAGTGTGTCTACTTCAATGCCAGGAGCATCCAGAATAAGGTGGGTGAACTTCCAGCATGGATTGGTACCTGGGATATTGTTGATGTGGCCATTTTGGAGACATGGTTAGAGCAGGGACAAGAATGAGGTTGTTGCAGGTTCTGGGGTTTAGATGTTTCAGTAAGAACACCGGAAGGTGGTAAAAGAGGGGGAGGTGTGGCATTGTTGGTCAAGGACAGCATTACGGTGGCAGAAAGGATTTTTGATGAGGACTCCTCTAATGAGGTAGTATGGGCTGAGGTTAGAAACAGGAAAGAAGAGGTCACCCTGTTGGGAGTTTTCTGTAGGCCTCCGAATACCTCCAGAGAGGTAGAGGGAAGAATTGCAATGATTATTCTGGATAGGAGCGAGAGTAACAGGGTAGTTGTTATGGGGACTTTAACTTTCCAAATATTGACTGGAAATGCTATAATTTGAGTACTTCAGATGGGTCCATTTTTGTCCAATGTGCGCAGGAGGGTTTTGTGAAACAGTAAGTAGACAGGCCAACAAGAGGCGAGGCCACATTGGATTTGGTACTGGGTAATGAACCAGGCCCGGTGTTAGCTTTGGAGGTAGGTGAGCACTTTGGTGATAGTGCCCACAATTCAGTTAAGTTTACTTTAATGATGGAAAGGAATAGGTATATAGTATAGGGCAAGAGTTTTGCTGGGGAAAAGGCAATTCTATTGCGATTAGGCAAGATTTAAGATGCATAGAATGGGGAAGGAAACTGCAGGGATGGGCACAATTGAAACGTGGAGCTTGTTCAAGGAACAGCTACTGTGGGTCCTTGATAAGTATGTACCTGTCAGGCAGGGAGGACGTGATCAAGTGAGGGAGCTGTGACTTACAAAAGAAGCTGAATCACTTGCCAAGAGGAAGGAGGCTTATGTAAAGATGAGATGTGAAGGTTCAGTTTAAGGCACTTGAGTTACAAGCTAGCCAGGAAATCCCTAAAGAGAGAGCAAAGAAGAGCCAGGCGGGGACGTGAGAAATGTTTGGCAGGTAGGATCAAGAAAAATCTTTAAAGCTTTCTATAGGTATAACAGGAATAAAAGAACTGACTAAAGGAACGTTAGGGCCAGTCAAGGACAGGAGTGGGAAGTTGTGTGTGGAGTCCAAGGAGATAGGAAAGGCATAAAATGAATATTTTTCAACAGTATTCACACCGGAAATAGATAATGTTGTCGAGGAGAAAGATACTTAGATACAGGCTATAAGACCAGATGGGATTGAGGTTCACAAGGAGGAGGTGTTAGCAATTCTGGAAAGTGTGAAAATAGATAAGTCTGCTGGGCCGGATGGGATTTATCCTAGGATTCTTTGGGATGGTAGGGAGGAGATAGCAGAAACTTTGGCTTTGATCTTTAGGATCAAATTGTTGTCTGCAGGAATAGTGCTTAAAGACTAGACGGTGGCAAATGTTGTCCCCTTGTTCAAGAAGGGGAGTGACCAGTGGTGTGCCACAAGGATCAGTGCTGGGTCCACTACCTTTCGTCATTTTTATAAAGGATTTGGATGTGAACATAGGAGGTATAGTTGGTAAGTTTGCAGATGACGCCATCTGCGTTGGCTCTTATTGGTAGACGGATTAATCTTTGAAGCCATGAGGTCATGCTGCAGCAGAACAAAACTCTGGTGTGGCCATACTTGGAGTATTGCGTATAATTCTGGTTGACACATTGTAGGAAAAATGTGGAAGCTTTGGAAAGGGTTCAGAGGAGATTTACTAGGATGTTGCCTGATATGGGGGAAGGTCATATGAAGAAAGGCTGAGGGACTTTTGGCTATTCTCTTAGAAGGTTAAGAGGTCACTGAATAGAGACTGGGAATTCTGAGGGACAGGATGTACATGTATTTGGAAAGGCAAGGACTGATTAGGGATAGTCAACATGGCTTTGTGTGTGGGAAATCATGTCTCTCAAACTTGATTGAGTTGAAGAAGAAAGAGATTGATGAGGGCAGAGCAGTAGATGTGATCTATATGGACTTCAGTAAGGTGTTCGACAAGGTTCCCCATGGGAGACTGATTAGCAAGGTTAGATCTCATGGAATACAGAGAGAACTAGCCATTTGGATACAGAACTGGCTCAAAGGTAGAAGACGGAGGGTGGTGGTGGAGGGTTGTTTTTCAGACTGGAGGCCTGTGACCAGTGGAGTGCTACAAGGATCGGTGCTGGGCCCTTTACATTTTGTCATTTACATAAAGGATTTGGATGTGAGCATAAGAGGTACAGTTAGTAAGTTTGCAGATGACCCCAAAATTGGAGGTGTAGTGGACAGTGAGAGAGAAACCTCAGATTGCAACGCGATCTTGACCAGATGGGCCAATGGGCTGAGAAGTGGCAGATGGAGTTTAATTCAGATAAATGCATGATGCTGCATTTTGGGAAAGCAAATCTTAGCAGGACTTATACACTTAATGGTAAAGTTATGGGGAGTGTTGCTGAACAAAGAGACCTTGGAGTGCAGGTAAATAGGATAGTGAAGAAAGCGTTTGGTATGCTTTCCTTTATTGGTCAGAGTATTGAGTACAGGAGTTGGGAGGTCATGTTGCGGCTCTACAGGACATTGGTTAGGCCACTGTTGGAATAATGCATGCAATTCTGGTCTCCTTCCTATCAGAAAGATGTTGTGAAACTTGAAAGGATTCAGAAAAGATTTACAAGGATGTTGCCAGGGTTGGAGGATTTGAGCCACGGGGAGAGGCTGAACAGGTTGGGGCTGTTTTCCCTGGAGCATCGGAGGCTGAGGGGAGACCTTATTGAGGTTTACAAAATTATGCGGGGCATGGATAGAGTAAATAGGCAAAGTCTTTTCCCTGGGGTCGGGGAGCCCAGAACTAGAGGGAAAAGATATGAGACCTTTTCACACAGAGGGTGGTACGTGTATGGAATGAGCTGCCAGAGGATGTAGTGGAGGCTGGTACAATTGCAACAATTAAGAGGCATTTGGATGGGTATATGAAGAGGAAGGGGTTGGAGGGATATGGGCCAGGTGCTGGCAGGTGGGACTAGATTGGGTCGGGATATCTGGTCGGCATGGACAGGTTGGACCGAAGGGTCTGTTTCTGTGCTGTACATCTCTATGACTCTGACTCTAAGATGGTCAGAGGGTTAGATAAGGTGAACAGTGAGAGCATTTTTCCTCAGATAGTGATGGCTAGCACAAGGGGACATTGCTTTAAACTGATAAATATAAGGCTGATGTCAGAGGTAGGTTCTTCACTTAGTAAGGGTGGGGAGACCTCTGTCTGCAACAGTAGTAGACTCGCCAACTTTAAAGGTATTTAAATGGGCACTGGATAAACATATGGATGAAAATGGAATAGCATAGGTTAGGTGGGCTTCAGATTGGTTTCACAGGCTGGTGCAACATTGAGGGCCAAAGGGCCTGTACTGCACTGTAATGTTCTATGTTCTATGATCCCAAGCAACTTCAATTCGGGTTGCTGAGAATTAATCAGGGCTGACTTCTAAGAAGCTTTTGTGAGAGATGACGACTTCTCAAGTGCCTACACTCGAGGAGCTGCCTTCTGTGTTATCGGCCTCTATGACTATGACTCTGATTTGATTGCTCAGACTACAAGACAGATTTCTAAACCACAGACGATTGCTAGGCAATCATTATTCAGGGTTCCCTACTCCCCTTATGGCTAGATTTTTCCCAGTACTTAAAACAATCCGTTCCGTTTCTCCATTTCCCCTGAGTGCCCCACTGAACCCAACGTGACTCCCAGCTGGGCCCGCCCTGAAAATTCCCACTTCCTCTGCCCGGCCTACTCTCTAATGACTCGCGCAGTTTGCGGCCTCCCAGTCACACTCCAATGTTATGCGCTGACGCGCATGTCTCTCTCCCTGTGAAAGTGAATTTGAAATCCTGAAATATGGTCGGAATTGTGATGAAAGAAGGTGTTAGTCTCAATGCCAATCGACTGAGACTGCACAGGCTCCTGGCCTGGATTGGACTGGTTCAGCAGGGAGAGGTCTCCTCAGCCAGAGAGAACTGTTCGGAAGGTCAGGGAGTATTTGGTTATGTCCAATCTGGATCAGAATTAGAGTTGCTGACTCTACCTAGAAGGTCTGGGCCATTGTGCCCAGTCTACATGAGCACGGGGATACATCTTTAAGAAATTATTTGATTAAGTTCACCATTGTGATGTTGCTGGCTAGTTCAGCATTTATTGTCCATTCCTATTTGTCCTGGAGTGAGTGGTGTTGAGCTGCTTTCTTGAACCAAAACAAAACCAAAGAAGATTCTATGAATCTATTCTAAAACTCTGGATGTTGACAATCCAAAACAAGAACAGAAATTGCTGGAGGCAGTTGGCAGCATCTGTGGAGAGAAAACAGAGTTAATGTTTCTCAGCCTTCAGTTCTTTAGATCTGGACTGGACTCAATGTTAACTCTGTTTTTCTCTCTCCCCACAGATGCTGCCTGATCTGCTGAGTTTCTCCAGCAATTTCTGTTCTTTCTGAACTGCTTGAGTTGTAGTGATACCTACAGTGCTGTTAGGAAGTGTGTTTGAGTTCTGACCCAATGACAATGTCCTGACTTGGAACAATGTCACCAATTCTTCAGTGAGTGGCTTGGAGGGGAACTTGTATGATTTGCTATTTATCCCAAAACGCATGCATGGTACCAGTGGCGAAATGGTTCATGTTTGTTGCAAACACTAAGCCCAAAAGAGGTGCTATACTGGGCATTGGGGTTTCCTCTGTTGACAGCATGTTTCAATTTAACAAGTAAGATCAATGTCCTGGTTACTCCGAGTGGCATAATGTCAGCAGTTTGAGCAGATTTGAGGTTTTGCTTCAAATAGCTGGCAAATACTGTGAACACCGATACAGCAACTGTAAGTGGCAAAGGCTATATTCTATAAATGGCAAACTGAAAAATGTTTGAGTCTCTTTTTGCCTATTGGGCACGGCTCCTGGGAGTTGAAGCTTGGGTTTTATAGGGGTTTACGCAAACAGCGAACCTAATTAAACTCTGAGCTGCTCAGACTGAGGTGGAGATGTTAACAGCTGGAGATTTGGGGGAGACGTGAGTTTATTCTCTTTTTTTTGGCAGGCAGAAATGTGGAAGAGGAACATGCAGCTTACAGGTGTCATGAACACAATAATAGCTGGTGTGTTGGGATTCCTTTGAATTGACTCATAGGATGTGGGTGTGTCACTAGCTAGGCCAGCATTTATTGCCCATCCCTAGGTGCCCTTGAGCTGCCTCCTTGTACCACTGCAGTCCCACTATCCCCTGAGCGAGGGAATTCCAGGATTTTGACCCAGTGATGATGAGAGGCTTGGAGGGGCGCTTGCAGGGGGTGGTGTTACCATGGATCTGCTGCCCTTGTCCTTCTCAAAGGAAGTGATTTTGCATTTGGAAGGTGCTGCCTAAGGATCTTTGGTGAATTTCTGCAATGCATCTTATCGATGGTATGGAATGGCTGTTTGTTGATGTGATGCTGATCAAGTGGGCTGCTTTGTCCTGGATGATATCAAGCTTCCAAAGGGGTGATGGAGCTGCACTCATCCAGGCAAGTAGGAAGTATTCCATCACATTCCTGACTTCTACCTTGTGAATGGTAGACAGGCTTTGGAGAGTCAGAAGGTGAGTTATGCACCATAATATTGCTAGCTTCTGACCTGCTCTTGTAGCCACTGTGTTTATGTGGTAAGTCTAGTTGAATTTCTGGTCAATGGTAAGCCCAAGGATGGTAACACCATTAAATGTCAATGGTGATGGTTAGTTTGTCTCTTATTGTTGGGCATTGCCTGGCATTTATGTGACACACAACTTACTTGCCACTTGTCATCCCAAACCTGGATATTGTCCAGATCTTGTTGCATTTGAACATAGACTGTTTCAGTATCTGAGGAGTCACGAATAACGCTGAACACTGTGGAATCATCAGCGAACATCCTCACTTCTGATCTTATAATAGGGGGAAGGTCATTGATGAAGCAGCTGAAGATGATTGGACACTACTCTGAGGAGCTCCTGCAGAGATGTCCTGGGGCTGAGATGATGGACTTCCAACAACCATAACCATCTTCCTTTGCATGACTCCAGTCATTGGAGAAATTCCTTCTTGATGCCCATTGTTTCCGGTTTTGCTGGGGTTCCAAGATGCCCCACTCGGTCAAGAGTAGTCCTATTGTCAAGGGATGTCCCGCGCTCCCCCCCCCCCCCCCCCCCCCCCCCACCTGGAATTCAGTGCTTTTGTCTATGTTTGAACCAAGGCTGTAATGACATCAGGGGAGAGAACCCCTGGATTTAATGCTCAGTTTTTGTTTCCTTATGCAAGGAACAACCTGGAGGGAGGACTAGAATGATCATAGAATCCCTACAGTGTGGAAACAGGCCATTTGGCTGTACAAGTTCACACCGACCCTCCGAAGTGTAACCCAGCCAGACACATTCCACTATCCTATTACTCTACATTTACACCAGCTACTTCACCTAACCTACCTATCCCTATGGGGTGGTTTAGCATGGCCAATTCACCTAATCCGCACATCTTTGTATTGTGGGAGGAAACTGGAGCACCCGGACGCAACTCATACAGTGAAGTTTGACTAGATTGGCTCCCGTGATGAGACGGTACTTTTTTTATTGAGGGCTGGACTTTTTGGGTTTATTCTGAGAATAGACAGATCTTTTAACAGGAAAGATTTGGTAGGGTTGGACAGCGGGAGAAACTGTTTCCACCTGGCTGGCCAATCGAGAACATGGGACACAGTCTCAGGATTAGGAGGTTCATTGTTTAGGACTGAGATGTGGATGGTAAGTTCACTCGGACGGTTGACTTCTGGGGATTTTGGATGGTCCACCACTGAATATATTTAAGGCTGAGAAACATATTTGTCACCACCTGGGAAAGTGAGGGAATGCAGCAAGATGGCAGGAAGTTGGAGTTGAGGCAGAAGACCAGCCATGATGATATTCAATGGTAGATCAGCCTTGAGGTGCTGTGTGGTCATCTGTTCCTTTTGCTTAATCCTGCTGGTCTCCAACCTTCTGTGAAATTGTAACTTTCAGATCGGGCTTTGGTTGTGGCGAAACAGATTGTGGTGAATTTGGGGGCCAGTTCTTGCTGTTGTGCTCACCACTGGGCTGTTACACTACTTCACCACTCCCAGACAAACAACAAAGGATATGATCAATGTGTGAGAAAGGTCTTTGATTACTGAATATTAAACTTCTCAAAATTTTGTGTCAACACTCTCTGTATAGGCTGGAGCTGGCAAGAAAGTGAACGGTCATGATCTGCTTCAACCCAGGTGAGACTTGTTTCCTGCCTAATGTTTTTGTTTTTACAGTGCATTGTATTAGCACCAGAAATAATCTTGTAACTCAACCATTTTCTAGTGAAGAACCTGACCTAACTTGTACTGGCCCAGTGGAGATCTCCATAATGTCTGGTAAGGAGCTTCCTTGCATTTGGGTCATGAATGTTTCTTTTAAACGATGTGACGTCAGCTCACCTTTCACATGGGGTTATTACTTCTGTGCTTGGGACAGGGTCCAGCGCTTCATCTACTTCCACAAGGCGATCCGATAGTGGCTTGCAACTTCAGGAAATTGTAAAAACACTTGATGCAGTTAATGAAAACAATGCTGATATGCACGGCAAAATTAAAGATACGACAGCAGGTAAGTCCTCCTCTATCTGTGTGGAATAATAGTTTATGTAAGTAGAATTAATGTTTTGTGTTTATTAGCTTTTTGTTAGTGTGTTTTGAACTACAGATTTCAAGTTATAGTTGCTGCAAATTGTTTTCTATGTCTGAGATAACTTGGAGTTTCCTTATTTGTGATTCCTTTATTAGGCTGGGGAAATGGGATAGGTGGTAGTTTGAATTAAGAGCACAAAGTGCTGGAGAAACTCAGCACGTCTAGCAGCATCTATGGAGAAAGAAACCGAGTAAATGTTTCAAGTCTGATACAATGAGTCTTCCAAACTGCTAGCAATTTGTTGCATTTCTGAACTTTACACTTGAGCTAGCCCGCTGAATGTTTTGGTGTCGATGATTGAGCGAAGTGCAGAAAGCAGAATCTTGGGTTGATCCTGAATACCAATGTGAGCCACTTTGTGCTTAATAGCCAGTGAATTCAATAATGTATTGTAGCGTTGAACAGAAGGTGATAATATTTTTTTAAAAAGCCACGTTGTGTATATCAATGTGCCCAATTGGACTATGTGAAGCGCAAATTATAAAAATCATGAGTTTGTTTTGAACTGAGCTGTAGGTTTCTTGCAAGGATTCTTCCTACAAAAAGAAGTGTTAAGGGAATTGTGTGAGGGGTTTGGATTGTATGTGAAGAATTGTCTGAAGTTCTATTTTCTCAGATGGCCCAGGTCCTCACGATGGCAGTCAGCTCACCCTCAAACACCAGCTTTCCAAGACCGATGAACTGGGATCCAGGAGCAAAGTAAAAATTAACTTGGTATGAAAATATAGTCTGAATAGAGATCACTGAGCTTACTATGTCTCTTTTCAAATATGATCCAATTTCCTCTTGAAAGTTGCTTCCCTGCTTGCATCTCCCACTCTTTTTTGCAATTGGTACAATTGTTCTTGTCTTTCCCCAGTTTTTTGTTTTAAGCTTCCTTCAGTCCAGGTCCTCCTGGTTAATCTACATCCTGCTGCCTTTCATCAGATATAGTGCCAGGAGGAGCACTTATTACAGGAATGCTGCTGATCTGTGTATGGGCTGAGGGGGGTACACCCTATACCCCTCCTCCAATTCCATTTTCTCAGATACAGTGGTCTGTTGAAGAGCTTTACAAACTGTGTCACTGCCTAACTAAACGTCAGATCCTCATATACTTTGAAGAGTGTGAGCAGGCAACTTTGCTTTCTATTTTTGTTTTGCGATGTTCACACCATAACTTTCTAAGCCCCTAGATGTTGAAAACACACAACTGTCCTTGGTCCCCCAGCATACGCCCTCGCCCTCGCCACATGCCTTATTGGCATTGACAATGGTATGCACTGGCGGGTTGCCTATGTTTTTATATGCAAGCACTTTGTTTTCGTGTAGTAATCCAGATTGCTTGCTGTGCAACTGTAGAGCACTGTAATCTCCACTGACGACTACTCCCTCTCTCACAAGGAAGCTACTCGAGGTTCTGTGGCTGTAGAGGAACTAAGCCCAGGTGAGTTGCAAGCTGTCCATCCCAGTCCACCCCATGATGTTCAAGGTAAGGATTGCAATCAGCTGTTCTTGTGTTTCCAGCATTTCCTGTTTTCATTTCAACAAGAGACTTGTATTTGCCTCCTGCGTTCACGCGCTAAAGACCCAAGCTGTTTTAAAGAGAGAGCTTGATACTGAGCACAGGGATGTTTATGCTAAGTGTGTTAGTCAGGGGAAATGTAGAGTAATAGAGTAGGGGAATGGGTCTGAGTGGGGTACTCCTCGGAGGGTCAGTGTGGATCGTTTGGGCCAAATGGCACATTTCCACACTGTAGAGTTTCTATGATTCTATTAGCGAGCAAGTAACTATGAGCTTGGTCACACACACACACAGAGGGAGAGAGAGAGAGGTGAAAGAAAAGTGATGGAAAGATTGATATTGAAAGATGGTTGTGGGTTTGTAACCCAAAAGTAGGCATTCTTTATGCACATGGAATGAACTGAATGACATATTGGCCTAGGTTCAGTGTTTTTAGAAAGGATGTTATTTAACTGGAAAGGGTTCAGAGAAGATTTAACAGCATGTTGCTGGGAATGGAGGGTTTGAGATATAAAAATAGACTAGGTCTTTTTTCACTGGAGTGTAGGAGGTTGAGGGGTGACCTTTTAGAGGTTTATAAAATCATGAGGGGCATGGATAAGGTCTACCTCACCCTAGAGTCTTTCCTCTAGGGTGGGGGAGTTCAAAGCGAGGGGAATTATTTTTAAAGGGAGAGGAGAAAATTTGACAAGGGCATCATGCTCAAATTTTTTTTTTAACCAAAAGTGTGGTTTGTGTGTGGAATGAACTGCCAGGGGAAGTGGAATAAGTTCATGAATAGGGAGGGCTTGGAAGCATTTGGGCGAACTGCAGGCAGGTGGGATGAGTTTTGTTTGGGAACATGGTCGGTGTGGACTGGTTAGACTGAAGGGTCTGTTTCCATGCTCTATGACTCTATGGGGATTATGATGAGCTGACCATTACTGAGACACAGCTGCCAGACCGTCCAGGTGGGAACACGTTAGTGGCTTAGTGGTTAACACTGCTGCCCCTCCATGCCAGGAACACAGGTTCAATTCCATTCTTGGGCAACTGTCCATGTGGAGTTTGCACATTCCCCCTGTGTCTGTGGGGGTTTCCTCTGGGTGCTCTGGTTTCCTCCCACAGTCCAAAGATGTGCAGGTTAGGTGGATTGGCCATGAGAAATCTAGGATTACAGGTTTGGTTTGGGGTGGGGGGGGGGGGTGGGGGGCGGGGGGCAGGGGGCAGAGGGGAGGGGGGTAGGTTTTGGTGGTGTGGACTCTGGGCTGAATGGCCTGCTTCCACACTGTCACTTGGCATATAAATCATAGAATGCCTACAAAGTATGATAAACGTATAACAATCTAGAATTATCCAGGTGTTCGGATCACACATATTCCCAATCTTTCAAGTTTTGACTGAAATTTTATGAATATGCCTTGGTGAGCTGTTTTCACCATCAGTTACTCCATTGTTATTGTGGATGGAGGACTGGCTAATTAATGGAAGACCAGTTCAGGTACAGGAGTTGTTTACAGGATGGTAACCAGTAATGAGCGCTGTATCACTGGGATCAGTACTGGAGCCGCAATTACTTACGATATATATTGCTGACTTGGATGAGGAAAGTGAAAGTACTTTATGGATGACACAAAATTAGATGGAAAAGCAACTGCTGAGGATGACATAGTCTGCAGAGGGTGATAAACAAGATAAGTGAGTAGACAAAAACGTGGGGGATATGAGAGATTTTGCACTCTGGGAAGAGTAGAGGAGCTAAATATTAAATGGAGAAAGACTGCAGAAAGCTACAGCATAAAGGAATTTGGGGTCTGTCTGGATCACAAAAAGCTGACATCCAAGTTCAATGGGTAACACATGAGGCAAATGGAATGCTGGCTTTTATTTCAGAGGGAATGAAATATAACACAGTGAGGCATTGCTAAAACTAGCCAAGACACCAGTCAGACCACGCCTGCAATACTGTGCACAGTTTTGGTCCCCTTATCTAAGAAAAGCTATCCTGTCTCTAGAAACAGTCTGAAGGATGTTCACTGGGCTGAAGTCCGGTATGGACAGACTCTTATAAGGAGAGGTTGAGTAGGTTGGGCCTGTACTCATTGAAATGAGAGGTGACCTCATTGAAGCATTCAAGATTCTTCAGGGGCTTGATTGGGTAGATGCAGAGAGGTTGTTTCCCCTTGTGGGACAGTTTAGGGCCAGTGGGCAACCTTTCTCTGGATGAGGGGTTTCCCATTTCAGACCAGGATGAGAATGTTTTCTCTGAATTCTTTATCACAGAGGGCTGTTGAGGCTGGGTCGTTAAGTATATTGAAGGTTAAGGCAGACAGGCTTTTAATCAGTAAAGGAATCCAGGGTAACGGGGGGTAACGGCTGGAAAGTGGAGTTGAGGATTATCAGATCAGCCATGATCTCATCCAATGGTAGAGTAAAGTTGATGGGCTGAATGGTCTACTTCTGCTCCTGTGTGTTATGATCTGAGGGTGAAAATTCCACCTCCCGACTGGCTTGCTGCTCTTTGATGGACAGTCACTCTGTGGGTATAGCAGCTGCCAGGATAATACCCATTGGACACCCTGGATTGGTGAGTGACCCAGGCTGCAGACTGTTCATGCTGGCCGGGGATTTGGAGGGAAGGTTGTGGCGTAAGGGCATCAATGTGGAGGTTAATACTATTGATGGTGTAAGTTTGCCTCTAACAGTGGTTTACCTGATGCAGCAAGGCTTGTTATCTTTCATAACAGAACAAACTAGACTTGCATATCTGAATATTGAAGAACCTGACAGATACTAATGGCAGTTAACTACCATATAAATAATACATTCACTGGCAGATAACTGTCTGTGCTTATAGCATCAAGCTAATTGGATTATAAATGAGAGCATGTTTTCAGTAGAGTGTCATGCTTCAAGTGATCCCAGGGGAAGATAGAGTCTGAGACCTTTGTCTTCCTGTCAAATACCATCATTTATAGGTATACAGGATTGCTACGCCGACTGTAAGACACCACGCACAGTAGGATGAGGCTCTTAAATAGCCTAATTACATGCCCATTCCACATTTCAAGGTGCCATTGGAAAGGATGGGAGTTTGTGTACCTGTTCCACACTCCTGTCACCACCTTCTGAAACCTGGATGTCTGCCTAATGCTGGAAGCTGATTTTTAAGAAATTATAATTGGCAAATCTTAATACTGTAATGGGATATGTGTATCCAAGAACACTGCTCACTAAATGAATATCAAGTTGTATTACCCTGATTAAATAGGGTGGATATTGGAGCTAATGGAACAGGTTGAGGAAGGTGTCTCTGGCCTGTTCCTGTGTGTGAAAATGCGAATGAGTTGTGAATGCGCCTTCCTTCCAAGTCGCTGTTAATCATCATCCTGCTTCCCTACCACCCTCTACCCCCTTTGTTTGGTCAGTTGTAAGGGAGTTCTGCAGGGTATTGGTGGTGACCGGAGAGTTATTAGATAAGTTGTCATTAGAACATCCTAGGCCTTGGTGATCGAGGGTAAATCCACGACGTCACAGGTCAGGTCACCTCTGTGGGGAAAGCAGGAACAGGTTAATGTTGCAGGTTGCTGACCTCTTGTTCAAACTCCTGGAAATGTAGCTTTCCTTCTGAATAGGTTTCTCAGCAGGGCTAATTAAATAGGGGGCTTATTCACTGTCCAGAACTGGAAACTGTACATTTGCTTCACATGCTAATGCCGTTCTCCTTTTTACAACAATTAGCATCTGCCCTTTTCCCTCGGGGCTGTGGTTATTTTCTCTCTGACTCATTACTACCTGGTACCATAGTAAAGTTACTTCCTGCATAGATTGAGATCTGATTGATTGAAATAGCTCCTTTCCATGTTGCAGCCACCTCCAGACAATTGTGTCTTCATCCCATTTCTAAGCTTCCAAAATTATACAAAACAGGCAGGTAATTGCAAGCTTTCAATGATCTTATCGGCGTAAATATCTGAGATGGCAAGATTGAGGTAGAAGCAGCCGTTCGTTTTGGTGGTTTGATTACTGATGCTAGATTTTTGTGTGTGGGATGGTAACATGCATTGTCTGTCTCTCGGCAGCAAATTATCAGTCATCTGGTTATAAAATTCAAGACCTGCTGAACTTACGGAGGTAAGGCGTGATACAGTCTCAACTCCTTTTTTAATTTCATCTGTTGGTTCTGTATGTTTTTGAAGTTCTGGAAGATGCAAAAACTGAAGATCTTTGTACATTTATTCCCCCCTCACCACAGAACCTCAAATACCGAACAGGACGTGGAGGTATGTTGGGATTGTATGATGTTTGCTTTTTATGTAAAATGTCAGTTGTGAAATGTTCCTAAATTTCATTGTTGTGCAGAGTAAAGCTCACTATTCAACATCCACAAGTAACGCCCCTCGTTCTGCACCTTCCTCTTATGTGTCTGTTGAGAGGAAGATGGCCAAATTATTTGGGTGCATGAGTTGGGAGTTGACAAATGTCTGGGGTTCTCCTGGAGTCTCCAGGATTTGAAAATTACTCTCCCAGAAATTGGAAGCAGAGAGCAAGTGAAGCAAAATTGTTAGATGTTTTTGGAAGAAGAACAATACAAAAAACCCTTTTTCTGTCCTATTTGTGTATTAAAATGGGTTCAAAGACTTTCATTTACATAGTGCCTCCATACCCAATGAAGTGGAGGCCCAGTTTAGTTTTAGGAAACATTATCAGATCCTTGTCCACCTGATCATTGAACCAAACAAGGGTAAAGTCAAGGGAATGCCAGCTAGAAGAGTATGGGAAAGAAGAGTCTTTTTAATGTGGTGACTGATTATAGCACAGGATTTTCCATGTTATCAACAGCTCTGTCTGTATTGGCTCGATTGGATCGTACTGAATGCACACAGCAATGGAATAATGACCACTGGTCTATATTTCCCTGGCTTGTCCTTACCACCCTTCTTAAACAGTGGCACCATGTTTGCCAACCTCTAGTCTTCTGGCACTTCACCTGTGACTATCGGTGATACGAATATCTCAGCAAGGGGCCCAGCAATCACTTCCCTAGCCTCCCACAGAGTTCTAGGGTGCACCTGATCAGTCCCTGGGGATTTATCCACTTTCATGTGTTTTACGACACCCACCACAACTACCTCTGTAATATGGAAATTTCCTGAAGTTTCACACCTAAGTGGCCTTGCTGATCTTTTGAGGTGCCCTATTCTCTCCCTAGTTACTCTTTTCTCTTGTAAAAACCCTTTGGATTCTCCTTGACCCTATTTCCCAAAGCTATTTCATGTCCCCCTTTTGCCCTCCTAATGGGACTGGATTAATTTAGGATATCTAGTCAGCACAGACTAGATGGACCAAAGGCTCTGTTTCCATGCTGTACGTTTCTAAGACTCTATAACCAGTTTGGATCTTCAGCTGTGTGTGTGTGTGTGTGTGTGTGTGTGTTAGCCTAGACAGCAGGAGACCCTCTCCTGCTTTAATTCGAAGAGTGACTCCAGATCGTTTTTACTTAGCTCTGAGGCAAAAAAGGGTCTCTGCTTCCAATTCTCGTCCAAAGTGCAACTCTCTGGATAGGACCAATTCCCTCCCTCCCTCCTTCCCTCCTCCAGGCCTGGGCTGAGGCAGAATGCGGCCATTTCAGGAGAGGTGTGTGGGGAAGAGCTGTTTGGAGCTGGGAGGTAATGTGGTGATTGAGTAACACCCATCACCCCTTTTTCCCCATGCGCATCAGCTCAACAGGCACGGGCCTGATAACTTTAACATTCCAAGTAACTATTTCCTCTCATTTGCAGGCTGAATTTCTCAGATTTTCATTAGCTTTCAAGTGCGACATCTTTACTCTCGAGAAGAGATTGCGGCTGGAGGAGCGATCCCGAGATTTAGCTGAAATAAATTTGAAAAAGGAGATTGAGAAATGTCACCAGACACTGCAGGTCAGTACTGGGCTCACTGAGTGACCGGAGTTTGATTAGCTGCTCCATGACTTTGTTTCTGTGTTTCGTTTAGGCACCATGGTACAATTAATCCAGCAAGTGCTCTCTGTTTTGTACCTTGCACTGGGTTAAGTGCTGAACAATTGCAGGGACAATACTGACCTTGAAAGATTTCGCCGTTCGCTGACTTCCCCGAGTTGTTAATTGTTTCTCCCCCTCTCATTCCATACACACGCTAACCCTCCCACCTCACCTTTTTGGTCCTGCCTCACCCTGTTCCTTCAGAAGGAGAATGGTAAGTCTAAGGACTGCCAGTAAGTAATTGCCCAACAAAGGCAGATTAAGAAAGGGAAACAGAATGAATGTTAACTGGGGAGGAACACACAGCTGGATGATAACATCATCTTCAGATATGATAAAACAGCAAAATAGTTTTGAGGTAATGTGGGCCCAGTATAAGGCTGGAGAGAAGAGTTCATATATCAGAGCAGGGAGAAGACAGAAGAGAAGCCATTACTTGGCATTGTTCATCACAGGTGACCGAAAATCTCCTGTGAAACTGAAGAATTAGAAGAAATTAGCATTCGTGACTCAGTAGTTATTGAAAAGACATGGGTTCAATCCCCTGTACCAGAGGATCTGCATCCCAGGCTGTTGAAGGCAACATCTGGAGAGAGACTGGGTGTATTAACGGTCATCTTCAAACTTCTGCATTCAGTAAAATAACTAATGTAGACATCAATGGAGAAGTGGAGATCCATTAACTTACCATCTCTAACAGGAGAAAATAATGCAATCTATGATAAAGGATGAGGTAGTTTTGAGCATTGAGAAGACAGTGACAGAATGGAACAGAGTCAGCATGGATTTATAAAAGGGAAAATCCCACATTAGCCATCTGGAGTTTTGAGGATGTGACTTGTAGTATATAAAAAGGAGAACTGGCCGAAGGAGTCAATTGGATTTGCAGAAAGCTCTGGAAAAGGTCCCACACGCTAGATTAGTAAATAAAATGAGAGCACCAGGGACTGCATGAAATATTCTGCTATGGAATTCCCTCCCTAAGGGCATTGTGGGTCAACCCACAGCAGGTGGACTGCAGCCGTTCAAGAAGGCAGCTCACCACCACCTTCTCAGGGGCAACTAGGGACGGGCAGTAAATGCTGACCCAGCCAGCAGTGCCCACATCCCACAAACTGAATAAATAAAAAAATGAATAAATGGAGAATTGGTTAGTTCAGAGACTAGAAAGAAACACATCATTCTCAAAAGGCAGGATGGTGGGATACCACAAGGGTAGGTGCTTTTGGCATGGCCATTGATAATCTCTATAAACGAACTGGATTTGGGGATCAGTTATAATATGTTCAGATGTGCCGATTGAACACAATTGGTTTGGAATGTAACTAGATAAAAACGAGGACTGCAGATGCTGGAAACCCAAGAATATTCCTGATGAAGGGCTTTTGTCCGAAACGTCGATTTTCCTGCTCCTTGGATGTTGCCTGACCTGTGTTTTTCCAGCACCACTCTAATCCTGGTTTGGAATGTAAGTTCAGGTGGCTTCAGGAGGGTTTAGCAGGCGAAATGAGTTAGCTAAAACATGGCAGGTGGCATATAATGTAATTATCTGTGTGAAGTAACTCATTGGGGAGAAAGCTAAAGGGTGGAATGTCTCTTAAATGGTGAGTGGTTGGGGAATATGGGTGTCTGAAGGAACCTGGGTCCTTGTTCATGAGTCACTTTAAAAACTGGCATGTGGGTGTGGCATGTAATTAGGAAGGCAAATGGTTTGTTGGCCTTCACAAATGGATTGGAGTCCAGCAGTAGAGACATCTTGCTGCAGTTGTATAAAACCTTGGTGAGATCTCACCATTGTATACAGTTTTGATCTATCTAATAAGTAAAAGATATACTTGCTATAGAGGGCATGCAGCAGATTGGACCAGAAGACATGGGAACAGGAGTTGGGCCATTCCACTCATGGAGTCTGCTCCACCATTCGCTCATAGCTGATAGATTAATCCCTGGGTCAGTGGGATTGTCTTATGAGGATAGACTGAGGCAACTGGAACTGTATTCCCTACAATTCAGAGTGAGAAATGATCTCATTGGAATTTAGAATGTTCTTGCAAGGTGTGTCAGTGTGGTTATGGGTCGGATGATTCCCTGGAACCTCGGGACATCACCCAGGATAAGGGTCAGGCAGTTTAAGACAAACATGAGGAATTTCTTCACTCAGAAAATGGTGAATGTTTGGAATTCTCAACCCTAAAGGACTCAGATTTGATCTGTGTGTTCTGGATGGTGAACATGGCCTGGACAATCACAAAGGCCAATCTCCCATCTATAGAATCCATCTACCAGGCCCCGCTGTCGAGGAAAGGCCGCCAGCATTCTTAAAGATCTGTCCCACCCTGGTAATGTTTTTCTACAACCTCTACCATCGGGGAGAAGGTACAGAAGCCTGAACACACACACCAGCCGGTTTCACAACAGTTTCTACCCTACTGTTGTTAGAATACTGAATGGACTCACAAACTCTTAATATTCACCTGTACCTGTTTTTTTTTTGTTTTTGCCACTTTACGTATTATTTACTTATCTATGCTATTTAACTCTATGATCTGCCTGCATTGCTCGCAAGACACAGGTTTTCACTGTATCTCAGTACACATGTCAATAAATTCAATTCAATTCAAGACAGAAACCCAACTAATGATATAGAGGGATGTGGAATTGGCATTGAAATGACAATTGAAATTGTTAATCAGTCGTGATCTAATTGAATGATGGAGTAAAATTGATGGGCTGAACAGCCTGTTCCAATGCTCTTCTTCTTCCTTTTTCTGTCAGATTGTGAAACCCTTATGTGAAGAGCAGCAGTTGCTGGAGACCTTCGAGAAACTAGAGCGAAGCCTTGCGATGCTCTCACAGACGATCAGCCGAATGGCCAGCAAGGCTGAAATGTTGGGAGCCATTCACCAGGTGAACATTAGATGGTTGTCCTAATGTCTGTGAGCTAATTCAAGGCCAAAGGTACCTGGTGCTGGTTAGTGTCACAAAATTCAGCTTCTCCCAACACTTGCCTGCCTTTGTGTGATATGCGAACACCACACTTGTTCCAGTTTTGCTTTGATTTTGTTTTAAAGAAGATGATAACTGGTACATTCTCTGTAATGCTGCAGTCCAATTTCCAGGTTAATACAAGTTTTTTTTTGTAGAAATTAATACGACTGTCACTCTGGAATAAATAGCTTCCCCTGCTCCGTCCGATACCAGTTAAAGTTGAGATTGTGTGCATTTTGTTTTGAAAGTATGGAGTAACCAGTGCCACTGAATATTGTTGCTGTTTAGGAGACTCGGGTCAGTAAGGCTGTTGAAGTTATGATTCAGTACGTTGAGAATCTGAAGCGTATGTACGCAAAGGAGCACACGGAACTGGAAGAAATGAAACAGCTTCTTCAGAACGGCAAAGCCAGCAACTCATTCAGAGAAATCCAAGGTAAGGTTAACAACATTTGGGAGCTGGCTGTTGTAGTCTCTTAAAACAGGTTGTTTCCAGATCCATGTTAGACCAATGTTTGGCAGGCACCTGCCTTTGATAATTTATACAGGAATTGCTAGGTGGGCTGCTGAACCGTACAGAGATGAAAGGTCTTAGGTTCTCCCTCTGTGCTGTTTTAAGTGGGGCAGTGTTGGGAATGTAGTTCAACTGTCCTCCACTGTGACCGCAGGAACATCATTCACAATTTTCACACATCTGTCACTCTTTAATCCTTCTGCAACCTGTTGGAAGTGTTGTATCTGAAGGAATCTAATTCCTACCCTCTCATGATCAAATAATACACATTTTCCTAGCTTCATGTTGAGTGTCCCCCAGTATACTAGAGTCGGTGTGTGTTTGGTAGTGAAGAGTGATGCTGTGGAAAGGGAAGACAATGCAAAGTACCTATATACCCTGGGGCAACTTCTGACATTCTCTTGCTTAACCTCCTTTGACAATTGAACCACTTGTAGACTGCGAGAGTGTGTTTTGAATCTGATGCCCATGGACTGAAAAGAGAAAGTTGCAGTCGATTAATATTAACATTGAAAATAGGAGCAGGCCCTCCAACCCATGATGTTCTGCCAAACATGACATAAAACATAACTAATCCCTAAGGGGCAACTATTTCATGCAGAGGGCGGTATGTGTATGGAATGAGCTGCCAGAGGAAGTGGTGGAGGCTGGTACATTGCAAGATTTAAGAGGCATTTGGATGGGTATATGAATAGGAAGGGTTTGGAGGGATATGGGCCTGGTGCTGGCAGGTGGGACTAGATTGGGTTGGGATATCTGGTCGACATGGACGGGTTGGACCGAAGGGTCTGTTTCTATGTTGTACATCTCTGACTCTATGGTCCATATCTCTTCATTCCTTATTTGTGTTCTTATTGAATAGTCCCTTATACGCCCCTATCATATCTGCCTCCCACCACCAATCCTGGCAGAACGTTCCTGACACCTACCACTGTGTTTTTAAAAATAAAATAAACTTGTCCCTCCCATCTCCTGTGAACGCTTTGTCCCCTCGTATGAGACGTTTCAACTCTGGGGAAGGAGATTCTGACTGTCAACCCTATCTATGCCCCTCATAATTTTATAAACTTCTATCAGGTCTCCCCTCAGCCGCCACCGTTCCAGAGAAATCAACCCTAGCTTGTCCTTATAGGTCATCCCCTCCAATCCAGGCAGCGTCCTGGTAAACCTGTTCTGCATCCTCTCCAAAGCCTCCACATCATTCCTGTAATGTGGCGACCAGAATTGAACGCAATACTCTAAGTGCGGCCTAACCAAAGTTTTACAAAGCTGCAACGTCACTTCCTGAAGGTGAGTGGATCAAGGACTGGGGAATGGTTTCGAGAGGTGCATTAGCCATGGGAAATACAGAGTAAGGGGGATGGGTCTGGGTGGGCTGCTCTTTGGCGGGTTGGTGTGGACTTGTTTCCACACTGTAGGGATTCTATATTTAAAAATAAAATTTGTACGCTGGAATCTTGTGTGACAGAAATTCAGCATTGAGGCAACTAGTATAAATGAGGGCTCTAAACAGGCAAGCATTTATTCCCTGGATTTTTAAAAATTAATTCACAAGATGAGGGCATTGCATGACTCGGCCAGTTTTGATTGCCCATCCCTAATTGTCTCCATGCAATCTGTGAAGAAATCAGAGTACTGATGCTGCCAGATCTGCTCCAGTATTCCGAGTTTGTTTTTGTTCTACTTTACTTCCACCAGCATGACCCAATCTATGATTTTTGAAAATACTACCAAGTCTCAAATTTTTCAGGACAAAATATCTCAACTCAGTAAATCTACGTGGGAACTAAAGGCCTTCGAAATATCGATCTTATGTGACCCTTTAATGTTGACCCTGTCCAACAATGAATTTTTTTAAATGTCCTATCGCAGTGTCTTTGATATGGTGGTGCTGCTATTGGACTGGGGTGGACAAAGTCAGAAGCCTCATGAGATCAGCTTATTTGAAATCGTAAACTTTCAGAGCGCTACTCCTCCTTCAGGTGAAATGGAGAGAAGCCCACAGGCACAGAATTTATAGGTGGAGTTTTTGATTATCAAGTCTAGTCTGTTCCCTAGACTAATGAGAGACTAATCACTCTATAGTTCCCTGTTTTTGCTGCTTGCTTGAATAATAGTCATGTTTGTTAGCTTCCCATCCACAAGAATTGTTCTAAAAGTGACACAATTTTGAGGAGATGGAAAGCCATACATGCACAATAAAAATTACCTCCTTTTGAAACCCTGGGGTATAGACCAGTGTGTCCAGTAGATTTGTTTACTGTCATTCCATTGATTTTTTTTTTCCCCAGCACCACTCCTTATTAAAATTAAGCTCCTCATTGTCATTAGACACTTGGATCACTGCACTTTCCAGTATAGTTTCATCTGCCTTCAGATTAGGAAAATATAAGTGTGTCCGCCATTTCCCTTTTGTAATTTCTCTTGCCTCTGTCTTATGGATAGCAGTTACTTTTGCTAATCTATCTTTTTACTTACTTGAGGGTACTCTCTAGAATCTGTTTTAATACGTTACGCACCCTTTAGGAATTGTTTGGTCATCCAATCTTTAAAATGCTCCAGCAGATTACACTTGTTAGTGTAGCTCATACCCTCTAATCCAGGCAGCATCATAGTAACCTCTAATGCACCCTCTCCAAAGCAGTCACGTACTTCCTATCATGTGGTGAACAGAATTGAACACAATACTCGAAGTGCAGCCTAACCAAAGTTTTTTTTTCTAATCCTGGCAACATCACTTCCTGATATTCAAAAGACAGAGCGTGTGTTACTATTACTAGCCTCTTGTTTCAACTCCCCCCACTTGGATGACCACCCACTTGGATTAATTTGCCCGTCTTTGCTGCAGTCTTTGAGTCAATCCACACCAGCAGCAAGTATCTCATTCACACTGGAGGGAACCCAATCTTTGCCATTGCCTATCAGTTGGTCCAAACCTGCCTGACTCCCTGCCCGCAGGGAGCGTGAGACTGCTATCTGGGTCAGAAGCCCAAGGAGTTTTTTTTTGTCCTTCCCTAATGCATCTGTGTCTGGGCCCTTTGAGTCCAGCTTGACAACACCGAACCGAAGTTCCTTGAGTTATAGGCCCTTGAGGTGAAATGGACTGGATGGGATTACACTGCTGTCAAAGGATTCCTACAGACTGCAGATGAAATATACTTGCTGCATTGAAATATTTGCCTAGTCTTATCTTATAGTTTAATTAACCAAGCATTTGCGTAAATAATTTGCTTGTTTAATTTTCACTATTTTAGTGACGTGAACTAAATTATAAACTTAATTAAGTATTGTTTACATAGCCCAAGTAGGGCTTATTGATGAAATGGTAGTGTCCCCCCAGATGTGTTATACTCTGTCTGAAAAGGTTCATTCAGAGAGGCTACATTTCTCCCTTTTATACGCTCCAATATATATTTATTGGTCAATACGCAGAGACACTTTTAAGATTTATTTCCCGCACAAACTTGGGCTGGGCTCTATAAAACTTTAAATACTGTTTGAGGCTTGCACCAACCATGAGTTTTAAGGATGAAAGGTGTAATTGCTGTTATTTCCCCCTTCACATCGAGTTCCCACTGGAACTACATTCTCAACATTTTACTCTGTTCATGATCCACTCAATGAACTTAATGATCTGTGCTATGGCTGTAAAAATGTCTCAAAATCCAGGATTAACATTAGACCTTTGTGACCCTGTCCTTTCCAATATGGTTTCACCTGTCTTCAGAGTAAGCAAACCTAAGTGTGTCTGGACTAACATGAAGGACAGTAGCGCCTCGACTTTCAGACTTAATCCACTCCAGGAACCGGTTCGCGTACCGAATCAATTTTTCCCATTGTTTGGATAGCGTAAGAATGCTTGGACGGCTGTTCACAGCACACGCGCCAAAGACAAACTGAATGAGATCACGCGGGGCCCGAGAGCTTTTGCGTTCAACCAGCACATAGCAAAGCAGAACAATGAAATCACGTGGTCACACGTGGGCTTTTTGCGTTCGTACCTGCGTTCGTACCTTCATTTGTACCTTGAATTTCGTACGTACATTGAAGCAAAGTTTTACGTACAATCCTGTTTGTAAACTGATTTGTTTGTGAATGGGGTCGTTCGTATGTCGAGGTGCGACTGTATTAGGTTTGGTGTGTAACAAAAGATTAGGTGGGACCAGGAATCCTTGCTCAAGAACACAATGCAGAAAAATTCTTAGGAAATATGTTTTCCCCACTGGGAGAGAGAGGCATGTGATCGAGAGAGGTTATCCTTTTGTGAGGCAGACCACAGAAGTAGGTTTGAGTGGTTACTGCTGTCTGAAGACATCATGCTATTACGTAATGTGATTGTAGTTGCATTGTCCACCACTTAGACCACGGCAGTCAGTGCTGGAGCTGAGAATATAGACAGACAGTGGTCAGAATGGGTGTTCTATGACCTGTTGTTGATGGATTATTTGTTTTATTCTTGAGCACTCCCTAAAGTACAAAGTTACCAGACCAGCTCAAACTGGTTTAGTGGATTGTAGGACGTTTCAGCAGTGCTAGAAGATGGTTTGAAAGTAAGCTTACTGTTGGGAGAGAAAAGATTTATTTCAGAAAAGATAAAAAAGTGAGATTGACACTTATTATTGATAATAGGCCAAGCAATTGTACTTAATAGATTAGGAGGCGTACGGGAAGCTGGGGAGTGAATGGTAGGACTGAGGGCAATTGATTCTGATATCTGGGGAGCCCAGGGATTTGGATGAGACTGAGCAATCTAACTGGAAAGCTTCCATTCTGGTGAAGGTATTGCTCCCCTCCAGTTACCTATTCAAAGGAGGTATCTTCATGCACCTCGTTCAGTTTGCAAGGTGAAAAATGAATTTTAACTTTTGGTTTTCATTTGTCAAATCAGATTCTAAAAACACACGTACAGAGTAGCACTTTCCTTTCACTATGAAGAATTTTGCCAGACTTAAGAGGATCATTTGTAAATGGAGCAAATAAGTCACTGAGATGATTAGATTGAACTATTGGGTGATTTCTCATTAGCAGATAGAGCGGAAAGGGTTTCTTTCTTTTAAATCCCACCTTGGGATGTGGTCATCATAGATGAAGCTAACATGCAGCACAACACAGAGGTGAGCCCTTCAGGCAAACCAGTCCATGTCAGAAAGATGAAGAAGCACTGCTTCAAACCATTGCAGTCCTTCTGGTACAGGTGATCCTATGCTGCTGTTAGACAGGATGTTCCAGGACTTTGAGGTAAAAACAATGACTGCAGATGCTGGAAACCAGATTCTGGATCAGTGGTGCTGGAAGAGCACAGCAGTTCAGGCAGCATCCGAGGAGCTTCGAAATTGACGTTTCGGGCAAAAGCCCTTCATCAGGACTTTGATCAAGTGACGATAAGGTAACTGGGATGTAAATAGCTGATCTTGTGTCAGAATTGACCCTTGATGCTTTAGCCCTATAGTTCATTTTTCATAAGCTTGTACTAGTTTGATAATGGGGTTGGTGGGAACAGTTTAACAAGTCTATTTCAAACTTCCGTCTTTCTCATTTCAAGCATCAGAAATTCCAGTAGACCGTACAGGGGGGTGTAAGAGCCTGCTGAATTCAGGACCATGGCCAGCAGCCATAGCCATTATTAGCAGCTCCAAAGACCAGGCATGGGTTTCAACTACTCAAAAGTAATATTTGTGTAATCATTGACCCCTCCACCCCAATGTTTGCCTAAAACGTTGGTCTGAAAGGTTGACCTTTACGTGATGATGTACGGCCCTTCCAAATCCGAATGGTGTAAGACATGGAGGAGAATTTGATAGTTTAGGTATCCAGATGTCTGTTCCATAATACTGTGCCAACCTGAATTTTGTGGCATGTAAGGATTCTCAGGAGAAGATTAGGTAACTCTCATTCATTTAAGGTACAGTAATCCCTAAAAGCTAGGTTACTGATGAAAAGCACTTAATATACATGAGATCAAAGATTTAGATCAAAACTTCAGTTCACGAAACTCAGCACTTTTAAGGCAGCAATGAAACTGCGGTCCACTAACCCAATACTATAGTGTGATGTTGGATTTCATTATCATCATGACAGTAGACATTTTGATAAAACGCTGATGGAACTTTTTTTTATTGACCTGTGGTGTCTTTCACTTTCAGATGAGCTGCAAAATAAAAAGTTCCTTTCTACGCAGACATTTGGCAAAGTAAGTATTCACTACCTATTGCAAAACCTATTTCCCCGAAACAGCTGCATGAAGGCTTGAAGTCCCAGACCCCTAAGGCCTTGCTACATCAGGCAAATGCACATGACCAACAAGGCACCTCAGTGGCTGGTTGCATTGTACGATTTCTCAGCATAGGAGGATGCTGTTTGGTGGGTGGAGCCTCCTGTGCAACCTCCTTTACAAAATGCTGTCCATATCTGTGTCTCAACATGCACTTTCTCAATACAAATTTTTCATGTGTTTCACAATCCTAGAGTGGCAAAGTGGTGATGTATCTCGCTTTAGATCAGGCAGCCCAATTTGAAGTCCCACCTGTTCTGGAGGTGTGCAATACCTCTGACATTGACCAATAAGCACATTGTCCAGACTTCCATTGTGCGGGATGCCACCCTCTGGATTGAACCTTTAAACTGGGGGCTCCTTCTGTCTATTCAACAGGAGTTCAAAGCTAAAGTGTTCCCTGGGTGGTGGTGTCAATATTAACCCCTCCACCCACCAAACAAGACTAGGTCCTGCTTCTCATTATGGATACCATGGTGGCACAGTGGTTAGCTCTGCTGCCTCACTGTGCCAGGGAGCCAGGTTCAATTCCTGCCTCCGGTAACGGTGCAAAACTCCACCAAAGACATTCTCCCTGTGTCTGTGTGGGTTTCCTCCAGGTGCTTCGGTTTCCTCCTACAGTCCAAAGATGAGCAGGTTAGGTGTCTTGGCCATGCTGAAAATTGGAGTCTAGACGATTAGTGTCCAGGCAACTGCAGGTTAGGTGGGTTACGGGGATGGGGGTGATGGGTCTGGGTGGGATGCTCCTCAGAGGGTCAGTGCGAACTCGATGGTCCAAATGGCCTCTTTCTGTACGGTGGGTGTTTGATCTGTTGAGGACGATGGATGATTTATTATTCTTGAGCATTACCCCAAAGTACAAAGTTACCAGACCAGTCAAATACCAAACCAAGACAATCCTTGCAAAGCACTGTTTGCAGTTTCTTCCTTTGCATAGTCCATGCTTCACTATCCTCATCAACATTTGAAAATATTAACGCTGATTACACTTTTTTTTTCAAAGAGGAAATGGTGCTGATTTCACAAAACAGCATACACTTAAAGAACGGCCGAACTTTAATTTATGTGCCACCCTTCACCACCTGTAGTCATTCACAGCTGGTGGGGAAACACAGCATGTTTACCTCAACCTTCCTGCATTTATAGACACTGCAGTAAAGTTACATAGGCCGGTCAGGGAAATCCCTGAGGGAAATCCTTCCTATTGATGCTAAGTATTCCCCCGTCCCTCTTCTCCCTTCCACATCTCCCCCACCCCACCCCCTCCCCCACCACTTCCAGAATTTTGGGGCACATTGCCAAGTTGGCTAATAGAAGTGGTAAAATGGCAATCTTCCTTAAATCATGGAATAAAATCCCTACAGTGTGGAAGCAGGCCATTCAGCCCATACTGACCCTCTGAAGAGCATCCTATCCCCATTACCCCATGTTTCCCATGGCTAACCCATCTAACCTGCACATCCCTGGGCACTAGGGGCAATTTAGCGTGGCCAATCCACCGAACACCTCTTTGGACTGTAGGTGGAAACAAGAGCGTCCAGAGGAAACCCACACAGACATGGGGAGAATGTGCAAACTCCATATAGACAATTGCCTGTGGCTGGAATTGAGCCCAAGTCCTGGGCGCTGAGAGTTAACCTCTGAGCCACTGTGCTGCCCATAAAGCATTGCTCTTCTTTGTCAATTGCTTGTTTTTAGATTCCATTTTCTACCTGGCTGTGTGATCTTGACTCTTTCTGAGTTCGAGTCACGAGAGATCTACAGTACAGAAAAAGGCTCTTCTGCCTATCGCCTCCACACTAATCAAAATCAACTATCTGACTGTACCAACCCCATTTCCAGCATCTGACTCATAACCTTGTATGCCTCGATAAGGCAAGTGCCCATTGAAATCCTTGAATGTTATGAGAGATTCTGCCTGTGCCAACCTCTGTTAATGAGCCCCAGATTCCCACACCCTGTGGGTGAACAGCTTTTCCTCTTATTTCCTCAATCTCCTGCTCCTTACCTTAAATTTATGCTCGCTGGTCATTGATCAAGGGGAAAGGTCTCGTCTAATTGACGCTATCTATGCCCCTCATGATTTTATACATCTCAATCATGTCCCCTCTCCATTGTCTCTGCTCTAAGGAAAACTGCCCAATCTTTTTTTAATCACTGAGTCCAGCCCAGGCAACATCCTGGTAAATCTCCTCTGCACCCGCTTCCGTGCATTAACATCCCTCCCAGAATGTGGATTCCAGGACTGAGTCCTGGTTTTGCTTTTCTCTTTTGAAACTCTGAACCAAGTTTTACTTTCTTTTATTGAATTTATTCCAGGCAGAGCTGTGGATAGGTTTTTGGTCAACAAGAATATCGAGGGGTAAGGAGGTGCAGAGAGGCAATTGGAGTTGAGACTACACTCAGAGCAACTATGATCTGACTGATCATGCTCATTTGGCTCCTATATTCCATATTGATCCTTTGCTGCTTTGTTGTTTGTAATATTTACTGTATAATCTTGGGACTTGCTGCTTCAGAATGGACAGGCAAAGAGTTGTAGTCAGATTAATGGGCAAAATGTTATAAGGGCTAGTTTTAACTTTACTTAACTGTGTCATAATGGTGATCTAGTGGCCCATAAAGTTAATCTGCTTTAATGCTAATATTCTGAAATGCAGTACTTAATGTTAGGGCAATCATCTGGTTTTGGTTTGGCAATATTCAATAGACTTCAATCTTGGCGAAGGGCATGCACTTACATTAATGTTCCTGTTCCGGTGAATGTTCAGGGTTCCAAGGCATTACTAAAAAGCAGTGTTATTCTTGTGACAGTCTCAATACATGTCATTTTATATTTTAGTGTTTGAGACTGTGTTGTATTGAAATTGGCTGAGCCTTTTCCTAAATTGATAGCTATTGTCTCTCAAAAATGATTAGCTCCCCGTAAACTGTATTTGGGAGTGCCCCCTAACCCTGAGCTCTCGGTTTGAGTCCCACACCAGGAACCATTGTCTGTGGGAAGTGTGCTTCTCGCATGGAGAAACGGGTTGATTTTCAGCCTGTAAGTCATTCTGATTCTCGATGTCAGGAGCCGAGGAGGTCCCTGCAGGACAGCATTGACCAAATCAAAGGAAGTTAATGAATGTCAACGCTGCCTCAGGACAAGGAGACAGAGTGTGCACTCTGGGATGTCTTGGAGGAAAGAGGTTTCTCTCTTTTTCCTTTTTACTCTTTCTTTCCCTTCCTCCGTTGCTCTCTGTCCCAGCCCACTGTTGCATGCATTTCCCTCATCTTGAGCTGTTGTGTCCTGAAGTTGATGGTTGCCCTTTAGTGATGCTGAATCAGGATTGAGATTTCCCCTTCGTACCTGCTAACACATGACACTTTTCAACTTCTACAAATGGAAAATTTTTGTATGAAATGTGGAAATGGTGCCAATCTCAAGTGCAATTCTTTTCCTGCTACCCCCTTCCCTTAGAATGCCCCACGGAGAGTCAGCATTGCAACAATTCCAAGGCACACTGCAGGAGTACAGTGGGACACGGTAAGTGATTTTCAGCATGAGGAAATGCTGTTAGTCCAAATAGCACTGGGTGGGCTGGATACTTTGACTGGGACCAGTGTAGACAGTTTGGTTTGAGTTGCAGCCAATATGCCTTGAATGATTTGATATCACAGAAGGATTTGTGATAGAGCCAGTGGCTAGCCAAGTGGTAACGTTAGAATGATTATGGACCAGCTTACTCTCGAATATAACAAGTTGTCACCATCACTTGGGCATTTAGTAGTTTGGAAGCTCGTTCTGTGTCTCTCTAACCCTGTCCTACCTCATTCCCTGCTCCTCTTACCTGGAATGTGAGAGAGCTTACAGACTTATGCAAATGAGAAGGTACATGTGACCCAGTTAAGGGAACATTAGCAGCCTGGAGGGCTGACAAAAGCACATAAACATGATAAGAGAAGCCAGTCTGTCCAGTTGTTATTTAGCTTCCTTAACCGCAGTATTGTAAACTCTTTTGGAGATTAAAAAAGACAAATATCTTGGGCCAATTAGTAAAACCTCCTTGAAGTTCTTCTCCAACCTTTTGAAGGTCATCAAGTTCTAGGAGATGCAAGTAATTGACCAGAAATATAGCAACCTCTTGGCGATAGTTCTGCTGCTTGATATGACCTGAACTTTGAGTTTGTCCAACTCCCCTGTAAATGATCTCATGCTTGCAGCACGTTTTGATTAATTTACTCCAGATGTTGACTCAGTTTGGAAGGTTTTGTTTGCAACATCAGTGTTACTGTTTTTGATTAGAAAACCATCTCTTAAATGCTTTTTTTTTTGGGAGCTAGGAATCTGCATTGTTCATCTTTTTGATTCTAGGTTCTCCAACACCTCCCCCAACCCACCCCACCCCCACCCTGACAAATGTATGAGTGGTTCCTTAACTTCGAAATTTTGAAGTTGTAAACAGCGCATCTTGATTTTACAATTTAGTTGAAGCTGAAGGAAGTGGATGAAGGAAGAAGGAAGTCGGAAGGAGATCAGGACAAGTTACGGAATAAGCTTACCAGAAAGTTAAGCAGTTGGTAAGGCATCAGTCATCTTCAATATTGCTTTCAGGAGCGGTATTGTGAATAAGGCTTGGGAGAGGCCAACTCACCATTAATGCTGCTTACTTTTTGAAAGTGAACAGCGAAGTCCCGCTCTTTACCCCTTGCCTTGCAAATATCAACTTTTCATGTAATTTAACCAATGCTCTTCTGGACGTCACTGTTAAACTTGCTTCCAGAAAATTTGCCAATAGTGCCTTCCCAATCATCATCCTGTAAACGACTGTCTGACTCCTTTTTGAGTTGTTCTCCCAATCCAAAAGTGGAAAATTTTATTGTTGTGTAAATGTTTGTGAATGATTAGATTTGCTGTGCTCAGACTGCCAGCTGTCTTCCCCCCACCCCGCCACGTTCAACAGGGCATCACTGTTTTTATTCCTGAATGACTTGGTTCAGCTAAGCGCTCCTGGGGAGATGTGAATGTGGAATATGCACAAGGTGGAATGGTTGAGTTGAAGAATTTTAAAGAGGAAGCTGGTAAGTGAAGAAGAAACTGAAAGGTGTCCTCTGAGCTTTGACGGATTTTGGTGAGAGATTAATGTGCAGCATGAACTACAGCACAGACCTGATGGTGAAATGATCTGTGTTTATTCTGTGACATATGTTTGAATTGATCAGAATGGGGAAATAGCTTTCATAACTAATTAGTAAATGCTTGTAACACTCCTTGCTCTACTCCAGTCTTCACTGACTGATTCAACAGAGAGTGTCAATTGAATTGGCACTGGTATCAGGAGGGCAGCCTATTGCAACTACCTGAGGTGGTATTTATTACAATAGGAAGGGACATTCAGCCCATCTTTAAACTGCTAGCTCTTCAAAAGTGATCAATTAGTCACGTTCTTTACTGATTGCAAATTTCCTCTTCATGTAGCTATTGAAATCTCCTCTGGAACTTATTGTTGAACTAATTTATAACAATTATCCATTTTCTGTTTTTGTTTAAACAAACTTGTGCTCTGCACTCAGTTTTGCAGTGACTGAGTTAAATTAAGAGTCAGATGTTAAATAATGTTCACTGATGATTGCATAATGTTTGGCATCACTTGCTGCTACTCAGCTACTGAAACGGTACATATTCAGATGCAACGAGGTCTGAACAACATCCAGGCTTGGGCTGACGGGTAACGTACGTGCCACACAACGACCATCTCCAATAACAGACCAGCTAATCACTGGCCCTTGACATTCAATGGCGTTACCATCACTGATTTCCCCCACTAAAAACATCCTGGGGAGTACTATTGACCAGAAACACGACTGGACTCAACACATAAACACAGCGACTGCACAAGCAGTTCAGAGGTTCGGTGTATTGTGACGAGTAACTCACCACGTATTTCTTCAAAGCCGGTCTACCAAGGCACAAGTCAAGTGTGCAATGATCCCCACTTGCCTGGATAGGTGCAGCTCCAACAGTACCCAAGAAGCTGAACATCATCCAGGACAATGCAGTGCACTTACTTGCCACCACATGCACAAACATCCTCTCCTCCCACCAGCAACACTCAGTAGCAGAAGTGTGGACTATCTACAAGACACACTGCAGAAATTTTCCAAAGATCCTTGGACAGCTCTTTCCAATCCCATGACTATTTCCATCTGGAAGGACAAGGGAACACCAACATCTTCAAGTTCTATTCCAAGCCATGAGTTGGAAATATATCACCATTTCTTCACTGTTGCTGTGTCAAAATTTTGGAATTTCCTCCTTTTGAGGGCATTGTGGGTCTACCTACAGCAGGTGGGCTGCAGCAGTTCAGGATGATAGCTCACCACCACCTTCTCCAGAGTAACTGGGATTGCATCATTTACTCAGCAGTTCCGGCTGATGATTGCTTCAAAAGCTTCAGCCTTATCGTTTGCACTGATGTGCTCGGCTTCTCCATCATTTAAGGATGTGAATATTTGTGCAGCCTCTTCCTTTCGTGAATTGTTTAATTGTCCACTACCATTTATGACTGGTATGTTACAACACAGTGGTGAATCCCTCTGTTAATTAAGCCAAACACCCAGAAAAGCTTACCTTGCCTCGTAATCTGTTAAAATATGTGTGACAGAGAACCCCAAATTCAAATATTAGAAAAAAGTAACATCAATTTATTTTTTAACTCTAACTCTAAAAGTAAACATTAAACAACTATTCACAACTCTAAGCCCCCCTTTCTCTTAACTGCTTATTACCTGCCTCCAATTCTATAATGATATGCTGTTCCAATAAAACACTTATTAAAATGACATCAACTTGATTTCAAAACCACACAGCCGCTGTCTCCTTTGGTGTCTTTCTTCTTCTGGCTGAAGATCCCCCTGGGTTGTCATCTTTTGTTTTACTGCGAGTATGTTTCATATGAAAAGGTACCTTTGATAGAGAGTGTTCCTTAATTTCTTGGATATATCTTGATGGCAGTTGCACTCTCTCCAATTTTCAAAATGTCCGCATTTTTATATCCCCAACATTGGGTCGTCTCATTTGTACTATGCTGGCAAAACAATTCAAACCCACTTGGGTTTTAAGATCCTGGGGCATAATTTAAACTGGTTAAATTCAAATTGTTGTCAAAACAGCAGTCTAAACTCAGGTATCCATTTCACAGTCAAATGTTACACATTTTCAATTTTCCAATACACTCTGGGACTGCCACCAAGTCTATACACAGGCGCTTGTAATTGCTTAGTTCTGAACAGCATTCACTCTCTCTCAAAGGTGCAGTGCATGTCTTCAACTTTGTAACTGATATGGGCAGGCTTGCAGAGTTTAGATCTGATCCATTGGTTGTGGTATCACTTGGCTCTGCCTATAAATTGTGAACCAAGCAGCATGTAGTCTATTTGGTAGCTTCATCTCGTTGACACCTCATTCAGGTGCTGCTCCTGACATGCCCTCCCGCACACTCCATTGAACTAAGTTGATCCCCTGGCTTGATGATAATGGTTGAGTTGGGGGCTATGCCAAGCCATGAAGTTGAATGCGCTGGAATGCAATTCTGCTGTTGATGGCCCCACAGCACCTCCATGGATGCCCAGTCTTGAGTTGCTAGATCTGTTCAAAATCTGTCCCATTTAGCATGGTGATGTGCCATATTTACACAGTTAATGACAGGGTCCTGGGGAGTATTGTCGAATAGAGAGATCTGGGAGTTCTGGTCCATAGTTCTTTGAAAGTTTTATGACCAGTTTACAGAATGGGTAGGAAGATGTTTGGTACGGTTGTCTTCATTGCTCAGGCCATTTTGGGATGTACATCATCTTGAGGTTATACAGGATGTTGGTGAGGCCACTTTAGGACTACAGTTTTGGTCGCCTTGCTATTGGTAGGACATCATTAAATTTGAGGACATTCAGAAGAGATTTACAAGGATGTTGCTGGGCGGTTTGAGCTATAAGGATAGGCTGGGTCTTTTTTCACTGGAGCATAGGAGATTGAGGGGTGACCTAGGTGCTTATAAAATCACGAGAACAGATAAGGTGAATAGCAAAGGTCTTTTCTCTAGGATGAGGGGAGTTCAAAACTCGAGCGTCCAGCCTGGCGTGGCCTTGATGTGATTCCACAGTGATCTCCTGGCCTCGAGGTGAAGCCAGGTGTGGTCTGGAGTCCAGTAATGCTGGACATCTTGTTTCTTTGTTATTGTCATCCCCCACCCCCATCAAATAACTTGTATTGAAGAATCTGTACCTCCACATCTTACATCTAGCAGTCAGTGGGGACTTGTCAACTCATTTGATTACCTGTGACAATAAAGCTAATTCAATTCAAGCCATCACATTCAGTCACCTGTAAAATTTGAATTACTTATTTAGACTGCAACCATTTTTAATAATCATTTTTTGGTTTGCTATAGGAAAATTTTAGGGGGTAAAGAGAAAGATCCATGTACAGTGCGACCAACACTGCATCGATTTATCAGCACCTATACCTGGGGTGGCAAAGACAATCAGCTAGTGAATAAAGGGTGAGTCTCTCATTTGCAGTTTAGTCATCCCTCCCATGTGAAGAGTGTAGGCTTCTGCCTAGAAATGATTTAATATTTTCTCCCTTGTTTGTCAGCCACAGTTCAGTTGTGGCATTTTTATTTGAAGTTCATTTATTTATGGGATGGGAATGTTGCTGGCTGGGTCAGAATTTATTACCCATTCCCAACTGCCCCCAGGAAAGTGCTGGTGAGCTGCCTGCCTAACCCACTGCAGCCCATGTTGTGTGGGGACACCCAGAGTGCTGTTCGAGAGCATATCCTGGGTTTTTGACTTGGGACCAGTCATATAATTATAAGTCAGGATGGTGCCTGGCCTAGAGCCTAACTTGTGGGTAGTGGTGTTTCCATGTAGCTGCTGCCACTGTCTTTCAAAATGATAGAATTGTGAGTTTGGAAGATGCTGCTAATAAGTCTTGGTGAATTATTACAGTGCATTTTATACTCTCTGCTGTGACTGAGAGTCAGCAGTGCAGGGAGTGAATGGCAAAAATGGTTCCTCATTATCCTGTTGAACCCCTGCAGAGATGTCCTGAAACTGAGATGATCGATCTCCAACAACCACAAGCATCTTCCTATGTCCTGAAGATGATTCCAACCAGGGTGGAGTTTCCCCTTGATTCCCATCGATTCCCAAATTGCTTGAGCTCCTTGCTTCCATACTTGGTCAAATGTGACCTTGATGTCAGGGGCAGTCATTCTCCCCTCACCTCTGCAGTTCAGCTCTTTTGTCCATGTTTGAACCAAGGCTGTAATCAGGTCAGGAGCGGGGTAGCTCAAATAGAATCCAAACTGAGTATCACTGAACAGGTTATTGCTGAGTACGTGCCATTTGAAGCACATCTCTGCAGGAATTCCACAGGGTCGTGAGGAACCACATTCAACATTCAGTCTCTCTACAACTGACTGTCAATTGCAGCACTATGTACTTGAAGCACTTAACAAAAGTCTTCCATCACTGCCATCACTTTACTGCTGATTGAGAGTGGACTGACGGGGCAGTAATTGTCAGTTTGATTTGTCCTACATTTTTGTGTACAAACACACCTTGGCAATTTTCTGCATTGTCAGGCATATGCCACTGTACTAGAATAACTTGGTTAGTGGTGCAGGGCGCCCTTATAGTATCCAGTGCCTTCGACAGATTCTTGGTTCATGTGGAGTAAATCTAATTGGCTGAGGACTGGTGTCTATGATGCTGGGAACCTCAGATGGAGGCTGAGATAGATCATCTACTCAGCAGTTCTGGCTGAACATGATCAGAAATGCTTCAGGCTTGTCTTTTACACTGATGTGCTGGGCTCCCCTATAATTTTAGGATGAGGACATTCTTGCCCTTGAGTTGAGGCTTGTGTGCTCACATTCCCACTCCAGAGGTCAGAGCACAGTTGATTCTCACAGTCCAGTGTTGTGCTTGGACAGGTACTGTCTTTTGGATGAGACAATAAACAGAGGGCCCCTGCCTGGCCCTGTTGGATGTTATTTCAAAAAGGAGCAGAGGTATTTTCCACTGTCACAACAGATGCCTTGTCATTCTCACATGTTGGATCTTGCGAAAGCAAATTGTCATCCCATTACTTTGTGACTACATGTCAAAAGAAAGTACAGAACTGACTGCAAATGCTTTTAAGGTGTGCTGAGGTAATGAATGGGGCTAAACAAATGACTTTGCTGTAACACTCTATCAAGTACAATATTGTCGCTGTCACCTGCAAAAACCCTTCACAGCTTTTGTCTTTTATTAACACTATGATCCTTTCTGGTTCATTAAGTTTTAAAGCTACAGGGTCACTTGACTTGGAGTTTCATAGCCTTTGCCTCTCTCCATTTCTCATTCCTCCATCATAACTGATGTTGATGGGTTTTCAAATTTCTTGGCCCTAATCTCTAAAGATTCCCCATGCTTTTACCCAAAGTTTAAGACACTATTTTCTCACATTGGATTCCCACTAATCCAAAGGCCCAAGCTAATACTCTGTAGGATTTGAACCGGTGGAATTTAAATTCAAGCAATAATTTAAACTAATTAATGTAAAAATGGAATTGAAAATTAGTTTCAGGAATGGATGCCATGAAACTGCCATCGATCGTAATAATTCACTGGTGTCCTTTAGGGAAAGAAATCTGTGTTTACCTGCTGTGCTCCACATGGGATAAATGTGGTTGACTGCAAATTGCCCTCTGAAATCATCTAGTAAACTACTCCAATCCAATGCAATTAGCAATGATCAATGAAGGGTGTTGCTAGTGATATCCCATGGTTCAGTCAAAAAAGAATAAAGGTAATTCGTGCATGAAAAGTTCATGGTTAAACCAAATTTTCACGTGCATTTCTGAATGTCTTAAAGAACGTCACTTCCTTCATTTCTTTTTCTGAAAATTTTAGGATTTCTCTTCTAAAATTGACCTATAATGGCAAAATATTCCCTAATACTGATGGGGAAAATTCTTCCATATTAAGTCCAAAAAATTTTGGTTTGTAATTAAACTTGGACCAATCGAAAGATGAAGTTGTTGACAACCCATGTGATGAATTCAGTCTGCTGCTTATTGTGAGCCAAGAATAGGAACAGGAGTACACCATTTGAGCCTGTTCCACCATTCAATAAGATCATGGCTGGTATTTGCCCTATGCTCACATACCCGCCTTTGACCCATATCTCTACTTAACGAAGATTTATCCAGCTTCATTTAAAATTAAGAAATGATCCAGCATTGATTGGTGTTTGTGGAATAGAGTTCCAAACATCCAGCGGCACGGTGGCTGAGTGGTTAGCACTGCTGCCCCACAACACCGAGACCAAGGTTCGATTCCAGCCTCGGGCGACTGTCTGTCTGTTGTGGAGTTGGCACGTTCTCCTTGTGTCTGTGTGGGTTTCCTCCGGGCGCTCCGGTTTCCTCCCACAATCCAAAGATGTGCACGTTAAGTGAATTGGCCATGCTAAATTGCCTGTAGTGTTAGGTGAAAGGGTAAATGTAGGGGAATGGTACTGGGTGGGTTTCTTTTCGGAGGGTCGTTGTGGACTAGTTGGGCCGAAGGGCCTGTTTCCACACTGTAAGTAATCTAAAATCCGCCACCTTTTGAATGTAGAAGTGCTTCCTAACATCTCTCCTGAATGGCTTGGCCTTAATTCTCAGACTATGCCCCCAAGCTCTATAATGTAGATGTGAAGAAAGAATTAACTTAAATGGTTTGCATCTGACCCGCCATCCAATAGGAATGCACCGGCATTAGACGCACAAGATGAGGAAGAGAAAGAGGAGGAAGTGGAAGATGATGCTATCCTAACTGAACCAGAAAAGAAGTCTGCAAATGCTGAGTCGTGTGTTGTGTAAGTATACTGTCTGACTTCTGCTAATAATTCAGGTAAACTTGTGTCAGGTCCCCAGGGCTCCACTTTGTCCTGGGTGGGAAAAGTGGTAGTTCATGACCAGACACACGGGTCAGTGATGTCTGGATCACCGTGTTCAAAGCCTGCCTGAAATGCCAATTTCACATCCATCATCCGGGAGCGTTACTTTCTGTGCAGTTTGTGAACCAAGTGTGGTTTCTTAGCCATTTTACTCCCTGCTACAGGTAAGGATGCCTCATCTGAGAGTGAGCTTGGAGAGTCTCTGAGCACTCAGTGGCTGCCACACCCTTACGCCATGGGACATTTGCCCTTTCACAGAGCCTCTTACAATCTCCCTCCTGAGGATAAAGATGGGATTAGCTCCAAACACACCAAGTGATTCCAGTCCAGCAGCAGCAACACTGTCTGTGGCACAAAATGTGGCCCCAGGCTGCAAGAGGCATGCCTTCAGAGTGCTCAGAGGAAGACTAAGGAATGTGAAGGCCCATAATCTCACTGTTTTCCATCTGTCAAGTTTTTTCCCACTTGTTTAAGCTGTTCTCTGCAGAATCTGTCAATCCTATCCACATGCCTTTCCACCTATCTTTGTCTCATCTCTAAATCTGGCAATAATACATTCACTTCCCTCATCCATATCAAAACTATTGTGACCTCAGCACTGATCCCTGCTGTCTTCGTAATTCCAGGTTACCATCCTGAAAAAGCCCCTTTATCCTAACTTTGATTTGTATTAGTTAGCTAATCCTCTATCCATGCTAATACACTGTGTTGAACACCACAGGTGTATCTTAAGTAGCATTACATATGGTACCTTTTATGAAATGCCTTTTGGAAACCAAATATATTACATCTCCTCGTTCCCCTTTATCTCTGCTGCTTGTTATCTCCTGAACGAATTCTAATAAATTTGTCTGGTATGATTTTTTCCCTTTTAAAATATATGAAAAACTCCTCTGAAGCCCTTCAAGATATTTTACTGCATTCAAAGTGCTATACAAATGAAAATTGTTTTTGGATCCTGTATAACACTGATATAGAGGCCTGCTAAATGTTGAGGTGCTTCCAGTCCCAAACTTCTGATGAGTTGACCAGTATAATTAAGGTGGGAGAGATGGAGCCTGGGAACATTACAGTTTTGTTGCAAAACCCTTAGTAGTGATTGTGACAGTCTTTGTACATAACCGTTCATTATTCACCATGTTCTTCCTTAATGTCAGCTTTTTGTCTATTCACTTTTCCGTGGGTGGAGTAGAATAAAGATTTTTTTTAAAAAGCTCTACAAACATTGGAAAAACACAATGGATCTGTTGGTAGCTGTGAGGAGATGTAGATCAATGTTGATTTGTCCACTCGTTAGAACCAGGAATTCCTATGAAATAGCGTTAACTTTTTTTATTCTGTTTGGCATGATGCCAACATATGGAACAAGTATAGACTATACAATGCAATGAGTCTGCTCCATTCTTCGATAAGATGATAGTTCAATGCTGTCCACTCCCTTCACCCCATGCCTAAGTCCCAATGCCTTGATACACTTAATGCTCAAAATTCTATCTATCTATCTATTTCGAAGACAGCATCTTTTCTAGCATTTTAAAAATCATTCCTCCATTTGGTTTTAGTTTGTGTTTTAGAGAAAGTTCAGTGTATATGATGCATGGCATGATCTTTCAATCTGCTTATTCTGTTTTAGTTATAGAGGAATATCACGGCGTCTCGTGGAATTGTGGAATACGTTTTCCAAAGGTGACCGATTACCCTGGCTGCCTATTATACTTTTTATCTCGCTAAGCGTTTTGGGCAGCTTTCTCATTGGCTGGACATTCCACACATCTGTTGATGCTGCCTCTGTGGTCTCTGGGGACTCTTGGAAAGCATGGAAAGCGATCCAGCAATTTCTGTGGCCTTACACCGAACTTCGACACAATGGGCAGCCTCCTGTATAACTAACAATTTCATTTCCCATCCAAGTGGGATGCAACTTTCAGCATCCCTTGACTCTCTGCTGAGTGGCTCAATAGGCAATGGGATTATTTTAAAACTAAAATGTTGTTAAAGATTTTAGCCTTGACAAATTATGATATACAGGAAAGCATTAAACAGTGGACAAAACACTTTTCTGGACTGTCTCTACATTTAAGAAAACCTTAATTTTTTTATGATACAAAAGGTAATTTTACAATAACTGTTCAACTCTAATATTTTGCCTGTTAAAGGCAAATTTGGTCACTAAAACAGGTAAAATGTTTTGGCTATTCTTCACGTGAAGTTCCCAATTGCTGAGATTTTTTTAAATTGATAAATATGAATGTAAAAAGCAGCAACTTTAACATGTCTATAAAATTAATAATTTTAGATGTTCTTGTGGAAATCATGTTCAATAAAGTCTTCAGTTGACCTGCACTGTGTGTGTGAGCAGCTTCGTAGCTTCTAGAATTTCTTGCACGGAACCAAGGAAGAGATGGTCAGTGTTTAGAATCCTCTCCTTTGCAGCATCACTGGCTAAGCCCCTCATCATGTGGTACAAGTTTGAGTAAAAATCAGTATTTTCAGCTATTTCGTTTGACAGCTCTTCACTGGATTCCTTCATCTTCAGCTTGTGACACCTCTCTGGGCGTAACATGTAGAGAGACCAGTCGTCCTCTGGTATCATCTCGCCAGTCAAACTTTCACAAGCCTGTGGTTCAACAGAGGAAAATGCAGGTACTGCTTTATAAATTCATCTGAGCAACGACGCGGTAACATTAGTTTTGCCTGCACAGGTTACAGTCTTCAAATGACCATCACAGAATTCTGCACAGAAAGTTCAAATGAAAGGTTTGCTTCATAGTTTTATTTCTTTCCCTCCTTGCTAGTTCAAATGACAATCTAAAATACATACTTATGGGCTGCAAATTTGCTTATTAAATTCAATAGTGTTTATGGATCTCGATGTAAATTCTCGATTAGATATCTAACTTATTTAATATTATCTACTAAGCTCAATGTGAAGTGGTAGACTTCAATCTCTTCCATTAATATTATACTGACATACTGGTCTTATTTATTTTTGAGGATTGTGGGTGCATTGGGAACCAGACCATGGGCCCTGGGACCTGAGAAAGAAGTTTGACATGTTTAAGTTTGAAACAATTAAAGCCCTGATTTTCTCCATAGGCAGTTAGGGTATCAGTGCCAATTCATGAGATTGGGAATGGTACTGGGAGACTCCAGCCAAGGATATAAAGGAAAACGGCTGGGACACAGCCCCATGATCAGCCTTTGAGGTTATGAGCAGTCAATGTCTGTGTGAAGGGTTAGAGACTCCAAAGGATTTCAGGCAGGGAGAGGGCTGAGGTAGGGGCACAGAATTTTGGTGTGCAGCCTGAGTAGTACAACATGCCTGCTATGCCTGGAAAAAGTTGCATTTATCTGGCGCTTTTCCTGACCACCGGACATGTCAAACTGCTGCAAATTTAAGTTTTTTTTTGAAGTGTAATCACTGTTAAAAGGTTGGAAAGATGGCAGTCGATACAGCAAGCTCTCAAACAACAATGGGATAATGATCAGATTAGCTGTTTTTGTGGTGTTGATTTAGGGATGAATATTGGCCAAAACAACAAGGATAGCACCCCAGTCATCACTAGAGTAGGTAAACGAGTCTCCACTGAAAGCACCTCTGACACGGCCACACTCACTTAGTACTACTGCACTGGGGTTGTCAGCCTTGAGTTTTGTGGTCAAGTGCTGGATTTGTACCAAGTACTTTGTGATTTACAGGCATGAGTCGCATCCGATGTGATTAGCCTCAAGGGGATCTCAAGTTTATTTTATAATTTCCTTGACCTCTTCTGGCCAGTCAATCTCCTGATGATGTTAACAGATCAGAATCCACAGATACAAATCCACACTTCTGCAGCGTTGTTTTGATCATGTGAAGATAGCAATGAAATCACCAGGCAATAAACATTGATGGTAAAATTGTTTTTTGCCTGTGTGTAGTGAAAAGCTGAGCCATTTAGGTAATCTATCAAATGGTGTCAGAGAGGAAGGGTGAGACCTCAGACCAATAAGTGGACTCAGCCTGACTGCAATTTCCCTTGCTTCCACATCCTAATTCCCTTTCTTACTGGGTCAAGAAAAGGGGACAGCATGATATTCAAAAATTAAGATCTACAAGTTAAAATATGTGCTAAATATTCTATGTAATGGTGGGAGAGTGATAAATGTTCATTGTCAGATTTTGTTTTTACAATGTATCTTTTTAATGGATGACTGTCTTCCTATCATTTACTTTGGCTTATTGTAAATATTTGTCTGATGCTCTGAGAACGGCCTTAGAATGTTTTGCTACATTAAATATTCCAAAAAGATGCAAGTTGTTGTTGTATTTACCTGAAGCAATATTTCTTCAGGTTCGGTGGACATGTTCCAATTACTGGATCTAAAAGCTATTGCAGAGCTCACCAGGGCCATCTCCATGTATGTGTTCTGTGTCACCATCTTGTTCTGTGTACAAAGACACTTTAAGTATGATCAGTCAAGACATGTTACTTGAAGTATAAATGCAATTACTGTTACTCCTCACCAACCATTCTGCTTCACTTAGAACTGACCTTCAAATCACACAATCTACCCTCCCCTCCACTTCTAACACTCCCTACTTGCTAGATTTCTATGATCTTTTCTCGAATAAACAGTAAAGTTTAGTTCCATTCCCCAGCTCTTCTCCCCACCCCCACCCCCACCCCATAATTCTGAAGGGTTTGTCCTTCCTGTTACAGCTTCAACACTTATCCACACTTTTGTCACTTTAAACATGAACTCCTGTAAATTGTCTTCCATTTCCACTCAACTCCAGTGTGACAAATCTTGCTAACCACAACCAATTTGCAACTTTACTCAGTTGTCCATCATTCAAAATCCTTAGCATCTATAATGCACAGAAAGAGGCCATCAAGTCTGTGTCACCTTATGAAAGATCTATCCAATTTATCTACTCTTTCTACAAAGGGGTTCAGGCGTTTCCTTTTCAAATAAAACCCTTTTGAAAGTTTTATCTTCAACCATCTTTCAGATTATGCTTTCCTGATCATGACTGCTTTCATTGTGATCCCCCATACTGTCCCGAATGACTCATCGCTGTACTGAACTGTTTTGAGGGATATTTGTGTTTCAGACACATTGTATGGTTTCCTGAAGTGTCATTAATGTACACATAAGAGCAATAAAATGTTATTAGTGTACTGGCCAACATGTATCTCATTTTTATGTTTAAAAAAAACGCATTTGCTCATTATCTGGCTGCTGTTATGGAACACTGGGCCATTCAGCAGCTCAAATCTGTTCAGGCATTCAACTGGATAGCAGCTCATGAGTATCTCAATTCCAATCTCTCAATATCCTTAATGCAACGAAAAACTCCTGATTTTGAGTTTGAAGAGTGAAGTGGAGACCAGCATCAGCAAGTTTCAGGGGCAAAGTTGAATTGTTTCGTGGAGGGGGGAGTCATTTACTTTTCAGACTAAAGGCCTTAAATGCAATGTACAACTTGCTGTACAGTGGGATTAGTGTAGATAGGCTAGTATAGACTTGATAGACTGAAGACACTATGACTCTAAGTTCAAAAGGAGGGTACTTGAGAATTGTTGATGGAAAAATTGATGACTGTCTTTTTAACTACAATGAGTTATGCCTCTTTATGCTAAACAAAAGTTACAGCAGAGATGGTTCGCAAAAATATTTGCCACTTCAACCTTGGTAACTGGCAGTTTCCAGAGTTAAAAGCTAAATTTAAACTTTTCTCAATTGTGAACCAATTGCTGAAACTGTGTGAATTGGTTGAGATCCTCCTAAGTACGTTCAACATGAAAAGGTCAATCCGGGGATTTCTCTTTCCTAGAGTGGTAGTTTGTCTTGCCTTTCTAGAGTGTGCAAGTTTCATTTTCAGTATAGAGCAGTGTGGGGTTCTGGAAATATTCACTGCCCCATATCTCTCAAGTAGGCTGCCCAAAGTAACACAAACTCTACAATGCCTGGCCTCATCCTAGTGTGTACAGATCGTTTGAATGAATATCATTGAGATATTATATCCGTACACCAAATTATTTTAATCTAACAGGTACTAATGTATCAGTTCCTTGCGGTATTCCCTCAAACCAACTTTATTGAATACTATTTTAATTGAATAGGGGAGGAAATTAAACATTGATCCCCTATCCAAAAAAGATATTAAACAAAAGATCAGGTGGGACCCCATGGTACCTAATTTCTTCTGTGTGCATTTTGTGTGATCAGGTATCTAACTCATGTTGAGCGGACACCTAAACAGGAATGGATCTGTGGCATAAGCAAAATGCAAATGGAGGACTTAAATGTGTTTTCATCACCTGTTCCACCCAGTTTTTTTTCACATACATTCACCCTGAAAGGAATGATAGGAAGTCAATCAACAGTCAAAATACCACCTGCTATGTAGCCAAATTTCTGTGGAGCCAGGATATGCACACTTCACCAGATAACAGCAACACCAGGAGCCACCCTTGCAAATTATTTGTTTAATGCAGCTTGGCCTCTGGCCAGGTTTTGACTGAAGTATAGGAATGATAGGTAATTGCTTCACTGCCTTGCCATCAGGTTTATGTGCAGGTCCACTTTCCTGACCTCAGGCTGATTATTTTCTTTGAACTGAAAGTAACCTAAACCTTCCTTTCTCCTCCAATATTCTATTAGAAAATGTAATGCTTTGTAATTGCTGCCTCTTTTTAACTGAAATTTCTGTCCCACAGCTTTTGTTAACATCTGGATCAATTTCCAGTTACTAGCGGCGTACCACAAGGGCTGGTGTTGGGTTCACTGCTGTTCATCATTTTTATAAATGACCTGGATAAGGGCTGAGACGAGTGGGTTAGTAAATTTGCGGACGACACTAAGGTCGGTGGAGATGTGGATAGTGACAAAGGATGTAGTAGGTTGCAGAGAGACATAGGATGCAGAGCTGGGCTGAGAGGTGGCAAATGGAGTTTAATGTGGACAAGTGTGAGGTGATACACTTTGGCCGGAGTAATCGGAATGCAAAGTACTAGGCTAATGGTAGGATTCTTGGGAGTGCAGATGAGCAGAGAGATCTCTATGTCCATGTACACAGTTCTCTGAAAGTTGCCACCCAGATTAACAGGGTTGTTAAGAAGGCATACAGTGTTTTGGCCTTTATTAATAGAGGGATTGAGTTCTGGGGAACCAGGTGGTTATGCTGCAGCTCTGGTATGGCCACACTTGGAGTATTGTGTACAGTTCTGGTCACTGCATTATAAGAAGGATGTGAAAGCTTTGGAAAGGGTGCAGAGATTTACTAGGATGTTGCCTGGTATGGAAGGAATGTCTTATGAGGAAAGGCTGAGGGCCTTGAGGCTGTTCTCGTTAAAGAGAAGAAGGTTGATAGGTGACATAATAGAGACATACAAGATAATCAGAGGGTTAGATAGGGTGGACTGGGGATGGCAAACATGAAAGGACACACATTTTAAAGTGAGGGGAGATAGGTATAAGACAGATGTCAGAGATAGTTTCTTTACTCAGAGTAGTAAGGGTATGGAATGCTTTGCCTCAAACGGTAGTAGATTCACCATGTTTAAGTGCATTTAAGTCGTCATTGGACAGGCATATGGATGTACGTGGAATATTGTAGGTGGGATGAGCTTCAGATTAGTATGAAAACTGTGTTGCTGGAAAAGCGCAGCAGATCAGGCAGCATCCAAGGAGCAGGAGAATAGACGTTTCGGGCATAAGCCCTTCTTCAGGAATGAGGAGGGTGTGCCAAGCAGGCCAAGATAAAAAGATAGGGAGGAGGGACTTGGGGGGAGAGGCATTGGGAATACGATAGGTGGAAGGAGGTTAAAGGTGAGGGTGATAGGCCGGAGAGGAGGTGGGGGCGGAGAGGTCGGGAAGAAGATTGCAGGTCAAGAAGGTGGTGCTGAGTCTGAGGGTTGGGACTGAGATAAAGGTGGGGGGGGGGGGGAGGGGAAATGAGGAAGCTGGAGAAATCTGCATTCATCCCTTGTGGTTGGAGGGTTCCTAGATGGAAGATGAGGCGATCTTCCTCCAGGCGTCGTGTTGCCATGGTCTGGCGATGGAGGAGGCCAAGGACCTGCATGTCCTTGGCGGAGTGGGAGGGGGAGTTAGGGTTCAGCCGCAGGGCGGTTGGGTTGGTTGGTGCGGGTGTCCCACACCAACCAACCCAACCACCCTGTGGCTGAACACTTTAACTCCCCCTCCCACTCCACCAAGGACATGCAGGTCCTTGGCCTCCTCCATCGCCAGACCATGGCAACACGACGCCTGGAGGAAGAGCCCGCCTCATCTTCCATCTAGGAACCCTCCAACCACAAGGGATGAATGCAGATTTCTCCAGCTTCCTCATTTCCCCTCCCCCCCCCCCCCCCCCCCCCCCCCCCACCTTTATCTCAGTCCCAACCCTCAGACTCAGCACTGCCTTCTTGACCTGCAATCTTCTTCCCGACCTCTCCGGCCTATCACTCTCACCTTTAACCTCCTTCCACCTATCGTATTCCCAATGCCTCTCCCCCCAAGTCCCTCCTCCCTACCTTTTTATCTTGGCCTGCTTGGCATACCCTCCTCATTCCTGAAGAAGGGCTTATGTCCGAAACGTCGATTCTCCTGCTCCTTGGATGCTGCCTGACCTGCTGTGCTTTTCCAGCAACACATTTTTCAGCTCTGATCTCCAGCATCTGCAGTCCTCACTTTTTCCTTCAGATTAGTATGACAGGGCGGCACAACATTTGAGGGCCGAAGGGCCTGTATTGCGCTGTAATGTTCTATGTACATTCAGGTACGTTTCCCAACAGAAGTGGATTTATTGCAATTACAACCAATTTTGTTGACTCAATGCATGAATGAAATATTTTCTACTGTGTGACTAGATTGCTCAGCATATATTTGAACTAATTACTAATGTTGTTTTATCAGAATCCAGATTCTAGCTGAGACAACACCTGGACAGTTGGCAAACTGGGAAGCCAAAGCAAGTGTACTGTTCTATTCTTTAACTCAGCTATAGACACATTATTTAGTCTTGTGGTTCACAGAATTTTAAAGTAATCTCACTTTCTAACTCAAATATTTGAGCTTCTTCCAATGTATTTCTCATCATGCCTTGGACTGTTTGACATACAGATTGTGGTGCAGAAGGGACTAACCCCATAAGTCCCTGGATACTTCTGTATGCATTTGCATGAATCTATAATTCCTAAATGATAGTGGAATGATCTGACAGTATACCAACTCTCCCTTAATGCCTTTATGTATAATGATAACACTTCCATTCAGTAACTTTAATGCCTAAAATGTTTTTTATAAATTGACTTTGAGCTTTTTAAAAAAAACTTTGAGTCTATTGCCTGTTTCTTTCCTGAAATATATTATTTACTTGTGGTAAAATGTTGTGCCTCTTGTTCAAATGGATATTGCATTTGGTCTTTGCTCTGGCTGTATTTCTCCCCAAATTTCACATTTACAATTCAGGAGCCTTGTTTCTCCTTCTCTCACTCAAACTGCATTTCATCCAGCAGTTTCTCAGCTTCCTGATGAGCTTTGCTTTTTGTATTTCATGTTTTGTCTTTTAAACCCCCCACCCCCACCCAACATGTTTTTACAATATTTGTTGCCCATCCCTAGTTGCCGTTGTGGTGAACTACCTTCTTTAAAAACTGCTGCAACCCACTTGTAAGTAGACCCACAATGGTATTAAGGAGGGAGCTCCACTGCTTTGACCCAGAGACACTGGAACAACACCTTTCCAAGTCAGGATGGTGAGTGGCTTTAAGGGTAATTTGGTTTTCCCATGTATTTGCTGCCTTTGCCATCTGAAATGGTGGTGGTTCTGGGTTTTGAGAATGCTATCTCAGGAGCCTTGGTGAGTTTCTGCCATGCATCTTCACAATGGTACATTCTACTGCTACTAATGGAGGAAGTGGACGATTGTAGATATGGTCCAAACAAATGGCGTGCTTTGTCCTGGATGGATGAAGCTTCTTTGGAGTCTTGTTTGAGCAGCATTCATCCAGGCAAGTGGGAAATATTACATCACACTTGTATCTTGTAGATGGTGACAGGCTTTGGAGAGTCAGAAGGGGAGTTACTCGCTACAGAGTTCCCAGCCTCTGATTTGCTCTTTTGCCCACAGTATTTACAGGACTAGTCCAGTTCAGTTTCTGGTTAATGGTAACCCCCCCCCAGGATGTTGATTTGTGGTGAACAGAGGACCTTGTAGCTGACATCTCAAACCTGAATTGCTGCAACTTCAGTCTTTATCACTTGTCTACTGAGATCACTTACATTTCAACATAGCCCAGAGATTCATCTACATATTAATTAAACCATATTTCCTGCAAGTACACTGTTTCCAACATTATTAACTGCAAGTATTTTTGTAACATTACTGACTCAAAACATTTTAACTGAAATCATCTGCAATGGGCCCAATAGCATCTAAGAAAATTTGAAACTGTTTCACCGCATGTACCCTGATGCCTAACATTTCACTAACAGCATCTTCATCTGACTACTTGTGATTTTGTGTTCTAAAAGTATTTTTTTAGCTGTGCTTCCAAAACATTTTCCAACTGACACTGTCATTTTGAGGCTTGAAAACTGTCACAACCTCCCAATGGACTGTGGGCAGTGACCCTGAGAGTGGAGGTGAGTGGAGACATGTAAGAGCCACCACAGTGGGTTGCTTGGCAGCGGGTGACTACTAGAGTGTGACCACAACTAGTTCAGTTGGAGACCCAAGGTGGCCAGTTGTTACCTTGGAGCTCACTGCCCATTTTGGGAACTACGATGTGGAAGTGCCGATGTTGAACTGAGGTGGACAAAATCAAAAGTCACACAACAAGTCCACTTCACCTGACAAAGGAGCAGCTCTCTGAAAGCTTGTGGTTTCGAATAAACCTGTTGGACTATACAGTTAGGAAGACATTCATCTACAGTTTCAAAAATCATAGGTCAGGGGCAGCATCGTGACCTGGATACAGTCCCATCTCCCATCCTAAACATCCCAAGTCGCTCCCTTAACCCAAGTAAAGTAGGCCACTTTTGATCTGGGATGTGCCTGCTGTGCTGTAACCCTGGATTGGGAGGCCCAGGTTAGAGTGCCACCTGTTCCAGAGATTGTCATAGAGCTGGACTACATGAAAACCAGACCCTTCAGTCGAATGCATCCATGCTGACCGGATATCTTAAATTAATTTGCCAGGATTTTATATTCATATACCCACGCAAATGCCTTTTAAATGCTGTAATTGTACCAGCTTCCTCCACTTCCTCTGGTGGGCCATTCCATACACACCCTCTGCATGAAAACTTTGCTCCTTAAGTCCCTTTTAAATCTTTCCCCTCTCCTTTGATTTTGGAATCCTCCACCTAAGGGAAAAGACCTTGTTTGTTCACGCTATGCATGCCTCTCATTAGTTTAGTTTATAAGATCACCCCTCAGCCTCCATGCTCTAAGGAAAATAGCCCCAGCCTATTCAGCCTTTCCCTATAGCTCAAATTCTGTAACCCTGGCAACATCCTTGTAAATCTTTTCTGAACGCTTTCAAGTTTCACAACATCCTTCCTAAGCAGGGAGACCAGAACTGAAGGCAGTATGACATGATAGTAACTCTTAACAGGTTGATAAAAGCAATTTTATTGCAAGATGGATGTTTATACATATAATTCCTGAATCGCAATGAAATAATGTAGCATTTTAACAATGTTTCTTTTGCATTTTCGGGAGCTGCAGCAGCTATTGAACCTCGTTCCTATCGTTATAGTATAAGCAACATTTAGGAGTATTTAGGCAGGGCACTCTAAACATGTAAAAGTTGGCATCTTAGCATTCTGCAGAGCATAGAATGGCTGCTCAGGGATTTGTGCTGTGATTGTGGGATTCAGCTGTTAGACAGTCTTTGGAAAACAATTTCTGGGCTTCTGAAGCCATTTTAATTTGGGATTGGTTGTATAGGTATGCTGCTTCAATTTCAAAGGATTATGCTTTGCATAGCACAAATCAGTGACATTTTGCATTTGACTAACGATGATGTGAAACGTAGAATGCAGTACCTTCCTCCTGCTCTGTTGATTTGTAGGTTTGCAAATTTTGCTTCTCTTGATTTAAGGTAGATGCTGAGAGTATTTCAGTAGATATTGTTATTTTTGGCTTCAAATTGCACTGGTGATTACCTGACTGAGCACAATAACAGTAATTTTTTAAAAAAAAACACAGCTACTCACCTTTTCATTTATCTTAACATAATTCTCCGAATTGGTTCCGGGAAAAATGTTCAATCCTGCATTTATCATTGAAACAATTAGAGTTGAAGCAGTCATCCACTTTCCTCTTAAGTGAGAGAGATTATCTTCCACGGGAACAGGGCACAATTGGCACAAGTCCTATGGGTTTAAAGAAAACACCAAAGTGAAGCAGTCACTAGGCACAATCATTTAGGCAATTTCAGCATGTGCAAATCCTGGGTTTTTTTGATGTGATGTTTGCTAAACAGTGGGTCAGAATCAAGCACTGATTCCAAAACAATGGATACATTTCCCTTCTCCTGTCATTTTCAGTTTCTAATTCCAATCAGCAGGTCCAGCTGTATCTACACAGTTTAGGTGGATGAGTCTTCACTTCTAGTGAACCGCTTTTAAGTAAGGACAGAGCTGGTCAAAGCCGGGAAAGCTAGAAAGTGATCTGTTTTAGGATGGGTGAGATTAAATGGTGCAACTGATAAGGTACAAAGAAATGATGATGGGGCAAGCGTTTGAAATAAAGATTGTCAAAGGAGGTGCAAATAGCTGCAGCAGAATCCCAGTGTATGGAAACATGGAGAATCCCAGCAAAAAGAGTCATCCCATAATTTAAGAATGTGAACTCCAGCTTTGGGCAACTGCTGCAGTGAGGAAGCAATAGGGACTCCCACCTCATGTACCAGTCTGCACCTACTCCGTTCCCAGTGGCATCCATCATCCATCCATTTGTGGCATCTCCTGCCCAAGAGAAAGGAGGAGAGCTGGTGGATTGAATGTGCTATTTCAAATCTGGCAACTCTTTTGTACCTCATTACATAACCTACTGACTTCCACCAGTTGGATCATGTTCATGTTCAGCACCAAAACAGGCCATTCAGCCTATTGTGTGAATGTTTTTTTTTAATGCATCTGTCGCCAGTGAAATTGTTCTGTTGACAATAACAAGTCTATAGGAAAGCAAATGGGGTTGAATAATCTAAAGAATGTCTCCTGATTGCCAATTTAACTCTGACAATCAATGGAAAACTCGTCCATCTATGTAACTATGAAATGAAGTTACGATGGCTGATTGGATGAAACTGAGACAATTCTCAGTCTATACAGTCAAGCCCATCATATTGTGCTGATGGTATGTTCGTAAAGGCATCATCTTGTGCCATTAATGGCACTTCAATTGTACTGTTAGCTCTTATGATGCAGCAGTAATGATTCCTACTGCTGGGCCAGGAGGCTGGATCGAGTCCCACCTGTTCCAGGGGTGTATAGTAACGACTCTGAACTGGTTAATTAGAAAATATCGATACTATAAAAGTTCCCACCAAAGAAAAGTACATTTTAAATTTTGATTTAAAATTTTGACTTCTGATCCAACATAGGCTGTTCAAATTTAATACATCTTGATAACTATATTCAAACATTGAATGTAATTTTTTAAACTCATCTGCGGTTAGGAAGTAGCAATCAACACACAGGCAAAATACAGCAGATACTATAATTATAAGCTGCAACTCAGATTCTGTACAAGCTCTCTGCCTTCAATGTTGCATTGAAGAAGGAAATTTTTAAAAAAGCAGAGGAACCACAAGGGGCAGAAAAAGCAAAGAACAGTGAGTGGACAGGGCTCCTCACTTATGCAAAAACGGAATTGAAATGGCAGCCTTATGTTGCCTTGATACAAATCGCATTAATGAACTTCTTTTCTATTTCATCATGGGCTACTTGCATAATGCTCGTAACTGGCATCTTTTCATCCTCTTTTTGTTTTAAGTAGCTGAATGCAGTTTGGAGATGGATTAATATGCCCAATTCAAAGAAGCTAAAACGATACAGGCTGAACTTTTCCATTTACAGTATAAGTAGGATGCTACTCCTATTTAGTTGGAATTTCCCACTGGCTCTCTGTTCCAGAATCTCCCTGAGGAGCCTGTGCTCCACAACCTGAGCTGCCTCATGGATATGACCTCTTGTCCTTTCACCCTGCATGAAGGAGTTTTTTCTACAGGCTACTGATGCACACCATCCCCTTCTACATCTTCATTTACCTTTATGTTCTGTTTTACTAGCAGGCAGAACGGTCCTCACACTTCTGGAGAGCTCGCAACACTTTCCATCAGAGATGTGAGCTGGAGGCTGCTGCATTTAGTCATCCTGCGTGACCGTAACTAGGGTGGTTCATGGATTCCTGGCCCAAATGTTTATTTTGCAGTGCTGTGGGGACCGTGGATCATGTAGTTGTTGATTGTGGACTTTTTGCTACCCTTCAGTGCCATGCTTCTGATCTTTGTATAGCTAGTGCAGAGGGGTATGGGTGACTCGGAGGATCCTGTGATGGATTTGCGCCTGGACTGAATGGTAATGTACGTTGACCATAACAGATCCAGAGAGTGGCTGTGGAGGAGTGTCAAGTGTGTATCCCTTTTTCTGCACCTACTTTCACACCTGAGTACCCTTGAAGAGGGAACATGAGGCGTCCACCAACACACACTATGCCTTTAGAGAAAGGTGGACTTGGCGGGGGTACAGTGTCTTATCTCCCCTTCCAATATCGCTCTGATTTTTGTCCTATTCCCCCCTCTCTCTCTCCTTGCCCAGCTTTCCTTAAGATTTGGTTGTCTGCATTGCCCTTGGCAGGCATTGTATGTAATTTGATTAATTGGGGACGGGCAATTTGTTGGTGGAGATAATAGATGAAAAGTAGCATAGATGATTTGATTGGGGGGAGGAAAGTCATTTGGTTGTGTGTGATAACAACTCTAGATAAGAAAAAATAGTTACAAGTGGGATGGTGAATGAGTTCCATAGTGCCATTTTCTCATGCAATCTTCTGCTTTTCATGTCATTAATAATGTAACCATGCTTTTGTGCATATTCTCAGGGAATCACCTATGAGGGTAGAGAGTTGAAAATATTTGCCACTACTGGCACCTTCCTGCTTCCAAATCTCTGCAGCTTTATTTAAAGCCACACTTCAGCCACTTCAAACCAGGAACTACTACTCAAACCATTGTCCTCAGTCTGAAAATGCCACAGAAAATGTAAGCTAGTTCCCTGCTTCCAGGACTGGAATCTGGAGATGCTAAGAGATGGGCTGCTGAGGAGGAGGGTAGTTTTTTTTCCTAGCTGATTTCCAAAGGAGGCCAAAGCATTATACCTAGTCAACTGCAACTGAAATAGCTGTACAATGACCTGTCCACATCCTGTCTGACTGCTACATAGTTATTCAGTGCTCCACATTGTCACAAATTGTCAGCCTTTCCTTCCACACGGTAAACCACAGAGGCTAGCAGTCTGTAACTAACTCAGTGCTGAAGTCAGTGTATCTTAAGAGAGCATTGTGAAGCAGGGCATGGACTGACACTATAAAGTGCATGAAGTAAATTAAGCACTGAAGTGTGAGTGCTAAACAGTCTGAGAACCTTATGATGTACTTTGTTTGAACCTAGGACACAGCAGACATATCCTGGAGCTGAGATGACATGACTTCCAACAACCACCACTAGCTTCCAATGTGCCAGATCTAACACAAACCAGAGAGTTTTCCCCCAATGCTACTGATTCTAGTTTTGCTAAAGGCCCTTCTTACTCAGGTAAATACAGTCTTGATCTCAAGGGCAGTCACCTTCCCCTCACTTCTGGAAATCAGCTCTTTTGCTCATGCTTACAACAACGCTGCAATGAGGTCAGGAATGGAGTGGCCTTGATGGAACCCAAACCAAGTATCAGTCAACAGCTTATTGCTAAGCCAGTGCTGCTTCATGGCATTGTTGGTAACACCTTCACTGAAGATCATAAATAGACTGGAGGGGTGGTAACTGGCTGGGTTTGATTTGACCTGCTCTTTGTACACATGACATACCTAGACAATTTTCCACTTCGGTGGGTAGATGTGAATGTTATAACTGTACTGGAACAGTTTTGCCAAGGCATGGCAAGTTCTGGAGTACAAATATTATGGCCAGAATATTGTCAGGACCCAAAGCCTTTGCTGAATCCTTTGCCTTCAGCTATTTCAAATTTGACTGAAGACCTGTGATATTGGGGACCTCTGAAAGAAGCTGAGATGGATAATCTACTCCTCAATTTTGGCTGAAGTCAGCTGCAAGTATATTCAGAGGCAATGTTCAGGAATTCCAATGCAAATCCTATCCAACTGTAGTCACTACACTCACCTCTGCTGGGTCCATCCTGCTGTTAGGACATGTGGTGATATTTGTATCGAGGTGCATACTCAGTGAGTATGCATATTTCAGCCTGTTCTTTGACTAGTCTGTAAGATTGCTCACTCCATTTTGGCACTAATCCCAATATGTCAGTAAGGAGAACTTTGCAGAATGACAGGGCTGAGTTTGCTGTTGTTGTCTCCGTTACATAGATTGGTGCTAGATCAGATTAGATTCCCTATTGTGTGGAAACAGGCCCTTCAGCCCAACAAGTCCACACCGACCCTGCAATGAGTAACCTACACAGACCATATTATTGCTGTGGGTCTGATGCTACATGAGAAAAGGAAATTTGTCAAAATGATTTGGCCTTCAAGAGGATGGAATGAAGCAAATTTTTTTTAAACAATGGACAATGGTTTTATCATCATGGTTTCATGGTTAGACTTTGAATTCCAGCTTTTTTTCACCTGTTGTTTGACAAGTCTGTAAGAATTCAAACGCCATTTAGAGTCATAGAGAGGTACAGCATGGAAACAGACCCTTTAGTACAACTCGTCCATGCCTACCAGATATCCCAACCCAATCTAGTCCCATCTATCATCACCCGGCCCATATCCCTCCAAACCCTTCCTATTCATATACCTATCCAGATGCCTTTTTAAATGTTGCAATTGTACTAGCCTCCACCACCCTCTGTGAGGAAAATTTGCCCCTTAGCTCTCTTTTATATCTTGCCCTCTCATTCTGGACTCCCTGACCCCATGGAAAAGACTTTTGTCTATTTACCCTATCCATGCCCCTCATGATTTTGTAAACCTCCTATAAGGTCACCTCTCAGCCTCCAACACTCCAGGGAAAACAGCCCCAGCCTATTCAACCTCTCTCTATAGCTCAAACCCTCCAACCCTGGTAACATCCTTGAAAGGGTTCAGAAAAGATTTACAAGTTTCACAATATCTTTCCAATAGGAAGGAGACCAGAACTGCACACGATATTCCAACAGTGGCCTAACCAATGTCTTGTACTGCCGCAACATGACCTCCCAACTCCTGTACTTTGACCAATAAAGGAAAGCATACCAAACACCGCCTTCACTATCCTATCTACCTGCGACTCCACTTTCAAGGAGCTATGAACCTGCACTTCAAGCTCTCTTTGTTCAGCAACACTCCCTAGGACCTTACCATTGTGTATAAGTCCTGCTAAGATTTGTTTTCCCAAAATGCAGCACCTCGCATTTATCTGAATTAAACTCCATCTGCCACTTCTCAGCCCATTGGCCCATTACAAGATCCCATTGTAATGAGAGGTAACCTTCTTTGCTGTCCACTACACATCCAATTTCGGTGTCATCTGCAAACTTATTAACTATACCTCTTATGCTCACATCCAAATCATTCATAAAAATGATGAAAAGTAGTGGACCCAGCACCGATCCTTGTGGCACTCCACTGGTCACAAGCCCCCACCCTGAAAAACTATCCTTCTCCATCAGCCTCTGTCTTCTACCTTTGAGCCAGTTCTGTATCCAATTGGTAGTTCTCCCTGTATTCCATGAGATCTAACCTTGCTAACCAGTCTCCCATGGGGAACCTTGTTGAACACCTTACTGAAGTCTATATAGATCACATCTACTGCTCTGCCTTCTTCAATCCTCTTTGTTACATCTTCAAAAAATTCAATCAAGTTTGTGAGACATGATTTCCCACGCACAGAGTTATGTTGACTATCCCTAATCAGTCCTTGCCTTTCCAAATACATGTACATCCTGTCCCTCAGGATTCTCTCCAACAAATTGCCCACCACTGACATCAGGCTCAGTGGTCTCTAGTTCCTTTGCTTGTCCTTACCACCTTTTCTTAAACATTGGCACCACTTTAGCCAACCTCCAGTTTTCCGGCACCTCACCTTTGACTATCGATGATAGGAATATCTCAGCAAGAGGCCCAGCAATCACTTCCCTAGCCTCCCACGGAGATCTAGAGTACATCTGATCAGGTCCTGGGGATTTATCCACTTTTATGCATTTTCAAGACATCCAGCACTTCCTCCTCTGTAATACGGACATTTTTGCTGTGATGGTATTCAAACCCAGGTCCCCAGAGCATTATCTGGTGCCTCAAATGAAAGTCCAGTGACAGCTTCACTATACCTCTCTGCAACTTGCAAGTTTGTGATTTGAAATGTCGTTTTAGGTAGAAAAAAATCAACTGGTTAGTAATTCTGCCAGCTGCAATGAGATTTGCCTATGTTACTGATGTATGATATGTGGATGCATTGTTACTATTTAAATTTATAAAAGATTCTCTTCAAAATTCACTCTGTTCATTTTCTCATCAGCACAAGGCTGCTGCCAGTGATTTTAGTAAAAGATGAGGACTTATGAGGGAAAAAAAAATTGTATCAATCAGCTGTTGTTTGTGCATTGAGTGAATATATTACAAGCAGCTATGGAATACCCATTGTTAACCATGTGCTATTTAAAATTTATGAATTCACATATTAATGTGACTGACTGTGTGGAGTTTGCACGTTCTCCCCGTGTCTGCGTGGGTTTCCTCCGGGTGCTCCGGTTTCCTCCCACAGTCCAAAGATGTGCAGGTCAGGTGAATTGGCCATGCTAAATTGCCCATAGTGTTAGGTAAGGGGTAGATGTAGATGTAGGGGTATGGGTGGGTTACGCTTCGGCGGGGCGGTGTGGACTTGTTGGGCCGAAGGGCCTGTTTCCACACTGAAAATAATCTAATCTAATCTAATCTAATCTAATCTAATCTAATCTAATCTAATCTAATCTAAAATGCTACAGTTGAGTTCAATGTGTGCCTATGCATACACTAAATGTAGGGCTGGGCTATTGTTTTTGTTGTAGATTTTGTTGAAATGTATTTAACTATAATTTACCATATATATTGTTTGAAGGAACACATCTTTCTTATTTCCTTAAAATTAATTTGTGACTGTTTGTTTGGATGTGGCTGACTTTCTCAATTCACCAAGATAGTAGTTCAAGAATGTGTAGTGGGAAGCTCTGAAAAGAGATTTGACAAGGAGAAATGGAGAAAGATGAATCCACTTGGGTTAAAAGTGGATTATATGAGAAGAATAGGTAGAACTGGACATATTGTGAAGAATGTATGCTTTTTTTTAAATGTGCATTTCTTAATTTGAACAAGACACCTTTCCACAGAATGTAAAACCTTCAGATGCATGTCATTTAAATTTATAGGATTTGTTTTCACAGAAAACAGCATTCCACAAACTCGACCATACTTTTAGGATAAAGTGTACTATCACAATTTTCTGATATAACATCATATTTTTGTAACAGCCCTTTTTACAATGACTTTTAATAATACAAACTTAATTGGAAAAATTTGCATTGCATTAAACTGTAAGACAAAAATATTTTAGTGAAGTAAAGTTTCACAAACTTTAATAGATAAAGGTCAAACGGTTCTGGAGATGGGTTTCATTTTATATGTAATGACTTATTACCATTACCATTGTTACCATTGAATGGTAATATTAATGGGATCAACTTACAGACTCTTACATGTGAAAGTGTGCTATTTATTTTTGATGTTTTTGTATTAAAAACTCCCCCTATAATCTGTGCATGTTCAAGAACTGAAACTATTCTATATCGTGTCAAAAATCAACCTCCACCTCACTGATAACCCCACTACTATGAAAAAGGAAAATTCAAGCACTATTCCCAAAAAACTACTGTCAGTTTGACATTGTGTGGGTCGGTGATTTTAAAACACTAAGAAAGTGCTTAATTTGGGTGGCACAGTGGTTAGCACTGCTGCCTCACAGCACCAGAGACCCGGGTTCCATTCCTGACTCAGGCGACTGACTGTGTGGAGTTTGCACATTCTCCCTGTGTCTGCGTGGGTTTCCTCCGGGTGCTCCGGTTTCCTCCCACAGTCCAAAGATGTGCAGGTTAGGTGAATTGGCCATGCTAAATTGCCCATAGTGTTAGGTCAAGGGGTAAATGTAGGGGAATGGGTGGGTTGCACTTCGGCGGGTCGGTGTGGACTTGTTGGGCCGAAGGGCCTGTTTCCACACTGTAAGTCATCTCATCTAATCGACTTGTATATTCCTTTAAGTCTTGCATGCTAATGTACTTATTTCAACCTAGTTCTTATGATTTTTCAGTCATATTCCTACCATTAGTAATCCTGCTGTGATCATTTTATTATGATATTTTGTTGATTCCTACAGTATTACTTTACGTCAACAATGTGCTGGAACTATACAAATCAAAGTGGAATGCTGTTGGAAATATATTGAGTAATTTCTATAGCTATGCGAGCTATTAAAATGAATAATGCAAATTAATAAAGCTATTGAAAATGATACAGAATATCATGGTAAAATTCTAGAGGGTTAGAAATGAAAAGCAGGCAAATTATGCCAAAGTTATATAGACTTTGTTCTTACCACACTTGGACTAATCAGTACTTGTCTCTGTATTACAATATAAAGGCACTAATATAAAGTAATATAAAGGCACTAAAGGAGCAAAATATATTTACAAGGAAAATAATAAATATCAGATCTAAAAACAAAAAAGTAGAATATCTTGAAGTTCTTGGTAGAGGTCTTTAAAATTATGTAGGGTTAGACATAGCACAAGTACAGAAGAGAACAAATTAGCAGTCATACAAATAAGAGGGGTATTAATAAACCCAATAAAAATTAGGAGACACTTCTTTACCTGAAGAATAGTTAGGAAATGGAACTTGTAGCCACATAAAACAGTGAGAGTAGAGGAAAGCATATATGAATTTAGGATCAAGCAAGATAAGCAATCTGTACGTAAATCATGTTTGGTTTTTATTCTTTTGGAGCCTATGAATGCTCTTCCTGGGCCTATATAAAAATGAAAATGTCACTTGATCTTTTCAGATCATTTCCCCAATCCACTGCAGGATCTGACTGGTTATAAGTTTAGTGGAATAACCAATGGATTTTACTACATCACAGTACTGGTGAGTTGCCACAAGGTTTGGCTCTGTAGCATGCAGCTGAGAACCAACGTCAACTCCCCCCACCCCGTGACTCAACCTTCACAATAGTCAAAATGAGTGGTGACATCAGTGTACATCAACCACTTGCTATCCTGATGGGATGCCAACAGAGATCTACTGCATTCACAATCCCAACTTGATAAACATCCATGTTCCTCTGCCAAAGGTTTACAAACCCCAGGTTCTCCAACCGTCTGATATGATATCTGTTGATGCTACAAAGCTTAAGGATGGACAAATCCCAAAATTGCTCTCACTGTAAATGCAACCAACCAGTCCGCTAACATAAATATTAACCTACAGGTGTATTCCATTAATATTTGTACCTGTGCAACTATTACAAGATAAAATGTAAACCAAAGTAATATAACGCTATACCAGAGTGATTTGTGATAAGCTTTTTCTAACTTAGACATTAACTGTGCTGAGTAACAGAGCTCGTGACTGAAGCTGTTAGAAGGTCAGCCGGAGTAAGGCTTTAAAATCATTTACTCTCATGATGAATTGTCCAACCTGATGTGTTCTTAATGACAATCAGGCAACTCTTATAGTTTTTTTCTTGCAGCAATTAGCACAGTTTACCAAATAAATTGAATGCAATATCACAACTTCTGAACTTTGAGGTTGCTGGCTTTGTTTTGAAAAATCACTTACTAAATTACAGTATAATCAGAAAATGTACCTTCATTCGAATTTCTACTTTGGTAAAGGCAGCGTGGACAGTTAAAATAGCTTCATTTTCTGCCGCAGGTTTAAGTATCCAAGATTGGAAAGGCATATTGACATAATATCTCTGGATCAGAGTGAAAATGTTGAATGTGTCCATCTTAAAGGACAGTATCTGTTCCTCTGGCTCAAATGTGATGCTGTGAATGCCATCTGTCCTCCATTGTTTACCTATAATGAAAAATAAATATATTAGTCTGGGTTCTAACCATCTTGTTAAGGTGACGTCACACCATCAGGGCTGAAAGCTAGAGCTGACTCCTCTTTGGTTGAAGGTGGGTGTCAGATGTATATTGCTGGCAACAGCCAATTAAACTACTACCAGTCAATCAGGTACAGTGGTTATATCCCATCTGCCACCCAATCACTATGGCGAGAGCTCAGTAGTGTCAACACTAACAGTGGCCATTACTGAAACTGCACCTTCAGGGAAAGGACTCAAGTCAGGTCAGTTGGGTTGGGAGACACTGAGGAAAAGCCCTCAGAAACCAGTGGAAGTGATGATGTGATCCCATAAAATGGACTGAGGAGAGCCAGGAGGAGGCACGAAAAAGGCTTGGCATTGTACTCCTACATGAGGAATAAGAGAATGATCAGGGAGAAGGTAGGGCCGATCAGGGATAGCGTAGGGAACTTGTGCATAGAGTCTGAGAGACAGGGGAAGCCCTAAATGAGTATTTTGCTTCAGCTTTCTCTAAGGAAAGGGACCTTGCTGTGAATGAGAACTTTGAGGAGCTGGGATACAGGCTTGACCAGATCAAGATTTATGAAGTTGATGTGCTGAAAATTTTGGAAGACATTAAGATTGATAAGTCCCCAGGGCCAGACCAGATTTATCCTCGGCTGCTCTGGGAAGCGTGAAAGGAGGTTGCTAAGCCACTGGCGAAGATCTTTGCCTCCTCACTCTCCACAGGAGTCATACTGGAGGATTGGAAGGAGACTAATGTTGTTCCTCTTTTCAAGAAGGGTAATAGGGAAATCCCTGGCAATTACAGACCAGTCAGTCTTACATCTGTGGTCAGCAAAGATTTGGAAAGAATTCCTGAGGGTTAGAATCTATGACTATTTGGCAAAGTATAGCATGACTAAAGGCAGTCAGTATGGTTTGTGAGGGGCAGGTCATGCCTCACAAATCTTATTGAGTTCTTCAAGGAGGTGACAAGACAGGTCGACAAAGGTTGAGCAGTGGATGTGGTGGATATGGACTTCAGCAAGGCGTTTGAAAAGGTTCCCCACGGTAGGCTCATTCATAAAGTCAGGAAGTATGGGATACAGGGAGAATTGGCTATTTGGACTCAGAATCGGTGGTTGTAGATGGTAAGTATTCTGCCTGGAGGTCAGTGTTGAGTGGGGTCCCGTAGGGCTCTGTTCTTGGGCCTCTGCTCTCTGTAGTTTTTATAAATTTACGTGGATGAGGAGGTTGAGGGGTGGGTTAGTAAATGTGCAGATGACACAAAGGTTGACGGTGTCGTCAATAGTATCGAGGGCTGTTGCAGGCTGCAGCACGATATAGACACGATGCAGAGCTGGGCTGAGAAATTGCAGATGGCGTTCAACCTGGATCAATGCGAAGTGATGCATTTTGGAAGGTTGAACACGAATGCTGAATATAGGATTAAAGACAGGATTCCTGATAGTGTGGAGGAACAGAGGGATCTGGGTGTGCAAGTACATAGGTCCCTCAAAGTTGCCACCCAAGTGGACAGAGTTGTTAAGAAAGCATGTGGTATTTTGGCTTTTATTAACAGGGAATCGAGTTTAAGAGCCGCAAAGTTTTGCTACAGCTCTACAAGTTTCTGGTGAGACCACACTTGGAATATTGTGTCCAGTTCTGGTCGCCCTTTGCAAAGAAGGTTTACTAGGATGCTACCTGGATTGGAGGGCATGCCGTATGAAGAAAGGTTGAAAGAGCTCTGACTTTTCTCTCTGGAGAGGAGGAGGAAGAGAGGAGACCTGATCGAGGTATACAAAATAATGAGAGGAATAGATAGTCAATAGCCAGAGACTTTTTCCCCAGGGCAGGATTGACTGGTACGAGGGGTCATAGTTTTAAGATATTAGAGGAAAGGTATAGAGGCGATGTCTGAGGTAGGTTCTTTACGCAGTGTGTTGTGAATGCATGGAATGCATTGCCGGTGGTGGTGGTGGTGGGAGCAGTGTCATTAGGGACATTTAAGCAACTGCTGGACAGGCATATGGAGAGCAGTGAGTTGAGGGGTGCGTTGGTTAAGTTATTATATTTTACATTAGGATTAAACCTCAGCACAACATTGTGGGCCAAAGGGCTTGTTCTGTGCTGTACTTTTTTATGTTCTATAAAGAAAGAACCTCCACCAATGGAGCTTACAGAGAAGCATGCAGAGATTACCTAACTTCACATAGCATGGCAGACCCTTAAATGACCACAAGGTGGATGGCCATACTACCACAATTCTGGTCATTGGCACTATGGTGTTGGGAAGATCTTGTACTCACCACCTGATGGCTTCCTATGCCCTATTGCCAACCTCCCCATCTCCCAGTCCAGTTCTAAGAGGCTATGAATATTCACCCATTGTGTTCACATGGAAGGGTGGCAAAGGAATCTTTGGCTGTGGGTTGCACCAGGGTGGCAAGCAGGTACTTTGTGAGACGGATTAATTCTGGGTGAAAGTTTGAGGATGGACATGTGGTTGCTGTGTGGCTTAATAAAGAATTGAAGTAATTAAGAAAGAATTTTAATGCTGATATACTGCACTGCACCCCACCCCACCCCACCCCACCCACAAGCAACAGAAAAACCTTATTGAAATGTTTTCCAGAAAATATTTTTAAGTCTGTGAGGGTCAATTCTATGAGTACATCGCTTCACTCCAATGATAAAACTGTATGGTGCAGATCAGGCATTAGTCCTGACCACAGCAAAACAAATCGAGATTCTCTCCTTCAAGAAGGCCCACTTCAATTCACTCTGAGGTGAGGTTGGCTTATAACCCTAGATTTTACATTGCGTGTTGCATGGTCTGAATTTTTTAATTACTGATTAATTTTTCAATTGTGCACTGAGTGAGTTTGATACCTGTTTGGTCCCATCGAGCAGGCTTAGGCTGTTCAAAGAACAATGCTTTTGAAGGGAGTTTGAGTGTGATTCCTGCGGGTGGTGCATTACGGCTTTCACCTTCCTTTTCATCTGGGGTGGGACTGTCTTCCTTGTTTGACTCTGGTGGATAGGGAGCTGACATCAATCCTGTATCCTTCATCTAAAATTGACATAATATGTTTATTCATCAGTAATCAGGTATATACTATTTGTGGAGTGCTTGTTAAAGTTATGAAATGTTAAAGTACCAGAAGTCAATGTACTTGAAGTTGCTTTATTATTTGGATCTTCTATAGAAATGTAACTAGAGGGTTGAAGTTTCCATGTGTTTTCTGCTCACATAATAGTGCAATCTGGTCAAAATCAAATAAAAGATCAAGAAATTTGAAACGTAAGTGAATTATGTCCATAACCATTCAAGTTTTTGTTTAATGTAGTTCAAAGATTACAAAGAATATTTTGGACTAAACAATCAATTTTCTAAAAAGTGACCACACTGTCAGATCAGTGTAGTGATCTTCCAATAATTGTACCCATCCAGAGAGTATGGAGACTGATTAATCACGATACACCTTGAATTTCAGACACACAAGCACGTGTGGCTCAACATTAATCTAGCATTGATCAGCTGTAGCTGCAGTGACCAAGTCAATCGAAACTTTGCTCAAGTCTGTTTCTGAAACGAGAGCTACTAGCACTTCAGGTTACCAAAAATTTAGTTTGAATAGCCTTAAGTTCAATAAACAGATCTATCCTTGGTATGATCTATGTTCCAACACTAGCCAACTCAAGACATTCAGTTTTATTTCCACAGCTTCTTGGTTAAAGTTCATGAGCTGGACTGGCTCAGATGAAGCAAAGGTCTGGGGACTGTATAAAGTAATATTTTTACGGAATACTTTAAAAACACATGGTCATATGAGGTATCATGTTTATCAACAACCACAACCTTTAATAGTAACATTTACCATTAAAAACTATGTTTCTTTATTACTATTTTGTTTTTGTTGACAAACAGGGTTTGATTAATTTTTAAGTGTTAAAATGGGGCTGAATTGACAAATAGTCCAAGCCCCTACTTCTCAAACTGTGTTCAAGTTTCTGAATTGAATGCTTGATGTAAATAAAGTAGCTGTTGATGGAGAGAGACAAACTGACAGACCCATGGAATATCTCACCAAAAGATGTGAAGGGAACTTCAAAAAAAACTGCAAAGGAGGCAGAGGAAGATCAAAACCAACTAGAATGTGACATTGTGTGATTACAACCATAATGAGGTGCTGATAAACCCTGCTCAGTAGCAAGACCCCCCCCCCCCCCCCCTGTGAATTATGTCCCAACCTACAGATAGACACGTTTTGTATTTATCCTCTGAAAGATATAGAAGGACAGAGCTTAAAATGCCACTTTCAACTCTATTTGAGAGATATTAGAACTGAACCTATTTGTGTATGTGAGCAAGCTAAGGTACTCATCTGTGTTAGCCTGGGTTTGAGTATTCGCCCGCAGTAAAGGTCACAGTCAAAATCCTTTAGTTATAGGTAGAGAGATCCTCTCAAGTGCTAGGAATCAGCAAGTTAGTAATCCGGACAATAGGGTAACAAAAGGACTCTCTCTCACCCTGACTTCTGGACTTCAGTCATAGTTTAACGAAATCAAATAACAAGGAACTCAACCAACCTGCAAAACCAAGAATCTTAAAATGACCAATGCTAACCTTAAGATTACCTTCACATTATTGACCACGTTTAACATCCACTCTTTACAAACAATTCAGAGACTGATATGTAGACTTCTTTTTTTTAAAGCCACTATCTTTTGAAGCCCAGTTGTAATTTCTAGTCCATGTGTGTTGCATTATTTCCTATGTGCAATAATAATTAGTAATGAACTCATTCTCTTTTAACTTAGGAAAGCCTTGTTAAATTGACTCCTTTTAAAATCGTGTCAAGAGCAAAGGTTTTCATGAGGGAAGAGATCCTTTAAAAATAAACCTCGTTGCAACCAACTGAAAGGTGGATGAGAAAAGAACAGGAACCAGTTCATCCCTCCTCATCTGGGCATTTTAATGACTTGGTGTATCTGTCTAGAACCACAACACATTGGGGAATGACTCCTGAGATCTTACTACTTACTGTATCTCTTGAAATAAAAGCATTGTTTAAACAACATTCAGATGCTGTAGTATAAAATAGATGTTTACCTGGACGATTCTCCATCCTTTAACAAACTTGGGCTGAGGTGGCAACTTCAGTATGTCAAAATAATAAACTCCTCCCAGTGGCGTGTACTGATTAAAGTCAACGATACTCATAGCGATGGCCTCATATGATACCTTTTCTAGATGGACAAAAAGTATGAAATCAAGTTGCAATAGACAATAGAATTCCTTTATTAGATATTACAAAAATATTACGTCAAAGACTTAGTTTTGTCCCTGCTCACCAAAGTGACTTTTTGATTGTTGGTTCAAATTTTGCAAATATGATCTAAATGTAAATAATTATTATAACATTTCTCCTTGGGATGTGGATGATTGTTAGCAATTCCTCACTTATTACATATTTATAATTACCATAACAACTCTATTTAATGGGGTATTTCAAAGCACATTAAGAGTTCGCAACATAATGTAGGACTGGGGTCATGTGTAGATTCTATGTGGAGAGGAGATACTATCCCTTCCCTAAAGTCATCAGTGAGCCAACGGTAGTGTTGTGACAATCTTCTTTTTCCCCATTTTGTCAGTCCAGAATAACCAAACTAATCAAATTCAATTTACAATTTGCGATTTGAACTGATGCCCCCTGGGCTTAGTCCGGTAGCAATACCCTGTTGGCTGAATTAACTCTCCATGAAGACTAACAACATCAGCCTGCCACATACTGAGCCCATTAGTGAAAATAAACAAAAGGGTCGAAATGCAAACCGAAATTGCTGAAGGAACTCAGCAAGAGAGAAATTGAATTAATGTTTTGATGCCAGAGACAACGTTTTGAATAGAGATTTTTAAAAGAGTTCTAAATGCTTAATCCCAGGGAAGTGTTAAATGCTTGAAAATAAGCATTTTCAAAAAATGAACTACTTAATTCAGCAAAACTACAATCACTCCAATCCTGATCATTCCCTTTGTTACGCAACCCTTCTTAGACCCCTCAAGTTCAGATGGCAACAGTTGGCTGTCGACAGCACACAACTGTTTAGCTACTTTCATCAGTTCCAGCTGGACTCCATAAAGTACACCAAGATTTCATTCTCCTCAGCTCCAACTATCCATAACCTAAGGATCATCCATCACCATACAGCAACCCTAAACTGCAGCTGATGGTATGCCTCCAGAAAAATTACCAGAGGTGAAAAGAGGCTGCCTGATGCCCACCTCTGAGATTTCTCCTACTCCTAAATGCTCCTATTCCTTGATCCAGAAAGACCTAGATGATTCCATCATAAATACAGAGCTGCTAAATCTCTTGCTATCCTGCCATGACTCTCCATCTCCCTACTTTCACATAAGATCCTACTTAAGGCACTCCTTTGATGTTGACCTTGAAATTCCATTCAGGTAGACAACAACATGCTTTTGTATTTTTCTTTTCAAATTAAAGATGCCAAGTGAATTAGTAAAACTAATTGTTACCCGTGTTGGATGAGGTGTATTGCTCAGATCTGATATCAGTTGCTGAATCTGATGTGCCACCAGAATCTGGAATCACAACTTCTTTTTGCACACAAATGATGATGTCTAACTAAAATAAGTAGTTGAACATCCTCAGTAATGTGTTGGTACCTCAAAGGGCCTTCCTCCTCAACCCTACTCCCTTTCCATGTCACTACACTTATTTAAAACCTATTTCATCTCTTTACCCGTAGAAACAAACCCATCCAGAAATCAATAAAATGGTGCCATTGTAGTTACCTGAACAGATGGCCATCTGTTCACATTTTCAAAGCTTCAGCAGATGGATATTCAATCATACTAGGCACCTGTTCAGATACTTCAAAGGCTCAACAAATGTCTGACCTTAAATCAATATAAAAATATCAAAGCACAGAGTCCAGATGATACTCTAATACATAATTCTCAATACTATTGAATACAGAAGAGAACTTTATCCACTTTAGTAAGTGCTCAATGCATCTGAGCATAATGATGGCTATTTGCCTTTAGGGACAGAGACATAGCTATCATACAGTATCTAATTATAACATATAAAGTTGAGAACACTTTCAAAAGGTCCACAATTCCATAACAGGGCTCCCCTGTCATGGTTCAGAAGCTGACCAACTTCATAGAATCCTTATAGTGTGGATAGAGGCCATTCAGCCCATCAAGTCTACGCCAACCCTCTGAAGAACATGCCACCCAGAACACTTTTCCCCCAACCCCACATTTATCATAGCTAATTCACCAGCTTACACATCTTTGGACTCTGGGAGGAAACTGGAGCATGAAGAGGGGACCCACGCAGACACAGGGAGAACATGCAAACTCCACACAGGCAATCACCAGAGGCTGTGAACTGAACCCGGATCCCTGGCACTGTGAGGCAGCAATGTTAACCAGTGTGCCACTGTCACACCTGAGAATGTACAGTGCAAAACTAGCCCTGTCAACTTAATTGTTCAATGCCAGTGTTTGACCTCCACTTGGCCCACCTCACAACTTAGGTCATCTCTCCCCTTCTACCTCTTTGTCCCACACCTCAAAGGGCTAAAAGTGGCTAAGAAATGTCCTTGGACAATGGCTTAAGGAGGATACTATGAGAGGCAAAGGAGGAAGTAGCTGGTGCCTTAACAGATATCTTTGCATTCTCTTTGGCCTCAGGTAAGGTTCCAGAGAACTGGAGAATGGCCAATGTTGTTCCTTTGTTTAACAAGGAAAACAGATAATCCAGATAATTACAGGCCAGTGAGCCTCACATCAGTAATGGGAAGCTGTTGGAGAAGATACTGAGATTCAGGATTTATTCATATTTGGAAGGTCATGCCTCACCAACTTGATTCAGTGTTTATGAGCAGGTGACAAGAATGATTGATGAGAGAAGGGCAGTGGATGTTGTCTACATGGGACTTTAGTAAGGCATTTGACATATACCTCATGGCAGACTGGTACAAAAGGTACAGACTCATGGGATCCAGTGGGAGCCAGTTAGATGGATACAACACTGGCTTAGTCACAAGACAGAGTGTCATAGTGGAAGGGTACTTTTTGGAATGGAGATCAGTAACTAGTGGTTACTGGGACCTTTGTTGTTTGTAATATATATATATATATGATCTGGAGAAAAATGTAGGTGGTCTGATTGTGGATTAAGTTTGCAGACGACACCAAAATTGGCAGATTTTCAGATAGTGAGGAGCATTGCCATATAGATATAGATGCAGATTTAAGCAGAGAAATAGCAGATGGAGTTTAATCCAGATAAATGTGAGGTGATGCATTTTGGAAGATCAAATTCAGGTGTAAATTATACAGCTGAGTGGCAGACGACACTAAATTGAGTGGTAGTGTGTGCCGTGAGAAGGATGCTAAGAGACTGCAGGATGACTTGGAAAGACTGACTGAGTGGGCACATACTTGACAAATGCAATATAATGTGGATAAATGTGAGGCAATAACAGAAAGACAGATTATTATCTGATTGGTGGCAGTTTAGGAAAAGATGAGGTGCAACAAGACCTGGGTGTCAGGGTGGAACAGTCACTGAAGGTTGACATACAGGTGTAGCAGACAGTGAGGAAAGCTAATGGCATGCTGGCCTGCATAGTCAGAAGATTTGAGTATCGGAGTAAGGATATCTTGCTGCAGTTATATAGGGCCTTGGTGAGTATTGTGTGCAGTTTTGGTCTCCTAGTCTGAGGAAGGACATTCTTGCTATTGAGGGAGTTCAGCAAAGGTTCACCAGACTGCTTCCCCAGATGGTAGGATTGACACATGAAGAAAGACTGGATCGACTGGGCTTCTATTCACTGGAATTTAGAAGAATAAGGTGGGGGTCTCATAGAAACATATCAAATCCCGCTAGATGCAAGAAGAATGTTTCCAATGTTGGGCAACTCCAGAACTAGGAGTCAAAGAATAACGGGTAAGCCATTCAGGATTGAGATGAGGGGGAAGAATTTCTTCACTCAGAGAGTAGTGAACCTTTGGAATTCTCTCCCATAGGAAACTGTTGGGACCAGTTCATTAGATATATTCAAGAGGGAGCTGGTTGTGGCCCTTGCTGCTAAAGGGATCAAGAGGTATGGAGAGAGGGTGGGAATGGGATACTGAGATTGCATAATTAGCCATGATCATATTAAATGGTGGTGCATGCTCCTACTTTCTATGTTTCTATGTAATCCTTAGCAACATGGACATATAGAGGGATCTAGGCATACAGGTCCATAGATCCCTGACAGGTGGATATGGTGGTCAAAAAGAAATACAGCACACTTGCCTTCATTGGCTGGGGCACTGAGTATAAAAGTTGACAATTTATGTTACAGCTGCAGAATAGTTTAGTTAGGTCAAACTTGGAATATTGTGTGCAGTTCTGGTCGCCGCACTCTCAGAATGGATGCTTTGGACAGCTTGCAGAAAAAGTTTTGGAAGGTTTTAGTTATGAGGAGAGGTTGGATAAATTCGGAATGTTTTCACTGGAAGGATGGTGGCTGAGGGGCAACCTGACAGAGGTCTACAAAATTATGAGAGACAAAGAGAGGACAGGCAGTCAAGGGCCTTTTCCCAGGATGGGAAGGTCAACTACAAGGGGGCACAGGTTCAAGGTGAGGAAGTGAAGGTTTAGGGGAGAAATGTGGGGAAAATCTTTCACAAGGAGGGTGCTGGGTGCCTGGCACCTACTGCCAGTGCTGGTGGTGGATGTAGGTATATTAGCAACATTTAAGGTGCATCTTGATGGACACATGAATAGGAGATGAACAGAGGGATAGAAACCGTGTATGGGCAATAAATAGCTAGTCTAAATAAGGGCTAGGAATCAACACAGGGTTAGTGAGCCAAAGGGCCTGTTTCTGTGCTGTACTGTATTGTATTGACTCGATCACTTTACTTATCCAGTTTCGATTTAAGCACATCTGCACTATTCACATCAATCACTCCATGTGTTGGTGAGTTCTACATTCCCATCACTCTTGGAGTAAAGAGGTTTCTCTGCAGTTCTGTAACGGGTTGGATTTTGTCAGGACTATCTTATATTTACAACCCCTTGTTCAGGTTTATAGAAAAAGAATCTTTAATTGTGTTTCGTTTTTTTTTATTTTAATCATTCAAATTCTTTAAAAGTTTTCAATGGTTAAATGTAAACAGCCTCTTGTTTTAAAAGAGTTTTTTTCAAATTATCTGTTAATTTAGTAATTTTTTTACTTTTTCTTTACATTTCCATTTTAATGAAGCTTGTTAATTCAGCTTCTTTCAGGCAAAAAGGCAACTTTAAATTAATTACATCAAAACATTGACACATTAAAATAGGCAACTAAAGCCTTAATTTGACTCAAAAACAGATTGTAAAGATGAATTAAATTCTCTTAATTGAAAGTTGCCACAAACATGGAAGCCACTAAATGATATGCGTAAGGTTCATGGTTCTGTTACAAATTGAATAACCCAGAGGTTATGAGTTCAAATCCCACCATGACTTGCATTGTTCTTTTCAGTTTAGAATGGTTTAAGACGATTAAAGGATTTGTTCTGCTGGTGGAGCCCAGAGTAAGCTGGTAGGACTTTAAACTTAGAGCTAGGCCCTTCCAAGCTAACATCTTCACAAAAAGGTAGCAGAAATTTGGAACTCTCTCCCCAATGAAGCTACGAAGGATAGTTTCAATAAAGACTGATGAAATGGAGACTGATCAGTTTTAGACCAGGGTAAGAGAACGTAAATGGATAATTAGAGTTAGGATACAGATCAACCTAACTGAATGGTGGAACTGGCACAATAGATTCATCTGCTCCTCAGGGTGGAGTCTTGCAATTCAGTAAATTTGTGGGCTAGCAATGGAAAGAATAAGTGACACTGTCAATGCACTAGCAATCCAACCAGCTAATGTTCTGGGGACTTGATTTCGAATCTCACCATGGCCAATATACAATCAATAAATATCTTGAATAACGGATTAAACTAATAGAACTCAAAGTAACAGCGTAGCACAGGAACAGGCCTTTCAGCCCACCATGTCTGTGCTGACCACGCTAACCGATCTAAATTAATCCCATCTAATGACACATGGTCCATATTCCTCTATTGTGTCTCTGACCTGCTGAGGTTTCTTGTACTTTCTATTTATATTTCAGATTTCCTACATCCAGGATATTTCTCTTTTTGTATCCTTGGTACTCTGTTGAATACTACATAACCGGTTTCACTATCTGATGCAGTTAGATTTCAAAAGGTATCTCTGTAAGTATATTTTTCTATCATTTATATTGTATATGTTAAATATATTGTTTATTTGCAAATATTTCCTACTGCTGGCATAACGTTTGGTCACAATTATCAGTCAACTTTACCCACTGTAACTTGGCATGACACTTATCATTCAGTTGTATAAGTCAATTGTTGGACATTGCCTTCTAGTCTCAACACTAAATTTGATTCCACCTTGTATAATCAAACAGTTAATTCATTGTACAGTTGCCAAATTGAATAGCATAATATGAAATGCCTTGCATAGGTAACACTTTTTGCTGTTCACAAACTTCAGAACTTTGTGCCACCATTTCTCATTGTAAATGACTATATTAATATTTCCCATTCAATTTTATTATGTAAATTGTTCTGCAGTTGCCGTGGCTGTAGTGACCTTTAGGTGGCTTCACGCAACAAGTTTGTTCTCTCCCAATTCCATAACCATCCAGTTTATCAAAAAAAAATGCAGGTTTTTCAATTGACAGCATCAGATGTGAATTAACTCTGGCATGAAGACAGTAAATCAGAGATTGTAGTCTCTCTCTCTCTCTCTCTGTCTTATTTTGGCTTCAGGTTGCTGTCAGTCAGTCCTTGTCCCCTGTTCTGCTTCCATCGTTTTTAGTCCTGTTGCTTGCTTCTTTTTTAAACCTCTGTCATCCTGCTTTTTTCTCTATCTTCACTTTGTTTTGAAGTGACCGAAAGTGGTCATGAAGAAAGGGGAAAGGAGCTACTGAGGACTACAAGCTGTGTTTTCTGATGGAGGTTGCAAGTGGAGAATAATGAATGAAGAGAATAATCTAACCTCATCAAGGGGTTTCACTCCCTTATTAGGAATATTAAGTAATTATTTAAATAAATCTAATTATATTAAATTTACATGGTTATTTTTTAAAATATATCTGAATTTCTTGACTGATAACCAAGATAACTAACTAAGGATTACGATAGTGATGACTAATGGTGACAATTCGCCACGGCACATTCGCCACCGATGACTAGCCACTGCCAGTTCTCCACCAGCGTTTCTCCATCGGGGTCGTTTGACCTCTGGAGACTATTCACCACCGGAAATATATATATGTACTGATTATTTTCCCTCCCTCCTGTTCTTTCATACTTCTCAGTCCCCTTTATTTATACAACTGCTTACTACATATTGATAAAAAAAAGTTAAAATAAATATCATTTTATTGGTTTAGATATAAAAATGAGTTACAAACTTTAACCAGAAAAAGGAAATATATTTTAAAAATCTTTATAATGACAGTAAAATCTCACATTAATATTAAACAATGAAATTTCAGTTCATTTGATAGTTATGTGCTATTCCTCTAAGATATTCCAAACGATCTCTTTCACCGTATTCAAGAACAACGCAACGAAAACACTACCTTAACCAATATAACAACATTTTTATAGAGTTTAGATATGTTGTTCTCTAACATTTTAAATGTTGTTAAATTTTTAAAAATCTATTAACAAAAACAAATGGTTATTAAAACAAGTAAACGCTACCACCAATATTCAAAATATACAACTTATTTGCAGTGGCGAATCGCCTTCAGTGGCCAATGGGCTGTGGCTAAGCATCCTCAGTGGACAAAGGGCAGTGCCTAATCGTCGGCAGCGAATCTGCTGTGGCAAATGGTCCCACTCCGGAGGCAGTGGCATGGTAGTAATTTCTACTAGGCGAAAGTGAGTACTGCAGATACTGGAGATTAGAGTCAAGATTAGAGTGGTGCTGGAAAAGCACAGCAGGTCAGGCAGCATCCGAGGAGCAGGAAAATCAACGCTTCAGGCAAAAGCCCTTAATCAGGAGGTTCTAGTAATTTCTACTTGCCTAGTAACTTAATCCCCGGACTAATGGAACACATAGGTTCAACTTCCACCATGATGGTGAAATTTGATAAAAATATCAAAATTGGAATAATAAGAATAATGGAATTATTAAAAGAAAATGGTCACTAATGTCCTTTAGGGAACGAAATAGACCATCCTTACTTGGTCTGGCCTAAAAGGCTCCAGAACCACAGCAATGTGGTTAATGCTTAACCTTTTCTGGGCAATTAAGGATAGGGCAATAAAAGTTGGTCTAGCCAGAAACATTGCACATCCTTTTAAAAAAAGGTGTATATAAATATCCAAACTTTGCTGTTAAGCGTTTAAACTCACAACTAACAACTAATACTTTCATCCCTGCTTCATTTCTTTGTTATCATGTACACAAAGGAACTACAGATTTTTGTCATTGTGTTCCGGAATCATAGTAAAATCACAAATTCTAGCAAGAATTGTTATGTGGGGAGTTGTCAATGTTTTCACCTGGGCTTCACAGAGTTTCCTTACAACTTTTGTGGCTACATCTTCAGTTCATCACCAAAACTACTCTTTGATTTTCCAATGGGCAGAGCTTATTATCAGACTTTGCATTTTATTCTTTCATGCGATATAGGTGAATCTGGCTAGGCCTGCAATTATTGGCCATCCCTGATTACCCTTGAGAAGGTGGTGGTGAGCTGCCTTCCTGAACCACTGCAGTTCATTTGGTGTAAGGCCATTTACAGTGCTGTTTCGAAGCAAGTTCCAGGATGAAGGACTGACAATATGGTTCCAAGTCAGGATGCTGTGTGCCTTACAGAGGAGCTTTCAAGTGGTGGTATTCCCATGTATCTGCTGCCCTTGTCCTCCTAGGTTAGAGATCACGAATATGGAATGTTGTCCAAGAAGTCCTGATGAATTTCTGCAATGCACCCAGTGGATGGTATGCACTGCTGCCATTGCGTATTACTCAGAGCAGAGTTCCTTGCTCCTGACAGGTTTTTGTAGATAAAGTATTTATATTGCTGGTCCAGTTTAGTGATGACCCTAAGAGTATTATTAATAGGAATTCAGTGATAGTAATATTGAGTGTCAAGGGATAATGGTTAGACTCTGTCTTGATGGAGTTGGTCAATGTTTGGTACTTGTGTGGCCATTTAATACCTTAGCATGGATGTTTTCTAGGTCTTGCTGCATATGGATACAGATGGCTTCATTATGTGTGGTATCGTATATAGTATTTAAGTCTGTTCAATTATTGGCAAATATCCCCAAGTCTAACCTTATGATGGAGGTAAGGTCACTGATGAAGCAGCTAAGAATGGTTGAATTTCGGACAATATCATGGGGAACTTTTCTTCCTTACTTTTTCATCAATATTCTTGATCATTCAGGATATTCTGGCCTTGGATATCCCACATTTTTTCTCATGGGTATGTACCCAGTTGCACACTAGTCATCTCTTTTTCGAAAGTCTTCCATTTTTCATCCAGTGTTTTATCCATTAAAATTTGTTTCCAATTAACTTGCTCTGTTTAACTTTTAAACACCTTTGGGGAGGCAATGGCCTAGTAGTATTATTGTGGACTATTAATCAAGAGACCGAGGTTTGAATCAAGTCCTGGGAGATGGTGGAATTTGAATTCAATAAATATTTGGAATTAAGAGTCTATTGATGACCACGAATCCATTGTAAACTGTCAGAAAAATGCATCTAATGTCCTTTAGGGAAGGAAGTTGCCATCCTTCCCTGGTCTGACTTGCATGTGACTTCAGACCCACAGCAGTGTAGTTGACTCTTAACTGCCATCTAGGCAATTAGGGATGGGCAATAAATGCTGGCCTAGCCACCAAAGCCCATGAATAAATTTAAAAGATATGCACTTTTCCACTCTGGGATCTTAATCCTTGACTGATAGTTATCCTTTTCTAACTTAATATTAAACCTAATTATATTGTGATTGCTATTTCCCAAATGCTCCCCCTCCCCTCCTCTAAAATTTTCCACTTGGCCTGCCTCATTTCCTACAAGCAGATCCCGCACAGTTTCCTCCTGGGTATGACTGGAAATGTACAGTTCCAGAAAGTTCTCTAGCATGCATTACAGGAATTTCTCCTCTTCTGCATTCCACAATCTACCTTTTATTTCCAGTCTATCCTGGGGTAATCGAAATCACCAATCACAACTCTACTTATGTCGCATGTTTTTATAACCTGCCTACAAATGCTGTCTTTGACTTCCTCCCCACTATTTGGAGGTCTATAAAAAATACCCAACAAGGCCACTGCTCCCATCCTGTTTCTCACCTCGAATCATATAGATTCTCTTTCAGGAACTGCATCTCATTCAAGGGCTATGGCATTATCTTTGACCAAGTCTGCTGCACCTCCTCCCTTTTCACCCATCCCAACTTCATACTCGAGTTTATAACCCAGTTTATAACTTCAGCCACAGTTCTGCCAATGATACTATGTAATATCTCCCTTCAGCAATTTTTGTTTCCAGTTCCCTAATTTTGTTCTCTATATTTCATGCACTTACACACTCACAACTTAACACTGCCCTTATCTCTTTCTTGCCCAATGGACGATGAGTGTTTCTTTTTCACTGTCAACATTCTAACCTTCCCTCATTTCCTTTTCCATGCTCCCCATCCTCTTTCGTTTGCCCATACTGGTACTTCCAAAAGTAGGTCCATTGATCAACTCACCCACCCCAACATGAACTGATTGTTCAACCTCCTTTTCCAGAAGTTCTTTGACAATGGACCCTTTGAGATTCCCTTTTCAATTGTGATGAGTGAGCCAACCTTTCTTAGAATTCTCCTCAGTCACTTCTCACTAGTATCCTCTGTTCCAGTTGTTCAGCATTTGGACTGTTGATCTAGTTTTGAGTTGTTACATCTGTTCCAAGTCAGGCCCATTGGCATGGCGGCAGTACCACATAACATACCAAAGGGTGTCCTCAATGTGAAGATTACACTTCATCTCCGCAAGACTGGGCAGTGGTTTCTCCTACTGATACTTCCTAAGACAGAAACCTCCAAGACAGATAGATTGGGTGAGGTCAAGTAGGTCTTACCCTTTTGTCGGTTCTCTTATTACTTGCTGTAGACTCAATCTAGCAGCAATGCCCTGTGGCACTTGACGAGCTTAATCAATATTGGTGCATTCTTGCTGATGGACATTGAAGCTCCCTGTGCCCTTGTCACACTCAGTGTTTCCTCCAAGTGTGTTCAACATTGAACAGCATTGATTCATCAGCCAAGACGGAGTACAGAGGAACCTTGATTATTCGGCATTCAATTATCCGAATTTCGGATTATTCGTCAAGATTGCAAGGTCCCGATGCTTGGCTAAACAGTGTATCCGGCATTTGATTATCCAAATTGCGATTATCCGAAAACAATACTCCCCGCCCATGTCATTCAGATAATCGAGGTTCCTCTGTAGTAGGTAGTAATCAGCATGAGGTTTCCTTGCATATGTTTGATCTGATGCCTTAAGATTGCATGGAGTCCAGAGCCTATGATGACAACTCCAACGGCAATGTTTTTATCGCACATTGGGTAGGTCCCACCTAGAACACTGCATTATTATTGTGTATTTATGGGCATCACACTCACAGAAGGAGGCCAGGTCTTGGAGAAGCTACAGAGGAGATTTACTATCATGACCAGGAAGGTCAGAAACCAGAGGATGAGAAGAAATTGTTTTGATTCTGAGCCATAATGATCTGGAATGTTCTACATGGAAGTGCAATGGAAGGAGATTCAGTAGTAACTTCCAAAGAAGATTTAAATACATACTTGAAAAATAGAAACTTTTAGGGCTGTGGGGAGAATGTAACTAATAGGCTTTCATAGAGCTGGAAAAACACAAACTGAATAGCCTCCTATGCTCTATGATTCTAATTAATCTTCCTTTGATGAATTAGAAATGTAAGAGCAGATTTTCAACTTCAATGCCTCATAAACACATATTAGATATTTATAATATCACTAATAATATTATTAATAAGCTCCAAAGTCTTAATGTTCTAAGAAGCCAGGACAGCCAGAATGGATTGAATAATCTTCAGTGTGAATTCCATTATTTATAAAATTTGAAGTAAAACTATAAAGCCTGCAAAGGAATGAATTATAATGTTTGTTGAAAAATGGATTGGCGGTTGGATAATCTGCAATACAGATCTGATCAGATAAATTGTTAGAATCTCTCTCCAACTTCTAACTATCACTAGTGCTAGTTCTGGCTGGTCTTTCAGATTTTACCCCATGTAAACCTGAGGTAATCCAAAACTCTACTGCCCATTTTCTTAACTCACATCTAATTCCAAATCCCTATCAACTTTCTACTCTCATTAGCACCCAGTCAAGTAAAACCTTAATTTTAAGGCTCTAATCCTTGTTTTTGAGGCCTTCCCCCTCCCTAACTCTGCAATCTTCTCAAACTCCACAACTCTCCAAGATACGTTCAACTAGAGAGGGTACAGAAAAAGTTTAAGAGGATGTTGCTGGGACTGGAAAGTTTGAGCTACAAGGGGAGGCTAGGTAAACTGGGACATTTTTTCCTGGAATGTCAGAGGCTGAGGCTGATCTTACAAAGTTTTATAAAATTATGAGGGGCATAGATAAGGTCAATAGCCAAGATCTTTTTCCAAGGGTAGAGAAGTCCAAAGCTAGATGGCAAAGGTGAGCAGGGCAAGATTTAAAAGGGACCTGAGGGGCAATTTTTTCACAAGGGTGATGCATGTATGGAATGAGCTGCCAGAAAAAGTGGTGGAGGCGGGTACAATTACAATATTTAAAAGACATTTAGACAGGTACATGAATAGAAAAGGTTTAGAGGAATAGGGGTCAAATGCAGGCAAATGGGGCTAGTTCCATTTAAGTTACTAGTTGGCATGGACGAGTTAGGTAGAAGGGTCTGTCTCTGTGCTGTATGACTATCTAATTTTGCCCCTTCTTAATTGCCCCAATTTTAATCAGAGCATAACTGATGGCTGTGCCTTCTGTTGCCTGGGGTCTTAAGGTACAGAAATGTTTCCCTACACTTTTCTATATTCCTATATCATTTCTCTCCTTCAAGGCATTCTTTATAACTACCCCAACCTACCTATCTTAACTAACCTTAATATCTCTTTGTGGTTTTGTATCATATTTTGTTTATAATGCTCTGTAATGTGTTTTGTTACGTTTATCACAACTAAGTCACCATAACTACTTCCTTACCAGAACATACCATTCACTTTCTCCCAATGCACTTGAAACAAATATTTTGTTAGAAATGTTGCTATATGTGTAGTTAAAAATCACACAACACCAGGTTATAGTCCAACAGATTTATTTGGAAGTACTAGTTTTCAGAGCATTGCTCCTTCAATGAGATACCTGAAGGAACAGCGCTCTGAAGTACTTCCAAATAAACCTGTTGGACAATAACGTGATGTTGTGTGATTTTTAATATTATCCGCCCCAGTCCAACACCTGCACCTCCACATCATGGCTATATATATAGGAAATCTCTGAACATATTTATACACTATCTGCAAAAAGTGCATAGCTTATTTGGACCATGACCATGTTTTGACACTTACAGTTCCCAACACCATAATACTTTGGTTGATTTGTAGCTCAACTCCATTTTTCAATGATTGATTCACATACCTTGCTTCCCTCCCAAGATAACAAAACCTATCTTTCTTAGTCCTGAATATTTTAATTTACACTAATGCAACCCCCACTCCCCAAAACTCTGTTACAGCATTTTGGAGAATCACAATCCATTTTGATTTCCAAACCTTTTAAACAAAAGTTGCACTCAATGACTTCTTGAAACTGAAAAATTGCACATTTCCTACCTGAAACGAGTTCTATACTTGGTAACTTTGCATCAACATCTTCGACAACTCGTACCCTGCTTGATGATCTGCTTCTTAATTCCGTTTCCTCCTTGGAACCGCTACTTACTGCACTCTACAAAATAGTAAAATGATTGTTCAATTTTACAAAGATTATTGATAGTAAGGAAATTGGGGTGGTGCAGGGTGCAATGGCCTATTAGTAGTATCACTACACTATTCATCAGAAACTCTGCAAATGTTCTGTGGACACAGGTTCAAATCCTGCCATGACAGATGGTGGAATTTGAATTCTTTTTTTTAGTTCTGGAATTAAAAATCTACTGATGGCCTTGAAGTCACTGTCGATTTTCAGAAAAACCCATCTGGTTCACTAATATCCTTCAGGAAAAACAAATAGCCATCCTCACCTGGTCTGGCCTACATGTGACTTCAAACCTACAGCAATTTGGTTGACTCTCAACTGCCCTCTGAAATGGCCATTCAGTTGTACCAATCGCTACAAAGTCTCAAAGCAATGAAACCGAACAAATCACCTGGCATCGACCTGGCCACCTGAAAAGACAATGGCAGAAACAGCCCTTTTGACCATGCAGGATCCTAACATCTGGGAGCTGGTGCCAAAATTGGGAGAGCTGTCTCACAGACTAGTCAAGCAAAAGCCTGACATTGTCTGTAAGGTATGATTCCATGAGCATGATTATGTCCCAGACACCACCACCCCATCACCATCTCTGGATATGCACTGTCTCACCAGCAGGCAAGACCCAGCAGAGGTGGTATACAATTGGGAGGGTGTTGCCCTGGGAATCTTCAATGTTGACTCTGGAAATCATGAAGTTTCATGGCTTCATGTTAAACATAGGCAAGGAAATCTCCTGCTGATTACCACATACCATCCTCCCTCAGCTGACTAATCGGTACTACACTTACAAGAAGCAAGGGCACAAATATACTCTGGGTGGGGGATTTCAATGTTCACCACCAAGAGTGGCTCAGCAGCAATATTACTGATTGAGCTGGCCGAACCCTAAAGACATAGCTGCTGCACTGGGTCTACAGCAGGTATTGAGGGAACCAACAAGAGGGAGAAACATACTTGACCTCATCCTTACCAATCTGCCAGCTGTCCATGACAGTATCGGTAACAGTGACCACCACACAGTCCTTGTGGAGACGAAGTTCCACCTTTACATTGAGAATAACCTTCATCATGTTATGTGGCACAATCATCATGTTAAATGGGATAGACTTCAAATAGATTTGGCAACTCAAGAGTGGGCATCCATGAGGCGCTTTGCACCATGGACACAATTCAATTTTGCTCTAGCACAGTCTGTAACCTCAAAGTCAAGCATATCCCCCACTCAACCATCAAGCCAGGGAATCAACCCTGATTCAATGGGGAGCACAGGAGAGCATGTCAAAAGCAGAACCAGGCATACTAAAAATGAGATGTCAACCTGGTGAAGTCACCAAACAGAACTGCATAAGCAGCAAATGGCAGAAAGAGCTAAGTGATCCCACAACCAATGGACCAAATTGAAACTCTGCAGTCATGCCACATCGTGAATGATGGTGGACAATTAAACAACTCACTGGAGGCTACACAAATATCCCTATTCTCGATGATAGAGAGCCCAGCACAGCAGTGCAAAAGGTAAGACTGAAGCTTTTGCAGCAATCTTAAACCAGAAGTGCAATATAGATGATCCATCTCAGCCTCCCTCAGTGGTCCTCAGCATTACAGATACCAAGATACCAGTCTTTAGCCAATTCAATTCACTCCACATGACATCAAGAAAAGGTTGGAGATACTAGATACTGTAAAGGCTATGGGTCCTGACAACAGTCCAGCAATAGTACTGAAGGCTCCAGAACTTGCCGCTTCCCTAGCCAAGTTGTTCCAGTACAGTTACTACACTGGCATCTACCCGACAATGTGGAAAATTGCCCAGGTATGTCCTGTACTTAAAAAGCAAGACAAATCCAACCAGGTCAATTACCGTCCCGTCAGTCTACTCTCGACCATCAGTAAAGTGATGGAAGGTGTCAACAACAGTGCTTCTGAGCAGCACCTGCTCAGCAATAACCTGCAGAGTGATGCCCAGTTTGGGTTCTGCCAGGGTTATACAGCTCCTAACCTCATTACAGCCTTGGTTCAAATGTGGACAAAAGAACTGAATTCCAGAGGTGAGGTAAGACTGACAGCTCTTGACATCAAAGCTGCATTCAACTGACTGTGGCACCAAGGAGCCCTAGCAAAACTGGACTCAATGAGTACTGGGGGCAAATTCTCTGGTCTCTCAGGAGTCATACCTGGCATAAGGGAAGATATTCATGGTGTTGGAGGTCAATCAAACCGACTCCAGGACATTTCTGCAGGACTGCCTCAGAGTAGTGTCCTAGGCCCAACCATTTTCAGCTGCTTCATCAAAGACCTTCCCTCCATCATAAGGTCAGAAGTGGGAATATTCACCAATGATTGCACAATGTTTAGCACTATTTACAACTCCTCAGATATTGAAGCAACAAGATCTGGACAATATCCAGACTTGAGCTGATAAGCAGCAAGTAACATTTGTGCCACACAAATGCCAGGCTATGACCATCAGCAATAAGAGACAATCTAATCATCACCCCTTGATATCCAATGGTCTTACCATCACTGAATGCCCCACTATCAACATCCTTGATATTATGATTGATCAGAAACCCAACTGGACTCATCACATAAACACAGTGGCTACAAGGGCAGCTCAGAGGCTAGGAATACAGAGGTATGTAACAACCTCCTGACCTCCCAAAGCCTCTCCACCATCTAAAAGGCAGAAGTCAAGAGTGTGAGAGAATACTCCCCACTTACCTTGATAAGTGCAGTTCCAACAACGCTCATGAATCTTGGCACCATCTGAGACAAAGCAGCCTGGTTGATTGGCACTAAATCCACTCCTTGCACCCTCAACACTCAGTACCAGAAGTGCGTATCATCTACCAGATGCACTGCAGAAATCCACCAAAATCCTCAGAAAGCATCTTCAAACTCATGATCACTTCTATCTAGAAGGATAAGAGCAACAGATAGATAGGAACACCACCCCTCACAAGTTTCCCTCCAAGCCACTCACCATCCTGACTTGGAAATATATCGCCGTACCTTCTTGTCACTGGGTCAAAATCCTGGAATTCCCTCTCCATGGGTATTGTGGGTCAACCCACAGCAGGTGGACTGCAGTGGTTTGAGCAGGTAGCTCACCACCACCTCCTCAAGGACAACTAGGGACTGGCAATAAATGCTGGGCCCAGCCAGCAACATCCACATCCCACAGGTGAATAAACAAATCCATTGCATGTGGTATGACAGTGGTGTAGTGATAAGTCATTATGCTTTGCATAGCTTACAATATGATTTTATAATAACCAGAGGAAAACAAGTCTTCATATTTGAGGTTATGCAAAACGATGCTGCTTGACTCATAATTCACATCAAATTCTGTTTACCTATCAACCTGTGCTCACTGATTTACATTGACACCTGGTCAAGAAACATTTTGATGTTAAAATTCACACACTTGTTTTTAAATTCTTCCATGGCCTCACCCCTCTCTATCTCTTTAATCTCCTCCAACACCTCAATTCTCTGAGGTATATGCATTCATTAAATTTTGATATCTTAAACACTATTGTCATCAGAAATGTGTTCTCCAGAAATCTAGAGTTGCAACATTAGACCAAATGGTTTAAAGTTCTATTTACTTTACATTCCTGTTTTAACGGAAGAAAATTAAGCCATCTTCTCTTGACAGTCATAGGCATTTTCCTTGCTGAACGCCCCCCACTATCAACGTCATTGGTTACAAATGGGGAAAGATTTAATGCATCAAGGCTGCATCTCATTTCCCTCTTCCCTGCATATGGAACTGTGTATTTCCCCAATATAAAGAAAACAATAACAGGGCCATATCTATGTGAAGTTTGTGAAACAAAATACATTTCAGAGACATGATGCACACATGGTTCCAGCGATCGTCTAAAGACTGACATCTCTGGAGTTTGCTTTGAAGCCACGTTGACAATGTATACTCTTCCAACAAAAGATAACTACAGTCCAGATTGATACATCCTCCTAACAAACTGTAGCTGCAGTTCAAACAGAAATTATTGGAAATTATGAGGTATTTGTGTGACTTTCCTTTTCATCAGCAGCACATATAATAAGCAGACAATTGAAATCACCTATTTACTACTACCACAAAAAAAATGAAAGTACCCCGCTGGGTTACGCCACATGTGAGGAGAAATACATTTTGATTTGGTGCATGGAGTGTTCAATATTAAATCTGGCCCTAACTTTACACCTATTCCACAACTTCAACTAACTTGTCAGAGGTGACTTAGCATTCTCATCTCTTAGTCAGAATGAGGATTCAGGTCCGTTTCTAGGAATTGAGCTGCTACATTCAGTATGGTACCAAGGGTATGCTGTACTGTTAGTGGTGTTGTCTTTCAGATGAAATACAAACTAATGCCCATCTGCCCTCTCAGGTGGATGTAAAAGATCCTTTTGGCACCATCATGAAGAACAGCAGTTGACTTCTCTCCAGTTTCCTGGCCACTATATCAATTTGCTCTAGTAGTTTTTCAGGTAAAATGTGGATTTCCAACTCACTGGCTTGCCACCAAATGGCTATAGGCTGCTGCCACTGCCCATCAGAAGTTTGAGGCAACATATCTGATATCTTCCAATTATCATTCAAGCCAAGTACCTCAGAGTTAAGAACTTGTTAATCTACCCTCAGGCAGAATGTTAAAAATCATACAACACCAGGTTATATTCCAACAGGTTTAATTGGAAACACACTAGCTTTTGGAGTGTTGCTCCTTCATCAGGTGATAGTGGAGGTGATAGTGGAGAATTTATAGCAAAAATTTACAGTGTGATGCAACTGAAATTATACATTGAAAAATATTTTGATTGTCTGTTGAGTCTTTCATCTGTTCAAATACCATGAAAGTTTCACTTCTTTTATGTGTAAATCACAAAACCTTTTTTAAAAAAGTTGCATTCTCAGGTTAGCTGTTAACAATGGGTGATAGCTAGACAACATGTTGAAGGTACTGGATTAGTGGTGCTGGAAGAGCACAGCAGTTCAGGCAGCATCCAACGAGCAGCGAAATCAACGTTTCGGGCATGTCGAAGGTGTTGGTCCCCTGTGTTTTCTGTCTATACCATGACGTTTAGATTGATTCTAATCTAAAAAGTGAGATAACAGAGTTTTACATGAATTCATGCAGTTTTTGAGCAAAGTACAATGTAACTTTGCGAGTACAAATTCACCTCACAAAATATATGTGTGTGTCTGTGTGTGTGTGTATAGTGCAATGGTGGTCACCTGTACTGTGACATGAACCCAAGATCCCGGTTGAGGCCCTTCCTATGGGTACCGAACTTAGCTATCAGCCTCTGCTCGGCCACTTTTCTCTACTGCCTGTCCCGAAGTCCGCCTTGGAGGATGGTCACTCGAAGATCCGAGGTCGAGTGTCCTGGACCACTGAAATGTTCGCCAAGTGGGAGGGAACACTCCTGTCTGTTGATTGTTGTGCGGTGCCCATTCATCCGCCATCGTAGCCCTTGCTCGGTTTCCCCAATGTACCATGGCTCCAGGGCATGGTACATTGGGCATGAATGGGCACCGCACAACAATCAACAGACACAGGGGGCTAACACCTTCAACATATTGTCTAGCTACCACTCTAGCTCAACAGACAATCAAGGTACTTTTCAATGTATAATTTCAGTTGCATCCCACTGTAAATTTTTGCTATAAATTATGTGTTTTAGGATTGAGTCCTCTAATATCACCTGATGAAGGAGCGACGCTCCAAAAGCTAGTGTGTTTCCAATTAAACCTGTTGGACTATAACCTGGTGTTGTATGATTTTTAACTTTGTACACCCCAGTCCAACACCGGCATCTCTAAGTCACTCATGCAGAATGTATGTAAGAACATTTGAAGGAAATTGGGAAGCTTGTCTAGGTGCCAAATGCCAATCTTAACAGCTTTGAAATGTAAATTATCTTTCTAATTCATACTTGCAATTCAAATTAATTTTCTTATAATTCAAAGTCAATATAGTAAATTATAAAAATCAACAGCAAAACAATCAAACCCACAATATCATTTCAATAAAGAATCGAGCTCAACGACTGAACAGGAAAAGAAGTTTTCAAAGTTTAAAGTAGGAAAAAAGATAAATTCTGCAATACCTGTATGGGAATGCACAAATTTTCAAATCTTTACTTTTATATTGCTAGAATCAGCAGATTAGTGTATCACCTGGATATGTGTTATATAGAGAAAACCCATCACTTAAATTCAATCCAAACTGGTTGTGGTGTTCTTCATTAGTGCAAGTCTATAAACTAAGGATTGTAATTGTATCACAGAGGACAAGGTAGCCACATTCACTGACAATCACCTTAGGTCATTATCTGATGAAGTGGTAACTCCTTATGCATGGGTGACTATTTGGTCATGAAAGTTCATGTGATGTTGATCAGTCAGTTTCACAGCTGTTTCTCAGGCCTCTAAGAAGTGAGCTGTCCTTTTACTGTTGAGGATTTAGGGATAGTTTATAGCATGTGGGCTGCTGAATAAGACTAGTGTTTAGAGAAAGTCATTTGAATATAAAGGCATTGAACAACCCAAAATATACCAAATCTCACATTTACTAGAAATCGTATAGCCATTGATAAAACTACTTAAATCTGCCTGGATGTAACAATTCAACATATTCATACCCTTGATCTTGTTAGTCGAATAGGCTTTATTTCTTCATCAGGTAATTGTTTGCTTTCAAGAGTCTGTTGCTCTTCAGGCGTTTTTTGTTCTTCATGAACTTTTTGTTCTTCAGGTATTTTCTGATCTTCAATAGTTTGGAATTCCTCTCCCTCTCCCTGTACCTCAATATCCTCATGCATATCCTGCCTAATTTCAACTGCAACAAGTTTAGTTTTAAAAGCTCTCTGATGAGCATTAAATGCATGGCTGCGGCAAGATATGTGATCATAATCCGTATGTAAGATCCGCACAGCTATATCACTCATTGCCAATGGTTTAGGGAGTTCAAATTCCAAATGGTAATTGACAAATGCGTAGCCTTTAAACCTGTGAGAAAATCAGAAATTATTTTTAAAAGTCTTTTCTTCTGCAATAGCAATAGACAACAATAGTTTGTTAGCCAACTTAGCCTAAGTATTAAAAGTTATACTCAAAGAATCCAATATCAAGTGGATTTTACACAAACAGTTCAGTTACTGAACAAGACTAGCCATGGTGTTCAATTACAGCAACCCCCTCAAGTGACTAACTGACAATTGTGAACAAAATAAACTCAAGTGGCTAATATCTTCTTCTATAATAATGAAAATTAGCAGTGAATTGCAATACCTCAGTCATGACCCACTTGTGCTTCTTCAACATCTAATAAGTTCCCCAACCATCATACTTATCAACATTTATTCTGGAGAATGTACTGCTTCTGCAAAATTTCTTACCAACAACTGCAAACAACCCAATTTAGCTGATGGGCTGAACTGCCCAGAAAAATTGTGTATATGCTTCGAAGTTCACTTCAGCAGGAGACAGAAGTGAAAACTTAGCTAAAACAAAGTTAAAATTTCCCTCTCAAAAGATGTTAGTGAAAATGCGCTAGTGATGTTTTAAAGCGAATATATCAGGGCAAATTAAGATTACAGAATCAATTGACTCGATCTCTGTGGCAGGAACCAAATTTTTAGAATCCCTGCAAAACCATAATTCCCTGGTGTTACACATGCCCTGAACTCAAGCATCTTATTCTTAATGATTTTGGCATTTAGGTTTTAGGTAATCTCATCTCTTTCACATTTAAACCTGATAGAGGTTTACAAAATTATGAGAGGGATAGATAGGGTAGATGGTAAGAGGTGAATGGGAGAAACAGATGTGAGTGACTGGTTTCAGTTTTAGAAGGAATATCATTGAATTAAAATGGCCACATTGACCGACCAACCAACCAACCAGGTTGAAGCAAGCTTCATGAGACTACCAGTAAATAAGACCCAGTCTGAACTGAAATTAACTTGTCATCAGAGTGACTGATTTCACGAAAATTGCCTCAATCTGGTTGAGTGGTCAATGTGGCCATTTTAATTCAATTTTTTTTCTCTTCTAAAACCATTTTAGCCCTTGAGAGGTTCCAGCTATTAAAAGTCAGATGATTGCAGTTAAACACTGTCATAATAAGGTTACGTTCCATAGGTCTTTCCCAAGTCTTCAACATCAGTTTAGGGTCAGAGATATTTGTGGAGGGTCCTGAGGTGCAAAGGAATTGGTTATCAGAAGTTTACATTTCCTGGGCAATTCCTTCATTATAAGATTCTCATGCCAAATCTTCCATAAGGTTCTGAATCTTGCAGTGTATGTCAAAGCTCCAACAATCTGGAATCCATAGGATTTGTGGAGCTATTGTTTTTGTTGACAATTTTTATATCGACTTAACTAACATGTAAAAATGGTAAACTGAATATGAACTTTACTATTTGCAAATTTCAAATTTATCTGATACAAAACTTGAACCGAGCAATGATTATGGAGACTCATTAATATGCAAATTTTGGATGATCACACACTGCACTAAGATCGCAAACAAATTCAAGAGTCCAGGGAATGTAAAGACTGGATTTTCACTGTTATGCTGTTGGGTCGAGACAGTATACTTAACAGCTCTTCGGATTTGCCTTGGGAAAATATAAACCTAACGGATAGGGATCTTTGTTCCAAGATGTGGATGCGGATGGAGTCAATCCAATTTGGATTGAGGACAAGGACTACCAAATGTAATAATTAGAAAATCTGCCTTGGTTCTCTAGAATCTTGTCCCATTTGTTTTCTTATATATTCACCCCTTTAGTTCAAATTTCACATATTGCTTACACTGTAATTCACACCCAGACCTAAACATTCCAAATCATGATATTTCACCCATCCCCATAGCCCCTTATAGACACTATATCAGCTTGGTGTAAACTCACACTAATTTATGACCATTACCCTTTGCTCTCACATCATCCATGCCAATTCACCAATCTATCATGGACACATTTCAGAAACCGTGAGACAGTGACATAACGTAAATATCTAAGTTTATCTATTATGGTCTTTACTGTATGAAAAGGTCATTTATTTACGCACATTGGGTTATGCTGTGGTTTTCTTGGTTACCTAGAAAGAAACACCAGGTAACACATAGTGAGGCCTAGTGGTATTATTGCCATACTGTTAATCCAGAGACCCAGGTAATGTTATAGGGACCTGAGTCTAACTCTTGCCATGGTAGATAGTGGAATTTGAATTCACTGAAAAAAAAGTCTGGAATTAAGAGTCTGATGATGACCACAAATCCATTGCCGATTGTCAGAAAATCCCATCAGTTTTGCTAATGCCCTTCAGGGAAGGAAATTGCGTTCTTATCTGGTCTAGCCTATATGTGACTCCAGACCCATAGCAATGTGATTGACTCTTAACTACTCTCTGGGCAATTAGGGATAGATAATAAATGCTGGTCTAGCCAGCAATGCCCTCATCCTGTGATTAAATTTTTAAAAAACTCAAATCTGTGGACAGGCCCTTGTGATTCAACTCATTACAACTCCACTGTAAACCATAAATGATTGCAAAACAGCTCAAAATGTTTGTGACTGAACTGCATTATAAAGATATTGCTTTATGGTTGAATGAGTTCAATAGAATGCTGAGTAGGATGTGCGCAAAGTGTTATGTAAACAGTGGAAAATGCTAAAAATCCATAAAGGTTTCTTCTGAAAGGGAGCAGGAACATTTACAGGTAAGACTGAACCTCTTCCATAACAATAAACTAGATTAATAACGGAGAAGTGGTCTGTGAGGCAAGTCCAGAAACACAGACTTTTACTGTAGTAGATGCAGCTCATATTCATTTAAATTAAGCATGCAAAGGGAATAGAAAAGACTCTTAACAGATGGGCAGAACTTAGAAGACAGTTGAGGAAGGGGAGAATTTAAATAAACTAAACAATGTGAGTTTATCCAACCTCTCCTCCTGTCTAAAACTCTCCAGACCAAACAACATCCTGGTAAATCTTCCCTGCTCCCTCTCCAAAGCAACCAGGTCCTCCTGGTAGTGTGGCGAGCAGAACTGCACACAATATTCCAAATGTGGCCTAACTAAAATTTTGTGGAGCTGTAAAACAAAGAGAAAGAAATGTGCAGCAGCATTGGGCCAGAAGAACCTTTGCGCATTGCTCCAGTTTGGATGATTCAGGTCCTTACTCCCTCAACATCCCCAGGTTTCAATGGGAAATAATTTGACATTCACCTGCAACAATCTGCATACCTGGGATTTTTGTTGAAGTTTGCCCACAAACAGAGAGTGACATTCTCATCAGTAACCACTTCTTGCATATTTCCAGTCTCAATGTCAACAAGATCAATGGCTTTCTAAAAAGAAATTCATTTTTTAAAAAAAATGCAATGAATCTTTCAATGATTTCAAGGAATAATGTTGTCCTTGAAAATAAGTGTCTGCCAAATCATCTCCTTAACTTAAAACTACAGTAGAAAATGACAAACATCAAAACCATACATGTCACCTGTGCATAATAACATGACAAAATGACCAACAATTATCTCCATCATTTTTAAATAAAAACAGAATATGCTTGAGAAACTCAACACAGTTGGCTGCATCTGTGGACAGAGAGAAAGAGAGTGAATATTTTGACTCCAATAATGTTTCTTCAGAACAGAAATGTCTGGAAATTTATGTTGACTATGTTTTGAATGAAGGTGGAACAAGTGGCAATGGTGTTCAGAGTAAAAGACAAAGGGAAGGTTAATGGTATTAAAGGGGACATGTAGATGGGGAAAAAAGGTTTTAATGATAGATGTGAATTACAAAATAATAGGTCTGCTATGCCAGAGACCAAACTCATGTTATCAAAATAATGAGTGGGGGTGGGATATATTGGAAATGGAAGATAACATTCATGGTCTGCAGTTCTGGAACTTAATGTTGAATCCTGAAGAATGTAAAGTGCCTAGTGAAAAATGAGATGCTTAGATCAGAGTAGTGCTGGAAAAGCACAGCAGGTCAGGCAGCATCCGAGGAGCAGAAAAATCGATGTTTTGGGCAAAGGATCTGGACCAGGTGGGCCAATGGGCTGAGAGGTGGCAGTTGGAGTTTAATTCAGATAAATGCGAGGTGCTGCATTTTGGGAAAGCAAACCTTAGCAGGACTTATACACTTAATGGTAAGGTCCTAGGGAGTGTTGCTGAACAAAGAGACCTTGGAGTGCAGGTTCATAGCTCCTTGAAAGTAGAGTCGCAGGTAGATAGGATAGTGAAGGAGGCGTTTGATAGGCTTTCCTTTATTGGTCAGAGTATTGAGTACAGGAGTTGGGAGGTCATGTTGCGGCTGTACAGGACATTGGTTAGGCCGCTGTTGGAATATTGCATGCAATTCTGGTCTCCTTCCTATGGGAAAGATGTTGTGAAACTTGAAAGGGTTCAGAAAAGATTTACAAGGATGTTGCCAGGGTTGTAGGATCTGAGCTACAGGGAGAGGCTGAACAGGCTGGGGCTGTTTTCCCTGGAGCGTCGGAGGCTGAGGGGTGACCTTATAGAGGTTTACAAAATAATGAAGGGCACAGATAGGATAAATAGACAAAGTCTTTTCCCTGGGGTCAGGGAGTTCAGAACTAGAGGGCATAGGTTTAGGGTGAGAGGGGAAAGATATAAAAGAGACCTAAGGGGCAACCTTTTCACGCAGAGGGTGGTACGTGTATAGAATGAGCTGCCAGAGGATGTGGTGGAGGCTGGTACAATTGCAACATTTAAGAGGCATTTGGATGGGTATATGAATAGAAAGGGTTTGGAGGGATATGGGCCGGGTGCTGGCAGGTGGGACTAGACTGGGTTGGGATATCTGGTCGGCATGGAGGGGTTGGACCGAAGGGTCTGTTTCTATGCTGTACATCTCTATGACTATGACTCTAAAAGCTCTTCATCAGGAATAGAGGCAGGAAGCCTCCAGGGTGGAGAGATAAATGGGGGAGGTGGGGCTGGGGAGAAGGTAGCAAAGAGTACAATAGGTGAATGGGGGTGGGGATGGAGGTGATAGACGATAGACAAGAGGTGCAGGATTAGGCTATTCTCCCCTTCGAGCCAGCACCACCATTCATTATGATCATGGTTGATCATCCTCAATCAGTATCCTGTTCCTGCCTTATCCCCATAACCCTTGATTCCACAATCCATAAGAGCTCTATCCAACTCTTTCTTGATTGGTCAGAGAGGAGGGTGGGGGAAGGTTGCAAAGAGTACAATGGGTGGATGGGGGTGGGGATGGAGGTGATAAGTAAGAGGGGAGAGTGAAGCAGATAGGTGGAAAGGGAGATTGGCAGGTGAGACAGGTCATAAGGATGGTGCTGAGCTGGAAGGTTGGAACTGGGGTAAGGTGGGGGGAGGGGAAATGAGGAAACTGGTGAAGTCCACATTGATGCCCTGGGGTTTGAGTGTTCCAAGACGGAAGATGAAGCTTTCTTCCTCCAGGCGTCGGGTGGTGAGGGAGCAGTGATAGAGGAGGCCCAGGACCTGCATGTCCTCGGCAGAGTGGGAGCGGGAGTTGAAATGTTGGGCCACAGGGCAGTGGGGTTGATTGGTGCGGGTTTCCCGGAGATTTTCCCTAAAGCGCTCTGCTAGGAGGCGTCCAGTCTCCCCAGTGTAGAGGAGACTGCATCGGGAGCAACGGATACAATAAATGACATTGGTGGATGTGCAGGTAAAATTTTGATGGATGTGGAAGGCTCCTATGGGGCCTTGGATGGTGGTGAGGGAGGAGATGTGGGCACAGGTTTTGCAATTCCTGCGGTGGCAGGGGAAAGTGCCAGGATTGGGAGGGTGGTTTGTTGGGGGGCATGAAACTGACCAGGTAGTCATAGAGGGAACGGTCTTTGTGAAAAGCGGAAAGGGTTGGGGAGGGAAATATATCCCTGGTGGTGGGGTCCGTTTGGAGGTGGCAGAAATGTCGGCGGATGATATAGAACATAGAACATTACAGCGCAGTACAGGCCCTTTGGCCCTCAATGTTGCGCCGACCTGTCACACCAATCTGAAGCCCATCTAACCTACACTATTCCATGTACATCCATATGCTTGTCCAATGACGACTTAAATGTACTTAAAGTTGGCGAATCTACTACCGTTGCAGGCAAAGTATTCCATAACCTTACTACTCTCTGAGGAAAGAAACTACCTCTGATATCTGTCCGATATTTATCACCCCTCAATTTAAAGCTATGCCCCCTCGTGCTCACCGTCACCATACTTGGAAAAAGGCTCTCCCTGTCCACCCTATCTAACCCTCTGATTATCTTATATGTCTCTATTAAGCCACCTCTCAACCTTCTTCTCTAGAACAAAAACAGCCTTCAGTCCCTCAGCCTTTCCTCGTAAGACCTTCCCCCCATACCAGGCAACATCCTAGTAAATCTCCTCTGCACCCTTTCCAAAGCTTCCACATCCTTCACCAGAACTGTACACAATACTCCAAGTGTGGCCGCACCAGAGTTTTGTACAGCTGTAGCATAACCTCATGGTTCTGGAACTCGATCCCTCTATTAATAAAAGCTAAAACACTGTATGCCTTCTTAACAACCCTGTCAACCTGGGTGGCACCTTTCAAGGATCTGTGTACCTGGACACCGAGATCTCTCTGCTCATCTACACTACCAAGAATCTTACCATTAGCCCAGTACTTTGCATTCCGGTTACTCCGACCAAAGTGAATCACCTCACACTTGTCTGCATTAAACTCCATTTGCCACCTCTCAGCCCAGCTCTGCAGTTTATCTATGTCTCTCTGTAACCTACAACATCCTTCGCCACTACCCACAACTCCACCGACCTTAGTGTCATCTGCAGATTTACTAACCCACCCTTCCATGGCCCTCATCCAGGTCGCTTATAAAAATGATGAACAGCAGTGGACCCAACACAGACCCTTGCGGTACACCACTAGTAACTGGACTCCAGGATGAACATGTCCCATCAACCACCACCCTCTGTCTTCTTTCAGCAAGCCAATTACTGATCCAAACTGCTGTATCTCTCACAATCCCATTCCTCTGCATTTTGTACAATAGCCTACTGTGGGGAACCTTATCGAACGCCTTACTGAAATCCATATACAACACATCAACCAGTTTACTCTCATCTACCTGTTTGGTCACCTTCTCAAAGAACTCAATAAGGTTTGTGAGGCACGACCTACCCTTCACAAAACCGTGCTGACTATCCCTAATCAAATTATGCTTTTCTAGATGATTATAAATCCTATCTCTTATAACCTTTTCCAACACTTTACCAACAACTGAAGTAAGGCTCACTGGTCTATAATTACCACGGTTGTCTCTACTCCCTTTCTTGAACAGGGGAACCACATTTGCTATCCTCCAGTCTTCTGGCACTATTCCTGTAGACAATGATGATTTAAAGATCAATGCCAAAGGCTCGGCAATCTCCTCCCCGGCTTCCCAGAGGATCCTAGGATAAATCCCATCCGGCCCAGGGGACTTATCTATTTTCACACTCTGCAGGATTTCTAATACCTCTTCCTTGTGAACCTCAATCCCACCTAGTCTAGTAGCCTGTATCTCAGTATTCTCCTTGACAACACTGTCATTTTCTAGAGTGAATACTGTCGAAAAATATTCATTTAGTGCTTCCCCTATCTCCTCTGACTCCACACACAACGTCCCACTACTATCCTTGATTTGCCCTAATCTTACTCTCGTCATTCTTTTATTCCTTAAATACCTATAGAAAGCCTTAGGGTTTACCCTGATCCTATCTGCCAACAACTTCTCATGTCTGCTCCTGGCTCTTCTGAGCTCTCTTTTTAGGAATGCAAAGGTTGGTAGGGTGGAAAGTGAGGACCAGGGGGGTTCTGTCCTGGTTACAGATGGAGGGGTGGGGTTTGAGGGCGGAGGTGTGGTATGTGGATGAGATGCATTGGAGGGCATCTTCAACCACGTGAGAAGGGAAATTGTGATCTCTAAACAAGGAGGTCATCTGGTGTGTTCTGTGGTGGAATTAGTCCTCCTGGGAGCAGATACGGCAGAGGTAGAGGAATTGGGAATACGGGATGTCATTTTTGCAAGAGGTAGGGTGGGAAGAGGTGTAATCCAGGTAGCTGTGGGAATCTGTAGGTTTGTAAAAAATGTCAGTGTCAAGTCGGTCATCATTAATGGAGATGGAGAGGTCCAGGAAGGGGAGGGAGGTGTGAGAGATGGTCCAGGTGAATTTAAGGTCAGGGTGGAATGTGTTGGTGAAGTTGATGAACTGCTCAACCTCCTCGCAGGAGCACGAGGTGGCACCGATGCAGTCATCAATGTAGCAGAGGAAGAGGTGGGGAGTGGTGCCGGTGTAACTACAGAAGATGAGCTGTTCTACATAGCCGACAAAGAGACAGGCATAGTTGGGGCCCATTTGGTCTGGAGGAAGTGGGAGGATTTGAAGCAGAAATTGTTAAGGGTGAGGACCAGTTCAGCCAAACGAATAAGAGTGTCAGTGAAGGGTACTGTTGGGGATGTCGGGAGATGAAGAAATGGAGGGCTTGGAGGCCCGGGTCATGGTGGATGGAGGTGTAGAGGGATTGGATGTCCATGGTGAAGATGAGGCGTTGGGGGCCGGAAGTCTTGGAGAAGGTGGAGGGTGTGGATGGTGTCTCGAATGTATGTGGGGAGTTCCTGGAATAGGTGGGATAGGACAGTATCGAGGTAGGTGGAGATGAGTTCGGTGGGGCAGGAGCAGGCTGAGACAATGGGTCAGCCAGGGTGGTCAGGCTTATGGATCTTGGGAAGGAGGTAGAATCGGGCGGTGCGGGGTTCCTGCACTACGAGGTTGGAAACTGTGGGTGCTGCTCATCAAGCTTGCATTGGGCTTCACTGAAACACAGCAGCAAGCCTAGGTACCCTCAGTGATATTACAGATACGTACTCCAGTAACATAATCTCAGCACCACTGTAACTTATTGACCACCCTATGTTTTATAAAATACAATTATTTTCATCACGCTTTCTCCCATAACCCTAATAGCTTAAATTTACTTAAGGACAAAACCGTACTTCAAGATCTTTCCCTCCTCATATTCCTGCCATTGGTATAATTCAAAAAAGAGAGTTTCCAAACATTACAAACATTGTTAATAATTGATCTACCAGTCTCAGTAAACCCTGCATTAGGTATTAATACGGTAATTGTTAATGCCATAAAAACTGAAAGAACTGTGAATGCTGTATATCAGAAACAAGAACAGAAATTGCTAGAAAAGCTCAGCAGGTCTGGCAGAATCTGTCAATAGAAATCAGATTTAACATTTCGAGTCAAATAACCCTTCCTCAGAACTGATGGTATCTAGGTAAATGTCAGTTTATACGCAAAAGATAAGGTTGCGGGGGAGAAGGTGAGGAGTAAATGATAGGTGGGGATAAAGCCCAAAGAGAGATAGAAGAACAGTTGGACAGACAAAGAAGTGGATAATGATCTGGCTAGGAAGGTAATGGGGCCTGTTAGTCGCTAAGAGTGGGCTGTGTATAATAGCAGACAATGTGATAACAAGACCTGGTGTGTGGGGTTCGTGATAGTGACATGGGAGGGCCCTTGTTCTAAAGCTGTTTAACTTGATGTTGAGTCCAGAACGATGTCGAGTTCGCAAGTGGAAAATTAGGTGCTGTTCTTCCAGCTTACATTGAGCTTACTGGAGCACTGCAGGAAGCCTGAGACAGAGATGTTGACCAAAGAACATGGCAGTGTGTTGAAGTGGCAGGCAACTGGAAGTTCTGGGTCTTTTTTTACGGACAGAACATTACCATTCTGCGAAGCAGTCACCCAGTCTAAGCTTCGTTTCCCCAATGTAGAGGAGATCACATTGTGAACAGCAAGTGCAGTAGACTAGATTGTGTGAAGTGCATGTAAAACACTGCTTCACCTGGAAGCCTTGGATACTGAGGAAAAGGGCAGTAAACAGGAAGGTGTTACACCTTCTGTGGTTGCAGGGAAAGGTGCTATAGGCCTGTGGAGAGGTGTTGGGAGTGAAGGAAGAATGGACAAGGTTGTCCAGGAGGAAACAGTCCCTGCAGAAGACTGACAAGGGAGGAGAGTGGAAAGATACTACGAAATTGGAGAAGGTTCAGAAAAGACTTATCAGGGTGTTACCAGGGAGGGTTTGAGTTATAAGGAGAAGCTGGATAGGCTGGGAAATTTTCACTGAAGCATAGGAGGTTGAAGGGTGACCCTATAGAGGTAAACTCATGAGCAGCATAGATAAAGCAAATAGCAAAGGTCTCTTCCCTAAGGTGAGGGAGTTCAAAGCTAGGGGGCATATTTTTAAAGTGAGAAGAGAAAGTTTTAAAAAAGTTTTAAAAGGCACCTTTTTTACACAGGTTCGCATGAGGAATGACTACCAGAGAAAGTGGTGGATGTCTGTACATCATTTAAAAGATATTTGGATAAGTACATGAATAGGCAATATTTGGAGAGATATAGGTTAAACACAGGCGAGTGGGACTAGCTTAGCTTTAGAAAATGGTTGCCATGGACTAGGTGACCAAAGGGTCTGTATCCATGCTGTATGACTCCATGACTTTATAATCTGAATAATTTGCTAAGGCATCTACCTTTAGGAGGATATCAGTTGCTTTATCATTTATATTGGAGAGAAGTTCCTGAAGATCCCAAATGGTCTGTTGATACTGGTCTGAAATTCCCTCTGGCAACTCATCAGGTGGAGTGTCACGTAATACCATTTCCAATTCATCCAAAAGCTGTAACACATTTCATGACAGTCACAGGGCGGATTTAAATGTTGCCTTCATATACAGAACTCAGAAGCTTTTGTTAAATACTTCTAATGTCTAAATGAAATGACTCAATATATAAGTAAGAGAATAATCTGAAGAAATAGAACTGTTTTGAAAATTTGTTTCTGGAAGCAACCTTTACTAGTTTCACCTGTGCAAGTGCAGGTGTAAAATCTCTAACCAAGCAAGAGAGAGTGAGAGAGGCCATGCCAGTTTGAAGAGCTTGTCTCAAGGAGGAAAGATGATGTGCATGGAGCAAGCATTAAGAAACTTGAATCCACAGGAGAGAGAAAATAGCAAATAGCTTCTAAACACCATATAAGGGGTGAGAGCTGACCTCTGAGGACTTTACAATGTAGTGATCACTATAGCCAAATTTCCATCAAACTGCAGAATTCCTTATAGGTACATTGGATATAAATGCCTCCATGAAGAGTTCAAAGTATATTTCTTTAAAAATTATATCCAACCTATTATAAGGACAGATACACATGGGTGATTTGCAAACACATGGTTTTGTGACAATGCAACTAGTGTTTATTTTTTGTTGTAGTGGATTAATATTGTGATGATAAACCTAATCCTGACACTCTATCATCTTCAACCAATATATAAGCAATTCAACACAGGAAGATAAATTCAAAATTTGGAGAACTACAGTCACTAAAGCTTTCTACCAATTAGTTTTCTGTCATGTCATTACTACATTAACTGATAGGTGATCAATTGCTATGATTAGTCAACACCTTCACAATCAAGGATCATCTACCAGGATAGTGAATATAAACTAGATAAAATTGATCTACCTATCAAATAGTAATTCTAAAATTGGTAGTTTATTATTGCGTCCCAGTGTTCCATTGCATGAGATGAAAGGAAACAAAGCCTAGAGAGAAAGAAACTTGTTTTTTTTTCCCCAACAACAATCTAAGGCTGACAATGTTTATTGAGTTAAGTGCTTACCTGTAATATTACTCTCCCTCCTTCAAGCAAAGTTTTTATATCTGTATTTGGATTCTCCTTTGAAAGGTTTATGAAAGTATTAATCTCCTGAGGTATTGTTGGATCAGGAGTGCCATCGCAGCGCATGTAACGTTGCCACTGAAGGAACAACAAGTAATAACAACAAGAGGTTGCTTATTTAAACATTGATCATTTGGATCAAATATTTAACATCACAATCTAAAAGGTGATGCTGCAAACTGAAAGGAACAGAGTGCCTTTTTCATCAAGGAACATCATAATTTGTTCTGAATTTTAAAAATATTAAAAAAATCATCACTCCCATTCAATGTCTGATGCTGCCCAGTCACCTTGTGCTCTTTTGGGCTTTCTCCACTATTAAATAGATAGCTTTGCTGAATATAATAGAAATTTCTATATTTTGCATTAAAAAAATCATAATTTGTTGTTAAAATAACAATCATCCAACTTTCTGTCATCCCAGTTTTGAAGATGAAACGTCTGCTCATCATGATCATAAAGAAATGCTTTCACAAACAACTTGTGTTCAAATTAAAGAACATCTGAAACTAAACAACTAGATTTGTGAATTACCACATAAATGGCAAAACTACATTTCCAAATTTCAGAATTAAAAATTCTTCAGTCAGTCCCCCAGCTCCAAGTGTGCTTTATGCAATGATTGCAAGCAGATGTAGGCCCAAAGTTTCCTTATCTCTATACCAGGCTGGTTCCTAACTGTCAGAATTTCATGGGTTTACAACTCACTCAAAAGACTTTGTCACAATAGCCAAGCTAATGCTGCAAAGCATTAGGAACTGGAGGGTAGGAACTGGAATGCACCATCTGCAAGTATGCTGGAGACGGAATAAACTATTCATTCCCAATCTCTATGTCTAAAAATATTGACATGAATGAGATGGTCAGCAGTGTCTGGGGCAGGGGAGGGTGCAATTCAAGCTCACCTCAACAGCTTTTTGAGAGACAGAGTTCCAGGTTTTCACTATGCTTCCTGAGGAAATGCTTCCTGAACTGTTTAATTTTTAACTTAAGGTTATGTTCCCTTGTTCAGGGCTTTCCCAATAGAGAAAACATTGTCGATATAAACTATTACTTTCAGACACATTAAATGTATAAATCTTATAAAACAAAGGCAATTTACAACAACACTGCTTTCATATTTAAGTGTTCAACAGACCTAATCTTCTAAAATCAAGGGAATAACAGCCTACACTAGGCAACAATATTGAGAAACATTACCTTCTTCATTTCTCTCTGGCTTTTGTGCACCTTCTGAATAGTAAGTCTATTTCCTTCCAAAATCTGGTAAAGTTCAGGTAGTTCAAGTTCTTTGCGTGCTTTATCCTATTTTGATGTGAAAGCAAATCAATCCATATCAGTTATATTATAAGAAATTGCTCGGGTGTATAATTTAAATTTAATCGAAACTCAGTATAATTTTCTAGCACTTCAAAAGAAAACATTTTAAGGAACTGTTGTTTGAGAGCTTGCGAAATACTCAGTATGTCATGCATAATATGCAGTCACAGATTTCTGTCCAATTCAATTCAACTTGGCAGGAAAGATTGATTTTCTTTGCAATAAAAATCTTACCATTTTAAGTCAGTGTACATATTATTACAAGCTAAATAAATTGTGAAGACATCAGCTGAACTCCCACTGGTTTGCTTATGGGTAATCCTAATCCTAATTCTAGAGTATATTCATGGTGAATAGTTACAAAGATGCCTGTCCCTTTGAAATGGCAGCTCAGTCGGTCCTATTCGATATGTTGTCTCTACAGGGGTAGAGTTATGTTAAATAAATATAACAGGCTTTAAACAAGTGAAACCTAAGCTTTTCTGGATATCTTTCTCCCTAAAGCCACCAGCTCCATGAACCCCATCCTCAAATAGACCTCCTTCACAAGATCAACACTTGGGGTGGCTCAGTGACAGTGGCGCTGTAGCTAGCACTCACAGCACCAAGGACCCGGATCAATTCCAATCTTGAGCAATCTTGAGTGCAGTGGAGGCCGGGACGCTAAATGGCTTCAAGGCAGAGATTGATAGATTCTTGTTGTCTCGGGGAATTAAGGGCTACGGGGAGAATGCGGGTAAGTGGAGTTGAAGTGCCCAGCAGCCATGATTGAATGGCGGAGTGGACTCGATGGGCCGAATGGCCTTACTTCCACTCCTATGTCTTATGGTCTTATCTTAACTGCCTGTGCAGTGTTTGCCCATTTTCCTCGTGTCAGTGTGGGTTTCCTCCTGTTTACTGCCATAGTCCAAAGATTAGGTGGATTTTCCATGTTAAAAAAGTTCCCCATGTGTCCAGGAATGTACAGATTAGGTGGTTTTGCCACAGTGAAAACTGCATGTGGGGATATGGGGATAGGGTGGGGGAGTTGGTGCAGAATTGATGGGCCGAATGGTCTCTTTTTGCACTGTAGGGGTTCTATCATTCTAATAAACAGGTCAAGGTAGGAGACCTTTTTTTAAAGTCTATTTAAGCCCCACTGAAAGAATTTCTTCTTGCCCTAACTCAGTTTTCTCTTTCAGTCCCTTCCTACCTGCACCATGACCCTTCTGATGTCTTCTGGTTTGTGAAGAGGTTGCATCTAAACACCTTCTTTTTACTGCAGATATCCAATCACACCACATCTCTACCTCCACACCATTCCCCCCAACCCAAATGCAGCTCCCCACGACTTCACCCACATCCTCCAAATCAAATGTATTGGCAAGGTACACAGATGGCTGCAAGCACTGCCTACCCTTCATGGGGTGTGTCCAAACAAGGCCCTTTTCCTCACTTTGTATATTAATTACTGTAAAGTTGCTACTTCTAGCTTTTTCCCTGAAATAGAAAACGTTATCGAGTTTGCTACCAATTTCCACCTTTCTTTCACCTTCCATTTAGCCCATCTCCAACCCTTTACTTTCCTTCCTTGATTTCTCTGATATTCACAATAAGGTCTCTGATTCCTGCAACTATCTTGAATGCACTTCCTCACATCCTGCTTTCCCTATCCCTGGCTCTGTCTCCATCACATTTTGTTTTGAAGATGCAACCTTCCATACTAGTGCTTCCCATATCTCTTTTTTTCTTTAACCCCAAGGAATTCCCTGACTACATGTGACAAAACCCACAGGTTTGTCCAGTTCATTTCATGCAACATCCCAGCCTTTTCCTGCCTTCCCATAATTCATTTGCTTCCCCCTCCTTAATTTCCATCCAGCAGCTCTATATTTAACACATAACCCTCTGCCATTCAACCACTCTGTGCATAAGGCCACTCGGTAAAAACAAGGACTGCAGATGCTGGAAACCAGAGTCTAGATTAGAGTGGTGCTGGAAAAGCACAGCAGGTCAGGCAGCATCTGAGGAGCAGGAAAATCGATGTTTCGGGCAAAAGCCCTTCATCAGGAATACAGGCTGAGAGCCTGAAGGGTGGAGAGATAAATGAGAGGAGGGTGGGGGTGGGGAGAAAATAGCATAGAGTACAACCTTTATCCCCTCCCCCACTCACCTATTGTACTCTATGCTACTTTCTCCCCAGCCCCACCCTCCTCTCATTTATCTCTCCACCCTCCAGGCTCTCAGCCTGTACTCCTGATGAAGGGCTTTTGCCCGAAACATCGATTTTACTGCTCCTTGGATGCTGCCTGACCTGCTGTGCTTTTCCAGCACCACTCTAATCTAGCATAAAGCCACTGCCAAACAAACATTTTCCTGTACCATTCTAGAATTTAGAAGTCACATTCTATTCTGAACACCCTGGTCCACTCCTTAATCACCCCCAACATTCCATCTCCTTCTCGTTACACCTTTCCATGCAAGCATAAGAAATAGAAACTTGCTCTTTTATCTCCTCTCTCCCCATCCTAGGCCCTAAATACTTCTTTCAGGTTAACTAGCTATTTACATGTATACCTTGCAATTGACTATAGCACTTTTGCTGCTCACAGTTCAGTTTCATCTTGACAGTGGTGTCTAATGGAGATTGAGTCACTACTTGCAGAACACCTGCTTTCAATTTGTAAGCATGGCATGAGCTTCTGCTCATATAACATTTTAACATTCTAAACTCCCACTCTGAACCTCTTTGTCTTCAATCTGAAAGGTTCCAACGAAGGTCAGCGTAAACTTATAAATGATGAAAAGGCACTTTATAACTCTTTCAGTCTTAGCATTAATTCCAACAATTATGAATCATAACCTCTGGCCTCATTTTGCCAATTTTGATTGATCTCACTCATCTTTTTTTTCCACTTTCAGACAGTATCCATTCATCTGCCATGCACTCTTCATCTAGAAATATTTTCTGTTTCTTCACTCATCACATGACTATTCTCATCAATCTTTCACTGTCAATCCTTGTGTCATTTAATCTGTTTTTTTTTAATTTCAGATTTCTAATTGCAGCAAAATTATGCTTTTCAGGTATTAGTGAAATTCAAACTCCTCCCCTTGGCCTGATTGTCATGGTCACAGGAAAGGCAGACTTGACTGTTCATTATCTCTTCTCTAATCTCTTTGTAAAGAACAGTGCAGTATTATTTCCACTGCACTTTAAATCCAACCCTTACTGGTTAAGATTACTATTGGTCCACAAACGACTGAGATTGGGGATACTGGCAGTGACCATGGATAGATGGCAGACATGCTGAATGATTATTTTCCTTCAGTGTTCACAGTAGAAAAGGAGGATAGCTTGCCCAGAAGTCACAAGGAGATTAACAGAGGATCAGGGACAGGGTCTAAATAAAATTAGCTTAAGTAAATAATCAATAGTGTGGAAATTAATGGAACAAAAAGTGAAAAATCCCTAGGACCTGATGGCTTTCATCCACAAATGTTAAAGGAAGTAGCAGAGCACATTGCCATTGTCCTAATCATAATTCTTCAGACTTCCCTATATTCTGGAGTTGCACCTCTCAATTGGAAATTTACTCCTATCTCTCTGCTCTTTAAGGAGGGTTACAGAGGGAAAGCAGGGAATTACAGACTAGTTAGCCTAACATCTGTGGTGGGGAAATTGTTGAAGTCTATAATCAAGGATAGGGTAACTGATCACTTTTTAAAATTTCAGTTTATCGGAGAATCAGCATGAACTCATGAAGGATAGGTCATGCCCGACAAGGCTCAGAGTTTTTTGAAGAGCTGACAAAGGTGGTGAGACAGTGCTAAGTCGATGGACGTTTTCTTAAATGGACTACCAGAAAGAAGGCTCTTGATAACAAGAGACTGTTAACTAAAATAGAATCTCATGGAATTGAGGACAAAGACATGGATAGGAAACTAGTTGAATGGCATGAAACGGGGAGTTGAAATGATGGGTAATTTGCAGGACATGACTGGTAGTCTCCCTCAGGGATCTGTGTTGGCATCTCAATTATCCACAATATTCATTAACAACTTAGATAATAGGATAAAAAGTCATATATCTAAAATTGGTGACACAAAATTGGGCACTGTAGACAGTGCTAATGACAGCATTGACAACAGCATAAAATTCCAAAAGAATATTAATCGATTAGGTGAATGGGCAAAGCTGTGACAGATGGATATTAATTAAGTAACTGTGAAGTTATCCACAGAGACCTATCAGGGTATTTTTTAAAAGGCACCAAGTTAAGTACTGTGGAGGTCCAACAAGATTTGGGGGTTCAGGTATATAGACCTTTATGCCACAAACAGGTGTAGAAAATATTCAAGAAGGCTAATGAATGCTGGTCTTCATGTCTGAAGAGCCGGAGTATAAGGATACAGACATTATGCTGCAGTTTTACAAAACCCTAGTTACACCCACTTAGAGTGCTGTGAGCAGATCCGCCACCCCACCTTAGAAAGGATGTTTTATGCCTGAAGTGAGTTTAATGCAGGCTTTCAAGGATGAGACCTGACTTCACGGGTTAAGTTGTGAGGAGGGATTACACAAACTAGGTCTTTACTCTAGTATTTAGAATGTTAAGGATTGAACTAATCAAGATTTTCAGGATATTAATAGGAAAAAACAGAGTAGATAGAGATAACCTGTTTCCACTGGTTAAAGATTCGAGAATCGAGGGTGTAGTCTTACAGTTAGGGCTGGGCCATTCAGGACAGATGTTAGAAAGCACTTCCACACAGAAAGTAGTGAAGGCTTGGAACTCTCTTCCTCAAACAGAGGCCATGCTAATTCAATTGTTAGATTCAAATCTGAGACAGACAATTTTTAGTTAAGCATGGATATCAAGGGATATGGGCCCAAGGCAGGCATATGGACTTAGGCTACTGATTAGGCATGATCTTATTGATTGATGGAGCTGGCTCGAGGGGCTGAATGGTCTACTTTTGTCCTATGTTCTGGATGTATAGATATCACTTCCAGTGTCTTTAATTTATTTTTGTTTTAACTACTTAGTATCTCGGTCTTCCAGAGATCAGTTTTATTTAAAGAGTTTTTAAGGTCAATGTCCAACTTACATTTTGAGAGTTCAGTGCTGAGTATTTTAGCTATCAGGATCTCTATGATTTAGAAGTCAGTGTATTGACTACAATGGTACACCTACATTGAATTCCGGGACACTCCATACATTCCAGAAAACTTTGCATGTAGAAAGTGCCATCAGTTGCTTAAGCTCAAGGAGAAGTCTAGCCAGTGTATAGAATTTGGATTGTTTCAGGAGGTGATCACCACATATGTTCAGAATATTACACAAAGTTAGGGAGAGAGTGACTACTAGACAGAATAGAAGGCAGACATAAGTAGTAGAGGAATTCTCCAAAGCCAGTAACAACTAATGGTAATTTAAGGGACATTTCCACTTTCATACCCTCTGTTGCAATTTTGAGGCTGACAGGAGAAGATTTAGGAGTGGAGTGAAGTGCAATAAATTATCCTGTTTCCACCTTGGGCCATCAAGGGCTCCCGTTTCCCAATGGGGGGGCTGCCCCTTAAGTTCTGGTCACCCCCAGGTATTTTCTACACCCTCAACCCTAGTATACATCACCATCTCCGAACCTCACTCCAACTGCATTATCATTGTCAACTTTCATGGCCACCGCCTTAAAAAATATTATTAAATTTGGTCAAGAAGATTTTCTCCTTTGAAATCCGTGCTGACTTTTCATTATTGTGCTTTTTGTTTCTATGTGCTTTTCTGGAAACCAATTAGCCTAGTTGGCTCGACGCCTAACACATCGTTCAATATGATATCAACAGTGCAGATTTGATCCTCATTTCAGCTGAGGTCCACTTGGTGCATAAACTGTGTCAGGTGACCCTTGCCTAGTCATGATTTGGAGATGCCGGTGTTGGACTGGGGTGTACAAAGTTAAAAATCACACAACACCAGGTTATAGTCCAACAGGTTTATTTGGAAGCTCTAGCTTTCAGAGAGCTTTACTCCTTCATCAACCACCTGTGGGGTTATCTTATGCATAGATGGCGGACGCAGTCCCATTTCCTTCTCTATACTCCATTCTGGTAATGCCTCGCACCCAGTCAACAACAATTGTTGTGTAGGGAGTGCTAGATGAAGAGAGAAATTGAGGTTTTGGTTAAAGAAAGAATGGAACATGGGTCCGGTATAGACAGCAGAGATCGAGTGAATCCTCACAAGAGTATAAAAGCAGTTGGATGGAAGTCAGGAGAGTGAAAAGGGGACATGAGATAGCTTTGGCAAATAGGGTTAAGGAGAATCCAAAAGGATTTTAAAAATATTTTAAGGACAAAAGAGTAATTAGGGAGAGAATAGGGGGCCTTAAAGATCAACAAGGCAGCTTTATGCGTGGAACCATTTAAGGTGCAAGAGATATTAAATGACTATTTTGCATCAGTGTTTACTGTAGAGAAGGACATGGAAGATATAGAATGTGAGGAAATAGATGGTGACATCTTGAAAAATGTCCATATTATGGAAGAAGAGATGCTGGATATCTTAAAATGCAAAAAAGTGGATAACTCCCCACAACCTGATCATATGTACTCTAGAACTCTGTGGGAAGCTAGGGAACTGATTGTTGGGCTCCTTGCTGAGATATTTGTATCATCAATAGTCACAGGTGAGGTGCCAGACTGGAGGCTGGCTAAAGTGGTGCTACTATTTAAGAAAGGCGAGGAAAAGCCAGGGAACTATGCACAGGTGAGCCTGACGTCGGTGGTGGGCAAGTTATTGAAGGGCTTCCTGAGTGACAGGAGTTATAAAATCATGAGGGGCATGGGATAATTAGGGGTAAATAGTCAAGGTCTTCACCCTGGGGAGTCCAGAACTATAGGGCATAGGTTGAGGGGGAAACTTGGTGATGGCAGAGAAAATTTAAAAGGGACCTAAGGGGCAACCTTTCCATGCAGAGGGTAGTGCGTGTATGTAATGAGCTGCCAGAGGAAGTGGTGGAGGCTGGTACAATTACAATATTTAAAAGGCATCTGGTTGAATATATGAATAGAAAGGGTTTAGAGTGATACAGGCCAAGTGCTGGCAAATGGGACGAAATTAGGTTAGGATATCTGGTCAGCATGCACGAGTTGGTCCGAAGGGTCTGTTCCCGTGCTGTATATCTTATGACTCTATGAGTTACTATGACTGCTAACTCTGTAACCTTTTCCATCCCTGCAATCCACATAAATCACCCCCAATTCTGGCCTAAATGCCTCTCTGATTTCCACTGCAATGCGGTGCTTTCAGCTGTCCAGGCTTTAAATCTCTGTATTTCCCTCCTTAATGCTGTCTCCCTCTCACCTGCTTTAAGACACTGATTAAAACCAGCTTCTCGATCAAGGTTTTGGTCGCCTGTCCTAATATTCCCTTAACTGGCTCAGTGTCAAACTTTGTGAAGTACTTTGTGATTTTTTTCTAAAACTATATTTAAAATGCCAAATAAATACAAGTTGTTGTTGAAAGGCTACATGAAATATTTTATTGTAGATGTAAATGTCACAAACTTAGATACAAAACATCATGGAGGTGAATCAAAACTGAAATTGCTGCAGAAACTCAGCATCTGTGGGGAGAAAACAGAATTAACACTTTGAGTCTGGTGACCCTTCTGCAGAACAGTTTTGTATTTTGTTTCCACAGATATTGTCAGACCTGCAGAGTTTCTCCAGCAATTTCTGTTTTTGAGTCAGATTTCCAGCATCGCAGTTCTTTGATTTATTATCTTATTATGGAAGTGACATGCTTTGGCTGTATGCTTCCTATCACAGTCAAGGAGTCTTAGAACTTGAGATGCTTGAGAACGTAAATCACAGCTCATGCAACAGTGCTCTGTGGCGTGATGTTTAGGGCAAATCAAGGGATAATGAATTGGCAGCCTATTTCACACCACTTCACTCCTCTCCCCCACAATACCCCACATACCACTTTCATTTCCATTGACTTCAGGCTAATTTCAAACGCTCAACTCTTCATTTGATTGAGACGCTGAGTACTCTCAATGAAAGCATACTAACCGCTGCTGCAATTCTTGCCCTCTCTTCTTCTTCAAGTCTCAGTTTCTCAAGTCTCTCTCGCTCCACACGTTCAGCTGCCAGCCTTATTTCCTCTGTCACATATGAAACGTTTGTTAGTTCTTGCACGGAATATAAAGCTCTTCTCTCAACAGTGATGTGAACATTTTAGATTTGTTTCACTCCTTTCATTGTACACGAACACCCTATCCCTTCATTGCTCTCTAACTAAATCCAGGTTAGTTTTTTGGGATGAACAAGGTTGTCTGGAGGAATGCATTTTTGTAGTTTGTACACTGTGACTTGCCATACTCATGTGACCTCTGATGTGGTTGCTTTCAATTTGGAGGCATGAAGGCAGAAGTCATTAAAGCCAGCACATATACTCAAATTACTTGCCACCCTATTTCCAGCATGGCTTCAACCAACATCATATTGTGGGATCGTTGAGACAGGGGCTCAGACAGCTGGCCAAAACAAATCATGCCTGTATGATAATCAGCTGTACCAAACCGCAACAGAATATTGGTTCAAAAAAGTACTTTCTCCAGGACAACTAAGGATTGATGTAGCTTGCCAGAAAGATCCACATCCAAAGAAATAATTTAGAAAATTGGGTTCCAATAAAACGACACTTAACTGCAAGCCTTACTTTCACTTCATTTTTTTTTTGGTTTCAAAAGGCTGGCTAATGTTGAGACCTTTACTTTTAATTTTTTATTGGAACTGTGAGCTATGAATTGAAAGTGACCTTTGGACGATGAGCAGTCCAAAGGTCACTTGTTTTGTTCTTTTTAAAAAAGAACAAGACAAATGACATTTGTTTGAAGGACATGACTTAAAAATTAGTTGTGAAGGGCTCTTGCCCAAAAAGTCGATTTTCCTGGTCCTCGGATGCTGCCTCACCTGCTGTGCTTTTCCAGTACTACTCTAATCTAGACTCTAATCTCCAGCATCTGCAGTCCTCACTTTTGCCCTTAAAAATTAGTTGCAGGTTGCTTTTTGTTCAAGGAGCACTAGGCATTTTGGTTCTGGACATGCATTAAGCTCAAGTGTTAGCAGATGTTTGGATGTAAACAATGGCCATCACAGGGTGGCTGATGCCAATCAGTCTAACAAACAGAATGTTAGAAAGCTGAAAGAGAAAGCAAAGTTTGAACTGACTCTCAACAGTACCTTTCGGACAGGAGGGTTGTAGCTGTAAAGACTGTAGGACAGAGATTTATTTGTTCCCTGGTTATCCTCCCATTACCATCTTATTGAAAGTTTGAAGAACTTTAGTTATAAGAATTCAACGAATATTCTTTGGAGCCTACTGGAACTGAATTGAACTGAATTGAATTTATTGTCACGTGTACCGAGGGACAGTGAAAAGCTTTGTCTTACAAGCAACACAGGCAGATCACAGAGTTAAATAGCATAGATACATAAATAGGTAAACAGCCGCAAAAACTAAAACATAGGTACAGGTGAATGTAAAGAGTTTGTGAATCCATTCAGTATTCTAACAACAGTAGGTTAGAAACTTTCGAAACCAGCTGGTGCATGTGTTCAGGCTTCTATACCTTCTCCCCGATGGTAGCGGTTGTAGAAAAACATTGCCAGGATGGGAAGGATCTTTGAGAATGCTGGCGGCCTTTCCCTTGACAGCGGGCCTGGTAGATGGATTCTATAGATGGGAGGCTGGCCTTTATGATTGTCTGGGCCGTGTTGCTATTTGCATTGACTGACATCTTCAGAAATCAAGCAAGATACAATTCTATATGGGTATGATTCTACGCAACGTGGAAAAAGCTTACTGAAACAAGCCAATTACATCTATTTTTCTTTAAATCATAGAATCTCTACAGTATGGAAACAGGCCCTTCAGCCCAACAAGTCTGCACAGACCCTCCAAAGATTAACCTACCCAGACATATTCCCCTACCCTATAACTATACATTTACCCCTGACTAATGCATTTAACCTACACATTCCTGGACACTATGAGCAATTTAGCATGGCCAATTTACCTAACCTACACATGTTTGGACTGTGGGAGGAAACTGGAGCATGCAGAGGAAATCCACGCAGACACGGGGAGAATGTGCAAACTCCACACAGACAGTCGCCCGAGGCTGGAATCAAACCTGGGTCCCTGGCGCTGAGAGACAGCAGTGCTAACCACTGAGCCACCACGTCGTCCATATTTCAAATGTATCCCATAATTCGGTCTGCCGATGTGTCTATGTGTGAATGAGGGCTTCAATCAAAGAAGATCAGGTTTAAATCATAGACATTAATTAGATTATCTTGTTCTTTAACTTTGTTCAGCCAAAGCTATTAAATTCATCAGAAATTGTTAATTCTTTTGTTTAGGCTATAAACTTGATGTTTGGTGTCAGTTATTCACAAAGTCTGATTAGGATCAATTTTGACAGTCGTTGAATGTTTCAGTTTTACTGTGGAGTAGGGAATCTGATTTGATCTGGCTATCAGTCTTTGTGTCATAATATTGAATCTCAGCTGGATTTGAACCAGGATCTGATTTTATTTTCAACTAACATAACTTATAAGAGAAAATATCATGGCATTCATCTGCCAGCACTTTTTCCCTCCTATCAGAATATGTCAGGAGATCAGTTGCTTACCAGACGGGCAAATTTACTTTCACATTCTATTATTATTGGGACTGTTCAACAAATGACTCTAAATTGTTTATAACCATTAAAATATGGATGAGATCAGGTCAACAACCTGCTTCCTGGTGCCATGGCTTAACCTTGTGGCCAGTTGTCCAAATGGCACCAGGAAGTACCAGAATTTTTGTGGAAATGGCACAAATTCCTTAACCCACAGATAAGTATTGGGACAGAGCTGTATACAGATGTGCATTTCACCAGGCCAGCAAAAATATATATCGGTGAATTTTCAAGGCATCTTTTTGAGGGTTTCTGTTGGGTATTTTTCTTCCGACATTGCTCAAAGCTTTCCTTGTCTAAATTGCCCTGACGTTCTCATTTGTTTTTGGATGTGCACAATAACAATATGATAGAAATTCGCAATTGATTTTAAACATAAAAAGCATCCATCAAACTATAATTTTGTTATGAAGAACCAAATATTGATTCACTGATGTCCTTTAGGGAAGGAAACCTGCCCTAATTAGCCAATCTGGCCTCTATGTGACTCCACTCTCACTTCAGATTTGGTGAGTTTTAACTGTCTTCTGCTACAGCCATGCAAGTCACGCAGATGTCTAAGAAAATTATTCCAAAATAAAGGCCCTGTAACATCTTTCTCAGGCCAACTAGGTTAAAGCAAAAAAAACCAACGTTGCCATTTGAAGCTGACAACACAATAACTAAAAACAAAAGGAGCTTTACCCTCTTCCAAGCGTTTCCTCTCCTCCTCTTGTCTGAGGAGTTTTTCTTCAGATCTGGTAAGTCTTTGACCCTTAGCCGAGCTCATAATGGAGGACTTGAAAGAAATATTTGCCAACAGAACATATGTTTTATACAATTGAAAGTCAAAACAGTAATCTCTCAGACAAAATATGTGTTTGGTATAACAACAGTTTAGAAACACAATAAAAACCTTCTAAACTTCATATTTTGACATTTAGAATTTGGTTTAAAACTGGGTGGAATGTGATACAGAAGTCATATTAATCGCTAAATTTTCCTTTCTTTAGGTCCCGCAAAACTTACACCCCCAAGAGTACCCTCTTTCTGTCCTAAGGATCAGGAAATAACTACAATGTCTGGAGACATTTCCTGTGATCTAAAAGGAAAATCATTGTATTATACATTTGTACATATGTGTAACATTCCACTAGACTTTTAAATGATTGAGATTCTAAATACATGGTGAAACATATTTGCTAGCAGATTTATATTAGGAGGAGTACTTTAAACACATTCTACATAGCAAAATAAGTTTTCATTAGCAGAAAATTGAAGTTTTACCTAACTTACATAATGTTAGCACTGCACACTGTGCTCAAATTCCAGAATGATTATCAGTATGAACAGGGCAAACAATCCCAATTATGGGAAATATACTTATATGTTACAAAAGTTTGCAGGCCATGTGCAACATCCTGTGTTGTGCTGGTCACCTGGGGGATAAATGAGTGTCACCCTTCAGTATCTTTGAACCAGCACAAAAACTCCATCTCATTCCCTTGTTGATAGAATTGTTCTCTCCTCATCATCACAATCTTTCAGGATGCCAACTGTTGTTCATTGATTCAATGTTCAATTCCTTACCCGCATTTGTTTAACTCCAGCCATACTGCTTATAAAGAAAAATGAAGAACAATTTTGTTTTGGAATACTCTTTACAAAAGTAGCATCTTGAAAAAAGGGGCTACCCATACAAGGAAATCTTTCTCCCTTCTATGTTTAGCATGAATGAAGCCAACTACAAATAAGGACACTGTAAAAAGGACATAACTAAAGATAAAAAGCAGTCACTTTGAAATAGCAATGCAATTTTGCTCACACAGATTGATTGAATGGCTGCCAGTGATGATCAATGGGCATCACTTTCTGCCATCCAATCTGGTGACAAAAAAGTGATCTATTTTATTAAGAAAGCAATATAATCCTGGAGAAGTTCAGATTAATATCAGCTTAAACAAATTCTTTCACAAAAGATTCTGGTACTTCTAACTCATACAACATTGCAAAATTAATGGAGAGTTAGAACCTTTCATTTTCCAACATTAGTATAGTTAACAGCTTTTATTAATGCCACTCTTTCCAAAATGCAGCTTCTCACCTCCTCACATGCACACATGCCTGGTAAACGTAAATGTGAGAATCTGACAGCTGTACTAAAAAAAGTCTAAATCTCTAATATTTTTTCAACACACTACCACTATACCTGCCTGTTGTCATACCATTTGTTTCCTTCTTTGCTTTGGCGGCTGGCACCATAAAGAGAAGAAAAGAGAATGTGTGAGATATTTTGAAAAGAATCAGAATAGTTTAAAAGTTTCTCAAGCTCTAAACCTGTATACATAGAAAAGACAAAACTAAACAAGTTTATAAGACTGGATTTATACTGCAGTGTGATTGATACCAGGATAAGGTGATGGGGATATGAGACCTCATATCTCAGTTCTTTGGTATGTGCTGCACTCGTCATTATTCAATTATCACTTTATGTGTTGATGTACACCGAAAACAATGTTGCAGGGATGCAAAACAACAGCAGTATAAATGGAGCCTAAAACACAATTTTAAATCAGCAGTCTGTAGTCTGGTTTACTAACCATTAAAATAAAACATTTTCTCTTCAACAGTATTATTTTAAGCACAGGAATTTATAAAAAGAATGGAGTTGTTTGTTCAGTCAAAAACATCCTGGCAAAGACTAGTCCACTTATTCATTCTGTTGCCATGAAGTGCTTTCAATATGTATATTGAAGTCTGTAATTTTTGAAAACTGGATTTCATTTAACTTTTATATTAAGAATATATCTAATAAGAAGCAAATGATGAATACTGCAACATCTTCCAATTATTCTTTTTCAAGAATTTAGAACAGTTGAGATCATTCAACCTGTGTACCCTACTGCGTAATTGGGAAAAAAATTAAATTGCACTTATATAGCAACTTTCACAAACTCAGCATGTGCTTTACATACAATGAAATAATCACTGCCATGATGTCGAGAAACTTTCACACAGCAAGGTCCCACAAGGAACAATGAAAAGCAGTTTCTGTAACATTTATTAAAGAATAAATATTGTTCAAGAAATTAGGAAAACCTTGTTTGTCAAACTAATTAGAATGTTTTTTTTCCAATTCTAGGAAAGAGATAAGCCACCTATGGATAACTAGGAAAGTTGAGAATAGTATCAGATTGAAAGAAAAACATACAACGTGGCAAAGATTAGTGGTAAGACACAGAATTGGGAAAGTTTTAAAAGTCAGCAAAAATATTAAAGAGGGAGAAGTTAAACTTGCAAGTAATATCAAACCTACAGTAATAACTTCTTAAAGTATATAAGAAGGTACAGAGAGGCCAAAGTTAATATGGACCCTTTAGAAAACAAAGCAGGGGAAATACCACTGAGGTTGATAAAGTGTCATGCTGGAAAAAGCACAGCAAGTCAGGCAGCATCCAAGGAGCAGGAAAGTCAATGTTTTGGACATGACCCTTCATCAGGACTGGAGATGGGGAAGGGGGCTGAAAAATAAATGGGGAGTGGAGTTAGGGGAAAGGTAGGTGGAATGGCGATAAGTGGGTGCAGGTAGGAGGTGATTGTGACAGGTCAGTGGGAAGTGTGGAGTGGATAGGTGGGAAGGAAGATGGATAGGTAGGTAGAACAAGAGGGAGGTGCTGGTGGAGGGTTAGATCTGGGTGGGGGGGGGGGGGGGGGGGGAAGGGAGATTTGGAAACTGGTGAATTCAGTGTTGAGGCCATGTGGTTGTAGGTTCTCAAGGCAGAAGATGTTCCTCCTCCAGTTTGCGGATGGCCTTGTTTATGCAGTGGAGGAGGCCCAGAATGGACATGTCATCAGGGGAAGTGGGAGGGGAGTTGAAGTGGATGGCCACCGGACGGTGAGGTTAGTTGGTGCGTACAGACTAGGGATGTTCCTTGAACCATTTTGCAAGTTTGCACTTCATCTCTCCGATGTAGGGGAGACCAGATCGAGAGCAACGATGCAGTAAATGAGGTTCAAGTAAATCTCTGCAGGATTTGGAATGATCCTTTGGGGCCTTGGATGGAGGTGATGGGGGAGGTGTGGGCATAAATTTCGCATGTGTTGCAGCAGCAGGGAAAGGTACCAGTTAGGGAGAAGGCGAGTGTGGACCTAATGAGGGAGTCGCAGAGGGAACAGTCCCTATGGAATGCCAATTAGGATGGGGAGGGAAATATATATTTGGTGATGGGATCTGACTGTTGTGGTGAAAATGGGGAGGATAATGTGCTGGATTTGGAGATTAGTGGGGTGGAATGTGAGGACCAGACAGATTCTATCCTTGGGATCACATGGAAGGGAAAATTACAGTCCTTGAAGTAGGAGGATATCTGGGATGTCCTGCAGTGGAAATACTCATCCTGGGAGCAGATACGCTGGAGGTAGAGGAATTAGGCATGAGGGATTGTGTTTTTACAGGAGAGAGAATGGAGGAGGTGTAGTCAAGGTGGCTGTGGGAGTCGGTGGGTTAGTCAGTCACTGGAGACAGAGGAGGAGAGGCCCAGGAAGGGGAGAGAGGTGTCAGAGATGGTCCAGGTGAATTTGAGTGGAAGATGTTGGTGTAGTGGATGAACTGTTCAAGCTCCTTGTGGGAGCACAAGGCAGTGCTGATACAGTCATCGATGTAGCAGAGGAAAAGGTGATGTAGCTATGGAAGAGAGACTGTTCCAAGTATCTTAGGAAGAGGCAGGCATAGCTAAGACTCATGTGGATACCTATAGCCACCCCACTGGTTTGTAGGAAGGAAAAGTTATTTAGGGTAAGGACCAGTTTTGCCAATCGAATGAGAATGTCAGTGGAGGGGGACTGCTTGGGTCGGTGGGAAAGAAAGAAATAAAGGGCTTTTAGGCTTTCCTCATGGGGGATACAGGTGTAGAGGGACTGGAAGACCATGGTGAAGATGAGGTGTTGGGGGCCAGGGAATCGGACATCATGGAGGCAGTGGAGGGTGTGGGTGGTGTTTCGAATGTGTGTGAGGAGTTCCTGAATCAAGGAGGACAGGACAGAGTCGAGATAAGTGGAAATGGGTTCAGTGGGGCAGGAACAGGCAGAGACAATTGGTCAACCGGGGCAGTCAGGCTTGTGGATTTTGGGTAAGAGATAGAACTGGGTGGTGCAGGTTTGGGAGCTACTAGGTTGGAGGCTGTGGATGGGAGATCACCTGAGGTGATGAGGTTGTGATCTCCTCTACATTGAAAAGACTGAGCGCAAACTCGCGGCACGGTTCAAGAACATCTCTAGTCTGTGTGCATCAACCAACCCCACCTGCCGGTGGACATCCACTGCAACTCCCTCTACCACTCCCCCTTGGACACGTCCAAACCGGGACTCTTCCACTGCCTAAACAAGGCCTCCTGCAAACTGGAGGAAGAACACCTTGGGAGCCTACAACCACATTGCCTCAACATAGATTTCATCAGTTTCCAAATCTCCCCTCCTTTCACATCCCAGATCCAACCCTCCAACTCAGCACTGCCCTCTTGACCTAACCTACCTCTCCATCTTCCTTCCCAACTATCCGCTCCACACTTCCTAAAGACCTATTACAATCACGTCCTACCTGCACCCACTTATTGCAATTCCACTTACCTTTCCCCTAACCCCACCTCACCTCCCCTCAGCTATTTCTCAGCTCCCTTCCCCATCCTTAGACCTGATGAAGGGTCATGCCCAAAACATCGACTCTCCTGCTCCTCGAATGCTGCCTGACTTGCTGTACTTTTTCCAATGCCACATTTTTAACGACTCTGACCCTCCAGCATCTGTGGTCCTCACTATCTCCTATGGCACAGAAACTGAATAAATACTTTCCATCAGCCATCACAGTAGAAGTCATGAATAGCATGTCAAAATTACTAAATGATCAAGGGACAAAAGGAGGAAAGGAAAAATATACAGTAACTGTCACTACAGAAAAAGGTGCTGGGGAAGCTAAAGGGTTAAAGACTTGGTGGGATGTATCCTAGGATATTAAAAGATGTAGCTACAGAGATAGTGAATACACTGGTAATAATCTTCCAGGATTTTGGAAATATCGTATGGATAGGTAAATTGGAAAATAATGGTAACACCTTTATTTAAAAGGGGAAGGAGACAAAAATATAATTATAGGCCAGTCAGCTCAATGTACATTATAGGGAAAATGTTAGAGTCTATTATAAAAGACTCTAAATAGCATTTAGAAATACATAATGTGATCAAACAGAGTCAGTATGGCTTCACAAAGTGGAAATCATGTCTGATGAATTTATTAGAATTCCTTGAGGTAATAAGCTGGATAAAAAAGGAAGCAGTGGATGTTTGGATTTTCACAAGGCATTTGATAAGTGCCATATATGAGGCTACTTAATATGATAAGATCCCATGGTGTTGGAGGTAGTATATTAAAACGGATAGAGAATTGGTTAACTAATTGAAGACAGGGAGCCATTTTCAGGGTGTCAACTTGTAACTGGTTGGTGTACCACACGGATCAGAATTATTTACTATATATATTAGTGACTTGGGTTATGAAAATGAATGCACAATAGCCAAGTTAGTGGATGACACAAAAGTAGGTGAGAAGGCAAGTCGTGAGGATGACACAAAGAAACTATCAGCTGAGGTTACCATGAAGGACCCTTCTTCTTTACTGAGGCATGGTGACCCTCAGGTTAAACCACAATCAGTTGTCTCACGGCACGGTGGCACAGTGGTTAGCACTGCTGCCTCACAGTGCCAGAGACCCAGATTCAATTCCAGCCTCAGGCGACTGACTGTGTGGAGTTTGCACATTCTCCCCGTGTCTGCGTGGGTTTGCTCCGGTTTCCTCCCACAGTCCAAAAATGTGCAGGTTAGGTGAATTGGCCACGCTAAATTGCCCGTAGTGTTAGGTGAAGGGGTAAATGTAGGGGAATGGGTCTGGGTGGGTGGCGGGTTGGTGTGGACTTGTTGGGCCGAAGGGCCTGTTTCCACACTGTAAGTAATCTAATCTAATGAGACAGTAGCATTTGGAATGGTAGAACTACGGTTACACATGACATATACAGGTCAGTCGAGTGGGCAAACATTTGGCAGCTGGAATATAATGTGCAAAAATGTGACATTATGCAGTTTGGCAGAAAGGATATTATGTAAATGGAGAAAGACTGCAAAAAAGCTATAGCACTGAATGATATGGGAGTCCCAATGCTTAAATCACAAAAAAGCTCACTTAAAAGTTCTGTAGGTAATAGGGAAGGAAATGGAAAATTGGTCTTTATTTAAAGAGGAAGAAGTACAAAAATAGAGCATTAGTCAGACTATAGCTGGAAAACAGTAAATAAATTTTGGCCCATTATCTAAGGAAAGATATACTGGCATTGGAGGCAGTCCGAAGAAGGTTCACTAGGCTGATCCTGAATATGGAGGGAGTGTTTTATGAGGAGAGATTAAATAGAATGGGTCTGTACTCATTGGAATTTAGAAGAATGAGTGGTGACTTTATTGAAACATAAAAGATTCTAAGGGTGCTTAACAAGGTAGATGTGGAAAGATTATTTCCTCCTTTGGGAGAGTTTAGGACCAGAGATATAATCTCAGAATAATGGTCGACCTTTTAAGGCAAAGATGAGGAGAAATTTAATTTCTCAGATGGTGGACAATTTGTGGACTTCTTTACAGCAGAGGATTATAGAGACTGGGCCATTAATTATACTCAAGGCTGAGATGGATAGGTTTTTAATTATTAAGAGAATCAGGGAAAAGGGAGAAAACTGGATTGGAGGATTATCAGATCAGTCATGATATTGTATGGCAGAGTGGACTCAGGTGGGCTGAATGACCTGTTGCTATGTCTTATGGTCTTTTTGAAGATGTCTCTGGCAGGGTAGGTAAAGGGATACACGTGAAAGTAGTGTCTATAGATTTTCCAAAAGATGTGGTACCACTGGACAGCTTGTTACTCAAAATAATGGGTCGTTGGGGTTGGTGGTAATTTGAAAGTGTGGAACATGTTTGACTAAAAGACAGATAACCGGGGTCAAATTAATGAGTCATTCTCAGAATTACAAGTTGAGGCTCTACTCCTGCTCCTATTTCATAGCTGGTAGCCTCAGAATTCAAATAACAAACCAAATACTGCAGGTGAAAGTCGAAAAACATGAGCCTCTGTGTAGGTCAATGGCATTACATTAGAATTGGAAAAGTTTCTCAATTATTAGGTGTCAAGAAAGCATAAAGGCACAGAAAAGGAGGAGAGGAAAAAAGAAAAGGTAAGGTCTGTAATAACATATAAGGTAGGAAAGATCAAATGACAAGATAATGATGGAAGGTGGAATTTAACAAAATTTGTCTGGGGCAAGAATGACTGGGAATCACAGAATCACAATAGCAGTTGTCTGAAACAATGTACACATGTGAGTTAAGATCTGAAATTGTTGAATTTAATGTTAAGCCTCAGTGTTGAGACTCTTCACAGACTTCCAGACTAAACTCTCCAACAACTGATGCTCGGTCAATAGTTAATTTTAAAACTGAAGATGATAGATTAGTGCTTAAAAGTTGTTAAATAATATAGGGATAAGAATGATAAATAGAGATAGGCCACAGAACTGCCATGACCCAAGTGTTCAGACCCTTCACAGTCTTCCACATTAAACATTTTTGTAAGAATCCCTGCAGTGTGGAAACAGGCCATTCATCCCAACGAGTCCACACCAACCCTCCAAAGTGCCCCCCTCACGTACCTTGAACATCCCTGGACATGATGGGCAATTTAGCTTAGCCAATCCACCTAACCTGCACATCTTTGTACGAGCATCTTTGGCAGTGATCCTGCTATCCGTATTTACACTTGCTCACAGTCTTTTTTCACATGTCCCATTACCATCTCCTTTTGCCTTATACCACCAACATTTGCCTTGTTAATTAATCAAACTTCACCCTCCAAGCTCTCCCAGACTTATCATTATATTCTTTATCAATCTCATCATCTCCAGTCCCTCAACATTTCCGTGCACCAATACATGCTTAAGACCTTTTATACATCAAACTTTAAACAGCTTGGACAAAAGGTCATCAACCTGAAATGTTAGTCCTATTTCAGTACAGATGCTGCCTGATCTGTTGAATGTTTCCAACATTTTCTGCTTCAATTTCAGATTTCAAGCCTGTATTGATGTTTGGAGCGTTGCAGTGAGAGGTTGCACGACACTTTTTTCAAGCACATCTATACATAATGGGCATATCTTAAAACTGCGTTTGTAATTCGCTTGTGAGATGTGGGTGTTGCTGGCTGGCCAGCATTTATTGTCAGTCCCTAGTTGCTCAACATGGTAATAGTGAGCTGCATTTTTGAGCCGGTGCAGTCCACATGCTGTAGGTAGACCCACAATGCCCTGAGGTAGGGAATTTCAGGATTTTGACCCGGTGACAGTGAAGGAACAGCGATATATTTGCAAGTCACAAATGTTGAGTGGCTTGGAAGGGAACTTTAGGTAGTGGTGTTTCCATGTATCTGTTGTCCTTGTTCTTCTAGATGGAAATGGTCAATGCAATTTTCAAGGAAGCCAGGGTCAAGGGTGAACGCAATAAAAATGAAGACCAGAGACTGTGTCAGTACTAGTGCAAAGTTTAATTTGTGTAGAAAAATAGCGTGAAATCTTACACTAGCTAGAGACTTTAATATACTCCTTGTTACCTTGTTCTCCTGTATAAAGTATATTACTGTATATTGTTTCTGGGAATGTAGTTCTGTTCAGATTGATTCAGTGACTGCATATTCTCTGCCTCACAGACTGAATTATATTCAGCTCCTTGTATCTGCCCACCATTCAAACAGTTTGTGACAGATCTGTACCATTCATTGTCCATACCATTTAAAATCATTACACTTATTTAACAAAAATCTGTAGGAGTACAGGACATAACTAGAAATTCACATCAGCTAAAAATGAGGTTATTTAGCCATTTAAGCCCATACTGCCATACAATGAAATTATGGCTATCATGTGACCTACTTCCATTTATCATCCATTTCCCTATATAATGTAACAGCAACCTACCACCCTCAGTTTTAAAACTAACTACATTTCGCATCAATTGCTACACAGTTCCAAACTTCCACTATTATTGAGAAGAGTTTCCTAATTTCACTCTTGAAAGATCTGTCTCTACTCTTTAGACTAGACTCCTCAACCCTATCAGTTCCGTTGACAGTTCAAAAATTTAAGTCAATAATCCCTGCATTTTTGAAAATCCAGGAAATGCAACACCAGTTTGACTGATATCTCTTCACAATTCAATGCTTGGAATTCAGGTGTAATTCTGGTCAATCAGCACTGCATACCTTCATGATCAATATCTCCTTTCTAAGGCATGGTGCCCAGAACATGTCGCCTGAACTAAAGCATGAATTCTGCCCCTTTATGTTGTAGTCCTCCAGATATAAAGGCTAAAATTCCATGAACCTTTTTGATTATTATCTGTCCTCGTACATGCTATTTAAATTACCTATGTATATGGATTCTGTACCTTTCCCCTCAACCCCCCCCCCCCCCCACCAATGTTCTTTCAATCTCCTTTCTTGTATCTTTTTGCCATTTAGAAACTATCTTATTCTATCCTTTTTAAAACCAAATTAGACAACCCTATATTTTCTCACACTGGTATGTATTTGCCACAATTTTAGCCATTCATTCAATTGTAATGTTATACTTCTCTCCACTCTGCTTATAAATCCATCATATTTCTATCATTGGTAGGTTTAGATATGTAGCCTTCAATCCTATTAGTTAGGTTATTAACAAAGTTTGGGAGAAGGAATTAACATTTGGGTCCATAGCACATATCCAAATATTCTGACTTTGCACTTGTTCAGGGGATGTAGGTGCTGTTCACTGGAACAGTAATTACTGCCCATTCCTGATTGCGCTTGTACTGAATTGCCTTTCCAGGATATATAAATATCAACTATGTAGCTGTGGGTCTGGAGCCACAGACCAGGGAAGGACAAAATATTTCCTTTCCTAATGGAGTTAGTGAACCAGATCTTTTTTTGACAATCAACAATAGTTACAAAGTGATCATTAGTGTTCTAATTGAAGTTATTGAAATTTTGCTATGTTCCATGGCGATTGGAGAACCCATGTCCCAAATGCATTTGCCTGGATCTCTGAATTACAGGTCTGGTGATATGCCACCACCAACACCTACCCATTATTCCGCACTCTCTTTGTCCCATGTGGCTCAGCCAATTGTCTATCTAGGTCAATAGTTTGCCCTCACTTCCGTGATCTTCAGCTGTAACTAATGCCTGGATTTTAGCAAAAGCCTTCTGGAAATCATAGAAATAACATCCCCTGAATCAGAAGTTGTGTTCATAACTTGGCAAATCCTTCCAACATGTGCTAGAGGCAGGCAAAAAGAGTGACAGAGATTCCTGGCCAAACATGCAATAGTGTTAGAGCCTCTATCCAACCCCTTGGCATTAGAGCCTCTATCATGCTTTATTTGGCTCGAGACTATAACATACTTGGAAATGCATGTGTTGCCTTAGCAACCCAAACTCATTGAAAAATTTGACATGGAATATATCTACATTATATATCTATACTATACAAGTAATATTAAACCAATGCAATATTAATATTAAGCTATTTCATGCAATTAATATCAAACTGCTGTACTATTGTTATTAAAGTATGTTATGATATTAAAACGTGTGATGTAGTGAGAAAACAGTAGGTCACAATTTTGATATGTTAGACCAATGTTGACATATTGATGTTAAACTACATTACAATACTGATATTAAACCATGTTGTAATATTGATATTAAACCATGTTGTTGACATGAAACTGGGGAGGAGAGCAGTAAAAATAGGGAACCTCACAACTTTTGAAAAGGACTTAAATGAGCTCTTGAAATATCACAACGCTATGGGGCCAAGTGCTGGAAAGTGGGTCTGGTGTAGACTGAGAGCAGTTTTCATTTGTCGACCGCTACTGGATGGGCCGATGGGCCTCTCCCGCACAGTATGATTCATATAATAATATTGAAATTAAAACATGTTAAACTCACCATCGTGGCTTCTTGTTCCAGGAGTTGTTTACAACAAAAAACAGAAAGTGCACGCGATATCTGCGGACCCAGGGAGAAGGGAGAAGAGCAGGCCGCGTTGCTAGGGACAAGCTTGTTTACCGCGGCTCCGTTGCTGGGAGACGCGCCCGGCCTCACGGCGCAGGCGCGGCACTCCCCCCGCACACACAACGTGCCGCTGCCGCAAAGGAGTGGTTCGCGACAGGGATTGGAGCCAGCAATCGGTTTACGGCAGTGATCCTGGTTACTGTTTCTGTCGCTACGCTGCCTGCGGGTAAGGGCCCGGGCCTGGGGTCGGGGGATTGTCCTGGCGTCAGACAGGAGGGAGGGTACTGAGCTGGGCTGAACCCAAGGTGAGGACGGAGTGAGGATATACAGTAAGTCAGGGCAAGCCTGGGGGGTGGAACGGTCTCCAAAATAGGGCAAAACCACCAACTGGAGGGGTGGCGCAGGCAGAATTAGGGGGTCGGGAATCTTTTTTGTTGCAAAAATAACTTTATTCATTCCAGAAAAGTACAGATACTGACGCATTTCTGTGTTGTCTTTGCACATGAATAACGAACGTGCACTGGAATTTGGCATTTCTTATACAAGGTTTATATTTACATGTATTTGAGGTACTGAAATGGTTTGATAACTGGATGGACCCCCATCTTAATTTGGCAGAAAGATGGGTTGTAAGTTTGCTCGGTGAGCTGGAAGGTTTGTTTTCAGATGTTTTGCCACCATACTAGGTAACATCATCAGTGAGCCTCTGGTGAAGCGTTGGTGTTATGTTCTGCTTTCTATTTATGTATCTTGGTTTCTTAAGGTGGGTGTTATCATTTCTAGCTCTTTGACTCCATTTACCAAGCTCTTGAGAAAATGTGTTTGTTGATGGAGTACCAGTTAGAATGCCAGATCTCTAGGAGTTCCCATGTGTGTCTGTTTAGCCTGTCCTAGGATGGATGTGTTCCAGCCAAAGTGGTGTCCTCCTTCATCTGTACATAAGGATACAAGTGGTAGTGGGGTCATGTTTTTTGGTAGCTAGTTGGTGTTTGTGAATTTTGGTAGTTTTTTCCCCTGTCTGTCTGGTGTAGTGTTTGTTAATTTGTAAACTACATTTATTTTGCTAGTTGTTTGTATGGGGCCCTTTTTAGGTTCATCAGCTGCTGTTTTATTGTGGTAGCTTTGTGGACTACCATAATGCCAAGGGGTTGGAGATATCGTTGACGTATCGTAATGTGGCTGGAGTTTCTCAGCATGTTGTCTGCCTGTTTGGGTTTGTTTAGGAATCAGTAGGAGGGCCAACAAGTCTCAGGTAGATCAAAGAACATTTTTCACTGAGTTGCTAGTTCTCCAGGCACAGTCCTCTATCCCAGAGCTGCTTAGGACAAACCTTGACAAGCACTGCAAATTTCTCCATGCCTTTGTAAAGGCACATTCCAGAAGATGTGGGACAGTCTCTTTTCCCCACCCCTATCCCTTTCAGCTCCTTCAAGTGTAGCATGTAGTGATAGAGTCTGGGTGTAAATGAAGCTAAGCAACATCTTCGTGCATTTTTTTTAAAAGATCTGGACTGTCAGGGATTAGAGGTGATGTTGGAAACTGCACTAGCTAGTTTTGATTTGGAGGTGCTGGTGTTGGACCATAGTGTACAAAATTTAAAATCCTACAACACCAGGTTATAGTCCAACAGGTTTATTTGGAAGCACTGGCTTTCAGAGCACTGCTTCAGCAGGTGTCATCCCCTGCTCTGAAAGCTAGTGCTTCCAAATAAACCTGTAGCACTATAATCTGGTTATTTTTTAAACTAGATAGTTTTGTTCTTGTTTACTTGGTGAGACATCAGTGTAATTCCTAGCATTCTGATGGTGTTTTGAATAGGGGTTATATACTACAGGTGGAAAAACAAAGCTTTGTGCCATCAGCAAATAAAGATTTGTATTTAACTAATGCTTTTTATAATCACCAAAAAAGCAAGCTGATAAGATCCTCAGTTCAACAACTCCTTCAAATACCAGCATATCCAAAACAATGCAGTGCTCCCTTTATACTGGGCTGGACTATTAGCATTTTGAAGAGGAGCCTGGATCCTTATGACTCTGAAGAGTGCTATGGCTGAAACAGGTGACTGACAGATGGTCAATATTAAGCAGAGGCAAGTGCATTTTGAACAGATACAATTCTTCCAGTTTGTGGCATAGGTAGGGTAAATAGACATGGTCTTTTCCCTGGGGTGTGGCTGCCCAGAATTAGAGCATTGGTTTAAGGATCAACTTTTTTTATGCAGAGGGTGGTGGATGTATGGAATGAGAAGAAGAGGCTAGTACAACTATCACTTAAAAGACATCAGGCTTGAAGTGAATAGGACTAAATGCTGACAACTGGGACAAGATTAACTTTGGATAAGTGGTTGGTGTGGACGAGTTGGACATCTTCTATGCTATACATCTCTTGGCAATTTTTCTAAATTCACATTATACAACACTTAAGTGACCACTTGTGTTATCAGTAATACCTAGTTGTTTGTTCTGTCACTTTGTATGTTAACTTATTGTTTACGCATTTCAAACATCAGTTTGATTGCCTTCAAGTCTAGTTAGTTTGTTTATAATTAATTAGGGAATGGGGTATCATCAGTGCAGTTCCGAATAGTAATGGAACTTTAGAATTAAAGGCACAGGTAGGATGTTAGTTGAGTAGCAAAACTAGATATTGAGCACTGAAAAGAAACTATTGTGACTTGTTTCACTAGTGGCAAAGAACCCCTGTGGTTGTTTAAAGGCTGACTTCTCTAGCCAGTAAACAATGGGTAAAATTGAATTACTTTGGACAGTCATAGCAACCAGTTTGAATGGTTCTAGAGTCAGTAAGGAGACTAATGACCTTCTGACTAGTACAGAGAACTTTCTAACTTAAGCTTAGGTGAATTGTTATGATGCCATAGGACTAAGTCAACCCAGTCTTGCAGTTGGGCTTGAATCCAGCCTTCAAGTCACTAAGCCAAGACTGCTATTTAATGTACCAAAATTTGAGATTTTTTTTTGCAGAAAGTGAAAAGCTGGATGGAAAAGTTTCTGTTTGAACATGGCAAATCCTTTACGAAGTGAAGTAATAAAACTGTATAAAAAAGTAAGTTTCTGGTCATCTGCTGTAACATTGAACTTAACTTTTTTTTAGTATTATCTGAATTAAATCATGCAAGACCAGAAATTTCCAGGCCACTGTTAATCAGTGTGCTACCTTCAGTACATAAATCAACCTCAAATCTCCTTGGGTCAGGGTACAGAAGGGTACAAAAATCAACTGTTTCTAATTTTAAATTTCATTATCTTTGTTACTTTAAGCAAACTTGTCATAACACCTGTGCATTTGAAACATTCTACCCTGGAGGAAGACTTTAAAAAACACTTTATTTTCTACTGTCATTGCACAGTGGAAAGACTTCATCTAAAGGATAGAGAAAAATTATTTTAATACATGACTAGTCAGAATTTACAACATTAACACTTTTGGAAGAATTACAGGGGGAAAAAAAAGAAATGAGCCATTCCAATAGTCATTCTATACCATCTCATTCTAGTAGCTCAGGAGGAGAGAGGCAAAGTAGCAGCTAAAGGTACCAATTTTAAATTAAAAACAAAGAGCAGCATCCTAGATCCAAATGGCTTCAGTTGCTTTTTCCACATGACAGGACAGGCTGCTGATGGTTTGTGTTCATCTCCATTGTCTGAGGAATTACAAATGAAGCAGTCTATGTCCATACCAGAATCATTGACAAAACCCTGGGTTGTCACATGTGGTAGGGAATATTTGCTAGGCAATGATAGAGGATAAACTTGGTTACAAGGTACTTTCACTTCATCTTTTGACTTAATCACAAATTATCCAATACCTTTAACAAAGCATTGGAGTCAATTCAGTCAGATGTTTCAGGGGGCTGGGTAGGAAAATAAAAGGAACAAGGATAGGGAAAAAGTTCCAAGAGGTAGGATCAAAAAAAGCAGAAAGCTTTTCTACCAACTAAGGAACACTTAGGAGGGAAGGAGGCAAAGCTGGAAACATTGTACTATCAGCAGATAAAACAGGGTTTCAAACCTTGTAGCATATCTAACAATGTAATCTGGTATAGTTAGTAGGGAGGTAAAGAAATTAAACAGTGGTAGAAAGGGAAAAACTTCCATCCAAACGGTCAGGTACAATGGAATAACTGTTTCCCAAGGCACATCTGGAAGAGAGAGATCGAAAAAGCATGAAGATCACAGGCCAAGTTGAACAACAAAAACTGATCCAGGAGATCCCACTTGCCTGAATAAGAGTCAATTTTTCCCCCTTGCAAAAAAAAAACACCAAAATTGAATATAGATATTATGACTCTTGTTTCAATTATGTAGGCCAGGGTGGACCAATCAGAAATCCTCATTTCAAAAACAGATCATTCCTAGGTTTTAAAACCAGAGCCTGCAAACACCTTAAACTAACTAGTAGGAACAGCATGTAATGAAAAATATTGTACTTAAATGCATTTCCTGGAAACTAAAAGATAAATATTTTATCTTAAAGTTGCTGTACCTTGGCAAAGAATATCCAAAAGGAGAAGACTACTTCAGAGATCGTCTTAAGGCAGCTTTCATTAAAAATAAAGATGTTACAGATCCTGAGCAAATCAAGGCATTAATAGCTAGAGGGGAATTTGTGATAAAGGAACTGGAGGCATTGTATTACCTTAGGAAATACAGAGCTATGAAACAACGTTATTATGAAGAGAAGAATGAATGATCTTTTGATGGGGCAACTTTAACACCTCAATTTAAAGATCTAAGTGTATAAAAATACACTGCATATCTCTGGGATTAAATCAAATTCTCTGCATCTATTTGCATGTCTCAATGCTGTGTTTAAAATTGGTTAATTAAGAATGGTACTTTTAAGCCATTGCTATAACGTTCAAAAATCAAACATTTTTGGAATACAAGTACTAATGCTGCTCAGTATTCAGATCTTGCTATGTTAGCATTATCTGTATGCAACCTGATCATAGTTTGGATTGACAGGTGTATCTAACTAATTTAATAATGTTGGCCTTTGATCAAGACTATTGCTACCTAATTGTGCCATGATCAAAAATACAGATCTCATTTTAAAGGTAAAAATGTTTTTAAAGTCTGATTAAATGAACAATTACAATGCAAATACTAACCAACCACTATGCAACAGTTGCTGTTTTAAGCAACTGGAATATGTATTGTAAGTGATAATAAAACTGGTGCAAAGAAGTTTGTTGTTAATACAGGAGGTACGTGTTTTATTTTACCTAATGTGTATCAAGCTTGTTACAAACACTCATCAAATCACTGCTGAAAAATGTTTGCAGCTTAAATTTAAGAACTTCACAGCTGTATTTGGTTAATGTTCAGCTGGTACAAATTGTGACAATTTTCTATCTGCATGTGTGCTCACTTTGACTTGAGTAAGTAGACAAGTCCTAGTGTTGCAGCTTTAGTTTCTTACTAAATTAAATTAACTTTACATTTCCCACATTTCATAATGTGGGAAAATAAAGATTTAAAGTTTTGTAACCTGCTTGTCCACTTACCCCTCATCTGCAAGTTAGGCTACAGTCCACTTCCTCTAAACCACTAAATTTTGTTCAGAATGTACATATCTTATACAATGATAGATGTTTCCATATAAACTCAGCATTACTGTGTCCTACAGGCAAAGAGTACAGTTGAGACTTCAGTCATGAAGTTATTGAATAGTGGAGGCTACTGCTTGGATGTAGTTAAAAAAAAAATCAATTTTACGTCTCCATCTAAAATGGAAGACCCCTTAAGTCTGAAAGTGACCCAGTTCTAGATTCCCTATATTTAAAAAAAAAGGGAAAACACTCAGCATCTAGCCTATTAAAAAAAGGGCCACAGAATTTTGCAGGTTTCAATAAAATCAACCTGTCTGAGTTAGTGAGTACAGCTTAGTCTTTTGTAAGCCAACTTCCTCAGCCTAAAAATTAGCCAAGTGAGCTTTTTGAACAGCTAAGGTTCCTCTGAAAAGAAACTGTACACTGGCAAGGTGCAGTCTCTAATGTTTCAATTTTAAATATTTTGTAGGGAAGACCCAACATTTCATTTGCTTAATCACTTGCTGTACCTGTGTTAGTTGTGTGGACATAATGACAGTTCCTTTTGTGCAGCAAATATCCTGCTTTTCTTCCCTTGCTGCCAAAGTAGCCAGCTTAAATTTTCCCTGGAGTCTGCCAATGGTAGGTACTGGGGATTTGAGCCTTTGTCCACATTAGTTTTGCTTTTTTAAATGGCCAATGAATGTAGAGGAGCAAAGAGGAACTAATGTATTGAGACTTTAATTGCAAATTAAACTATTCAGTACATTTGTGTTCAAACAACATCTACATTTTACAAATTCAAATGAAAACAATTACCACATGTACATAAAGCTATTCAATAATGTTTGAAGTGACTCATTCTTGATAAAAGGACAAGAGTATAAAAATATAATTTCTCCATTCAACTTTGGCCATCCACAAAGTTATTTGCAAACAATCAATTTGTAGCCTGCAGTTTGAGCAGCTACAGTTATTCATTCAATGACAGCATGCAGAGTTTAGTACTCTTGCAAGTACACTTTTCAGATTCCGTTCAGTGTAGTATTGAATACTGCTGGATGTCAGTTAAGATTAAGGAATTGTTAAGCACCATGCTAAAAACTGGACAGTACAAAACTTGAAAGCTTGCAACTAAAAAGTTACTGCGCTCTAGTTTTAAACTAAAAAACAAACAGTAGTAAATCACATCTTATTTGTCAATTTATAAAGGAATCCTATTAAATGCTGGATGGTTTCAAACTGCAGAAACATTTAAATCATAACATCTATAAATAGAATTGATATCGAATACTTTGCAGAAAAGTGTAAAATTGATAAGCTGTTTATTCTGGGGGACACTAAATAACATATGACCTAAAGCTGGATCCCAGGTTAAGTCAGACTCCTGATTATTTACTTGACAACTGGTCAGCAACCAAGGTGTATAAAACCAGTTAAAAGCAGTGAAAGAAAAAAAAAAAAAAACTTTGCTTGGAGGATTGTTTAGGTTCTACTGAATACTTTCATCCTCAAAAGAACCTGTAAATCTACCCATTCTACTTAATCTTACCAGCATTGGCACCTCAAAGATACTGTACAGTAGTCAAGACTTAATGTTGTGCCTTTTGTTTGTAGAAAAATACTGCAACTTGAAGTTTCCTATTGTTAAAAAAAGGGCAGATAATAAGTGCAAGGCAGATTAAACTCCACCAATCTTAGCTTTCAATGAGGAACATCAGCCTTTCTAAGCCCTCAAGTTAGACGGATTGATCTAACCCCAAGCAAAGTTATACTAAATTGATGTTAGTAATGCTAATGCAATAATCTGGAAGGAGAGTTACAACATGGGCATGTGAAAGTTTGTAATTTAATGGTCAAATATTCAAAAGCATTTATTTTTATACAGCAAGTGAAAACATGGAATGTTTTGGATTTCAAATTTTATTTTGGTCTTCTGTTAAAAGAGGATTTAGAGATCAGTTCTTAAATAAGGACATTAAACAATATACATTTGAGCTATTGTGTTGAAATTCAAGTAATTTTTACAGAAATAAAATGGAAACACTTTCATCTATGCACAATTGAATGCATCTAAACAGTATTCCATTCAAGTCAAAAAATAATTTATTGCACTAAGTGACTCTTCTGATAGTTCCGCTCATCAAGACTGATCCAAATTCACATCGACTCTGCAAATTGGGCAACTTGAGTTTCTCTGCAGGATAGAAATAGTTATTAATCTTGGAATTAAATTTCAGTATTGCTACCAACTATTACTATCACTAAACTGAATAGACATTAAGATGGGCTTTTAAAAAGTATTAATGTTAATTTGTACATTAAAGAATTTAGAGCAGCAAGTTAAAGGCCAGTTTTAAAATGATCAACCAAGGGGCAAGCTTGGGAATTAAGTCACTTTCTTACAAAGAATCCAGTTCAAAAATGTGTAGCATGAGACTTTTTGCTGGGCATGTTGGACTACTCACTGCTGCATGTGGTGCAATCCTGAAATCAGTTTTAACAATTGGACCAACTGAGAATCATCCAAAGGGAAGAGTGAGTGGGAATTGTGGATGCACTAGCCATAATTTCAATCTTCCTTAGACTCAAAGATGGTGCCAGATAGTTGAAAAATTGCAAATATTACACTTGTTCAAAAAGAGTGTACAAGAATAAGTCCAACAATCGGGCACTAGTTTAAATTTCAGGTGACTGATTAATACTTCTAGAAGAAATTACTTGGGATAGAAAAAGTCACATGGATAATTGTAAATCAATTAATAGGAGAGTTAGCATGGATTTCATAAGGGAAAGTCATATTTTATATGGAGTTTTTTGAAAAGGTAACAGTATTGATGACAGCAAAGTGTATGGAAATATATTTGTTCTTCCTAACAAAACAATGCAATTTTGAGTAGAGAAACCCAAATGTATCTGTGCTTAAAAGGAGGAGAGAAAGAGGACTGCAGATGCTGGAAATCAGAGTCAAGAGTGTGGGGGGCTGGAAAAGAACACCAGGTCAAGCAGCATCTGAAAAGGAGGAGAATAGACATTTTGGACACAAGTCCTTCATCAGGAATGAGGATGGATGGCAAGACAGGTGAAGTGAATAGTTCCTACAGCATTAATCTAGGCTTTTTAGTAAGGGTACAGAAATAAAAGGGATTTATATTGAAATTCAGACACTAGTTAGACCTCAGTCGAAGAGTGTGGTGCTGGAAAAGCACAGCTGATCAGGCAACATCTGAGAAGGAGGAGGAGAAGTGACGTTGTGTAATATCTTCATTGGGAAATGCTCTTCAGTCAGTTTGATGATTGTGTATATGGTGCAGTGGAGGTGTTAGCAAAGCTTTCAAGAAGTGAGAGGAGTTGATTAGAAATCATATGCAAGGTTACAGCATCAAATCAGTGCTCAAAACCTGTGGAGACATGGGCTGAATGGTCTTCATCACAACCATGATTGAATTTGTAACTGCTGAATCTCAAGTGAAAACTTTACATTGAGCCTGGTAAAAAAAAGTGTTAATAAAATAGAAAGCAAGTAAAATGCAAGTGTATAATTAAACTTCAGATTTTAAAGATTAAAGGTTTTGTTCAACTTTTAGATTCAGAAAAAGCAAGTTTTCATCTGACAGTAGCTAATTAGTAACCTTATCTCAACCACAAATTCAAAAGATGCTTTCCACATGCAATTAATCTTTGAGTCTGCAATATTTGCATTTTCTAGTATCTAGAGTTATTTTAATCTCAGTGGACAGTCTGTACCCAGCCACCAGCCCCAGTGTTTCACATGCTTTAGCAGAACATTGAATACATTGCCTTTGCTAAACAGTACCTTTAACCAGCGGTCAATACATCTTCTGTGATAGTCATGAAGACATGGCAAGATCCTCAACTCTTCTTTTGGTGCGTAGTCGTTGAAGCAGATATGACATCTGATGAGATTAATGTGATGAATATTTTACTAATGCACATCTCAACTAAAATCAAGAAAAAAATGTAATTTATGAAAGCAAAAACAAATCAACTTTCAAAAACCACACAAATTAGGTAAACTGTGAATGAAATGTTAGAATAATACAGAATGTTACATTTTTATTGTAATAGTCTCCCATATAAATTCATAATTAGACTAAAGTGTTCACTGCTGTAATGCAGCATATTTTGCTTTGAGCAGGATGCCACTAATAGTCCTAATTACAAGATAATCTTGTGCATTAACATTTGACTGAATAGATATCCTGTAAAAGGACAAAACTCATGCTTTTCTTTAAAAAAGTGGCATGAGATTTTGTACATATATTTGACAAGGTTGGACTGGATTGTGAACATCTGAAAGTCAGGTGCCATCTGGCTGCAGTTTTCTGATGCCAAGCATTCGCCTAGATTATGTTTATGTCTCTGGTTAAGTCTCAACCTTTTGACTGCCATCCATACCTGTGGGATCCTTAAATTGCCTTGAGGCATGAACAGGGAAATAAGGCTCAAGTATGTCACCTCATTTGAAGGACAACATTTTGCCGGAGAGAAAAGTGGCAGATCAAAAGAGTTAGTTGCGGAAGATACAGAGAAAAGTTAAATATTTTTCACCAGAAGTATAAAAGGCATAGAGATTGGTACTTGATACTAAAAACAAGAAAGTGCAAGAAATTAGTAACCAAAAAAAGGAACTAAATTAAAAATGAAAGTGGGATTAGCCAAAGTTAATGGATCAGAAACCCATCCTAATGGTATTTTAAAAAGGCATTCAGGTATAATGGAATAATAAGAGAACTAAGTCCACAATTTAAAAGTAACAAAATATGACTTGCAAGATCATAGTTTTCACTTAATCAAGAAGGCATAAAAACAGAAATCAGATAAAAATAGGTTAATGAGGAACAATGGAGTTTTAAAGAGCTATGGTGCTTGACTAACTGCATCTATCAAATTAAATGCAATTTTGATAGCAAATATAGATATAAACAAAAAATTTATGGTGTAATTGAATAAACTATGCACAATACTGGCAAGGATGCATTAAATGCTTATCCTAACAGACAGAGGTACCTTGGGAGGGTATTTGTTGTTTTATGCAAAGCTGAAATCACTTGCAGATTTTAAGGACCCCAGATCATTTATAACCTGACAGCTTTCATGGTCATTTCTTTAGTTCTCTATCAGCTCAATTTTTATTTCAACCACCACATGAATTGACTGACCAAACAAGCTAGGTATCCCATTAAGGATATTAGAAGTGAGGCTGAGGGCAAGGGTGAACATTTCTACAATTTTGACATTAACAACAAGGAGACTCAGGATTGTTACACAAGTGTTTCCTATCCACTCCTGCAAGAATGATCAGGATGCAGAATACTGTTAACCACCTGATACAGGTAACAATTTTAAAATGAAGCTTTTGAAAAGTAGGGTGAAATAAAGCAAACGTTCAACTTCATTTGAAGAGTTGGGATGAGCATAGGTTGAGAACACCAACGGCTTCTACTCATCTTCAGTTCTGTGTATTGAATCAGGGCTCTCAGCTCCTGCTGAATAAGGCAATAAGCCATCTTAAATCAAACCTGACAAGTTTCAGTCAAGCTTGTATAACACTTAAAAAGGATGTTCCTGAATGAGAAACTAGTTTTCACAGAACCTCAAATTTATTGCAGAGGTAAGTCTTCAGTAAAAGATTAGTGTGGTGCTGGAAAAGCACAGGCAGCATCCGAGGAGCAGGAAAATAGACATTTCAGGCAAAAACCCTTCATCAGGGATCCTGAAGGGCCTTTGCCTGAAATGTTAGTTTTCCTGCTCCTCAGATGCTGCCTGACTTGCTGTGCTTTTCCAGCACCTGCAGTACCCACCTCTGCCAAGTCTTCAGTAATGCATGCTATCCAAATGTCAATATTAATCAGTAATCTGGAGACTATAGTAATTCCCGCAGCACTCAGTGGAATTTGAACAGAGTTGATAAAAACATAGGATTTAAAGCTAATCTAACAGCAAGCATGAAACCATTGCTGTCACATGTCAATGAGACAATGTGGCCTTAACTGCCCTCAAATGGCTTTGTAACTCCGTGTATTAAACTGCTACAAAGTCTCCAGGAAAGCAAGTAGATGCATCACCTGACATCAACCCAAACATGGAAACAAAACAGCAAAAACCTTGACCATGAAATATCTTCCTTAATAGCTGGGAGACTTGTCCAAACATTGTTCAATGGGACAGTTCTGCCAGTCAGGCTGTTGCTTGACTAGTTTGACTTTCAGATTCATACCTCAAGTTCCAGATACTACTCGCTCCATTCTTTCTATGTCAGGTTGTAAGTTTGCTCACTGTTCAGATGTTTCATCACCATGCTAGATAAGTGAGCCTCTGATGAAGCACTAATGTTCTGTCCCATTTATTATTTAACTAGCAGGCAGAACAGAACACCAGCGCAGAGGCTCACTGTTATCCAGCATAATTACAAAATGTCTGAGAACAAGTTACCAGCTCAGCTAACAAACTTACAACCAGACCTACAAATCTTTAAAATTGCATCCACGCTCTGTCTTGTCCCACCAGCAGAACAAATCCATTACGGATGAAGGCAGTGGCAGACACCCAGTCAGGAGGGAGCTGCTGTATAAGTTTTCAACATTATTGTGCAAATTCTTGAGGTTCTGGAGTCATCAGGTAAAACACTGAGGAAATTCCCCTGCTGGGAAGTCTTTCTGCAGTTGTAGAAGGTGCTGGTGAAACCATATCTGGAGCACTAAAGAGTTTTGGCTCCTTTAAAAAGATCATTTTGTTGGAGACAATTGAAAAGGTTCGCTTGGATGATAGTGGTCTTTGAATAAAGATTAAACAGAGTGGGAGTCTACTCATTAGAGTTTAGATGAATGGGAGTTGAGCTCATTAAATCATATGAAATTCTTAAGGGGCTTGGCAGGGTAAATGCTGAGAGGAGGTTCCCCCACTGGGAGTGTCTTGGACCAGAGGGCATAATCACAGAATAAAGGGGTGCCAATTTAAGACAGTCATGAAGAATTTCTTTAGGATTGAGCATCTTTGGAACTCTGCCCCACAGCTCTTTGTGGTAGTGAGTCAGTGTCCTTGTGTATTTTTTTTAAAAAAAAGGTTGACAGACTCTTGATCAATAGGAGAATCAAGGGATTACAGGGAAAGAGCAAGAAAGGGAAGGTCAGATCAGCCACAATCTTAATGAATGGTGGAACAGGCTCAAAAAGTCAACTCCTGTTCTTCTGGTACCTGCATGCCAGAAGAGTCAGCCTGTGATAGATAGAGCCAAGGTATCCCATATTCAAATGATCAGATCTCGGCTCTGTAGCCCTGTCATGTGCAGATATGGTTAGTGATGGATAATTAACAGGAGGGTGGCGATTCCCATCCTTAATGGGGATCCAAGCGCATCAGACAAAAGCCAACACTAAAGCATATGCACTTCTAGCTGAAGATGAAGATGCAAGTGCATGTCACTTCCCAGAGTTCCCCAGCATTTTAGATGCCAGTTTTCAGCCAACTCTACTCACATTGTGATCAAAAAATTAAAGTGAATGGGTCCCAATAACATTCTGGTAGAAGAACTGAAGTAGTGTGCCCCAGAATTAGCAGTGCCCCAAGCCAAGCTGTTTCAGTTCAGCAACAACTCATCTACCCATCCACATGATGCAGACCAATACAACCTGGCCAATTACCACCCAAACTGGTGAAAAAGGAGTTATGAACAATGTCAAACTGCACTTGCTTAGTATAACCTGCTCACTGACAGTTTGGAAATAGGAGTGCTACTTGGTGAATCTCATTAATGGTGCAATCATAGGCAAAAAGAGCTAAATCCTGGACTGGAGCACAATGCAACTGCTCCAAATAATCAAAATAGCATTTGGCCAATAAAAAAAAAGGAATCTGCATGAAACTAGTGTCAAACTGGAATGGGGTGGAAAGCTCTCTGCTGAGCAACAAGTAACAACCATTCTACAAAAGTGAAGGCAATGACTAGATTCACTGGTGGAACATATCAATTACTGGCTGGACCAGCATTTGTTGCTAGTTCCTAGTTACCCTTGAGGTGATGGTGGGGAGCTGCAGTTCACATGCTGTAGGCTGACCCACAGTGCCTTTGGGATTTTTGACTTCGTGATAGTGGTGATATTTTCCAAGTCAGGATGTCACGTGGTTTGGAGGTGGTGTCCTTTGGCAGTTGTAGGTTTGGAAAATGCTGTCTTAGGATCTTTAGTGAAGTGCTGCATCCAAGTACAACTACCATCCATGACATTCAATTGTATTCAAATGGGTGAATCCCTCACCAGCATCAGGAGGAAGGATGACCACTGAAAGTTGGAATTTTGCAGTAAAAATAGTTCACTTGTCTCAGTAAATGCTTGTCCATCTACAAAGATGGACATCAAGTGTACAATGGAATATTAGTACAATGGAACATCACCACTTTATTCCTGGTGAAGGGCTTTTGCCCGAAACGTCGATTACAAAGCTCCTTGGATGCTGCCTGAACTGCTGTGCTCTTCCAGCACCACTAATCCAGTTCAATACCGTACAACTGCTTCAAAGACCACAATTTCCACCCACCCCTCCCCCAGACGTGATCGATGCTCTTCACCGCACCTCCTCCACTTCCCACTCCTCCGTCCTTGAGCCCCACTCCTCCAAATCACCACCAGGACAGAACCCCACTGGTCCTCACCTACCACCCCACCAACCTCCATATACATCGTATCATCCGTCATCCTTTTCGCCACCTCCAAACAGACCCCACCACCAGGGATATATTTCCCTCCCTTATCAGCATTCCGAAAAGACCACCCGTGACTCCCTCATCAGGTCCACACTCCCCACCAACCCAACCTCCACTCCCTGCAACCGCAAGAAATGCAAAACTTGCGCCCACTCCTCCCTCCTCACTTCCCTCCAAAGCCCCAGGGGATCCTTCCATATCCGCCACAAATTCACCTGCACCTCCACACCATTTACTGCATCCGCTGCACCCGATGGCCTCCTCTATATTGGGGAGACAGGCCACCTACTTGCGGAATGTTTCGGAGAACACCTCTGGGTCACCTGGACCGACCAACCCAACCACCCTGTGGCTCAACACTTCAACCCCCCCCCCCACCCCACCAAGGACACGCAGGTCCTTGGACTCCTCCATTGCCAGACCATAGCAACACGACGGCTGGAGGAAGAGCGCCTCATCTTCTGCCTAGGAACCCTCCAACCACAAGGGATGAACTTAGATTTCTCCACGTTCCTCATTTCTCCTCCCCTCTCCCCCCCACAAACCTTGTCTCAGTCCCAACCCTCTAACAACCTTCCTAACCACTCTGGCGTATCACCCTCACCTTAACCTCCTTCCACCTATCGCATTTCCAACACCCCTCCTCAAGTCCCCCCTCCCTACCTTTTCTCTTAGCCTGCTTGGCACACTTTCATCATTCCTGAAGGGCTCATGCCCAAAACGTCGATTCTCCTGCTCCTTGGATGCTGTCTGACCTGTGCTTTTCCAGCAACACATTATCAGCTCTACAATGGAATATTCTCTACTACCCTGAATGGGTGCAGTTCCACCACTCAAAAGCTCAACACCATTCAGGATAAGCCACCCATTTGATTGGCACCCATCTACCCACTACACTGATTTATTGTGCGGTCTACTCAACGGCGTCTAACAAACCAGCAGCCGCCACCAAAAATGCACAAGTATCTGAACACAATCTGCAAGTTTCCCCTCGAAGAAACATCCAATGGTGGAACTATAGTTATTCTTGCATTGTTGTTGGATCAAAATCTTGGAACTCCTTCCTGAACAGCACTGTGGGTGCATCTACACCACATGAACTGCAGTGGCTCAAAGCGGAGTTCGCCACCAACCTCAAGAGCAGTTAGTGATGGACAATAAACATTGACCTAACCAAAACCACCTACATCCCATGAACAGACTAGGATGCTCCCCCCCCACCACCCACTTTAAATCAAAGATTTTCCAATTCTAAAATGCTAGTACAACTCCAAAGTAAGGACAATATAAAAACAACTTTTACTTACTGTGTCTTTTCTGCAGCATTTGCTGGATCAAATAAATTGACTGGTAAACAGTTAATCTCAGCATTGCTGAGTTTTTTCTGTGCAACAGCTGAACCCTGTCTTTCTTCATAAGCCAAAAGTTCCTAGGTTTTAAGAGAGTGCAATAAATTTAAGATACCTTTGAAATTAGACCAAGATTTCCAGTTTGTCAAATATGCTAAGTGGTGTTCACTATTAATAAGGGCTTCTGTGTGCCAGTATTGCTAACTTACACTAAGAAACCTTCAATCTTGCACCAATAGTGTAATAAACAAAAAAAATGAATCTACTCACCTCATAATCATTACCATCATTTATACTTTCATCTGAATACATAGAAGCATGCTGATGCCGATTGTGTCTAAGTCTTCTGCTTCTACCTAAAAACATTGGAAAAAGATTTAGTTACTTGGTTTTCAGGGAACGATATCAAATGACAATGCAGCTTTTAAACCAAATGTAAAAAAAAATTGTTTCAAGTCATTAGTCATGTTAGAAGTGCAGGGCAGAGTACTCTTGTCAAATTACAACTTGAACAACTGTTTCTGGTGTTGGTTACCAACAAAATGCAAGCAGCAATACACAGAGCAAGAGTTATTTGAAACAAGCCTGAAGAGGACTGACATTTTTAAAGTGTTAAGGAAAAAGGTTGGGGAGGGGAATAGAAGCAGGAAATAAAGAAAGCAGAAGGCGGCCAAGGTAGCACAGAACAGCTACTTGTGGAAAAATCTACTGCAGAAGTATGTGCACCTGCATGGTACAGAATCTATTGGAAGTACATATCCAGTGTGTTCTCTCCCCTTTCGCTCACCCCAAAAAAGGAGCAGAGAATCCTGGATATTTAGGAATACATCAAGGGGAAAGAGGAGCACCTGATTTTTGGGAGGGGGTTGGGGTTGGTGGTGGTGGTAGGTAGATGACAGGGAAAGAAGAAAAACATTTTATAAAAGGCCACTGAAAAAGCAGGAAAGTTGAAAAGTACTAGCAAGTAAATTTAAAAAAAGGAGAATCCCAAGATGCTTGTGGAGTAGCAAGCATAAAAGAATGGTTAGGCAGGGGAAGGAAGTGGGAGAAATTATGACTTCCCAGCTTGTCACTTCACACCCTCCCTCAAACCCCAGCTTATGAACCCTGTTCCCTCAGGGGTATTTCTCCCCATGCACTGAACCACTATTTGAAAAGCACACACTACTGCATTTGCACGTATGGTGTGAAGTGCTATATAGTGAGTCGGGTTTGGAACAGTGTGCATTAGTGCTCCCCAATTAGCACAGGTGTCAACAAGCACTGCCTTTATTCATGTGGAAGCCAAGCCACAATGAAGTTCCATGGTTTTGTATTATAATTTCAAACAGCCTCTATCCCTTCAGCATATCAATAGCCAACAGTACATAAACTCTTACCGCTCGTCTCATTGAAAAATCTTTGCAGATCAAGAGCAGGGTCAATTCTTTCAGGACTCAACATGTCATTTTGATGCTGAAGCTCACTACATCCAGGCTTCCCACAGTATCCAATGTCTGAAGCAAATAAACCTGCATACTCTGAACACCCAGGCAAACCGCAAAATTCGTGGGAATTTTCTAGTGTCTGTAAAGAATGCCAACATTTAGTTATTGCAGTTCCACAGTGAAAAGACCATCACTACTGAACCTTCTATGGGTATAGGCAGAAGATGTCAGTTGCTCAATGCAAAGTGACATTCACCTCAGATGGAGACAGGAAAGCTCAGCTAGAAAGCATGGTTATACAAATAGTAAGTTAAAGTATGCAGATTAAAAAACTTCACACAGTTACAAGAGAGGAGGAGATCAGTGAGAGACAGCAGAGGGTAACTTAAAGCAATATGGGTAGGGGGATGGATGGTGGTGGTGGTGTCAGAATAAACAAGCTAGTAAGATTGCAAGGTTTTCTTTTTAGAAAAAAAAGAAAAGAAAGGCAAGAGTGGACATTAGACTCTTGGAAAATGAGGCAGAATAGGGAACAAAAATGACAGAGGAACTGAATTAGGTACTTTCGGTTTTCACAGTGGAAGACACCAGTAGCATATCAGAACTTCAAGGAGAGTCAGGGGGCAGATGTGAGAGTAGTGGGCATCACTAAAGAGCTGGTGCTGGGGAAGCTGAAAGTTCTGAAAGGTGGATAAATACCAGATGGATTATACCCCAGTGTTCTGAAGGAGAGAAAAGGAGATTGCAGAGGCATTGGTGATCTTTCACGAATCACTTGTGTCACTGAGGGTCTCTGGACTAGAAAGTGGCTAACATAACTTCATGAGTAAGGAAGGAGGCAGAAGACAGGAAGTTTTAGGCTGGAAGCCTGACCTCTTAACACTTTAGAATCCATTATCAAAAAGGATAAAATTGCAGAGTACTTGCAATTGTATGGTAAAATAGGACTGATTCAGCATAACTTCATCAAGGGGAGATAATGTTTGAGGTGGTAACAAGCAAATTAGACAAATCAGAGCTAGTGAACATGATCCAATTGGATCGCCAGAAGGCAGATTAAAAAAGCCCATGGTTTTAGGGACAAGGTACTTGAATGGATAGAGGATTGGCTGACTGGCAGAATCAGGTTACTTACTGTTTTGGCCTCCACAGCATAGTGTCTTAAAAGACACAGATACATTGGTTCTAGTTTTGTAAAGGTATAGAGGATTACAAGTAGAAAATAGGAGAATGGAGTGCAGAAACAGATCAGCCATGATTGGATGGCACAGCAACCTGATGGACTGAATGGTTTAATTCTGCTCCTGTGTCTATGGTCTTATGCTGGAAATTGGAAATCAAAAAAATGCTGGAGAAACTCAACAGGTCTGGCAACTGAGGTGTCATACTGGACTTGAAATGTTAAGTTGGTTTTGTCTGCAAAAAAAAAAAAACACAACGACCTGTGAATTAATATGCACCTTGCAATACACAAGGGTGCCACATTCACCACATACTCAGGATTATCTAGAAAAATGAGTAAAATGCAGAATCACATTTAATGTTTGACTCCAAATATCACAAGTGTCTTAGGGTGGTCATTAGGAGAAAGAGAAGACCGAAGATACTGGCAAGTCAGAGTCTAGAAGTGTGGCACGGGAAAAGCACAGGTCAGAAAGCAGAGAAGCAGGAGGGTTGATGTTTGGGTCAAAAATCCTTCATCAGGGAAGTCATTATGCTCGAAACGTTCACCTTCCTACTCAGATGCTGCCTTACCTGCTGAGAGTTTTCCATTTCAAGGTAGTTAGTGGTTGACAAGGCAAGGGGAATGCTGTTTGATACAAAAACTTGGTCTTTGGGAAGCACAGTCTACATAAATGGCATCACATTGGGTAATCATGCATACTCTGGAATTTGAGGGCCAATGACTCCTGGCACCCATTTCAACTCAAAACAGGTGACAGTCATGACATTCACTTCTCAGGGGAATGCCCTAACCAAAGTCAAACTGTCATTAATAGATGCATTTCTCTTGGCAACACTTCTAGAGTCCACTTGTCAACTAAACAGCACTCATTTAAAGCAGCATAAAATGATTTACCCCCGTGAATTGGAATTCTCAAATTGCCTTGAATGCAAGACAAAGGTTTTGATAAACGTTTTTGAACAGTATTAAAACTGGCTTATCTGGTGCAGATTGGCTACTGGGCCAGAATTAAATACTGTCTGTAGATTAATGAATCGGATCCAGCCTGTTCCTCACGTTAGCTTAGCACAGACAAAAAAGGTGGTATTTTACTTACTGAGGTAGTTCTTGTATTTTCAGATTGTTGCTGAGCTTCTAGGTCAAACTGCGCCTGCCAAAACAACAGGTTGTTTAACTGAAAAGAACAGAACAAAAACAGATAGGCAGGGACACTACCACAAGCCTCTGAATCAAGTCCCACCTGCCACAGCTTTATCATCCCTGAAGAGGTTGGTTAGAAGATAATCTAGAAAACAGCAAAAACAAAAAAAAAGCAACCTTAAGGACAGGCAGAGAATTAAGTTTAAAAAGGAAAGAAAGAAGTGTTTTGGGACATACAAGTAAGCGACATGAAGCAAAATGGAACAATTTCACAGGGGCCATATAAGACCATAAGACATAGGAGTGGAAGTAAGGCCATTCGGCCCATCGAGTCCACTCCGCCATTCAATCATGGCTGATGCGCATTTCAGCTCCACTTGCCAGCGTTCTCCCCGTAGCCCTTAATTCCTCTAGACAACAAGAACCTATCAATCTCGGCCTTGAAGACATTTAGCGTCCCGGCTTCCACTGCACTCCGTGGCAATGAATTCCACAGGCCCACCACTCTCTGGCTGAAGAAATGTCTCCGCATTTCCGTTCTGAAATGACCCCCTCTAATTCTAAGGCTGTGTCCACGGGTCCTAGTCTCCTCGCCTAACAGAAACAATTTTCTAGCATCCACCTTTTCAAAGCCATGTATTATTTTGTACGTCTCTATTAGATCTCCCCTTAATCTTCTAAACTCCAACGAATACAATCCCAGTATCCTCAGCCGTTCCTCATATGCTAGACCTGTCATTCCAGGGATCATCCGTGTGAATCTCCGCTGGACACGTTCCAGTGCCAGTATGTCCTTCCTGAGGTGTGGGGACCAAAACTGGACACAGTACTCCAAATGGGGCCTAACCAGAGCTTTATAAAGTCTTAGTAGTACATCTCTGCTTTTATATTCCAACCCTCTTGAGATAAGAGACAACATTGCATTCGCTTTCTTAATCACAGACTCAACCTGCATGTTTACCTTTAGAGAATCCTCGACTAGCACTCCCAGATCCCTTTGTGCTTTGGCTTTATTAAGTTTCTCACCATTTAGAAAGTAGTCCATTCCTATATTCTTTTTGCCAAAGTGCAAGACCTCGCACTTGCTCACGTTAAATTCCATCAGCCATTTCCTGGACCACTCTCCCAACCTGTCTAGATCCTTCTGTAGCCTCCCCACTTCCTCAGTACTACCTGCCTGTCTAACTTTGTATCATCGGCAAACTTCGCTAGAATGCCCCCGGTTCCCTCATCCAAATCATTAATATATAATGCGAACAGCTGTGGCCCCAGCACCGAACCCTGCGGGACACCGCTCGTCACCGGCTGCCATTCTGAAAAAGAACCTTTTATCCCAACTCTCTGCCTTCTGTTAGATAGCCAATCCTCAATCCATCCCAGCAGCTCACCTCGAACACCATGGGCCCTCACCTTGCTCAGCAGTCTCCCGTGTGGCACCTTATCAAAGGCCTTTTGAAAGTCCAGATAGACCACATCCACTGGGTTCCCCTGGTCTAACCTACTTGTTACCTCTTCAAAAAATTCCAACAGGTTTGTCAGGCATGACCTCCCTTTACTAAATCCATGTTGACTTGTTCTAATCAGACTCTGCTCTTCCAAGAATTTAGAAACCTCATCCTTAATGATGGATTCTAGAATTTTACCAACAACCGAGGTTAAGCTGATTGGCCTATAATTTTCCATCTTTTGCCTTGATCCTTTCTTGAACAAGGGGGTTACTACAGCCATCTTCCAATCGTCCGGGACCTTTCCTGACTCCAGTGACTCTTGAAAGATCTCAACCAATGCCTCTGCTATTTCCTCAGCAACCTCTCTCAGAACTCTAGGGTGTATCCCATCGGGGCCAGGAGATTTATCAATTTTAAGACTTTTTAACTTTTCTAGCACTATCTCTTTCGTAATGGCAACCATACTCAACTCAGCCCCGTGACACCCTTTAATTTTTGGGATATTACTCCTGTCTTCCACTGTGAAAACTGACGCAAAGTACTTGTTAAGTTCTCCTGCTATTTCCTTATCTCCCATCACTAGGCTCCCTGCATCAGTTTGAAGTGGCCCAATGTCTACTTTTGCCTGTCGTTTGTTTCTTATGTACTGAAAGAAACTTTTACTATTATTTCTTATATTACTGGCTAGCCTACCTTCATATTTGATCCTCTCATTTCTTATTACACTCTTTGTTATCCTCTGTTTGCTTTTGTATCCTTCCCAATCTTCTGATTTCCCACTGTTCTTAGCCACTTTATAGGATCTCTCTTTTTCTTTAATACATTTCCTGACTTCCTTTGTCAGCCAAGGTTGTCTAATCCCTCCCCGGTTAATCTTTCTTTTCTTGGGAATGAACCTCTGTACAGTGTCCTCAATTATACCTACAAACTCCTGCCATTTTTGCTCTAGTGTCTTCCCGGTTAGCCTCTGCTTCCAGTCTATTTTAGTCAGTTCCTCTCTCATGCCCTCAATTACCTTTATTCAACTGTAACACCATTACATCAGATTTCGCCTTCTCCCTTTCAAACTCCAGACTGAACTCTACCATATTATGGTCGCTACTTCCTACTGGATGAATACACGGAGGTCAAAAAAGGATTCACAACCATGGGACAAGAATAGAACCAAAATAGCTCAAGAACTGCATAGACAGCAGATTGAATGCCTCTACATGCTTTGTACAATTTTGTAGTCTACTTTGGTCCATACATTGCTATACAAATTTTAAGTGACAAGAAACAAATGCTATTTATATTTGTAGTGACACCAAAGTGCTCTCAGTAAACTACCATGTTAACAATTAGTGCCATGTTACAGATGTTTCACTTTTACTGTGGTTTGGAGATTGTGATTTTAGAATTCTGCCAAAACCAATCAGTTGGAAAGCGGATATTCTGGGAACACACCCTTTTGCATTTCGATAGAAATGGATATCAAGTCTACTAGACACCTAGAAACCCAAGGACTGGATAAGCTGGGTCTTTCCCAGGAATGCATGTGGTGGTTAAGGCATGACCTTGCTGATGTTTATGAAATTATGAGGCACAGGTAGGGTAAACAACAAGAGCTCTTTTCTTAAGGTTGAGGAAGTCAAAACTAAAGAGGGCATAATTTTAAAAGAGGAGCAAGTTTTTTCTTTTAAAAAAGGGCCTGAGAGGCAACATTTTCTACATAATAGTTCATACATAGAATGAACTTCCAGAAGTGGTAGATGCTGGTCCAGTTACAATGTTTAGAAGATATTTGGACACATACGTGAATAGGAAAGGTTTAGAGGGAAATGGGCAATACAGGACAAGTTTAGTTTTGGAAACCTGGACAGCATGGACAAGTTGGGCTGAGGGGTCTGTTCCGGTGGTAAGTGACTGACTCAGTAGATATTTACATACCTGAAGTTGTCTGGCAAATGCTTCATCCTCTTCAAGTTGTGCAAGACGAACAAATGTATCAGTAGAGTCATCGTCATCAACCACAATTATCGGTGGCTCCCATTGCTGTTGCTCTCTTGAGGGCACTTAAGTTAACAGATGGAATATAACAGTAACACCACCTTTAACTTTACAAGGAATCCATCTAGGACAAAACTATTAGAAGTATAGTGATCTATAACTTCAAGCCAAATAAAATCTCAATGATTGGGGGCTGTGTAGTGATCTCAATTTTCATTCACTAAAAGTGACATAACAATTCTAATTAGAGTACTAAACTGCAGTAATTTAGTACCAGGTGAACACCATTCAAAGTCAACTTCTGAGAAGGGAATCAGACTGTAACGATTGTGGAGGTCAGCCAGGTGGGCAAGTTCAATGGTTGGGGCTGTTAACCTGGTCCAATCAAGGAGCCCTGGCTGACATAACGAGGAACATCAGGGGTCTTGTACAGTGCTGGATCTGAGGAAGCCAGACCAATGTCAAGTACTCTGCAGATGATAATTAAAAAGGGTGACTTGATGGGTATCAGCCTCTGGAGTAATTTTACAGACATGGCTATTCTGTCCAACTCATGACTCCAATTGATTAGCATCTAACAAAGCAAGACAGAGGCATTCTGCCTTGAAGCAAGCTTGGGGAAATCAAGTGTCTGCCTGCAGCATCCATTTTGTAAACCTAATAACAATTTGGTGGTTTTTCAAAGTCCCAATTAATGTAGGCCATATCAGGGAAATGCTACTCAGAATCTGTCATACAGCATGGAAACAGACTCTTTGGTCCAATAGTCCATGCTGACTATTTCCAAATTCAACTACTAACCCAAATGTCAGCTTACTTACAATTTGAAGGCTCTTGGGACACAGTGGTCGTGTCTGAGCAAGGGGCCTGAGTAAACATCCTATCTACCCAGGTGGTGTGCAATACCTGAAGATGCTGATTAGAAACCACTTAAAACTTGGCTCCAGTAACAGCAATTGACAATGTAACTTAGACCATGAATTTAGATGTCAGGTGCATACTTTTGCCCAACACCACCAATCTTTGCTTGAACAAACTGATGCCACACATTTGTATCATGAAAGTCTATATTTCATAGAGTCTAGCACTTCACAGCTAGCACAGCTTTCACAACCTTTGTTCCAAATCATGAATGGTCCCCTAAATTAAATGTTCATTAATATTTATTGCAGTAGTGCTGTGATAATGGGGGTAGAAGAGTCACAAAAATAGGGCATGTAGAAGGAGAACAAAAACTTGACGTGGGCTGGTCAACTGAAGTTTGAAGGAAGGCTGTTTAGTAAGAAAACCTATGGATATGGATCCAAGGCAGACATGTTGTTCAAGATATAGATCAGTCACTATTCCATAATTGAACAGGTTGAAGACAAGAACCTGCTTTTCAGGTTGTGCATTGCTTCCCCCAGCCCCACCCCTTGTTTCTCTCTCCACCCCCACTGCCTCAGCATCATTCTTGAAGTACTTTTGCCTGAAAAAAAAAAGATGCTCCTGCCTCACCTGCTGCGTTTTTCCTGCACCTAGTTTGCCTAAGTTTAGACCCTTACATTTTTGTAATACATTCTTGAGATTGCCTCAACTCCTTCATTTTCATCTGTTGTTGAGAGAGTGCCCAGAATCTGAATTCTTTGAAATGTTTTTCACTATTTATGTGCCAATCTTTTAGTCTATACAACATCAGATATGAGGGGTGCAGCATTTTGGGAAAGCAAATCTTAGCAGGACTTATACACTTGTAAGGTCTAGGGGGTGTTGCTGAACAAAGACCTTGGAGTGCAGATTCATAGCTCCTTGAAAATTAAAGTCACAGGTAGATGGGATAGTGAAGGTGATGTTTGGTATGCTTTCCTTTATTGGTCAGGAGTTGGGAGGTCATGTTGCGGCTGTACAGGACATTGGTTAGACCACTGTTGGAATATAGCATGCAATTCTGGTCTCCTTCCACAGCAAGATGCTGTGAAACTTGAAAAGGTTCAGAAAAGACAGATGTTGCCAGGGTTGGAGGATTTGAGCTATAGGAAGAGGCTGAACAGGCTGGGGCTGTTTTCCCTGGAGTGTCAGAGGCTGAGAGGTGACCTATAGAGGTTTACAAAATGAGGGGCATGGATAGGATAAACAGACAAATAGACTCCCTGGGGTAAAGGAGTCCAGAACTAGAGGACATAGGTTTAGGGTGAGAGGGGAAAGATATGAGAGACTCAAGGGGCAACTTTTTCATGCAGAGGGTGTATGTGTATGCAATGAGCTGCCAGAGGAAGTGGAGGCTAGTACAATTGCAACATTTAAAAAGCATTTGGATGGGTATGGAGGGATATCAGTTAGGTGCTGGGAGTTGGGACTAGATTGGGTTGGGCTATAGGTCAGCATGGACAGGTTGGACTGAAGGGTCTGTTTCCGTGCTGTACATCTCTATGACTGGCTATTAAACCAAAAACAAACAAACCATTCTCAAACTGGAAGCTAATTAGATGGGTAAAGTCTTAATTTTGACTAAACCTCAATTGAATTCCATATTATATATATAAAACTGTTGCCATAAATATCACACCTCCCCTTTAATTACAAGATCAATTTACCCAGGTTCATTTCACAATACTAGATCTAATATACCTTTATCCAGTTTAGTTTTGAGATAGCTTGATTCCTTTGACCAGTCAGATGATCAAGTGAAATTTTTCTTCATTTTAAAAAAGGAAATAAATATGGTATTCTGTCAATGTTAAAACAGACTTTTTTTTAAAATAAAGGAACTAAAAAGTTATTTAAAAACATATTAGAGACATGGAGAGAGAATAGGAAAGTAGGATTAGATTGGTTGGCTCTCAAATCCTGGCATAGATTTGATGATTGAATAGTCTTGTTTGCTTCTGTACTGAAGCAAAAAAGAAAAAAACCACCAATATTCTTCTGCACTGAACTACTGCTAAAAAAATACACTTATCCTATATTCCAAGTCATCATTGACCAGAGTTCAAAATTGAATAATAAACTGCTACAGCAAGAGACAGGCCTTTAAACTTCCATATTACAAAGACAGAGGAACCTACCTATTGTTTCATCATCATCATCTAGGAGGTCTATCCAGTCACTTGCACCATTTCCTAAAATAGTTAGTGCTGAGCCTGGAGAAGCAGCACAGTTGAAAGCAGAGGCAACTGCAAATCCACCTGCACACAATTCAAAGGCAGAGGATGTTTGTGCTGAATCTATTCTTAGACTCTCTTTCAAAAGTGCATTGCACACTGGAGAACTTCTTGAAGTGGAACTGCTGGCAACAGAAAAACCTTCTGAACTTGATTTTGCCCTTTTCATTGCTGGAGAAGGGAGAGAACTGGAAACAGCTGAAGGGGAATGACAGCGTGAGGCCACACAGCAGTTCGTCTTCACAGTAGAAGAACTAGAATCTCTTGACCTCGACAGCAGTTTTGACTCCACAGGAGTTTTTTGTGATAGCAAATATCTTGAGGAAGCAGCAGTTTTTGCAGCGCTTGATCTTTTTGATTTTAAACTTGAGAAAGCTCTATTTTCCTTTGGTTGTAAACACACTGGACTCTTCAGCAACGAGCAGGAAGAATAAGCTTTGCTATTTTTAGCAAGGTGTCTTTTAGTACGTTTCTCAGGTGTCTGTGTTGCAGTACTATTTGTCAATACAAGACATCTCTTTGGTGGACAGGTACTGTTCTGTGCAACCTAGAACAGAGAGCCAAAGTTCAACAAATAAAGCATTAGATCATTAAAATACTTGCAAGCAGAAGTATCTGATAGCATGGCAACCTTGATTCTTTTGTTCAAGTTAAAGTGGGTAAAACCCCAAAGCAGAAAAGGCCAATTCAAAAAAAAATGCGAAAAAAAAAGCAACATTTAGAGAACCTGTCCTGAAGACTAATGTTCAACATTGCAGTTTAAAAATAGTTAAAGTTTATAACAGTCGACTCAGCATAACCTGGAGATGCAGATTCATGTTCCACCTGTTCAAGAGAAGTGTAACTTCTGAAAGGGTTGAATTAGAAATTTTTTTTTTGCCAGGTGTTTTGCTCCTAACCCATTAGTTTTTACATCCCATGCTAGGTAGAGCAATTTACACATTGAAACAAATCAAAATGCAGAGGCTGCTGGAGATCTGAAATAAAAATGAAGTGCTGGAGAAAGTTAGCAGCTCTGGCAGCATCTGTGAAATGGGAATAAGAGTTAACATTTCAAGTCCAATGACTCATCTTCAGAAAACCATTTTACACGGTGCAGGGGAAACACCAATTCTGCTAATCATTTAGCTTCTATGGGAAATAAGCGCCACCTAATGTGAATGTCAAGAACTGATGAATCAAATTCAATGATAGGAAATATCAAGATCTAAATAGATGAGGGGCAGTATTCATTTGAGTGAAGTGGGGAAGGATGGATGGTGGCATGATGAAAGGAGGAAAAATGTTACGCCGCCGCCCCGCCCCTCCCCCCACCCACCCACCATGAGATCACACTAGCTTGAATTAATCTGCTCCTCAGCTATCTTAAATTAGAAGAAAGGTAGGCAATGTGTGTCAAAATGGCTCTGCAAATCCTGACCAGTACACAAATGAGGTGCAGTCAAAGGCAGCTTTTGCAGAGTTGGGACCAAAAAAAGGTGCAGTCACCACACATCTAGTAGATAGAACTGGCCTTTCCCCGGAGCATGGTAGGAAGACCAGAACTTACCAAAGCCTAATGATGGGCAACGAGGAGAGCAAGTACACAAAAGATGCATTTACCCCATGCGTCTCAATTATACCTTGCAGTTGCATGTCCACATACTAAATCACAATATAAATACACTTTCTGAAATTCCTACAGGACTTGAAAAGACCAGTGAGCTTAATGTTGGTGGTAGGCAAGTTATAGAGTCAGATGTACAGCATGGAAACAGACCCTTTGGTCGAACTTGCCCATGCAGACCAGATATCCCAACCCAATCTAGTCCCACCTGCCAGCACCCGGCCCATATCCCTCCAAACCCTTCCTATTAATTTACCCATCCAAATGCCTCTTAAATGTTGCAATTGTACCAGCCTCCACCACTTCCTCTGGCAGCTCATTCCATACACATGAAAAGGTTACCCCTTAGGGGTCTCCTATCTTTCCCCATGCACTCTAAACTTATGCCCTCTAGTTCTGGACTCCCTGACCCCAGGGAAAAGACTATCTATCCTATCCATGCCCCTCAATTTTGTAAATCTCTATAAGGTCACCCCTCAGCCTCTGACACTCCAGGGAAAACAGCCCCAGCCTGTTCAGCCTCTCCCTGTAGCTCAGATCCTCCAACCCTGGCAACATCCTTGTAAATCTTTTCTGAACCCTTTCAAGTTTCACAACATCTTTCCAATAGGAAGGAGACCAGAATTGCACGCAATATTCCAACAGTGGCCTAACCAACGTCTTGTACAGCTGCAACATGACCTCCCAACTCCTGTACTCAATACTCTGACCAATAAAAGAAAGCATACCAAACGCCTTCTTCACTATCCTATCTACCCGCAACTCCACTTTCAAGGAACTATGAACCTGCACTCCAAGGTCTTTTTGTTCAGCAACACTCTAGGACCTTACCGTTAAGTCCTGCTTTCCCAAAATGCAGCACCTCGCATTTATCAGAATTAAACTCCATCTGCCACTTCTCAGCCCATCTGGTCCAGATCCTATTGTAATCGGAGGTAACCCTCTTCGCTGTCCACTACACCTCCAATTTTGGTGTCCTCTGCAAACTTACTAACTGTACCTCTTATGCTCGCATCCAAATCATTTACATAAATGACAAAAAGTAGAGGGCCCAGCACTGATCCTTGTGGCACTCCACTGGTCACAAGTCTCCAGTCTGAAAACAACCCTCCACCACCTACCTTTGAGCCAGTTCTGTACCCAAGTGGCTAGTTTTCCGTATTCAATGAGATCTAACCTTGCGAATAAGTCTCCCATGGGGAACCTTGTCAAACACCTTACTGATGTCCATATAGATCACACCTACTGTTCTGCCCTCAATATTCTTTGTTACTCTTCAAAAAAACTCAATCAAGTTTGTGAGACATGATTTCCCACGCACAAAGCCATGTTGACTATCCTGAATCAGTCCTTGCCTTTCCAAATAAATGTACATCCTGTCCCTCAGGATTCCCTCCAACAACTTGCCTACCACTGAAGTCAGGCTCACTGGTTGATAGTTCCCTGGCTTGTCCTTACCACCCTTAAACAGTGGCACCACATTTGCCAACCTCCAGTCTTCCAGCACCTCACCTGTGACTATTGATGATACAAATATCTCAGCAGGAGGCCCAGCAATCACTTCTCTAGCTTCCCACAGAATTCTCAGGTACCCCTGATCAGGTCCTGGGGATTTATCCACAGTTGTTGGAAGGAATCTTGAGGGACAGGATTTACATGTATTTGGAAAGGCAAGGACTGATTCGGGATAGTCAACATGGCTGTGTGGGAAAATCATGTCTCAAACATGGTTGAGTTTTTTGAAGTAGTAACAAAAGATTGATGAAGGCAAAGTGATGGATGTGATCTATGGACTTCAGTAAGATGTTCGACAATATTTCCCATGGGATTCTGGTTAGCAAGATTAGATCTCATGGATCTAGGGAGAACTAGCCATTTTAGTTTAGATTTCCGACAGTGTGGAAACAAGCCCTTCGGCTCAACAAGTCCACACCGACCCTCTGAAGAGTAACCCACTCCCCTCTGACTAATGCACCTACCACTACAGATAATTTAGCATGGCCAATTCACCAGAACTGTACATCTTTGGACTGTGGGAGGAAACCCATGCAGATAGGGAGAGAGAATGTGCAAATTCAACACACAGTTGCCCAAGGCTGGAATTGAACCTGGTTCAGGGTAGCAGTGCTAACCACTGAGCCACCATGCTGCCCATAATACAGAACTGGATCAAAAGGTAGAAGACAGAGGGGGGTGGTGGTGGTAGAAGAGGACAGTTGTTTTTCAGACTGGAGTGCCACAAGGATCAGAGCTGGGTCCACTAATCATTTACATAAATGATTTGGATGAGAGTATAGAAGGTATAGTTCGCAGGTTTACTGATGACACCAAAAATTGGAGGTGTAGTGAACAGCGAAGGTTACCTCAAGAGTACAACATTACCTTAATCAGATGAGCCAAATGGGCTGAGTGGCAGCAAATGGAGTTTAATTTAGATAAATTAGGTGTTGCATTGTGGGAAAGCAAATCTTGGGACTTAAACATCTTGGGGAGTTTTACTGAACTTAGACCTCAGAGTGCAGGTTCATAGCTCCTTGAAAGTAGAGTCGCAGGTAGATAGGATAGTGAACAAAGCATTGACTAATAAAGGAAAGCATCCCAGAGTATTAAGGAGAAGAGTTGGGAGGTCTGGCTATACAGGACTTTAGTTAAGCCACTTTTGAAATATTGCATGCAATTCTAGTTTCATTCTTATCAGAAAGATGTTGTGAAACTTGAAAGGGTTCAGAAAAGATTTACAAGGATGTTGCCAAGGTTGGAGGATTTCAGCTATAGGGAGAGGCTGGAGCATCAGAAGCTGAGGGGTGACCTTATAGGAGGTTATTATAAAATCATGAAGGGTATGGATAGGGTAATAGACCAGGTCTTTTCCCTGGGTTGGGAGAGTCCAGAACTAGACAGCATAGGTTTAGGGTGAAGAGGGAAAGATGTAAGAGTCCCAAGGGGCAACTTTTTCCACACAGCGTGGTGTATGTACAGAATAAGCTGCTAGAAGAAATTGGAGGCTGGTACAATTGCAACATTTAAAAAGCATCTGGATGGTATATGAATAGGAAGGGTTTGGAGGGGCATCAGCCAGGTGCTGGAAAGTGGGACTAGATTAGGATATCTGGTTGGCATGGATGAGTTGGACAAAAAAAAGGGTCTGTTTTTGTGCTGTACATCTCAATGACTCATGCTGTCTATTTTAGCACCTGGTTTTGAGCTCCCCTGTCTAGTGTTATTATTGGGAATCAAAGCCTCCAAGACATCGATCAGGAGTAGCAAGTGTCTTCTCCATTTGGATGAGCCCCAGCCTGTTCAATCTTTTGATAAATTTAACCTCCATTCTGTTCAAGTAATTCATTTTCATCTTTGCCATTATCTTTATACCACTTAAAAATAAGAGGGGAAGTTTAACTGGAGAGGATTGTAATCTAACCAGCCAAGGTGTGATACAACATCTTGTTAATTCTATCCCACTTGAAGTGACCTCTGCTTTACTAGCATTTATGTCCCAAGACATTTTCCTATCAAATTGCACATCGCACTTACATTGAATGTAGATACAACTAGCAGACCTCTGTCTACTGTTCTCCTGGATTTTTCAGTTCTTCAACTAAACAATTTGATGATGCCCACAAAACTAAAATTTGAATTTTAAACCAAAGTAGTTTCATTTAAAAGTGAAGTGGTCTCAGCTTTTATCCTAGTGGAACCTCATCTCCTTCCCATCTTTCCACATTCAGAGCAAACATGTTAGTTTTGTAGCCTAAACCAGACTGGGTCTCAATTCCTCCGCAGATACTGGAAAGTCACCCTTACCCATAATGGCCAGTGTAAAGCCAGTACCACACTGCCAGTGGATTCAGAGCAGAGAAGTGGTCAGTACTGCATCGCTCAGGACATCTGCAACTGTAATCTTTTCATGAGACTCTTTATGCCATCATGACTTTAAGAACAACTTTTGATGGTCCAATGTCTTACAATAAGGTTGTTTCAAGATTACCATTTAATACGAGAGATACATTTGGTACTTCACATCTGCACTGTAAAAGCCATGGCTCCAATTTCCAAACTATTTTGTTATAATGCTTGTTTTATGTACAAACCTTATGTTGCAAATGGAAAGATGGGCCTGTACTTGATTCAGTTCAGTTTCCATCCTTCTCTCACCCAGTCTGACTCTTAAATATTGGGGAAATGGCACCAGCTAAATTACAAGCCCATTAACTCCCAAACTACTACACTCTGCTTCCTGCAAGGATTATACTTCATTCTCCCAATTTCCTTGTTGCTTCTGTTTGAAAATGCCACCTTTCATCAAGATGCCTCCAACAGCTCCTTTTGCCCCCAAGGATTCCACTCTTAACCTATGTGGTTGACAAGGGTCTTTAGCGGTGTTCCACCCATCTCCCTCAGCCTCAGAATAATAATGTTCCTCTCCTCATTTTCCACCCCACTAGTCTCTGCAAAGATTCAGCCACTGCCATTTCATCAGCCCAAGATATCAAATGACATCTCCTCCATTGGCAGCATTCTACAGAGACCATTTCCTCCATAGAACCCTGGTCCACTCCACACCATTTCCTCACTCCCCCATGCAAATCCAAGGTGTAACACTTGCCCATTCATCATCTCCCTCCTCACTGTCCAAAGACCCTAAAACAGACCAGAGGCAAAGCAACCCTTTACTTGTACTTCTTTCAACCTACTTATTATATTCACAGCTCACAATATTGTTTCTTTTACCATGATAAGACCAGAAAGACTAGTAACAGCTTTGCAAAACATCTGTTCTGTCCATTGGAATGATCTTGACCTCCCAGTTATACTTACCATTCAAGTGCTCTCAATGCTAACATGCATTCTGGTTTACTCTATCTTCAACAAAGCAAGCAACGAGGAATGAAATCTCACTTTTCACTAGGACCCTTTGCAGCCTCAGTCTCAAATGAATTTCACAGCTTCTGAAGCTGACTGCATTGTTTACTCCATATTTCTTCTCATCCACACCCTTCCTCCCCTGTCAACCAAGTCTTGCCTTGCTTTCTTTGCTATCAAGAGCAAGGATCCATTCTCACTTTAATTTACACCCATTGTCCATCTTTCTTTTACCATTAACAAGCTGTCTTTTGCACTGGACCCAGATGCCATCTACCCTCTGTCAGAAGTTATTAAAACCAATTTCCTAATGCATTTTAGTTCTAAAAAGTAGTTCCATGCTGAGCTCAAAACATTAATAAATTTTGCTCCTCAGTTGCTGCCAGACCTGCTGTGTTTCAGCAGCATTAGCATCTGTGGTATTTTGATTTTAATTATGTAAAAGGCAAAGCATTGCTATTCAGAGGTACACGAGATAGAAATGAGCTCCCTAAATAGATAATTTACAATGATTTAGACTATAGAATAAAGTGAACGCTCTAAGTTTGCATACAAAATGGGGAACACAGTCACATAGAACAAAAGTTTACAAATGCATTTTGTAGAATAGACAATGGAAAATAAGTTGATTTTTGAATGGGCAGTATTTTTCTCACCAAAATGAAAGTAAAAATCCAAATTGGAGTGTGTGGAATACAACTAAAACTCAAAACCAAAACATTACAATTCTGCTAAACAGTCTACTGGAAATACTCCAATCCAGCAGCATGTGTAGAGTTCATGTCTAACCTCCTATTGCAGAGGCTCCTGGAAGAACTTCAAATTTGACGTGGTGCATTACAAAACCTAAGGCCTTTTTCTGCAGAATGCAGCTAGTCATAAGTGGAATCCTGCACAAGTGTGACAAAGATAAATATCCATCATTTACTTCATGTTAAGAGGTTAAATGGAGAGGAATTTGTTAAGTGTACAAATTTTTCTAAATTAAGTATGTGGATGTACCTACTAGAGAAGATGCAAAACGACCTAGTCTTGGGAAATAAGGCAGGGCAGGTGACTGAGGTGTCAGTGGGGGAGCACTTTAGGCCAGTGATGGAAAAGGATAGACCAGATCCTAAAAGTTGTAGTTCTAAATTGGAGAAAGGCCAATTTGACAGCATTAGGCAAGAACTTTCAAAAGCTGATGAGGGGCAGATGTTCACAGGTAAAAAAGGGATGGCTGGAAAATGGGAAGTCTTCAGAAATGAGATAACAAGAGTCCAGAGAAAGCATATTCCCATTAGGGTGAAAGGAAAGGCTGGTAGGTACAGGGAATGCTGGATGATTCAAACAAATTGAGGGTTTGGTTAAGAGAAAGAAGGAAGCATATGTCAGGTATAGATAGCATAGATCAACTGGATCCTTGGAGAGTACAAAGGCAAATAAGGAGGGCGAAAAGGAGACATGTGATAGCTTCAGCAAATAGAGCCACGGAGAATCCAAAGCGTTTTTATAAATATATTAAGGACAAAAGGGTAACTAGGGAGAGAATAGGTCCCCTCAAAGATCAGCAAGGCAGCCTGTGTGTGGAGACACAAAGTGGGGGAAGGTATTAAGTGAGTATATTAGAGAAGGAAGTGCTGGATATCTCAATGCATTGAAGTGGATAAATCCCCAGGACCTAATCAGGTGTACCCTGGAACTCTGGGAAGCTAGGGAAGTGATTGCTGGGCCTCTTGCTGAGATATTTGTATCATCGATAGTCACAGGTGAGGTGCTGGAAGACTGGAGGTTGGCTAATGTAGTGCCACTGTTTAAGAAAGGTGGTAAGGACAAGTTAGGGAACTACAGACCAGTGAGCCTGACATCAGCGATGGGCAAGTTTTGGAGGGAATCCTGAGGAACAGGATGTACAGGTATTTGGAAAGTCAAGGGCTGATTAGAGATAGTCAACATGGCTTTGTGCCACATCTCTCAAACTTGATTTGAGTTTTCTGAAGTAGTAACAAAGGATTGACAAGAGCAGAGCAGTAAACGTGATCTATATGGACTTCAGTAAGGTGTTCGACAAGATTCCCCATGGGACACTGGTTAGCGAGGTTAGATCTTGTGGAATGCAAGGACTACTAACCATTTGGATACAGAACTGACTCAAAGGTAGAAGACGGAGGGTGATGGTGGAGGGTTATTTTTCAGACTGGAGGTCTGTGACTAGTGGAGTGCTGCTGATTTGGATGTGAGCATATGAGGTATAACTAGCAAGTCTGCAGATGACACCAAAAAACTGGAGGTGTAGTGGACAGCGAAGGGGGTTACCTCAGATTACAACAGGATCTGGACCAGATGGGCCAATGGGCTGAGAAGTGGCAGATGGAGTTTAATTCAGATAAAAGAGAGGTGCTGCATTTTAGGAAAGCAAATCTTAGCAGGACTTATACACTTAATGGTAAGGTCCGAGGGAGTGTTGCTGAACAAAGACCTTGGAGTGCAGGTTCATAGCTCCTTGAAAGTGGAGTTGCAGGTAGATAGGATAGTGAAGGTGTTTGGTATGCTTTCTTTATTGGTCAGAGTATTGACTACAGAAATTGGGAGGACATGCTGCGGCTGCACAGATCATTGGTTAGGCCACTGTTGGAATATTGCTTACGATTCTGGTCTCCTTCCTATCGGAAAGATGTTGTGACACTTGAAAGGGTTCAGAAAAGATTTACAAGGATGTTGCCTGGGTTGGAGGATCTGAGCTACAGGGAGAGGCTGAACAGGCTGGGGCTGTTTTCCCTGGAGCCTCAGATGCTGAGGGGGGTCCTTAGGAGGTTTATAAAATCATGAGGGGCATGGATAGGGTAAACAGGCAAAGTCTTTTCCCTGGGGTTGGGGAGTCCAGAACTAGAGAGCATAGGTTTAGAGTGAGAGGGGAAAGATATAAAAGAGACCCAAGGGGCAACGTTTTCACACAGATGTATGGAATGAGCTGCCAGATGAAGTGGTGGAGGCTAGTACAATTGCAACACTCAAAAAGGCATTTGGATGGGTATATGAATAGGAAGGGTTTGGTGGGATATGGGCCAGGTGCTGGCAGGTGGGACTAGATTGGGTTGGGATATCTGGTTGGCATGCATGGGTTGGACTGAAGGGTCTGTTTCTGTGCTGTACATCTGACTCTGACACATCTGCAACACTGACAGTTGATAATACCAATCCCCACTGCCCCTCCATCATCCAACCTGATGGGGCAACAATAGTGTGGTTCTATTATCTAAACCATAGCAATAAGATCTCTACTTGGCTTCAGTGAGCTCTGGTGCTCAAAGGACATTCATTTCACTTACTTGCTGTCACTCAGCATCACTTTAAAGTTTCCACACGTTCACTGACCAAACTAGATAAGTACCTTCCCCTGCAACCGTAAACAATGCAAAACCTCCCAGCACAACAAACCCCCACCTCACCTCCATCTACGGCCCCATAAATACTCCTTCCAGGGGAATCAAGGGCTCACTTGCCTCTCCAACCTAGTTTACTGTATCTAATGCTGCCAATCTGGTCTTCTCTTCAGAGATCAAATGTAAATTAAGGGCACATTTCAATGAGCATCTCAGACAGGTCCACGGGGGACAACCTGACCTTCCAGTCACTGCCCATTTCAATTCCCCTTACCATTCCCTCTGACATGACCATCCTTGGCCTCCTCCATTGCCACAGCTAAATTGGAAGACCACCACCACATCTTCCACTGAGGCAGCCTATAGCCTAGAGTACTGAAACTGGAGAACTCAATGTTCAATTAACCTCCTTTCCCATCCCCCAACTCCATTTCCAGACCCTCTCCTTCCCTTCTAGCTACCAACCAGACTCATTCTTCCTATCTATCAACCAGGTCATATTCTCTACCTGTGTTCAACCATCCTTCCCTCCCTCTACCCTTATTTGCAGCTCCCCTTACACCCACTCCCCATTCCTGAAAGGATTACACCTGAAATGTTGACTTCACCTCCTGATGCTGCCTGGCTTGCTCGGTTCTTCCACCCTCCTGCTGGTCTACCTTGGATTCCACCATCTGCTGTTTGTCTCTAACTTAAAAGGGCAATGGCAAATTGAGGGGTTCAAAAAGAGAGAGATTTTCTACATGGACAATGGAGACAAATCCCCACAAAGAAAGCAAGGTTGTACAGTCAGTTCTGCTATAATGCAGTAGTTCCATTCTCATGGAACAGAGTGTTGAGAAAAATCACAATAGCAACACCATTTAAACTAAATGGGACCAGAATCTCATTACAACCAAACTTAAACTTTGTGCTTCAGATACAGTTCCCAATTCGTCAATTGTTATAGCAGATTTGCGTTAACAAAACACGTTATAGCAAAATGACCTGATTGCCAAATCTAGAATCCCCTGGTTTATGTAGAAGCATACTGGGCTAGAAAGCAAAAAAGCTTTAACAAGTCTCAAAGTAATAATTTAGGAAACTTAAAGTACTGAAATCAGGTGAAACAAATAAGGAAAACCAGGAAAACAAAGATTACAAAAAGAGGAGTGAAGTTAAGAAAAAGATGCTTTATTAGTACATTAGGATCAAAAGGAGGACTAAGGGTAAGTAAGGCTTCAGGTATACATGGTAACCTGTGGGCTGTAAATGTAGCTAGGGTTCTTAAATCAGCACTGAAATCACACTATAGTGAGAATTCAGGGCCATGTTCCTCCAAGAGCAACAAGTTCAGAGATGTTAAGGGAGGAAGCATTTCATAAAGCAAGAGGAGAAAGCACATGTAGATACAGCACATTAAAAATAGGGATAACCCTTCAAAAGTATTTGTACGGGGTTGCTTAAAAAGGAAATGAGGGCAAAGTGGGTCCATGAAACATCTCTGGCAGATAGGATCAAGGAAAATCAAGGCATTAAATGTATCAAAAACAAGAGGATTACCAGGGAATGAATGGGGCCTATCAGGGTCCAAGCTGCAACCTGAATGGACATGGGTGAGGTTTCAAATTAATACTTTCATCTTTATTCACAAAAAAGGAGAAAGACATTGTAGCCAGGGATTTTATTTGAGATGGTACGGTTCCAGATCATTAGGATTAATGAGGGGGTATTAAGATCTTTTAGCAGGCATACACGTGCCTAAAACCCTAGGACCTGATGAGATCTATCCCTAGCTGCTATGAGATGTAAGCACGGAGATTGCTGGGGTCTAGCAGAGATATTTAATACTTTACTGGCCACAGGAGAAATGTCAGATGACTAGAGGATAGGTAATGTGGCTTCCTTATTCATGATAAGCCAGGTATATACAGACCAGTTAGATTAACATCAGTCGTAGAGAATTATTGGCAAAATCTGAGGGACAGGATTAAGCAATACATTGAATGGCAGAGAATCTTCAGGGATAATCAGCATGCATTTGTGGCTGACTAAATTTGAGTTCCTTGAAAAGATGACTAAAAATGTGGTTCAATTCCAGCCTTGGACAATTGTGTGAAGTTTGCATGCTCCCCCCATGTCTATGCAGTTTCCTCCAGGTTTTCTCCATTGTCCAAAGATGTGCAGGCCAGGTACATTAACCATGGGAAATGCGGAGTTACAGTGATAGCAGGGGGTCTTCGGAGGGTCAGTGTGGATTCACTGGGCTGGATGGTCTGCTTCCACACTGTAGGGACTCTGATATGAACATGAAGGGCATGATGAATAAGCTTGCAGATAAAATTAGTGTTGTTGACAGTGAGGAGGATCATCTCATGCTAGTCTGATAGTGATCAGCTGGTAAACCAGGGAAAGCAATGGCAGATGGAATTTAATCTTGCTAAGTGCAAGGTGATGCATTTTGGGAGGATCAATGTACGGTAGGTCCTCTGAGTACAGAGGAAGAAAGGGACCTTGGTGCACAAATTCACAGATCATTAAAGGTGTCAGCACAGGTAGTCAAGGTGGGATATGGGATGGCTGCCTCCAATAGCTGGGCAAAAAAAAAAAAAACAGGAGCTAGCAAGTCTTGTTACAACTTCATAAACATTGTTCCATGTGGCCTAACCAATGCGCAGTTCTAATTATCAGAAGGACATGATTGCACTGGAGTGTGCATAGAAGATTCACTAGGAGGTTGTCTGGAAAGAAAAGTCTCAGTTCTCAGGAGATTGGAAAGGCTGGATTTGTTTTTCTTGGAACAGAGGCAGCTGAGTGGGATCTGAATTAAGCAATGAAGTTATGAGGCATAGACAGGATAGATATCTAAGACCAAAGGGCACAAATTTAAAGGGGAGTAGTAAGTGGCTGGATGAGATCAGAATTCGTTCAAAACTAAATGTGTGGCCTGAGGGGGCATCATGTGTGTGGAGGCAAGTACTCTTGCAACATTTAAGCAGCATCTGGATGAGCACTTAAAATGCCAGGGCACAGTAGACTATGGACCAAGTGTAGGTAAATGGGATTGGTGCAGTTCTGTTTGTCAGTCAACACAGGCATACGTTGAAGGGCCTGTTTCTATGCAGCATAACTGGAGTGTCATATTGGTCTCAAAAACATTAACTTTGTCCTGCTTAAAAATGCTACCATACCTGCTGAGTTTCCGATCTTTGAATTTTCAGAACTGTTAGCTTAAAATGATACTTTGCCTAATGAGGGTAAAATTAGATATACAAATAAGCATTTGGGAGAGGCAGTGGTATTATCACTGGACTGTTAATCTGTAGATCTATGTAATATTCTGGGGACCTGGGTTCAAATCTTGCCACAGCAGATATTAAAACTTGAATACAATGAGTCTGGATTTAAGAATCTAATGATAACCATGAATGTGTCACCAATTGTTGGAAGAACCCCCAACCGATTTACTAATATCTTTCAAGGAAGAAAGATGTCATCCTTGCTTAGACTGGCCTCCACGTGACTCCAGATCCACAACAAATGTAATAAACTCTTACCAGGCCTCAGGGCAATTAGGAATGTTAAATAAATGTTGGCCTCATCCATGAGTGAATTAAAGAAGCAAATTTAAAAAGGGAAATACTGGAGAAATTTAGGGTGGGGGGTGGTGGATAAGTCACCAGGACCAGATGAACTGGATCTTAAACCATTAAAAAAAAGGGAAGCCAGGGATGGAATTGTGGATTGTCATTGAGCTGTACAGCACGGAAACGGATCCTTCAGTCCAACTTGTTCATGCCGACCCAATCTAATCCCACCTGCCAGCACCTGGCCCATATCCCTCTAAACCCTTCCTATTCATATACCTAGCCAGATATCTTCTAAAATGCTGCAATCTTTCTTGCATCCACCACTTCCTCTGGCATCTCATTCCATACACGTCCCACCCTCAGTGGAAAAAGTTGCCCCTTAGGTCTCTTTTATATCTTTATAACTTCATAAATCTTAAAGTTCACTTGAGATTGGAACTTTAAAAAAGTTCTGGGATTTATGTATGAAATAACAAACCAACATGGTAATTCTAAAAGATGGCAGACTTAAACAATCTAGGTCTTTTTCAATATATAATTTCAGTTACATCACACTAAAAACTTTTATCTTATACTCCACAACCACCTGATGAAGGAGCAGCATTCTGAAAGGCAGTGCTTCCAAATAAACCTGTTGAACTATACCCTAGTGTTGTGATTTTTAACTTCCTACATCCCAGTCAAACACCAGCACCTCCATATCATTGATTTTGATATTTAGAACATCAAACAGTACAGCTTAGGAACAGGCCCTTCAGCCTGTGATATTGTGCCAAACATGATGCCAAATTAAACTGATCCTTTCTGCCTGCCACTCTTCATGTAAGGAAAGAAAATTTACAGCCCAGGAACAGGCTTGGAGGGCTGAAGAGCCTGAGCCAGAGCCAATCTGAATCTAAACCGGTCGCCCAATTCCTAAGCATTGGTATCCCTCTGCTCCCCACCTACTCACAGGCTCATCTTAAATGAATCTACCGTGCCTGCCTCTACCACCTCTGCTGGTGATGCATTCCAGATACCCACCACCCTCTGTGTAAAGTACTTGCTGTGTGTATCCCCATTAAACCATTCACCTCGAAAATGTGACCTCTCATTACTGAATCCTTAACCCTGGGAAAAAGCTTCTCTACCTACCCTGTCTATAACCTTCACGATTTCGTAAACCTCAATCAAGTCCCCCCCCTCAATCTCTTCCAAAAAACCCTACTCAACTTCTCTTCATAGCTAGCACCTTCCATACCAGGAAACATCCACACCCTTTTGGCAATGTGGCAACCAAAACTGTACAGTATTCTAAATGCAGCCAAACCAACATGTACAGTTTTGACATGACCTGCCAGCTGCTATACTCAATACCCTGTCTGATGAAGGCAAGTATACCATAATGCTTCTTGACCACTATCCACCTGTCCAGCCACCTTCAGGGTACACTGGATCTGCACTCCCAGATCACTGCTCAACCTTTCCCAAGGCTCTTCCATTCACTGTACAATTCGCTCTAGAATTAGACTTGCCTAAATGCATCACCTCATCTGCCTGGATTGAACTCCATCTGCCACTTCTCCGCCCAACTCTCCAGTCTATCTATATTCTCCTGTATTCTTTGACAAATCGCTTATGCTTTCTGCTACTCCAATCTTCACGTCATCTGCTAACTTGCTGATCCTACCAAAAGTGCCCTGTTCCAACTCATTTATGAGTATCACAAACAGTGGCCCCTGCACTGATCCCTGTGAAACACCGCTGGTCATCTTTCTGCATTGAGAAACTCCCTTCAACTACCACCCTGTTTCTTGTTGCTTAACTAGTTCTTTATCCACCTAACTAGAACACCTTGCACACCATGTGACTTAAACTTTTTCTATTAATTTACCATGGGGAACTTTATTAAAATGCCTTACTAAAGTCCATGTATACAACGTCAACAGCCTTTCCTTCAACTTGGTCAACTCCAAAAGGATGCAGAGGATTATTTTGCAACCCTCACTAAAATGCAGATGAGATACCCAAGGATCTGAGGTCTGCAAACGTGGCACCATTATTTCAAAAGGGCGCAAAGAATACAATTATAGATTCAGTGTGACCTCAGTGGTTTCAGACAGATCTACAATATGGAAAAAGGCCCTTCAGTCCATCAAGTCTGTGCTGGTCAGAAACAAGCACCTCGCTATCCTAATCCTACTTTAGAGCTATGCACAAATAACTAGAATCAGCGATAGGATTAATTGGGACTTAATTACAGCTTAAACCTGGGATATTCCACATTGTTTTCTTAAGGAAAGGTTAGGTCTTACTAGCTTAAATATTTTGGAGGAACAACAAGGATTGATGAGTACAGTGCAATACACAGTAAAATCAATGTAGACAAAGACATTTAACAAGGTACCACATGGCAGACAAAAAAGTAAACGCCATGAGTACAGGGGAAAGTAGTAAGTTGATTCAAAATTGACTCAGACAGGAAACAAAGGGCCACTGCCAACAGAATTTCTAATGAATTGAAAGCAATTTTCAGCAATGTGCCACACATTAGGGTGCAGGACCTGGAGTGTAGGGAGGTTAGGAATATGGCATCAATCTTAAAGGAGGGTGCCTGTAAACAGAAGAGTGGCTTGAAGTGTGTATACTTTAATGCCAGAAGTATACGAAATAAGGTAGGTGAACTTGCAGCGTGGGTTGGTACCTGGGACTTCGATGTTGTGGCTATTACGGAGACATGGCTAGATCAGGGACAGGATTGGCTGTTGCAGGTTCCAGGGTTTAAATGTTTTAGTAGGGTCAGGGGTGGGGGTAAAAAAAGGAGGGGGGGGGGGGTGGCTTTGCTTGTCAAAGATAGTATTACAGCGGTGGAAAGGAAGATGGACGAAGATTTGCCATCTGAGGTAGTTTGGGTTGAGGTTAGGAATAGGAGAGGTGAGGTCACCCTGTTAGGAGTCTTTTACAGGCCTCCTAATAGTCCTAGAATCGTTGAAGAAAGGATTGCGAAGATGATTCAGGAGAAGAGTGACAGTAATAGGGTGGTTGTTATGGGGGACTTTAACTTTCCTGATATTGATTGGGAAAGCTATAGCTCAAGTTCGTTAGATGGGTCAGTGTTTGTCCAATGTGTGCAGGAGAGTTTCCTGACACAATATGTAGATAAGCCAACAAGAGGTGAGGCCATACTGGATTTGGTTCTGGGTAACGAACCAGGCCAGGTATTAGAACTAGAGGTAGGTGAGCACTTTGGGGACAGTGACCACAATTCAGTGATTTTTACTCTAGTGATGGAGAGGGATAAGTGTGTACTACAGGGCAAGAGTTATAGCTGGGGGCAGGGAAATTATGATGCAGTGAGGCATGACTTAGGATGTGTGGATTGAAAAAGTAGATTCCAAGGCAAGAGCGTAATTGATATGTGGAACTTGTTCAAGGAGCAACTATTGAGTGTCCTTGATAAGTACGTACCTATCAGGCAGGGAGGAAAGGGTCGTGTGAGGGAGCCGTGGTTTAATAAGGAATTGGAATCCCTTGTTAAATGGAAGAGGGCGGCCTTTGTAAAGATGAGGCGTGAAGTTTCAATAGGGGCAATTGAGAGTTATAAGGTAGCCCGGAAGGACCTGAAGAGAGAGCTAAGAGCAGCAAGGAGGGGACATGAAAGGTCCTTAGTTGGTAGGATTAGGGAAAACCCTAAGGCTTTCTATAGGTATGTTAGGAATAAAAGAATGACTAGGGTAGGAATAGGTCCAATCAAGGATAGTAATGGGAAGTTGCGTGTGGAGGCTGAAGAGTTTGGGGAGGCACTGAATGAATACTTTTCGTCAGTATTCACTCAGGAACAGGACATTGTTGTCGATATGAATACTGAGGCACGAATAAGTAGAATGGATGGCTTTGAGATATGTAGAGAAGAGGTGTTGGAAATTCTGGCAAGGGTGAAAATAGATAAGTCCCCTGGGCCTGATGGCATTTATCCTAGGATTCTCTGGGAAGCAAGGGAGGAGATTGCAGAGCCATTGGCCTTGATTTTTGTGTCCTCTGTCTACAGGAGTAGTGCCGGAGGACTGGAGGCTAGCAAACGTGGTTCCCTTGTTCAAGAAGGGGAGTAGGGATAATCCTAGTAACTATAGGCCAGTGAGTCTCACTTCTGTTGTGGGCAAAGTCTTAGAGAATTGTAAGGGATAGGATTTATGCACATCTGGATAAGAATAATGTGATCAAGGATAGTCAGCATGGTTTTGTGAAGGGCAGGTCATGCCTCACAAACCTTATTGAATTCTTTGAGAAGGTGACTAAGGAGGTAGATGAGGGGAAAGCGGTAGATGTGGTATATATGGATTTTAGTAAGGCGTTTGATAAGGTCCCCCATGGTAGGCTACTGCAGAAAATACAGAGATATGGCATTGAGGGTGAGTTGGAGGTTTGGATTAGGAATTGGCTGGCTGGAAGAAGACAGAGGGTAGTAGTTGATGGCAAAGGTTCATCTTGGAGTGCCGTCACTAGCGGTGTTCCGCAAGGATCTGTTTTGGGACCATTGCTGTTTGTCATTTTTATAAATGACCTGGAGGAGGGGCTAGAAGGTTGGGTGAGCAAGTTTGCGGATGATACGAAAGTCGGAGTTGTAGACAGTGAGGAAGGATGTGGCAGGTTACAGCGGGATATAGAGAAGCTGCAGAGCTGGGCAGAAAGGTGGCAAATGGAGTTCAACGTAGGTAAGTGTGAGGTGATTCACTTTGGTAAGAGTAACAAAAAGATGGGGTACTGGGCTAATGGTCAGATACTTGGTAGTGTGGAAGAGCAGAGGGATCTTGGTGTCCATGTACACAGATCTCTGAAAGTTGCCACCCAGGTAAATAGTGCAGTGAAGAAGGCTATGGCGTACTGGCTTTTATTGGTAGAGGAATGGAGTTCCGGAGTCCTGAGGTCATGCTGCAGTTGTATAAGACTCTGGTGCGGCTGCATCTGGAATATTGTGTGCAGTTTTGGTCGCCATACTATAGGAAGGATGTGGAGGCACTGGAACGGGTGCAGAGGAGGTTTACCAGGATGTTGCCTGGTATGGTAGGAAGATCCTATGAGGAAAGGCTGAGGCACTTGGGGTTGTTTTCATTGGAGAAAAGAAGGTTTAGGGGTGACTTGATAGAGGCGTACAAGATGATTAGAGGGTTAGATAGGGTTGACAGTGAGAACCTTTTTCCATGTATGGAGTCAGCTATTACAAGGGGGCATAGCTTTAAATTAAGGGGGGGGTAGATATAGGATTGATGTTAGGGGTAGGTTCTTCACTCAGCGAGTCATAAGTTCATGGAATGCCCTGCCAGTAGCAGTGGTGGACTCTCCCTCTTTATGGGTATTTAAGCGTGCATTGGATAGGTATATGGAGGAGAGTGGGTTAGTGTGGGTTAGGTGGGCTTTGATCGGCGCAACATCGAGGGCCGAAGGGCCTGTACTGCGCTGTATTCTTATGTTCTATAACTCAACTCAGATTGTTGTAGATATTAAAATGTAGAATTTAAAAAGCAGGAGGCATGACAGTGAAATTTCAAGACGACAAATTGGCCATACCATTGATTATGGAGATGATGGCTGTCAAGTGCAGAATATCAATGGTTTGATTGAGTGGGAAGTGACAAATGGAATTTAATCCAGAGATGAGTCAGAATACACAAGTGGGAGGGTACAGGAAGAGAGAGAGACCTTGGAGTTCGAACATGTCAGTCCCTCCAAGGCCACAGACTAGGTGCCAGAAATTGCCACAGAAGGCTGGAGGCCAGGTCATTGAGCATACTTATGGGATAGATAGGTTCTTGATTGTAAAAGGGATCAAGGGTTATGGGGAGAAACTTAGTCATGATTGAATAGCAGAGCAGACTATGGGCTGAATAGCCTAATTTCTGCTCCTATGTCTTATGGAAACTGAAAATACAACAGGTAGCTACTTCAGGTAACCAGAGAAAGGGTTGGTCCAATAAAGGATAAGGTTGTGTGTCAAACTTGAGAAAATGGGTGAAATTCTCAATGACTACTTTGCATCAGTGTTCACTAAGGAGAGGAACATGAATGTTGAGGTTAGAGATAGACATTTGTTTACTCTGCATCACGTTGCCATAAGGAGGGAAGATGTGTTGAGTAGGGTAAAGAATATTAAGGTGGACAAATACCCAGGACTAGATGGGATCTATCCCAGGTTGCTGAGGGAGGTGAAAGAGGAAATAAGAGGGCCTGACATATCTTTGTAGCATCCTTAAAACACAGGTGAAGTGCCAGAGTACTGGAGGGTTGCTCATGTTGTCCCCCTGTATAAGGGTAGCAGGGATATTCCAGGTAACTACAGACCAGTAAGACTGATGTCAGTGGTGGGAAAGCTGGAGAAGGTACGGAGGGATAAAATGCATTTATATTTGGAAAACAATGGGCTTATCAGCGATAGGCAACATGGTTTTGTGCAGGGGAGATAGTGTCTTACCAACTTAGTTCTGAGGAAGTGATCAAGTTGATAGATGAAGGAAGAGCTGTAGATGTTATATCAGGGACTTTAGTAAGGTGTTTGATAAACTAATTGTAAACTAATGGGGAAAGTGAAGTCACATGGTGTGCAAAGTCTTTTAGCTACGTGGA